>NC_090440.1:1315064579-1315689579 GCF_031143425.1 Pleurodeles waltl
GTGGCATAGTTCACTTTACAAAATCCCCTCATTTTGCATTTAGAGAGAAAGAAAAGTAAACACCATCTACCTCCGTGGTAAAATAATAAGCAGCAGAATGTTAGGGGACATAGCCTGACAATGACAACCTATGTGTTTGAACTCACAGCAAACGCCACAGGATAAAAACTAAATTTAAAAGCATCTTTATTGCTGACTCACGCTCTGAAGTCCAGAATGATTATTTTTGGGGTACTGCAGCACCCCTCACCCCCACTTCCAGCACTTATGTTCTTTAGGTAAGCTTTAAGTGGAGGTGACTCTATAATGATCTGCCTGAAATACTCCACAGCACTGCTTCTGTGCAGGGTCGCAACATAGGCTCCTACAGCCACAATGGTGCAGGGCTGCCCCCAACTTTCAAGGGGCCTCAAACCTTCTTTGGAAACCCCATTGAGCTGAAGGCCAATGAATGTCCAAAGGACATAAGAGATTCAGTGGCCCATCATTACGTTCTGCTGGGGTATCCTGTCATTAGGTTGAAGCCTACCACACAGCACTGCTGTCTGGTTGCAAAAAGACTTCTTATGAGCATTCTGAAAGATTCCCTCAGAACTAATTCCATCCATTGGTTAACATTTGCTTTGTGGTTCGTGGCTCAGATTTTCAAGCTTTCTATTTGCTGTCCTTATCGGTTTTATGCTGTCCAGCATATCTTTGTCTCTCCTGTGGCACACACCTTGTTCACCATCTCTATCTGTATTCCTCCACGAGTCCTCGCTTTCTGTAAACAGGCCTTTAAATTTTGTTCTTATCTTGTCATGTTTGTTATGGTTCAAAGACGGAGGTCAAATGTCAGGCTTTGTCTTCTGAGGGAGCTTGGTGTTTTCTTGTATTTCCCTGTCCTCAAAATGAGATGATTTATGTGACAATCTTGTCAAATACTAGGATATAAAAACTTTTTTTCTAGCACGCTACAAAATTTAAATATCCGTAAATTAACTGTACAAATATTTCAGAATATATCACAATTACAAGTGAAGCAGTTTTTTTGTGATTTGGAAATGTGTTGGAAACATATTTTAATACAATCAAAATAAATCAGCACACTAGGTGATGCAACTTCCACACATTGTTTGTGTGCTGTATAGCTTTATCAGTAAAACTGTATGTGCATATGTTATTGTCATTTCACTTGCAATTGTGTTGTCTGCAATGGCAGTGCGCTACTACACAACACATACACCACACTATGCCTCGCCACTCCACACCACTCCACCTTACAGAACTCTTCTCCACTCTGTGCCCCTACACTTTAAGCCTCTCCACTCTTGACACTCTATGACACCCTACTCCACAACACGACGGTCCGTCTCCACCACACACCACTCCACTCTATGCTGCTCTTTGGCACTAAACACTAGGCCACTCTACTCCACTCTACGGCACTCCATCCTAAGACACTTTACGCCAGTTCACTCTGTGACACTCCACTGTACAACACTCCACTCTATGACACTCAATGCCACTTTAGTCAACTCCACGCCACTCCACTCTATGCCACTCCACTCTAATCCATTCTACTCCAGTCTACAATACTTTACTACACTTAACCTCAACTCTACGTCCCTGAACTCTAAGTCCCTCCACTCTATGCCCCTCAACGATGACACTCTAATTCACCCCCCAGTACTCCTCCCTAAGCCACTCCATTCTGCAACACTCTACTTTACTCCATTCCACTCCAGTCTACTCCACCCTATGCCACTCCTCTCTGACACCCTGCGCGACTCCACTCTAACACGCTACTCCACTCCACTCTAAGCCATTCCACTCTATGACTCCACTCTGTCTCTGTACAACACTCTACTCTATGCCACTCTGCTCTACACCACTCCACTCTAAGTCACTCCATACTATGACTCTATACCACTCTGCACCACTCCACGGCACCCTACTCCTCGAGTACAATACTCTGACACTTTGTTTCAATCTAAGCCCCTCCACTCTTCTCCACGACACTCTACTCCATGACACTCCACGACCCTCAACTCTATCATTCTCCTCTACTTCGCTAACCGTCACTCTACTCTACTTTTGGCCACTCTACTTCACTTTAGGCCACTCCTCTCTATGCTACTCCACTCTACGCCAACTAACTTTGGGCCACTAACTTTCAGCCTTGCTGAATTGCAGCCATGCTGGTGTACAACATGTTGAAAACACATTGGCATAGCCAATAGCTCTTGCATAGACGAGACTTCTGGGCTTTGCCAATGCCTGTTCTGTGTTATGCCACTTTTTCTGTGTAGTTTTACAGGGCAGCCAGGCACAGTTTGCTAGACTTAATCCTTGGTTACGAAGCTCACGCAATGTCCCACTACTTCTTCTGGTCCGCCTCCTGCCAGTCGCAAGGCTGCACTAGTGCAAGAAGGGCACAGCTGGGTGACAAACCTGATTCTTCTATTCCATGTCCTTCTGTCTTTGGCACTGTTTGTGGGCACAGGTTGGTTAAAGGCATTGGAACTACTACTTCGTGATCCTCCCACAAATCTGTTCACTTTTGGCTTCATCTATCTCTCTGTGAGGAGATGGCAAGAGGCGGGATAAAAGGAGACGTCCCAGTGGCAGAGATTGCTGGGATAACAACACCTGTGCTAAATGTTCCAGTGTGTTGACCCTGAGTGTTTTTTCTTAATCACAATCCTCACAAGCTTCTTATTTCTTTTATCAGTTTAATATTCGCACCTTGCACCTTCCTCCACGCTCTGAGCTTTTTTCGAATCCAGCGTTCTCAAGATGTAAACAAAAGATAAGAATACAAAGGTTTAGCTACCCGAGCTGTTTGTAGGAATAGTAAGAACAGAATGCCACAGCGGGAGATAAGAGAATCATTTGTGTTGCAGCCATTATGGCTCAATTGATGTTGCAGCCTCTATTATGAACAGTTTCTATTTATTTATCGTAAAGGGAGTAAGGGACTGATTGCACATGAATGGGTCTGGCTCTTGCTGGTTCTCTTGCTGCATCCAACCCTTTTCACCCTATCTCTACACACTCATGTTCAGTTTTCATACTATTTCCACATTTCTTTCCGTGCCTCTTACCAATTCTTTTAGCGCATCGTTCGTGGCACCATAGATCCCTCCTGCGGTTCCTTTGTCCTCCTTTTCCATTGTCAATCATTGTTTTCAATTACTTCCTTGCGATGAATACAAAAGGGCATGGTGGGTTCTTTGATGCGTTTACGTCCATTACTACACCTGAAGGCTCTACCTTTAAGAATTTGACCGCCATTATTGTTTTGCAACAAATGTAGATATGCATGGATTCTTCCTTCATTAGTTCATTAGCTTTCATTAATGTTCTGCGCTGAACTTTGTTCAGCAGGTGGCCTCCTACTTTAATGCAGTGGCTTTCAACACCGGCATGGGATTCATGGTGATGTGATGTGAGCTCCTCCTTTAATGCAATAGCTCCCATGGCTGCCACATGAAGATAGTTGATGTGCACTGACGCCCCTTATGCAATGCCTTCCATGACTATCTGCCGATGATTGTTGATGCTCTTCCATACCATTTACTTACATTAATGCAGTGCAATGAATTTTGGATTCCATGACAGCTCCTTCTTTATACCTGTGGCCTCCATTACTGTTTTGCGATGAATGTTGATGTGTATGAGGTCTCCCTTTTTATACCCCTGGTTTCTATTCCTCTCTTGCAGTGAACGATTGATCTTTCTTTATAGCAGTGGCTTTTATTACTATCTGTGATGAATGTTGATGCACACGAGTACTTCTCCTTTATATCAGTGGCTTCCATTACTGTCTGCGTTAAATGCTGATGCACAGGAGTACTTCTACTTTATATCAGTGGCTTCCATTACTGTTTGCGTTAAATGTTGATGCACAGGAGTACTTCTCCTTTATATCAGTGTCTTCCATTACTGTCTCGTGATGAATGTTGATGAGCAGCAGGGCTCCTTCCTTATACCAGTGGCATCGATTAGTGTCTCACAATGAATGATGATTATGCATTGGGATTCATTCTTTATACCTGTGGCTTCTGTTACGGTCTTGCGATGGATGCAGATGTTCATCAGGGCCTCTTCTTTATACCAAGTGGCTTTCATTACTGTCTTGTGATGAACTGTCAATGCACATGAGGGCTCCTTCATTATATTAGTGATTTCCTTGTCTGATTGTGATTAATTCTGATACACGAGGGCTCCTCCTTTATACCCCTGGCTTCCATTACTCTCTTGCTCTGAAAGCTGATTGATGTGCATGTGGGCTCCTTTACACTAGTGGCTTCCATTACTGTCTTGAGATAAATGCTGATGGCATGAGGGTTCCTTCTTTATATCAAATGGCTTCCCTTACTGTCTCCTGCTGAATTGTAACTGCACATGAGGGCTCCTAATTTATACCAGTGGCTTCCATTCTTGTCCTTCGATAAATGTTGATATACTTCGGGGATCATTACTATTTCCTTAGCTTCCATTACCGTTTCTCGATGAATGTGGATGTGTATGCGGGCTCCTTCCTCCCACCTGTAGCTTCTATTGCTGTCTCCTGACGAATGTTGATGGACATCAGGGCTCCTTCCTTACACCAGTAGCTTCCATTACTGTCTTGCAATAAAGCAATGATACACTTGAGGACTGCTGTTATAATTCAGTGGCTGGAGTAGAGTTCCGACTTCAAAACCGTAGCGCAATTGATGCGAGAGGGAGGATCGTGATGTGCTGTGCTTAATTTGTAAATACAAAGGTGCCGGTGCCCAAACACGAGGCTGCTGTAATTAAATGTGTGAACATGGAATACTGAGGCGGCGTAATTCTGAAGCCATATTGGGCCTCTTCAATCCATATAAAGCCACTCCCTGCCCTTCAGCTCACTCTTGCAGCTTTTTACTTTCTCCCTTTGTGACGCTTTTTCGTTTTTCCCTTCATCTGTCTTTCCTATATGTGTCTTTTGCTCGCAGCAAATGCTTGAGGCATAAGAATAAGCCCCGGCCCTCAAATATAAGTACCGGAGCTCAGCACCGGAAACAACAAGCACAAATTAAGCACTGGTGATGTGACGTTCTATTGGCATCTGATTTTAGAGCTATAGATCCTCGACTCGCCCCTTCCGGGCATTTCTGACCGTAAAATTGAGAAAAAACTACATACATAAGTTGAATTATGAAATCTTTGAGTAAGGAGTGCCTGATGTTGTGTGAACATGCGAAGAAATTTAAATGCGACATAAAATATAAAATATCAGATTCCAGCGTTATAAACAATCTTGTAAAGTCATGGCAAAGCATGCAGTGCAGCCAAGACTTTCAGCATCTGCCAGATGTCACCCATCTTACAAACTGAAATGGCAAATGATGCTTTAAGAGTGAAACGCTTGATAGATTTTTCCCTGTGCCATGATGGAAAAGCCCCCAGGGTGTACATTTACAATTCAGAGTTAGAATGGGCAGTGCAAATGGTGCTAACAAATGCTTGTGATATTTCAGAGGGTGTAGGGCTTTAGTGGTTGGTAGGCACTGGTCTACCTCACAGTGTTTCTTGATTGTTATGCCCACTCCCTCTCCTCAGTCTAGATTCGGTGGTACTAAACTGACTCGGCACTTCCTCTACCTTTGAAAACCCCTTTGACATTGACCACAGAATTGCCATCACCATGGCAATTGAAGGACCTCCTTATTTCGAACCTATAACACTATTTCGGAGTTCAGGACCACGACCTTGTTCAGAAAAAAGAACCAACTCTCCAACTCACTGGGAGAAAACTGCAAGATGTCAGTGACTTTCGAATTTTTGGCAGAACCATTAGCATTATCCAGTTTTGCTTAAAGTGTTCCCACTGTACAGTTGCAATAGCGTTTGGTGAGAAAAGCCTCCGTAGCAATAGCAAACTTTACCTGGGGAGGGTTTTGCATGTTAGTGGCCAGGTGGCCTGCTCGACAATGCGGCTCATAGTGAGCAACTCGTAGGCCCTCATTACAACCTCAGCGGTCTTCCCAGAGGACGGCCGAGGCTGCGGGCGCCAGAATACCGCCAGTGCTGGCGGTATGTCTGGCTCCCTATTTTGACTTTTCCCCTGGACCAGCGGATGATAACAGTGTTACCCAGGGGCACCCCGACTCCCCTTACTACCAGCCTTTCCGACATGGACAGGCTGGCAGTAAGGGGAGTTGAAATCCCCAGGGCAGCGCTGCTTGTTACCCTGCCCTATCGGATTACGACCGCCTGGACTGCCATGGCGGTATACTGCCGGTCCCAGCGGTGTTTCCATGGCGGTACCGCCACGGTCAAAATGTGGTGTGCAGTACTACCAGTCTGTTGGCGGTACTACCGCCACTATAGCTCTGGCCAGGGTTATAATGAGGGCCATAGTCTCTTAAATTTAATATGTGGTCAGGGCCACTGGAATAATGAGATTCAGCAGCCGTGCCTTTTTTCTCACAATTATGGACTTGCCACATTTGACACATTACTCATCATCTGTTGCATAATCTGCAGATGTGTCTAGCTCAAACAGATCAAAAGAAACGTGGTGACGTGTTTGTGTGCAGTTGAAGGCTCTCTGCAAAGATTAACTGATTATCTTTCAGTTGCTTATTTCTGTATTTGGTTATTCAATTTGTACTAATGAGGTGAAAAATGAGGTGAAATATTTGCACAGACAGTATTACTATGTGTAAAAAGCACAAAATAATAAAGTGTAGTATCCAATCAGGGATATATAGTAATTGGGCACTGATAAACACAACTTTACGAACCTAAATATAATATGTTTCAACCTGCACCCGAGGAGAAGAAAAAAGTCTGCCTGGGCAGAATTTGCAGAGTTTACTCCATGTTATTCCACATCAGCAAATGGTGGAAATAGGCACGTTGCACTGCTAGTGCTCTGATTTAGCGCTGGAGGCTCGTTCTGCGCTAAAAAATTAGCACACATGGAAGCATATGGCATGCCAGAAGGCGCAGCTTCTTGAATTGAATTTGCTGCCCGTGCCCGGTCATGCACAGTATTATCAATAATGATGGCATTTCAGGTGTGATTAGGGATCTTATAAATATGGTCAATTAATATGTCATGAGTGATTTAATATGTGAGGGTGAAAGCAGTGCATGGCAAGGCCATGAGTTATAGTTACTTTAGGGTACAAGATATAGGGCCAGATGTATGAAGAAATGGCTTTGCGAATCGCAAATAGCGAATTTTAAGAAATCGCTATATCCGAGTCGCAATAGGCCATGTATCATAATTGCGATTCGGAATTAGCGATTTCTTAAAAATCGCTATTTGTGGTTTGCGAGGCCGAATTACCGAATCGCAATTTGCATTTTCGCAAATTGTGATTCGTTAATAGAAAATCGCAAATTGCGAGAAATTGTGAGAATGCACACCTGGAGGAGCCAGATGACATCACAAGCAGGAAGTGGGTCATCCCATGCAGTTTCAGGTGTCACACCCAAACCAGCACTCAGAGAGAGTCAGCCCAGCCACACTGAGCAACACTCTAAAGGAGGCAGCACACCAGAACAACCATGGACACCTCTGTCCAAGGAAAGGAGAAGGGAGAAAGAAAGCGTAAGCTTAAATTTAGCGAGCAAGAGCTGGAGGTGCTGACAGAGGAGGCGGTCAGGAGCCATGACCTGCTTTTTGGCAAAAGCTCACTCCAGGTGCCTGAGAGTGAGAAAAGGAGACTCTGGGCAGACATACAAACAAAGATCTGCGCTGTTGGAGTGGCACAGCGCTCGGCAGAAAAAATTAAGAAGAGGTGGTACGACCTGCGGTCCCATGCCAAGGAGATGGTGGCAAGACGACTGCAGGAGGCCAGGAGCACAGGAGGTGGCCCACCCACAGAGTCACCCTCCACCCTGATAAAGGACCTAGTAGAGTCCACACTGCTCCCTGAAGCAGTCAGTGGGGTCACAGAGATTGACACCTCCGGCACACCGAGTACCAGCAAAGGTAAGTGCAATATTGAACTGTAACCCCATATGTGTATGCACAAAAGTCCCTTAGGAATTAGCAAGTAATGTAAAACATTGTGAGAAGTAGTCCATTCCACATCTTAGAAGCAGCACAACAATGCCTTATGGGAGTGGCAGTCCACAACCCAGAGCTGAAAGTAGCACATACAATGTAATTAAGTAGAGCGACACCCAGAAGAACACAACACCCACAACACAGTGAAGAGAAGTACCTGTACCTTTATTACCATTGTTTGACCGTAATTGTAACAAACATAACTGACATGCTGCATATTGTCATTGCAGGTGGGCCAGGCCCAGCAGCCACAGCATGTGCCAGTTTAGGGGAGAATGACACCCATCCTGCTTCAGACTCCAATACGAGTGGGTCTCTGAACATTGCGCCACTCCGACGCAGGACCAGGGCACTGCCACTGCCAGAACTCAGTCAGGACTCCGATGAGCAGCAGGAAGGCCCACATACACCATCCCCAACTGGCAGATGCACCCAGATGCAGGAGTCCAGTTCGCAGCAGACCACAGCACCCCACAGGATGGCTACAAATGCAGGTGCACAGGCGTATGAGGCAGGTGAGGGAACCTCCTTCTTTGGTGGCCTGGAATCGGCTACGTTGCAGTAGCAGCGCCTGCATAATAAAAAGATCACTGCATTACAAAAACAGATGCAGTAACATAATGCCAACATGGGGGGCCTGCATCGCCAGCTGGAGTGCCTGAATGCAAACATTGAACAGCTGCATGAGGGACAGGACCAGGCATTGCAGGACACAAGGGAGCTCACTTCTGTTGTGAGGGAACTATGTCAGGAGCCGCACCATGACAGGGTGAACCACCGCAGGCAGGAGCGACGCTTCATGAGCATGTTCGGGGGATTTTGTTGCTCTGTCACTAGGCTGGCTAATTCCACATCCCAAATTTCAGGTCGTGCAGTGGCTGCACAGGTGGAGGCAGCACACAGCAGCAGGGATGTGGCTCACAGACTAGTCCAAATCACAAATGTGATTGACAATATAATGGGAAACAGGTCAGCCACACCTAGCGAGCTTGGACTGGGGGACACAGAGGACACATCCAGCCTCAGCAGCCTAGCTGTGCCCGCAATGGACACCAGACGGCGCAGTGCCAGGCACAGCACTGCCACAGAGGCAGACAATCGAGGTGCCAGTGAGGCAACTGGGCACTCGAGTGGCGTGCGTGGCCGCAAGAAGTGACTGTTTTGGCCAGAGGGGTAATGAGTACACTATGAAGAAATAGTGCTTTACTGTGAACTGCTATTGTTTTTTTTTTACTCACTTTTGTTGGTATTCGTTGGACTAACATTACCTGACTTTAAGGTAATAAATTTACTCACTACAGGTACATTTGTCAGTGCATTTGTGTTTACATACTTACATCTGAAATGGTTGTGTGTGATGTCAGCACACCTTTGCCTGCCCTCTGCTGCACTGGTCCTGTCTGCTGGCTGTAGGGGTGGTATGGGATCATCATCCTCATCTGAGTCTGGCTCTGATATTTCCACAGGTATGCCCCTGGTGGTAGCTATATTGTGCAAGATTGCACAAGTAGCCACTATTTTACATGTCGTCTCTGGGCTGTACTGTAGTGCCCCTCCACTCTTGTGGAGGCACCGGAAGCGACTCTTCAGCAGGCCAAAGGTGCGCTCCACCACGTTGCGGGTCGCCCTGTGTGCTGCATTGTATCTCCGTTCAGCAGGTGTAGTAGGATTTAGGTAGGGCGTCATCATGTAGGTGTGCACTGCGTAGGCACTGTCTCCTGGAAGGGACAGAGGGTATATTGAGTAACTGAGCCATCTGACATCAGCATGCCATCAATGCGCCAGTGTACAGAGGGACAATACCTAGCAGATATCCTTCTCCAAACTCCCCAGCTAGCAGTCTTGTGTGAATGCCGCTATGGCGAAAGATGTATGAATCATGGGTGCTCCCTGGGTACCTGGCCACGAGATCAGTTATGATGTAGGAGGCATTGCATATCACCTGTATGTTCATTGAATGTTGGTATTTACGGTTGCGGTACACATACTCTGTGGCTGATGGTGGACAGATTGCAACATGTGTCCCATCTATGGCACCTAGGACATGGGGGAACTGTGATATCTGGTAAAAATCTATTTTTGTCTGCTGTATTTCCTGTGGGGTGTGGGGGAATCTGTTGTACTGGTGTATCCTGCTCAGCATGGCGTTAATAAATGCATTGAAAAATCTAGAGAAGGTACTCTGTGAGACCCCTCCAGCTGCTGCTATGACCCCTTGATAGCTCCCTGAGGCAAGTAGGTGGAGGGAGCATAATACCTGCACATGGGTGGGGATGCTGTGAGTCCTATGTGTTCTGCACTGCAGTATGGGTTGTAGCTCAGCTATCGGATCAAGTATCATGGCTGAGTTCAACCTATACCTCTCAAATATTTCCTCCTCAGTCTGGTCAAAAAGTGTAATGCGCACTCTGAAAATGCTCTCATGTCTCCTCCTCCCTCTCCTCAAACCTGCCAAGATCCTCATCCTCCTCGCCATTACGTAGAGTGCAGCCATTGTGGAAAAGAGTCTGAGGCATACTGGGCCTCTTTATATAGGTTGCACCTGGTTACCACCTGGTTTCACTTAGTGGTACTTTGCATGTGCAAAATGCCATTCTGCGAAAAATCGCAATTTGCGATTTTTTGGTGCATCGAATTGAGACTTGGATTTTGCGAATCGTATTTCTCACCTCGCAATTTCCTACTGGAAATACTGAATCGCAAAATGCGTCTCGCAAAACCAGGTTGCAACGCAAAAAAACGCAATTTTTGCGATTTCTTCTTTTTGGCCCGCGAATGCTTTTCATGCATCGCAGACCACGTTTTTGCATTCGCAAAACGGCCTATTTTTGCGATTCGCACTGTTTGCGAATGCAAAAAAGTTTCATACATCTGGCCCATAGTTACTTGAGATAACTATTACTAGTGAGTTTCAGTGGTTTTGTTAGTTTCAAGTGGTATGTTTTACTTGACATTTTCACATAGCTATAAAATCCCTTTAACCTGTTTTTTTCAGTGAATTTCTAAAGTTTTTTTTTAATGTAAAGCTAGATATTCTTACAGTTCCTAACTTTAACTTCACTTTCACATTGTTTTTTTCAGTGAATTTCTAGTTGTTTTTTTTAACGTAAATTAAGATATGCATCGTAATGCTTGTGGGGGGGGCATGACACAGTGTGTGGCCTGACATTGTTCGTTCTGCAGCCCTGCCCAAGCTTGCTGCCCCTACTCCCACGCCTAGTTCTCCTTTGTCCAAATGCATTCCCTTGCCACCTAGTCCAGCCCTGTGGGGCTGTTGTTCTGCCAATGCCATTCCCTCCTGTCCTGCACAGTTAGCTTGCTGCCTCTACCCACCTCCTCCCTGCCCTATGTTGTCTGATTGCATGCATCTGCCTTCAACATCCTGCCCTGAATGGTCCAATGTGCTGCCACTGCCTTCCTGTAGCTTGATGTTCCTGTCTACTCCTCCGTCCTTTGTTGCTCGAGTCTATGCCCTATCATTGCCCTCCTGCTGACCCTCTGTGCTTAGCTTGCTACTCCTCTCCTCCTCCCCCCTGCCCTCTGATGTCTGTGTGCATGCCCCTACTCCCTCTCTTTTGCCCACCATGTTCTATGGACTTGCCACTGTCCCTCCTGTCTACTCTGAATGTTCTATTGAGCTGTCTCTGGCTCTCTTGCCCATCCAACATGGTCAGATTGCAGTCCCCTCCACCCTGCCTTGCATTGTCCTAGTTCAATGCCCTTATTCCCTCCCTCCTCTACTCCATGGTTCAGTTTGCTGCCACTCCCTCTGCCCTCCATGTTATGGTGTGCTGCAACTGCTCCTCCTGCCCACCATGTATGGTCTGTTGTGAATCGTAAAAAGAAAAAGGGACTGGGAGAATTGTGGTCCAGTGCACGGTCTCCCAAAACCTAAATCTATAACAAGAATAAGTACATTGTTCCAAAATATCTACATGCAGGGAGAGGAAGAGTCAGTATCTTCAGGAGAGCCCTCAAGCATCGACTAGGACGCTGAGCATCATCATTGGGCAATCTCCTCGTCAGACCGGCACTGCAATGTCTGGCGGACCACCCCCCACAAGGTGGTGGTACTCAGCCGAAGATGATAGCAGATCTCTTAAGGTCTGCAGCAAATACTGACAAATGAGGCAAAAATGGGAGAGACAAATAGGTAAAAATTGGCTCTGAGCCTTGGGCATCATGATTTAATAACTCAAAGAATAGGGTCAGACCAAGATTAAAGCAGGGAAACAAAAGGAGTACATGCGGGGAATAATGTCCTACTGTATTCCATATGAAGGAAAGTAGGTGGTGTACCTAGTCCTAACACAGTGTGGTCAACATGTTTCGTGCCTCTGCGGTCAACAAAAGATCCTTTGGCGCTTCATCAGGACCATAACTATTACTTCTCCTATTCATATAAAAAAATAAGTGCTGGGAAGTCACTTACTGAACGAAGACTATTTGTCACCGTCAATTGGTCAGTAGGTCGCCCTGCATAAAAATAAAGAAACAAACATAGACACACATTGGTGTCCACAACATGAAGAAGATGTGATAAACAAAGTGTGGCACACTGGACATGACACGAAAGGCTTACCATCCCATAGTAGAGAAAAGGCATCATAGGAACGCGCAAGCCTCAAACCAAAGGGAATTTACTAGGTATAAAAAAATAATGTTAAAGTGCATTGATAGAATACACAAATGAATGGTGTGAAAGAGGGCACCAAGTACACACAGTCACTAGGCTGAGCACCCATGTATATCTTAACTGTAATGATGTGAATCAAGTTGTCAATTCAAACACAAATATTAATGCAGAGATAAAACCCCGTTAGAACACGTCAGGTGATAAATTATTATGCTGGTAAAGTGAATAAAATAAGGAATAAATATACATATATCTAGTATTTACTTCATCCTCAGTAAATGTCAATAAGCCATCAATAAAAGCATAGAACTGGTTGTTCCAAGGCAACAGCTGGTCAATATTGGGCAACCGAGTGGCTGACTAGTCAGGGAACACAAGGGTCAGAGGCCCGTAGTTAAGTCTTCATAAACGTATTTGCGAGGAAATGGGCTATCAGAGCACCAGCGTTAGCACGGGCGTCAGCGGGGCAAAAAACAGCAGAAAGGACTTACTTCCATGTTTCTCTGGTCCGTCTGCAAAAACCTACCCCGAGGTGCCCGCCTGAAAACGGTGGCACAGCATCTCGGGGGGGTTTAAAATAGCTGGTGACCAAAGCGCGCCCACTCGTGTTGAATCCGGAACTCGAAATTGTCCGATTCCGGTGATCAAAACAGAAGACGGACCAAAGATGCAAAAGTGGCGGCCATCTTAGTGGTGGGAAACATCTAACGCATTACTAGTGAAAGCGTGGAGGAATAATAATACAGGCTACAAAGATAACATTTTAAATGATAACCACTGGTAACAACTGGGAATACCAGTGAATAAAGGACCCAACACAGCTCATATGGTTGATAATAGACTGTAAAAATTATGTAAAAAAAACATTATGATGATCCACCCGATTTGATGTAAATGTAAAAATTATAAACAAATGCCTGACAGAGTCTCGAGAGCAGAGAAAGGAGTTCAAGGCATGGTCCAGCAAAACTAAGAAAATAGTGCGGAAGCAACAAAATATTGGCCAGTATAAAACAGGGTTTGCAACAGTCAAGAGGTGTCAGATAAGTATAAAGGCAAACATATTATGCACAATTTAGGGTGATAGGGTGCACCATGGGATATCATCATTCAGACCCTCACTAGATGTCTTATTCTCTTATAAAATCCAACGCTGTTCTGTTCGAAATAAATACTTAGGGTCATTGTTGTATCTGGGCACCTGTAAAACTATCCACCATAAATCGTCAGGGCCATGATTTGCATCCAAAAATGAGAACTCAATTTAGTAGTAATACAGGAATACCTGATATTACTACGATGCTCGTTGATTCTCTGCTTCACAGGTCTGGTTGTTATGCCAACGTACTGCAAATTACAGGGACAGGTGATCATATAAATACATTGTCGGTGTTGCAATTCGTGTGTCTATTCAGGTGCCAGGTGCCAACATGTCTCAAATCCAATTGGTCAACCCGTTTGGTCAAAAGGCAGACATTACATGAACCACACGGGTAGTGTCCGGTGACCTGGGGTAGATTCCATAAAGTGGACTGGTTTGACAAATCTCCTTGCACACGTGGACGTGTATGAACAACTAAGTCTTTAATGTTGGGAGATCTTTTGAATGCAAAAATGGTCCTCGGGATCTGGGTACCTCAACTTTGTAAAATGCTCCAATGTTAATTAATTAGCTTTTTGACAGTGTTGGACAGAGGGGTGTATGTGGATACACAGGTTAAACGAGATTCCACTTCCCTCACAACAGGTTCTAATAGAGCCTCCCTGTGATTATTCCGAGCCCTCTTATAGGCCGGATTGATAATCTTCTTAGGGTAATGGCGGTTCTGTAATTTGCGTTTCGACTCGAAAGCCTGAGCGTGAAATGATTGAACCGAGCTGCAATTACGACGTAGCCTCAAAAATTGGCCAACAGGGAGATTTTCACGTAGGGCCTTTAGATAGTGGCTATGATACAAAAGCAAACTATTCCGGTCAGTGCTCTTGTGGTAAGTATCGGTAACAAGTTTACCGTCAACAATACTGATCATTAGGTCCAAAAAAGGGACTTGGGTGGTGGAAGTATGGGCGGTGAATCTCAAAAAAGGGTCCAAAGTATTGACCCAGTTGGTAAAGAGGTCGACATCCTGAGCGGGACCTTGCCAAATAATAAGAATGTCATCTATGTATCTTCGCAACAATTTAATATTATCGAGGAAAGGATTGGATGTAGGTAAAATGAACAACTTTTTAAAATGGTACATGTACAGACACGCCAAACTTTGAGCGAATGTACTGCCCATAGAAGTCTCCCGAATCTGATGATAGAGGGAATCCTCAAATTGAAGAAAGTCATGGCCAGTGTGGCACATTGCATCACAAAATGCACAGGAGTGGAAGAAGACCAGGAACTATGGAGGAGAGCAGACTCCACGACTCGTAGGGTGGCTTCCTGGGGAATGTTCGTATATAATGCCTCTACATCCAAGGTGATCAGTACCTGAACTTGAATAGTGGAATTAACCATCTCAATCAAATTAAGGACATCTTTGGTGTGTTTGAGATAGGTGCTGGAATCTCTCACCAAGGGTTGAAGAAAAAAATCACAAAAAGTGGACAATGGTTCTAGAACCGAACCAATGCCGGATACAATGGGGCATCCAGGTGGAGGGAGAGTACCCTTGTGGATCTTCGGAAGGCAATAGAAATACAGAGTCCGGGGATGGACAGTCTCCAGAAATTCATCCTCCTTCGAAGAGATCCAGGCATTGCTACTGGCTTCTTCAATCATACTCTTGATTCGAGTCTGCAAAAGGCTGGTGGGATCACGAGTCAAAGGTGCATAATATGTAGTGTCACTCAGGAGGCGAAGGCATTCGTGCCTATAGTAGGAGGTGTCCATGATGATAATGGCCCCTCCTTTATCAGCTGGTTTAACCACTATAGATTGAACCATGGACAAAGTTTTAAGGGCCTCTCGTTCAAGGGCAGGTAAGTTAATGAAAGGTTGTTTAGGGTCAAGGTCTGATAGGACAGCTTTCTCAAAGGCCAGGACCTCACATGGAAGAGACTGGGGTGGGGGCACAAAGGTAGAAGGTTTTTTCAAACCTGTGCCATCAGCAATGGGAGGTTCTGGTCAGTCGTGAAGACATTGCCACCACATGTCTGTGTCCAACCCCTACCCCTCACTTGTGCCCTCCATGGTTCTTTATGCATGCCTTTACCCCCTCCCTCTTACCCACTAGGGTCGTTGTGATGGCACTAACTCTCCTGCTTGCCATGCATGGCCTTTTGTGCAGCCATTGTCCCTCCTACCAGCCCTGTGTGTTCAACTTACTGCCCCTGACCTCCTACCGCCTTTCCTTCATTGTCTGTATGTATGCCATTACAGTCTCCCTTTATGGTTTGTTGTGCTTCCAGTGCCCACCCCGCCTACCCAGCGTGCTGCTCTTGCCCTTGCCTCCTATTACCTGCCCTTACTTTTCCATGGACAGGACCCTATCCCCTCCCTCCTGCATTCTATGGTTTGTAGACGTGCCTCTGCCTCCTCCCTTTAGCCCTTCATGGTCCGTTGTGCTCCAACTGCTCCTCCTGTCTGATTGGTATGTTCAGCTTGCTGCCATTGCCTCTTCCCGCTCTGTCCATGTGCTTGGGCCTGTTCCCTCCCTATTGCTTTCCATGGTCTGTTGTGCCACACTTCCCTACCGCTTGCCCTTGATGGTGTATTGTGCTGCTGTGGGAGATTGTGTTTAAAAATAATGAACATTTGATGCAATAACATGTCAAATTCAGATTTTGACCACCAACAAAAAATAATGGTTTTAAAGTCATGAAAATGCACTAGGCATAGACATATACATGTATTAAGTTTGGAAAGTTGATTTTACAGTCTTCAAACTTGACCTAGCTTAGGAATGTGAAATGTTAAACTTTCAATGAAGCTAACAGGCTGAGAATATGATGACAATGTAAGAAAAGTTAGTTTTAACCTCCTCATAGGCATAATTGGTAAAGATTATAATAATTTATTAAAATGTATTAGCTTAATTCTGTTGAATGTTTAGAAATGCTCAATGGTTTACTCTGTGAATCAATAGGTTGCTTGTGATTTAATTGAGTGATTTAAAAGACTAACCCTGAACTGAAGCTTTCTTTAAGCAGAAGAAACTACTTCAAAGTATATACATTTTTTATACAAATGTAACAGATACAAATTGAGCCTGTGGATTATTGTTTGTATCTTAAAATGACAGCAACATGTTCCTGTTCCCATGAAGACATCATTTGCTGAAAGGCTGAATGAGATAGAGGCTAAAACATGTTCCAAAATCTAGATATGAAATGTTATGTTACAATAATATGAGTTGAGAGTAGGTTAGTTCATTTTCTTCCCTGACTCTCTGTAGAAAACCATAATGCTGTCTGAGTCTTTGCTGCTCTGAGTCTTTACTGAGTTTCATGAACTTTCCTTTATGGAAGGTTCTGTCTGAGATTTGATTCTGAAGCTTCATGCTTTAACCTCTCTATTTAGAGCTCTTGACAGGGTTTGGCTGACACCTTTTCCCATCCATCCCCACCCCATTCTGAGATTGAGATTAGGGACTTTACCTTTATGGGAATGCTTTATGCGTTTGTTCTGATGATATTTGATTATACTGAGTATTAATTGATTGATGATCAATCAAGCTTATTCAATATAGATTAACCCTATTAAAATATTTCCAAATAAAGCTTGTGAACTCACACCAACTCTCAACCTTGACTGGACATAATAACTGAAATTGTTAAAACTAGTTGACTGATTTATAGTTCCTTGTTAATCTCATCTGCATCCATGGTCTGTCGCGTTGGTGGCACTGCTCTGATGAGATGGTAAATCTGACTTCATAAACTACTATTTAACATATATCCTCACACTCCAGCAGGTGCAATCCCTGTGGCCAGCCCTGTAAGGTCAGATTGATACACCTACCCTCCTCCCTCCTGACCTCTGTTGTCTGAGTCAATTTCCTCACCCCATTTTTCCTGCCCTCTGTGGTCCAATGTACCATACATGCCAACATTTTGAACTTGGTAAGTGGGAGACTTTGGAAAGAAATTTCAGGAAATTGATTTTCCTCATTGATTACATTGAAAAAGAGGAGAGTTTAGGTGGAAGGAGGGTAAAATAAAGTCCTTTTGGGCCTAAAAACATCAGAAGTCCCCTGCCTGGATCGTGTCCGTTGGCATGCATGGTTGTACTGCCACTGCCTCTCCCTTATGCCCTCAATGGCCTGTTGTATTGCCACAGACTCTTTTGCCTGTCCTGCATGGTTGTTTGGTTGCCCCTGCCCTCCATGGTTTGTTGTGCTGCTACTGCTCCTCCTGCTTGCCCAGTGGTCAACTTGCTGCCTCTGACCCCTCCTGCTAGCCCTCAATTGTCTGTGTCCGTCCCCCTGTCCCCTGACTACCCACAGTATTCTAAAGAACAACTAGATTGTTAACATTCTATATTTATTACAAAAGTGTGGTACACCTTTAGTAATCCTAATGCAATCAAAACTGTAATACCTAGCGTATTTCTTTTTGAAATTATAAAAATTAAGGGGTCTTTTTCCCATTGAAATGAGGACACATAGGGGGTCATTACAACATTGGCGGTAAAAGCCACTTACTGCCGTGCAGAAGACCGCCAACACACTGCAGCGGAATTCCGCCACGGTCATTATGACCCACAGCTCGGGATCCGCCAAAATTTAGACACCCACACAAGTCCGCCACACCAAAGGTCAGTGATAAACTGGCGAAAACAAAACCTCCACCGTCACGCCAACAGGAATACACCCACACTATCACGACTCACGAATCCACGAGGCAGTCTTTCAACCACGGTATTCCATTGGCGGTACACACCGCCGCGCTCAAAATACACACACTCTTACAAAACACATCCACATTGGACAATTCAAAATACACACACCTGATACACATACACACACCACTCCCACACACCCAATACAATATAAAACACACACCCACATCACCCATAAACCCCTACGACAACAACTGCGACTGAAGGCCACAGAGAGACACCACCATCTACAAACTAGCATCCACAGGCACTCAACACCATCACCCACATAACATCCACGCACCTCACACAACACACCACTAACTATCACCCCACACATCACAACACACACCAACCCACACACCACCCCATGGTACGGCAAAGACACCCCAGGTTCTCTGAGGAGGAGCTCAGGGTCATGGTGGAGGAAATCATCCGGGTAGAGCCATAGCTATTCGAATTACAGGTGCAGCACACCTCCATAGCTAGGAAGATGGAGCTATGGTGAAGAGTCATGGACAGGGTCAACGCAGTGGGACAGCACCCAAGAAATAGGGATGACATCAGGAAGAGGTGGAACGACCTACGGGGGAAGGTGCGTTCCGTGGTCTCAAGACACCACATCGCGGTACAGAGGACTGACGGCGGACCCCGACCTCCTCCCCCACAACTAACAACATGGGAGGAGCAGGTCTTGGCTATTCTGCATCCTGAGGGCCTCGCAGGAGTAGCTGGAGGAATGGACTCTGGTAAATCAAATCTTCACTACTATATCCCCCACCCTACCTGCATGCCATCACATACCCCCACCCTCGCCCTCACCCCCATCACTCCTACTCCTCACAAATATCCCAATATCACAAACCACCCATCCCAACACCGAGCCCTGCATGCATCACCAAAGCATGGACACCCATCACCAAAGCATGTCCACTACAGATACCCATACACCCCCCTAAACCATCATCACACAAGGTCCCACACAGGAATGCAAGCACTGGGATACACAGTCAACCACCCATTGCACACCATGGCACACACAGATGCAATAATTATGCTTTTACACCCCTGCAGGACCCCTACCCAACGTCACCGGACAGGAGGGTCCAGACATGTCCACACCACCCACAGAAGAGGCCCACAGTGATGACAGCAGCTCTGTCCAACTGGATCTAGACGACCAGCCCGGCCCATCTGGGACCTCGGGACAGTCGGTTCCCCTCACACAGTCACAGGCCACCACAGAGCTTCCCCCCTCTGGAAAAACCAGCACAGCACCCACCCAGCTGGCCCATACCTCCGTCCCCAGGACACGTCAATCAGCAGTGTGTCCACCACTACAGGGAACCCAGGCTAACCCACCACCCCAACAACAACAAGGACCTGGGGGCAGTGGGCACACCGTTCAGGGGACAGAGGCCCAGGGAAACAGGGGAAATGGGAGGGCTTCTTTGCAACAGGGGGAGGACAGGCCCAGGGAACCACTCTCCACGAGGCCCTCTCCAACATCATGGGAGCCTACCATCATTCCCAGGAGACAATGGCAACGGTACTGGCCAAGCTTCAGGAGACCCAGCGGCTGCAGGAGGAACAGTATTTGGGCTTCAGGGAAGAACTCAAATCCATCAATTCCACCCTGTGCACCATTGTAGAGGTGCTGAAGGAAGTCCTCAACACCAGGAGGGACACTGTGGCACAACAAGGGGCCCCTGACACTAGCCTGGATGATGAACTGCCCACCACCTCTGCCGGCGCTAGAGGCACAGCCACAGGACCACCACACCAGCAACCCACCCCCTGCAGAGGGAGAACCACCCCGCAAACGGTCCCTGAGATCCAAGACAAAGACAGAGAACGATGCCAAGACCCCGCCAAGAAATAAGACCACCCTGTTTGTCATCGTATTGTCCCACCTTGTCACCATGTCGATCCTCAAACTGCCCCAGTTCCACTTCCTATGCCCCTTTGGACAATGCACCTGTGAGACTAATAGACTGGACTCTGCCATGGACATTCCTCCACCATCCCCCCTCACCATTTTACAACCCCCTCCAATATTGAGCTCTTAAATAAACACCCTTAAAGCACAAAACAATCTGGAGTCTGTCTGTGATTTCAAATTAGTGTATTAGCAATTACAGTGACAAAATGCTCTTCCAAATGTAATGTCAACATACCTATGTCACACAGCTCTAGTCCATGAGGAAACAAAGCAGATGTCACACAGTGGGACCCACATCTGTGAAATCGTAAGGAAAGTGACAACTCAGTGACTATACACTGGGTGAAAAGGACAGACAGTAGAGAGGTAGTAGTTTTAAAGTACATGTAGCAGGCAGGTTTGTCTTCTTACCTGTGTCTCACTGGAAGTATTGCAGGATCACCGAGTTCCTTTTGTCGATGTCCTCTTCTTCTGCTTCCTCGTCTTCACTGTCCACAGGCTCCACAGCTGCCACAACACCTCCATCTGGACCATCCTCCTGCAGAAAAGGCACCTGTCATCGCAAAGCCAAGTTGTGAAGCATGCAGCAGGCCACGATGATCTGGCACACCTTTTTTGGTGAGTAGAATAGGGATCCACCTGTCATATGTAGGCACCTGAGCCTGGCCTTCAGGAGGCCGAAGGTCCGCTCTATAATCCTCCTAGTTCACCTATGGGCCTCATTGTAGCGTTCCTCTGCCTTGTCCTGGGATTACTCACTGGGGTCAGTAGCCATGACAAGTTGGGGTAACCAGAGTCACCTGCAAATGGCGAGGGACAACTGTTAGTCACTCACTAACTCTTAGGGACATCCCCAGAACCAGACAACTATTCACACTGATTGGGGTCCAGGTGCTCACCTAATAGCCACACCCGGTGCCTCTGTAGTTGCCCCATCACATAAGGGATGCTGCTATTCCGCAGAATTTTGCATTAACATGGGAGATGTACTGGTCTACCAAACACACCATCTGCACATTCATCGAATGGTAACTCTTCCGGTTTCTGTACACCTGTTCACTCCTGCGGGGGGGACCAAGGCCACATGTGTCCCATCAATGGCACCTATGATGTTAGGGATATGTACCAGGGCATAGAAGTCACCTTTCACTGTAGGCAAATCCTCCACCTGAGGGAAAACGATGTAGCTCTGCATGTGTTTCAGCAGGGCAGACAACACTCAGGACAGCACGTTGGAAAACATAGGCTGGGACATCCCTGATGCTATGGCCACTCTTGTTTGAAAAGACCCACTTGCTAGGAAATGGAGTACGGACAGCACCTGCACTTGAGGGGGGATTCCTGTGGGATGGCGGATATTTGACATCAGGCCTGGCTCCAACTGGGCACACAGTTCCTGGATTGTGGCACGATCAAGCCTGTAGGTGATGATCACATGTCTTTCCTCCATTGTTGACAGGTCCACCAGCGGTTTGTACACCGGAGGATGCTGCCATCTCCTCACATGCCCCAACGGACGATGCCTATGGAGGAGAACAGCGAGCACAGAGTCAACCAACTCTGAGGTACGTAAACACAGCTTATTCTGAAAACTATTAATAAACCGAATTGTGCCTGTATGAGTGTTTAGCCAAGGCCTAGGTATGTGTGAAGCAGTCAAAAATAAAGCCATGTGGGCCCCTGAAATGGCGGCTGCCTGACCTGTAAAGTGGGACAATGGGATATGAGGTAACTGCGCTGGCGTTGTACACCGTCGCGGTAGGCGTTCAAAGACCGCGGCGCAATTCTGCATTGGTTAACATTGGACCCTATGGGCCCCAGGAGCCAATGGTGATGTACACCGGCGGTGACAGTACGCACCGCCGAGGACATGACCGCCATTTTATCACTGTTCAATCACTCGATACCTGATCTTCGACAGGAGAGAGGACCTACACTGCAAGTGCTGCTGTGACCTCAGTCTGGAAGAGACAATGGATCCTGTGTCTGGGGAAAGGGCCCCTACCTTCAGCACGGAGGAGTAGGAGAATCTTGTGGATGGGGTCCTCCCCCAGTACACGCTACTCTACTTTCCTCCAGACAAACTGGTAATTACACCGTTACCATGCTGTATGGGCAATGCCTGTGTGGAGTGGGGTGGATGAAAGATAGGGGGGGGAATGAGGCGTGTATGAAACGACGGTGAGTGCATGTGCCACATGGCAAGGGTAGGGTTGCGGTCCAAGGTCTGTGACGGTGCAGTTGGTAATTACTTCTCTTTTTCCCCTGTACAATTCCTGTAGGTCAGCGCCCACCAGAAGAAGGATATTTGGCGTGCCATCGCCAAGGAGGTCCGGACCCTGGGGGGGTCTACCACAGACTGAGCACCCACTGCCAGAAAAGATGGGAGGACATTCGCTGCTGGAGCAAGAAGACGGCTGAGGCCCAGCTGGGGATGGCCTCCCAATGTGGGAGGGGTGCCCGTCGCACCATGACCCCCCTGATGTTCAGGATCCTGGCGGTGGCGTACCCGGAGTTGGATGGGCGCTTGAGGGCATCACAGCAGCAACAAGGGGGTGAGCACACTCTCATTCAGCTGATTCAGTGCGCATTGGAGGTGTCTGGGTGGGGGAGGTGGGCTGTGGGTTCCCCTAGGCCAGGGCGAGTTTGCTAGTTAAGTCCCCTTTTTCAGGCAGTCCCTGTGGCACCCCACACCACCTGTGTACAGTGCCAACTACACCTAGTCAGGCTCCTGTGACATCCATGTGTGCAGAAATCGTCCATAGCCTTGTAAGCCATGTCCCAGGGATTGAATAGTGGACCCCAAATGCGCGGCTTAGTGCAGGGTGCTTCTGTGTCTGTTGTGTCCACCAACGGTAGCGGTATTGCATGCACTCAACATGTCTTTCTTCTGTCTTCCCCCTCTCTTTTTGTGGTCTCCCTGTACTTGTATGCATTAGCATCATCAGGCGGAGGAGCAGTGACACCGGAGCAGGAGGGAGCTGCATCCCATATGGCGATGGAGGGCGGCACTACAGACTCCGAATTCACCAGTGGGACGGAGGGCGAGGGGAGCTCCACGGCAGGGACAGGAGCTGACACCAGCGATACGGACTCCTCCTCTGATGGGAGCTCCCTTCCGGTGGCGGCCCCATTTTTGCCCCCCGCATCTACAGGTACAGCCGCCACCCCCCCTACCAGCACCGCCCTCCCAGCAGCCCCTCAGCCTTTGCCCCATGCCCGCTCACCCAGGAGGGTGGGCATCACCTTCGCCCCAGGGACCTCAGCGCCTGTCCCAGTCACCCCTGCTGCCCTCAGTGAGGAGGCCATTGACCTCCTCAGGTCCCTCACTGTTGGGCAGTCTACCATTTTGAATGCCATCCAGGGTGTAGAGAGGCAGTTGCAACAAACCAATGCATTCCTGGAGGGCATTCATTCTGATCAGGCAGCCCTTCAGCGAGCCTTTCAGACTCTGGCCTCAGCACTGATGGCAGCCATTGTCCCTGTCTCTAGCCTCCCCCCTCCAACTTTCTCCACCCAGACCCACACCCCTGTACCTCAGCCTATCCCAAGCACACCATCAGACCAACATGCACACACCTCAACACACAAAGGAAGCTCTGGCAAACATAAGCACCACACATCCCACAGGCACTCACGCAAGCATCATACACATGCAGACACACCAACATCCACTGTGTCCCCCGCCTCCTCGTCTCCCTCCTCCCTCCCTGCCTCGTCTCCACTCACACCTGCATGCACATCTTCAGCCACTACGTCCATCACCAGCACACCCACCACCACACCCTGCTCACGTGCAGTCACCATCCCCTCTACCATTCACACATCCCCTGTGTCCTCTCCCAGTGTGTCTGTGAAGCCACCTCCCAAGGTACACAAATGCAGGCACACACCCACCCAACAGCCATCCACCTCACGACAGCCTCCAGCCCATGCACCTTCACCCAAAGTCAGCAAACGTACACCTCCTACGACCACAACCTCTTCCTCCACTCCCAAACCCCCTCCAGCTACCCGTCCCAGTGTTCCTAAGAAACTTTTCCTGTCCAGCCTTGACCTCTTTCCCTCACCTCCCCCACCCCGTCAGTCTCCTAGGGCCCGACTCTCCAGGTCCCAACCTGGCACCTCAGCCACAACATCAGCAGGACCAGTGGTGCCAGTAGTCACCGGATTATGGAGTGCACCAGGCAGCAGGGCAGGCAGTGTGGCAAGGAGCCACAGCACGGACAGTCCCTCCACCTGTCAAGCATCAAAAGTTGGACAGTGCCCGGCGGGAGAGGGGAAAGACACCAGCCACCAGAGCCGCTCCCAGGGGCACAGTTGAGATTGTGGGGACAGCTGCGACACCATCCAAGGTGGGGAAGGGGTACAAGAAACCCGGCGGTCGGTGTTAAAGTGGCGGTAATACCGCCAACAGGCCAGCGGTAAACAAAATGGAATCACGACCACGGCGGAAACCGCCAACACATACAGCCACTTTAACACTCCGACTGCCACGGTGGTAGCAACAAACACGGTGGCGGAAGACAATGTACCGCCCACTCTATTACAACATGCCCATCCGTCAGCTTTTCCGTGGCGGTACCAACGCCATCAAAAGCACGGCAGAAACAGTACTTGGAAGGGAAACCACTCACCTCTCGACACTCAAGGAAGAACCACGATGCCATGGAGCCCGAGCTGCAGGTCCTGCCCATGCTGGTGTATCTTCTCATATTTCAGGAGTACCTATGGCAGCGATGACGGCCACAGTGAGTACAGCACCTAGTAGACAGGGGAGGGGGTAGGAAAAAGAGAGTGACACACACACGCAACACACAACATCCCCACCCTCACCCACAACACCATACACACAGACACATGCAACAATATTACATATACACCCCGTAACCCTCTGGAATCACGCAAGGACAAAAGGAATTGAGTCAAATTACTGTAATATTAGAATTTAAGAGAAATACGTTCAGAAATAAATAAACAATATGTACAATATATACAACTTATACAAAATCAGGGACAATGTCCACATAAAAATAGACCGTGGCCCACTGGACCATAACACATGGGCCAAGCCCACACTTGACTCCTGCCTCAAAATGGAGAGAACACTGCAGGGAGATCAGGTCGAAAACACACAGGCACCTCGGGGGGATAGGGAAGGGGGGCACCTCAGCCGGAAGATGGTACTACGCCACTGCTCTTGGAGGGGGCTCCATGCCCACTGCTTGGTCCTGGGGAGTGCAAAGCCACAGTCTCCCCAGTGGGTGGGTTGCCCACTGCCTGGTCATGGGGTGTACAAAGCCACAGTCTCTCAAGTGGGTGGGTAGCCTACTGCCTGGTCCTGGAGAGTGCAAAGCCACAATCTCTCAAGTGGGTGGTTTGCCCCCTGCTTGGTCCTGGGTAGTGCAAAGCCACAGTCTCTCAAGTGGGTGGTACGCCCACTGCTTGGTCCTGGGGAGTGCAAGGCCACAGTCTCTTAAGTGGATGGCTTCTTCCACTGGTTCTGGAGGGTGCCTTGTGCCCAGTGTGCTTCATCCTGCCAAGGATAGAGTGAGTGGATGCCTTTCTACACTGGTTCTGGAGGGGGCTTTGTGCCCAGTGTGCTTCATCCTGCCAAGGATAGGGTGAGTGGATGCCTTTCTCCACTGGTTCCGGAGGGGGCTTTGTGCCCAGTGATGCCGCAATTGGGAGGTGCCAGGTCACAGTCTCTCACCTGGGTGTCAGAGCCATGAGATTTGCAGTGGTCAGGATGCATGATAGTCCATGGAGGCAGGGCTACAGTCCATCCACCGGCGGCTACGGCTGCATAGTGGTGGTAGTGCTGGTGCTGGTGGGACTGCTGCTAGTGGTGCTACTGTCAGCGGTGCAGGTGGCGTGCCTGTGGCGGTGCTTGCGGCGGTGCAGGTGGCGGTGCTGGCCGGGTGGAGGTGCCGGTGCTGCCAGTGGTGGGGGGAGGCTCCAGCCCTTCTCCTACAGCATCAGACGGCTGCCCACTGGGGCTGCTGCTGCTGACAGTAGTGGTGCTTGCGGCAGTGCAGGTGGCAGTGCTTGCGGCTGTGCTTGCGGTGGTGCAGGTGGCGGTGCTGACCGCGGCACAGGTGGCAGTGCTGGCGGTTGTGCTGGTAGCTACCTGGCCTTCACCTGCAGGCTCGGACGGCTGAAGTGCATTGGCTGGTGTTTTGTGCCCCTTCCTGCCCTTGGCAGATGGTGGAGTCACCTAGGGTCTGGCAGCTGGAGTCTTTGAGGTGGCCTTGCTGGGTGGGTGTGGCACCTTCCGCTTACTGGATGCTGTCCCCTTCTTCACCTTGCCAGGTGGCGGAATGGTCTTTGCCTTGGCAGGGGTTGGTGGCACACTGGCTGGCCTGACGGGTGCCCCCTTTGAGCCTCTGACAGCTGCAGGAACCACAGCGTATGTGGACCTGGTGGCTGAGGTGCTGGGCTGGGTTTTGGCCACCCTGGCCCGAGGGGAAGGACGGGGGGAGGGGTAGGGAACAGGTCAATGTTGGTTAGGAAAAGCTTCTTAGGGACATTGGGGCAGGAAGAGGGTGAAGGTTTGGGAGTGGAGGAAGAGGGAGTGGTTGTAGGAGGTGTCCGTCTGTTGTGTTTGGGTGCAGGTGCATGAACTGGATGCTGTTGTGAGGTGGATGGCTGTTGGGTGGTGTTTGCTTGCGTTTGTGTACTTTGGGAGGATGGGTCACAGACACAGTTGGAGAGGACACTGGGGGATGTGTGCATGGATGTGGGGGTGGTGACTGCCAGTGAGGGGTGTGTAAAGAAATGGCTCCCTGTTGCAGTTACCCCCCACTTTTTGCCTGATACTGATGCTGACTTGACTGAGAAGTGTGCTGGACCCTGCTAACCAGGCCCCAGCACCAGTGTTCTTTCGCCTAAAATGTACCATTGATTCCACAATTGGCACACCCTGGCATCCAGATAAGTCCCTTGTAACTGGTACCTCTGGTACCAAGGGCCCTGATGCCAGGGAAGGTCTCTAAGGGCTGCAGCATGTATTATGCCACCCTAGAGACCCCTCACTCAGCACAGACACACTGCTTACCAGCTTGTGTGTGCTAGTGAGAACAAAAGGAGTAAGTCGACATGGCACTCCCCTCAGGGTGCCATGCCAGCCTCTCACTGCCTATGCAGTATAGGTAAGACACCCCTCTAGCAGGCCCTACAGCCCTAAGGCAGGGTGCACTATACCATAGGTGAGGGTACCAGTGCATGAGCACTGTGCCCCTACAGTGTCTAAACAAAACCTTAGACATTGTAAGTGCAGGGTAGCCATAAGAGTATATGGTCTGGGAGTCTGTTTTGCACGAACTCCACAGCACCATAATGGCTACACTGAAAACTGGGAAGTTTGGTATCAAACTTCTCAGCACAATAAATGCACACTGATGCCAGTGTACATTTTATTGCAAAATACACCACAGAGGGCACCTTAGAGGTGCCCCCTGAAACTTAACCGACTATCTGTGTAGGCTGACTGGTTCCAGCAGCCTGCCACACTAGAGACATGTTGCTGGCCCCATGGGGAGAGTGCCTTTGTCACTCTGAGGCCAGTAACAAAGCCTGCACTGGGTGGAGATGCTAACACCTCCCCCAGGCAGGAGCTGTAACACCTGGCGGTGAGCCTCAAAGGCT
Organism: Pleurodeles waltl; assembly: GCF_031143425.1. Classification (NCBI taxonomy): domain Eukaryota; kingdom Metazoa; phylum Chordata; class Amphibia; order Caudata; family Salamandridae; genus Pleurodeles; species Pleurodeles waltl. The sequence goes on from NC_090440.1 coordinate 1,315,092,652, forward strand.
CACTCCTTTGTCACAGCACCGCAGGACACTCCAGCTAGTGGAGTTGCCCGCCCCCTCCGGCCCCGGCCCCCACTTTTGGCGGCAAGGCCGGAGAAAATAATGAGAATAACAAGGAGGAGTCACTGGCCAGTCAGGACAGCCCCTAAGGTGTCCTGAGCTGAGGTGACTCTAACTTTTAGAAATCCTCCATCTTGCAGATGGAGGATTCCCCCAATAGGATTAGGGATGTGACCCCCTCCCCTTGGGAGGAGGCACAAAGAGGGTGTACTCACCCTCAGGGCTAGTAGCCATTGGCTACTAAACCCCCAGACCTAAACACGCCCTTAAATTTAGTATTTAAGGGCTCTCCCTGAACCTAGAAACTAGATTCCTGCAACAACAAGAAGAAGGACTGCCTAGCTGAAAACCCCTGCAGAGGAAGACCAGAAGACAACAACTGCCTTGGCTCCAGAAACTCACCGGCCTGTCTCCTGCCTTCCAAAGAACTCTGCTCCAGCGACGCCTTCCAAAGGGACCAGCGACCTCTGCATCCTCTGAGGACTGCCCTGCTTCGACGACGACAAGAAACTCCCGAGGACAGCGGACCTGCTCCAAAAAGACTGCAACTTTATCCAAAGAAGCAGCTTTAAAGAACCCTGCAATCTCCCAGCAAGAAGCGTGAGACTTGCAACACTGCACCTGGCGACTCCGACTCGGCTGGTGGAGAACCAACACCTCAGGGAGGACCCCCGGACTACTCTACGACTGTGAGTACCAAAACCTGTCCCCCCTGAGCCCCCACAGCGCCGCCTGCAGAGGGAATCCCGAGGCTTCCCCTGACCGCGACTCTCTGAAACCTAAGTCCCGACGCCTGGAAAAGACCCTGCACCCGCAGCCCCCAGGACCTGAAGGACCGGACTGTCACTGCAGAAGTGACCCCCAGGAGTCCCTCTCCCTTGCCCAAGTGGAGGTTTCCCCGAGGAAGCCCCCCCCTTGCCTGCCTGCAGCGCTGAAGAGATCCCTTGATCTCTCATTGACTTACATTGCGAACCCGACGCTTGTTCTAACACTGCACCCGGCCGCCCCCGCGCCGCTGAGGGTGAAATTTCTGTGTGGGCTTGTGTCCCCCCCGGTGCCCTACAAAACCCCTCTGGTCTGCCCTCCGAAGACGCGGGTACTTACCTGCAAGCAGACCGGAACCGGGGCACCCCCTTCTCTCCATTGAAGCCTATGCGTTTTGGGCACCACTTTGAACTCTGCACCTGACCGGCCCTGAGCTGCTGGTGTGGTAACTTTGGGGTTGCTCTGAACCCCCAACGGTGGGCTACCTTGGACCAAGAACTGAACCCTGTAAGTGTCGTACTTACCTGGTAAAACTAACAAAAACTTACCTCCCCCAGGAACTGTGAAAATTGCAGTGTCCACTTTTAAAATAGCTATTTGTGAATAACTTGAACAGTATACATGCAATTGAAATGATTCAAAGTTCCTAATGTACTTACCTGCAATACCTTTCAAACAAGATATTACATGTTAAATTTGAACCTGTGGTTCTTAAAATAAACTAAGAAAATATATTTTTCTATAACAAAACCTATTGGCTGGATTTGTCTCTGAGTGTGTGTACCTCATTTATTGTCTATGTGTATGTACAACAAATGCTTAACACTACTCCTTGGATAAGCCTACTGCTCGACCACACTACCACAAAATAGAGCATTAGTATTATCTATTTTTACCACTATTTTACCTCTAAGGGGAACCCTTGGACTCTGTGCATGCTATTCCTTACTTTGAAATAGCACATACAGAGCCAACTTCCTACAGGGTGTGTAGTGATGTGTGTGCTGGTGATGGAGGTAGTGGATGAGGATGTAGTGCATGCAGGTGTGAGTGGAGACGCGACTGGGAGGGAGGTGGATGAGGAGAAGGGGGGGACACAGTGGAGGCAGAGGATGGTGGTGTGTCTGCATGGGGGTGGTGCCTGTGTGAGTGCCTGTGAGATGAAGTGTGGTGCTTGTGTCTGCCTGAGACACTTTTGTGTGTTGATTTGGGTGAATGCTGGTCTGAAGGTGTGCATGGGATAGGCTGGGGTTGAGGGGCTTGGGACTGGGTAGAGGAAGTTGGAGGGGGGAGGCTGGAGACAGGGACAATGGCTGCCATCTGTGCGGAGGCCAGAGCCTGAAATGCTCTCTGTTGGGCCATCATGCCAGAGTGAACGCCCTCCAGGTATGCATTTGTTTGTTGCAAATGCCTCTCAACACCCTGGATGGCATTCAGTATGGTTGACTGCCCAACAGGGAGGGATCTCAGGAGGTCAATAGCCTCCTCACTCACTGAGGGCAGCAGGGCTGACTGGGGCAGGGCCTGAGGTGCCTGGGGCGAAGGAGATGTCCACCCTCCTGGGTGACCGGGCTCAGGGAACACGCTGAGGGGCTGCTGGGAGGGCGGTGCTGGTAGGGAGGGTGGCGGCTGTACCTGTTGTTGGGGTGGGCACAGAGGTGTCCGCCACCACCAGGGAGCTTCCATCAGAGGAGGAGTCGCTGTCTGTAGTGTCCCATCCTGTCTTCGTCGTGGTGCTCCCCTCACCCTCCATCCCAGTGGTGCCCTCACCCTCAGTGGATTCATCCCCTAGGCCGTTGTGGGATGCAGCTCCCTCCGTCACCAGTGCCTCTGCTCCTCCACCAGATGATGCTAATGCACACAAGGACAGAGTGACAAAACAAAAAGGGGGGGAGAGACAGAGGATACACTTGGTCAATGCCAGCAACACCACTACCGTTGGCGTACACACAGGGAGCTGCCCTATGCACTAGGCCATTCACTACCAGTTACAATGCTAGTCACCAGCCCATGGGCGACATGGCATAACGCCATCAGCTGCACACCTGAAACCCACAGGACCCTGCCCAGTAGTAGATGCCCACTAACACCATTGGGTTAGGAGTGCTTCAGAGCCTGCCCAACAAGGGACCTACCCTGCCATGTTCGCCCTGGCCTAGGGGCACCCACAGTCCACATCCCCCACCCAGGTAAAACCTTAACGCGCGCAAAGTCATGATTCTGAATATGTACTCACCCCCTTGTGGCTGCTGTGATGCCCTCAAGCGCCCATCCAACTCCTGATAGGCCACCGCCAGGATGCGGAACATCAGGGGGGGTCAGAGTACGACGGGGACGACTTCCTCGTTGGGAGGCCAGCCCCAGCCAGGCCTCTGCCATCTTCCTTACCCAGCGGCGCTGGTCCTCCCACCATTTGCAGCTGTGGGTCCTCCGCCTGTCAAAGAAACCCAGGGTCCGCACCTCCTTGGCGATGGCATGCCAAATACCCTTTTTCTGATGGGCGCTGACCTGCAGGAAAAATACAGCAGAAAAGGGATTAGGAATACCGTCCAGACCGTCACACTCATGGACCACCATATCCGTCCCATCCACTAACGCACATACATTGACCACCATATATGCAGCACTCTGCCCAGGACACCTTAGCCCCCCCCCACATGTGGCTTACACACACAGCACTCCATACATTCATGGCCCACGCATCATGCTCACAGTGTACTCACCTGTTTGTCTGGAAGACCATAGAGTGAAGTGTACTGGGGTAGGACCCCATCCACAAGTCTCTCCAACTCCTCTGCAGTGAAGGCAGGGACCCTTTCCCCAGACACATGAGCCATTGTCGCTTCCAGACACAGGTCACAGCAGCACTTGCTGGTGTAGGTCCTCTCCTGTCAAAGGTCAGGTAGCAAGTGAGTGAACAGATAGAAAATTGCGGTCACAATGGTACTCACCGCCGGCGTACATCGCCATTGGCTCCTGGAACCCATAGGGCCCAATGATAACCAATGCAATGTTGCGCGGCGGTCATCGACCGCCTACCACAACGGTGCACAACACCAGCGGAATTACCTCATTTCCACTTGTCACTCCTCACAGGTCAGGCAGCCACCATTTCAGGGGGACATAGGCGATGGCACTTAACTGCGTCACAGCAGACATTGGCACATCAAATGACTCTCAGATTCACATACTGGTTCTGTAAATTAAGAGATGCATCATTATTGCAATAGATGTGTGAATATGACCCTCTGCTCACCATTTTCCTCCCTAGGGTTCAACCGCTGAGGATGAATATGAGATGGAGACATCCTCCAGTGTACAGACCCCTGGTGGACCTTGCGACAATGGAGGACAGACACATTATCCTAACCTACAGACTTGATCGGGCCACAATCCAAGAACTGTGTGCCCAATTGGAGCCAGACTTGATGTCAGCTATCCGCCAGCCCACAGGTATCACCCCTCTAGTGCAGGTCCTGTCAGTCCTACATTTCCTGGCAAGTGGATCCTTCCAAACTACAGTGGCCATGGCATCAGAGATGTCTCAGCCAATGTTCTCCAACGTGTTGACCAGAGTGTTGTCTGCCCTGCTGAAACACATGCACAGCTACATCGTATTCCCCCAGGTGGAGGATTTGGCCTCAGTGAAAGCTGACTTTTATGCCCTGGGACATATTCCCAACATCATTGGTGCCATTGATGGTACACATGTAGCATTTGTCCCACCTCCCCCGGAGAAATGTACAGGTGTTCAGGAATAGAAAAAGCTATCACTCTATGAATGTGCAGATGCTGTGTTTGGCTGACCAGTACATCTCCCATGTGAATGCTAAGTATCCTGGCTCTGTGCATGACACCTTTATCTTGAGGAGTAGCAGCATCCCATATGTGATGGCTCAACTCCAGAGGCACTGGGTGTGGCTAATAGGTGAGCCCAAGGTCCCCACCTATTTTATGTTGGTGGCTGGGTATGGGGTTGTTCCTAAGGGTTAGCGTGTGTCTAACAGTTGTTCCTCAATGTTTGCAGGGGACTCTGCTTACCCCAACCTCTCATAGCTACTGACCCCAATGAGGAATGCCAGGACAAGGGCAGAGGAACGCTACAATGAGGCACATGGGCGAACAAGAAGGATTATTGAGAGAACCTTCGGCCTCCTGAAGGCCGGGTTCCAGTGCCTCCATTTGACAGGTGGATCCCTGTAATACTCACCAAAGAAGGTGTGCCAGATCATCGTTGCATGTTGCACAACGTGGCCTTGAGACGCCAGGTGCCTTTTCTGCAGGAGGATGAGCCTGGAGATGGTCTTGTGGCAGCGGTGGAGCCTCTGGACAGTGAGGAAGAGGAGACAGAGGTAGAAAATGTGGACAACAAAAGTAATATCATACAGCAGTACTTCTAGTGACACACAGGTAAGACACTGTTACTTCACTTTACTTTTCAGTTTTCTGTTGGACATTGTACGTCAGCATGATTTCCATATGTCTATGGCCACTTACTGTGCCCTTTGGCATCTCTATTTTCAGATCATTTTGCCCCACTTTGGCTCCTGGTATGTTTACTGCTGCCCACTACAGGTCATACCAATGTATAAATTACTGTACATATGAATTGCAATGTTTTCAGAATGTTGTACTAATACATATTTCAATCAATTGACAGCCTCCAGATTTGTATTTGTTCCAAGGGTGTTTATTTAAGTGCTAATAAGTAGAGGGGGATGTGCAGTGGGCTGGGGTGATGGTGGAGGAATGTCCAGTTAGAGTCCAGTCTCTTGGTATCACAGGTGCATTGTCCAATGGGGCATAGGAAGGGGAGTAATGGCAGTTCAAGGTGGACAGGGTGACAGAGTGGGACACAGGGGTGACAATCAGGCGAGTCTTATTTCCTGGCGGGGATCTTGGCAATGTTTTCTGGCTTCTGCCTGGATAGCAGGGACCGTTTGCAGGGTGGCTCTCATTCTGCAGGGGGTGGCGTGCTGGTGGCCTGTTGTTCCAGTGGCGGAGCCTCCTGTCCACTAGCGCTGGCAGAGGTGGAGGGCTGTTCATCGGTGTGGCTAGTGTCAGGGGCCCGTTGTTGTGCCACTGCCTCCCTCATGGTGTTGGTCATGTCAGCCAGCACCCCTGCAATGGTGACCAGGATGGTGTGGATGTGTTTGAGGTCCTCCCTGATCCCCAGGTACTGCCCCTCCTGCAGCCGCTGGGTCTCCTGCAACTTGGCCAGTATCTGGCCCATGGTCTCCTGGGAATGGTGGTATGCTCCCAGAATCCCTGCAAGTGCCTCATGGAGAGTAGGTTCCCTGGGCCTCCCAGCTTCCCTGTTGTCCTGTGCCTCTGACCCCTGAACTGTGTGCCCACTGCCACTGACCCCAGGTCACTGATTTTCTTGGGTTTGTGGGGTTGCCTGGGGTCACTGAAGTGGTGAACACATTGCTGATTGATGTGTACTGGGGGAAGTGGCATGGGCCCGCTGGGTGGGTGCTGTGCTGGTGCGGTTTCCTGAGGGGGGAGGGTCTGTGGTGGTATGGGACTGTGGCAGGGTAACCGACTGTCCAGAGGTCCCTGATGGGCCAGGTTGGTCATAGTGATCCAGGAGTGCAGAGCTGGTCTCATCACTGTGGGTCTCTTCTGTGGGGGTCCTGGATGTTGGTGGCACCTCCTCTCCGGTGACGTTGAGTAGGGGTCCTGTGGGGATGCAAATGCAGTGTTATTGTATCTGTGTGTGCCATCTTGTGCATGGGTGTGTTTCCCTGTATGGTTGTGATAGCCCTGTCAGCTTTGCCTTGTGTGCGTGGTGATTTTGTGGGCTAGGTGATTCTCTCTAATGGGCATGCTGTGGTGATGCGTGTCCCTGCAGGTCTGTGATGGGGGTCCATGCATTGGTGTGGCATGCAGGGCTTGGTATTGGGACGGGTGGGTTGTCCTTCTGGGATATATTTGAGGTGGTGGAGTGATGGGGGTGAGGGTAGGGGTGGGAGTTTGTGATGGCATGCAGGTAGAGTGGGGGATATAATAGTAAAGATTTGACTTACCAGAGTCCCCTCCTCCTGCTACTCCTGCGAGGCCCTCAGGATGCATGAACGCCAAGACTTGCTCCTCCCATGTTGTTATTTGTGGGGGAGGAGGTGGGGGTCCACCGCCAGACCTCTGTAAAGCTACCTGCTGTCTTGCAACCACGGAACGCACCTCCCCCCATAGGTCGTTCCACCTCTTCCTGATCTCATCACTTGTTATGGGGTGCTGTCCCATGCCGTTGACCCTGTCCACGACTCTCCACCATAGCTCCATCTTCCTTGCAATGGACGTCTGGTGCACCTGTGATCCGAATAGCTGTGGCTCTACCCGGATGATTTCCTCCACCATGACCCTTAGCTCCTCCTCTGAAAACCTGGGGTGTCTTTGGGGTGCCATGGATGTGGTGTGAGTGATATGTGTGAGGATGTGTGGGGTAATGTGTTGGGGTGTGTGCTGTGAGGTGCGTGGATGGTGTACGGGTGATGGTGTTCTGTGGCTCAGATTGAGGGGGTGCTTCTGGCTTGTCTCTCTCTCTGTTTGCAATCTTTTTTTTCGTTGAAAGGGTTCTGGGTAATGTAGGTGGGTGTTTTATAGTGGTCTGAGTGTGTGGGTGTGGTGTGTGTATGTGTGTCAGGTGTGTGTAGTTTGAATTGTCCAATGTGGTGTAGTTTTGTTAGTGTGTGTGTATTTTGAGCGCTGCGGTGTGTATCGCCAATGGTTTACAGCGTTTGAAAGACCGTTGCGGTGATTCGTGGGTCATGATACTGTGTGCGTATTCCTGTTGGCGTAACAGTGTGGGTTTTGGTACCACCAGTTTATCACTGACCTTTGGTGTGGCGGACTTGTGTGGGTGTATGTATAGTGGCGGATTTCTCTCTGTGGGTCATAATACCTGTAGCGGTATACCGCCACAGTCACGGTATGTTGGCAGCCGTCAGCACGGCGGTCGGTGGTATTTACCGCCAGGGATTGTAATGAGGTCCTTAATCTCCCCATGCCTAGAACAAAAATGAAAGTGTACTTATGTAAGTAATTGATGCTCATGTAAAGCACTCCAATACCTTCGGGTCAAGTCCATGCTACATAAAACTGCAAAAACAAATTTAAAAAGCTTTTTGCGCACTTCTGTCATTGAGCTACACTTGGGCTTCATTTAGGTGATATTTGTGCTACATTTGGGTTCATTTAACCTTTGGTGATATTTTTGTTATGAAGTTCCTTAATTTAAATATTTCCTGCAGTATCCTCAGTAGAGAATTCTTTCAGTTTTTCACTTTGATTCCATCAAGATGGCGTTCAGATATGTCACACTTTTGGCATGAATTCAGAGTGCTAGAGCTCTAGTTGGTCATTAGAACACTATGGTAAAGCTGTTGATCACTAGGGAGTGAACTGGCAGTCTGCTGCTGGTTTTGAAAGTTCATGTTTCAGTCTGCCTGACAGAATGTTTTAATGAAATAGAAGAGGAAGATACTTGATAACTTATTTTAAATGTGTCCTAATTTTGCTTTCTACAGCGTTAACAATAATTCCAATGACACAATAAACCGTCTCTTTGTGTTCCTTTCTAAATTAAATGTTTTAAATTTTACCAGTTTAATCCAATCAAGATGGCTTCAGGTGTGCCACACTTTTGTCATAAGTGAGGCTAAAAGCATCAGCTTGACGGATCACCACAACACTTTCCATGCACAAACTAGACAGAAAATCCCAGTATGGAGCAGAAGTGAGCACTGTCTCTAAGGACTGGAGAGCCCTGGTAGAGATGGGTGCCTAGGCTGTAACCATATTTAAGCGATCCTCTGCCCTTGCTCTCAGCACACAATCAGACACACTTGGTAAAGAAAATTCAAGCCAAGGAAGAACAAGAGCCAGGCAGCTGAGAGAGGGTGCAGAGAGCCCACAAAGGCCAAATGTGACCAAGATAGCAGCCTGATTTATAGCCTTGTTTACAGCTAGGCTCAAAGGAAGAATGCTCTGCAAATGAAAAGGGAAGCTTCACTGGACAGGAGCAGGAAATAAAGTAATAAAAAAGTCCCCTACAGACCAGATAAATAGGACAAAGTGTAATTATACAGTAGCTAGCCCCTGCTCCCACACAGAAGAAGGAGGGACAAAAAGGCATGTCTGACCACTAGCAATGAAGGATTTTTAAATGACAGTGAAACTAACAAATGAAATAGCTGGAAGCCCACATAAGAAGTATACTTAAAAGTATGCAAGAGGTTGTACGCTTACGCTCGACCTAAAAAGATGTCACCACATGTTCCTCATCACACTTGAACAACAGCTGTGATTAGCAAACACTTTCATGACATCAAGTAGGCCCCATCAACAAACTACATCAAAGTGGCTCCTACATGTAGCACACCATATGCATGCATGCCACATGAGCAGTGGCCCACAGGGAAATCAGAATCTCAGACAACTCCAAATGCGTGGGTGAAGTTGTGCAACAAAGTAACCATTGAACAAGTAGGAGACCTCATCACCTTCATTGCTTTCCCTCATGGAGCATGCCTCAATTACCTGTTGTTATACAATGGTAGGCCAATGCCAAGTTCATTCCCACAGATCCCACACGAGGTTGTGTATACATATATGTGTTACATAAACAATACCACAGTAATAAGAAATGATGCTCCAAAATCCAGCCATGTTGCTGACAGCAGTACAGGAGCCTGAAGAATGTGACATGGAAATACTGTTGTCACACTGAAAACATATCAACAATGTGTAAATTGCCCTAATGGAGTCATGGAGGTCGTACTAAGGTTGCTCAGAAAATACAACACATTGGGCATGGAAATGTACACGTTAAACAAAATGTGCAAATTGTCAGGAAGATATGTTTCAAAATCCACAACACAATGACTCAGCTAGCCCCTGAGAAATCACCTCTCCTTTATGGCACCTCCTAAAATGACGCTCTCTGATTGCATCAGTAGAAGCCATTAGTCCTTTGTATGTAGGAGAGGCTCAGGGATTCTCAAGTGTTTGTAGAAGGCTCTCAACATGTTACCCAATGGAAAGCTCCATCACTGTCACCATTTTGGTCCTGCAAATCCATTTGTCTGTGAATGAATGGATGTACCCAACCACATGTGATTTCCCAAATAACTGCAAGTAACTCCATGATGCATGCCAAAAGTCAGGTAATGAACCTTTCCCATTTCACATGTGCAGATCACTTTGCTACATGGTGCCATATCAATGGCATGGAAATGCACATTGTGGGTAGAAACAGTAGTCCTACCTGTCATGTCCATCATTGGTACTGCACTTGTACATGCCAAATGACATGCTATGACGGGTAAGGGTATGTGTGAGCCAACAGTCAATGGTAACACACTCCTGTCTGTGGCCCCACATGAAACATAGTCCCATTACATATGTCCCGTTGGCATACACATATAAGTGAGGGAATGCAAAAATTATCCAAAGAACACAGGTAGAAAATGCATGAAACAGTGTACACATTTTGTCAAAAGAGAAAGGAACACATGCCAACATGTAGGCACCAGGAATGTTGGCAACAGTGATGGCACAGAAATCATGTCAATGGGCATTCCCAACTTACCAGGGTAAAGTATTGATCTGTAGCTCCACCCAAAGAACAATGTATGCTCTGTCACATGTATGAGAGCCACCTTCACATGACAGACAGTAGTGAGGCACCAGCACTCGTCACACGCTGAAGACAAGTGGCCTCTGGGGGGCAGGTGCCATTTTAGTCACTTGACCATACACATGGCTAAGGATAGTGATCCATCACTTCTTCTTTAGGCTGTAACACTGACAACTAGTGGTATGTTGCGTAGCATTTAGACCTATAACAACAACAAACATTACTTGGTTGATCAATGTACACAGTGATGTGTTTTCCCTGGAAAGCAAATTTTTTGGAGTGTACTCGGTTGTGCCCTAGGTCCCTGGGCTAATAGGCAAGGTACATCATTATGCACCAAATTCCATACCTACACAAATAGTTACTCATCTTGTGTGTCACACATGGCCCATACCCAATTGTCTGGACATGTTAGAACCTAACACATCAACTTGGATATGTGACAGGCAGGAATATGCCCTGTACTCACCATCTTGTGGCTGCTATGCTCCCCTCAAATGCCCATCAAGCTCTGGGTAGTCCACTGCCGGAATGCGGGGCTTTAGGGGAGGTCATGCTCCGATGTACATCGCGTCCATGTTGGGAGGGCAGCGCCAGCTGGACTTATGCGATCTTCCAGGCACAGCATTTCCGGTCCTCCCACCTCTCTCGACAGTGGGTGCTCCACCGGCTATGGACTCCCCTGGTCTACACCTTCCGGGCGATGGCTCTCGAAATCCTTTCTTCTGATGAACGTTGACATGTATAGATGCAAGAGACTAATCAAAAGATTACAAACACAATTGTTTTGCACAAATGGTGGTGTCACACATGTCAGAAACACCAAGCCCATAATGAGCAATTTGTCAACACACCACAAGTGTAAAGGGCACATGTCAATAAGTACAGGGAAATGCCTACACACTTTTGAAATCATCTGCAGGCTAACCCACGACCCTGCTTGTGGCCTACAATGTCTAACCAAGCCTACTGACATCAGGTAGCCCATGCTCCAGCAGCATGTACGGTGATGTGAGCCACAATGAAACACTATACATCAACGTGGCTTCTGAAGGGTAGACTCTTACGCCTGACTGGAGAAACACATTTACACTTTGTAACATTGACTTAATGCATACAGTCCATACAGGCATACCTTAGTAAAGACTTCACCCTTACACTTGGGTGACAAGTAAAGAGCTGGCACGGAGGATAAGGAAAGTGTCTTCCCTGCGCATTTGTGGACATGTGGCCTACTAAATGTAGACTCATGCCACAACACACATTGCTACAACATCCTGAAATGACCCAGCCAAGATGCATACACAGCTCATGCTGTCGTGCACATGCATGTTGTCTAACATTTACAACCATCATAAACATAGAAATGTAATTGCATGTCAGGAAGGTCTCATTGCCTAGTAAAGTGCATCCAACACAAAGAGAATTTAGGGCCTCCAAAAACATCACAAAACACAATGTGAATGAAGACAACATATAGTACTGGTCTCCAATACCTGAACCATGTACATCCCATTAATGATACACAAACTGCAACAACAGGCACACAAGAAATCTAACTGGCACACAGGGACAGGTAGCCTTTGAGGATGGAAAGGATTGTATAGAACAGAGTTAATTGGGCCTTTGAGGCACTTACCTGCTCCTCTGGTGAGCCGTAGAGCTGACCATACAGGGGAAAGACCTTGCTCACAAGCTTCTCCAACTCCTCTAGAGAGAAGGTAGGGGCCCTTTCACCTGCTGAACGTGGTATGATTGCTCCCAGAGGCAGCACAAAGCAGCTGAAGTGGTGATGTTGTTGCTGGCAGCAGTGTGAAGAGTCAAGTGACTGCTTTTGCACAAAGTGTCTTACACATACCCCATGTATGCGGTCATCACCGTGCCAATGTGAAGGCTGACTTCTAGGGGTTTGCCTGCCTCCCACATGTGGTATGGGCCATTAATGGTACACATGCTGACTTGGTGCCACCGCAGGGTACTAAACAAGTCTATCGCAGCAACAAAAAACTTGCCTTCCATCAACGTGCAAGTCGTCTGGTGGATTTCTACATCTCAAACGCATGTGCCCGTTTACCTGGATCAGCCCATGATTCCTTTAAAATGAGGAACAGCACCATACCCCAGCTGATGTCACAACTGCAAACAGAGGGCCTGGCTGGTTGGTAAGTCATGTCTGTCCTGATTGTGTGTGAGTAATGTCAGGTGCCATAATCCTGAAGTGAGTGACTCATTTTTGCACTTATGTGCCATTCCTTAACAGGAGCCTCCGCATATCCAAACCATCATTGGTTATTGATGCCGCTGAGGAAGTCTGCTTTTATGAGGCCCACAAAAGAACACAGAGGGCAGTGGAGCGGGCTTTTGGGCTCCTGAAGGCCAGATTTTGCTGTCCGGACAGGGCTGGTGAAGCTCTTCTCTACTCACTTGTAAAGTGTGTCGGATCACTCACTGTTTCATGCTGCATGCCCAACATCGCCCTGAGGAGGAATATCCTATACATCCCAGAAGAGGGAGAGCCTGCAGTGCCACCGGGTAAGAATCCTAAAATGGCAACTGAAGATGACAGTGGTGAAGAGGAAGGAGTTGACTTTCAAGAAAATCTCATCCACAGGTACTTCTCATGAGTATAGGTATGTCATGTGATGTCATGACTGTGACTGTACAATGAACTGTAGTTGTGAGAATGTGTGGGGTTGAGTATTTTTGAAACAACCAGGGAACTGATACTCTGTTAAAATCAGCCAAATCCTGATTGATGAGATAGCTTTTGTTACATCCACATCTTGATGATGTTGCTTTGTTTGTGTCAGATTTATTGCAATGTACTCTTTTCCAGATGCTTGCTATGCAACTTGTGTCATATGTATGGTTTCAAGCCTATACTCCTTGTTCTGTCCTTGTTCAGGTATCTTCCCAATGACATCTTAATGTGAGCATTTCAAAGTTGTGACATTGGCAAGTATGTGATGCTGTTCTGATACATGAAGTGGACATGGATTGTTCCAGGTAATATAAATCACATAGTTTGGGTGTAGGAGACCTGTGCCAAGACAGCTTGCACAGTGTTTGGATGGAAGTTCTGAAGTGTCCGTTTTGTGTCCTGTGGTGGGCCTGATGCATCATGTGTGTCATCATGTGGTCATAAAATATGTAGTCCTAGGTCACGACCAAGTCGATTCCCATTCACATTGGCTAAACACTCTTTTTATACGACCTACATATCCTTGTAGGCCTGTTGATGAGCCAAAGGAAGGGGAAGATTGTTTCAGAAAAGACTTGCTCAGAGTTGTGTGTATGTCCCTCAGCACCCCTGTTAGGAGGCCACGTTGGAATTGCGGGCTTCCATCTGTTCACACATATCCCTATGCATCTCCCTCTGTAGCTGCATGATTTCCCGGAGTTCGGTCAACACTTGGCCCATCACGCCTTGGGACTCCTGATAGACCCACAAGATGTGGCTGATGATGTCCTGGTGAACTGCAGGCCCAGTGGCCTCACTCAGCTGGCCCACAACATACCTCCCATGCACCGTACCCCCGCAAGCCTTTGCCCTTGCCACAGGGTGCCCTCTCCAACTGGGTCTTGGAGCGTCAGTGTCCGTAGTGTGGAGCTGCACCTCAGGATCCAGGACTGGGGACCACAAGATGGTGGAAACTGTGTTAGGTACACTGGTTGGTCGCAAATGGTTTCCTGTGATGTTGATGCAGCAGGGCTGGGATGTGGCGCTGTGGGCACAGTGACACTCACTGTTGTTGCTTGACCAGGTTGCCTAGATGGGCCAGAACCTTCCTCCACCCCACAAGTCCAGGGGTGTTGTCGTCTCTGAGAGCTTTATCCATGGGGTAGTGGTAGCCTGTACTGTGGCCTCCATGTGCACAGCTGTAGATCCACCTGTTGATGAGAAGCATACATTGTTACTGGTTGAATTGTGACATCTACCTCTAAATGTTTTAGGTTACAGTAAGCAGAGACCTTGGACAAAGTTACGTTGTCAGTAATCCAATAGTGCCAAGTAACGAAGCTTTTGGGTGATTTGTCATGACATATGTGAAGCATGCCAAACCTATTAGACTCAACTAGCTCATGAGATGTGCTGATCAGTTGCACTTTGGAAGATGGCCTAAAGATGACATCTTACTACCAGTGAAGCCAACATGGAGGTGAGGCAACATATGAGTTTGACCATTTGGAGGCTTAGTTGACTGGGATGCAGACAAACAGAGGACTTTATTGCATCTGGGATTAGAGTCATCGTGTGCACAGCACTGTATCAATGTGTCTGCTACCAATACCAATCTGTTGATGCAGCTTGAGGCTTTAGGAATACTTGTTATACACACTGAGTAAGGTGTAATTTCTGTGCTCAGTAGTTTCATCTTGGGCTAGCAATTCAAGATGTAGCTAGGTGGCCAGACATGTCTCTGAGGTAAGCCTGATCTGTATCTTGGTCAGTCCTACGTAAGTCAACTTCAACAAAGAGTTGGCAAACAACTGTATGTTGACAAGTGACAACTGGGCTGGTGTTTGTAGTTACAACAACAGGGCCTCCCAGGAGTTGTAGTCAGATCACTCCCTCTACTTTCCAACACTAAACAAATGGTGCAGTCCCATGTGAGTGAGGAGAATTACAGAGATTGCAAACAGGTGTATTGGGCCAAGTGACCACTGGGCTGGTGTATGGAGTTGCAACAGGGCCTCCTGGGAGTTGCAGTCTTATCACTCCCTGTACTACACCCACTGTACAAATGGTATCCATCCAGGTGAGTACATCTCATGTGAAAGTTCACTAACAGGTGTACTGGGCCAGTGTTTGTAGTTACAACAACTGGGTCTCCTGGATGTTGCAGTCAGGTCACTCCCTCTACTTCCCAACACCAGACAAATGGTATAGTCCCAGGTGAGTGAGGAGCATTAGAGTGATTGCAAACAGGTATATTGGGCCAAGTGACCACTGGGCTGGTGTTTGGGGTTACAACAACAGGGCCTCCTAGGAGTTGCAGTCAGGTCACTCACTCTATTTCCCAACACTAGACAAATGGTATCCTCCCAGGTGAGTGAGCAGCATTAAAGAGATGGCAAACAGGTGTATTGGGCCAAGTGACCACTGGGCTCATGTTTGGAGTTACAACAGGACCTTCCGGGGGTTGCACTGAGATCAACCCCCTCTACTATACACACTATACAAATGGTATCCTCCCAGGTGAGTACATTTTATGCGAGAGTTCACTAACAGGTCTACTGGGCCAAGTAACCACTGGCTGGTGTTTGGAGTTACAACAACAGGGCTATTTAGCTTTGGAGTCAGGTCACTCCCTCTACTTCCCAACATTAGACAAATGGTAAAGTTCCAGATGAGTACCCTTCAATTGAGAGTTACCAAACAGGGGTATAAGGACAAGAATACAATGGTCTGGTGGTCAGAGTTACAGAAACAGGGCCTCCTGGGATTTGCAGTCAGGTCACTCCCTCTACTCCCAAACACTTGACAATTGTTGTGTATTACATATCTGTATGCAGGCTGCATTTAGTTTTGTCATACGTTTAAATTTTTGGACATACCATGAATCCTGGAATGTGTTTTTGGTATTATGAGATTTACACGCACCATTTGGACATGTGGCATGTGATGGGCCTTGGGTGCTGTGATGTTGGGTCTAGTAGTACACAGTGACAGTGTTTAAACTCAGATACTCTTGATATTGAATGTTGGTGAAGTGTACGAACAGGACAGTGGCTGAGGGTGAGCTGTGAGCATGCATGCCATTGCATTTTTGTGACATTTCTGTGTGGGAACCTACCAGACTCCACTCCCCCAGGTATTCCTGTCAAGCCCTCAGGATGCAGGATGGCCAACACCTTCTCCTCCCAGGAAAAAAATTTAACAGAGTACTGGGAGGGCCACCAACAGTCTTCTTGGCCTCCAGCTGGTGCCTGGAGACCAGGGAATGGATGTTGCCCCTCAGGTCAATCTACCTCTTCCTAATGTCTTCCTTTGTGCATGGGATGGTGCCTACAGCATTCACTCTGTCGACTATCCTGTCCCACATTTCCATTTTTCTACTGAGAGGACTGTGCTGGACTTGGCCTTCAAACAATAGTGGCTCTACTCTTATGATTTCATCCACCAAGACTCTCAAGTCATCTTTATAGAAATGAGGATTTTTGGAATGTGACAATGGTAAAAAATGGGTGACAGGGACTTACTTGAACAAGGGAACTGTAATAGCAAGTAAATGGACAAAAGTGTGTGCACAGTGTTCTATGGGATGGTGGTAAAAGGGGTACCTAATCTGTCATATACTAAAAAATGTGCTCAGTCTTCTTTGTCTTCTAGTGAAAATGCAAAGGATTATGATCTGTGAAGGAATGTGTTTTATAGTATGCTCTGCAGGTTGTGTCCTCTATAGCAGTGTGTGTCAGCTGTGTTGTTTTTAATGCATCCAATGTGCAGTTGTCTGTTACGTTGCTGAACGCGGATCACAGTGGTCGATCACAATTGTCTAACCACCGCCAGGAGACCGGCACAGCGAATGTGTGATTGTGAGATCAGTGGTTGAACATGGTGCTGACGGTGCTGTAGGTTGGACCACCTTGATATGAGTTGCTGTACTGCTGTCAGTCTGCCTTTTTTGCTTGGCAGGTGGCAGTCCCTCCTGCTTGCATTTTGATGTGGCGATCTGGGGACCGCCGGCGCAGTGGTCTTTTTGAGACCACCAACATGACAGTCTGGCGATCCGACCGCCAAACTTGTAATGAGGCTCAAAGTATAGTTTAAAAAATATTAATAAAATAATGTAAAAAAGATATATCTTTAATTTTAAATAATTTTAAAAGTTAAAAACGCACTTTTATAAATATAGATTTTATATATTGTAATTATATATATATATATTTTTTTTTTTTAATTATGTATTAAAATTGCATATTTTCAAACAGAACTATTTGAAAATATTTTATGTTTACATTACAAAAAATATTTAGGCAAAATAGATCAATTAAGAAAAAAGGTAAATATTTTTTAAATTACAAAATATGTCAAAAAGAAATAAACATCTGCATGAATACCTTTTTAACATTCTAAAAGTATAAAGCAATTTCTAAATTTACAGAAAATAGAAAAGATATTTTAATGCCGTTTTGCTATTCCTTCTCCAAATTAGACAACATTAAAAAAAGTGGTGGAGTCAAGAAGGGTCAGGTTTTCTATTCTCAATCCAAACTATGCCTCACTGGGGAAAGTATTGGACTCTAGAAGGGTCAATTTTACTATTACCTCTCTGAACTAAGTAATTCAGGGGAACATACTGAACCCTGAGGCACATAGATTTACTATTCCAACTCCAAAGTAAGCAGCACTATGGAAGGTGTTGGACTCTGGGGTAGAGAGGGTAGATTTACTATTACCACTTCAAACAAAACATAATTGGGGAATGTATTAGGTTCTGGGGGGAGGGACATTGGCATTTTCTATTCCCACTTCAAACTAAACAGCACTGGGGAAAGGTTTGGGCTTTGAGGGGTCAGATTTTCTAATCCCACTCCAAACTAAGCCCCGTTGGGGGAAGTGATAGGGCTTTGAGAGGAGCTGGGTGAAATTTATCACGTCTAACTGAGCATTATTGGGAAAAGAATTGTAACTAGGGCAGTTAAAATTTACTGCTGCTCCTCCCATGAAATAACAATAAACTAAAACTAATACATATGTTTATAGGAATATAAATAAAATATCAGCACTATAGTACATATTGGACATAAAACAATCAAAATAATTTAATTTAAAAAATCTTTTAATTTAATAAAACATGTTCAATAATATATTTAAAACATATGCAAATAAAGTCAATAATTTAAATCTGAAATGTTAAATTATATGTTAAATTATAAGAATATTAGCCTCTTCAATGCAGGCGATGGCCACTGGCCGACACCCGCACTACCTCCCTGGTGCGGGTCACGACCAGTGGCCGACACCAGGGAGGGTATTAATAAATCCTCGGATGCGTCGCACCCGAGGATTTTTTTTTTTTTTTTTTCTTTCCCCGGGAGACACGGAAGCTTCCGTGTCTCCCCCCCCACCCGGCGCTGACGTTGCAAAGTTGTTTTCCCCGTCGAAGCAGGAAGCAGCCTTGCGGCCGCTTCCTGCTTCGATGGGGAAAACGGCCTTCCCCACTTTCGGGAAGGCCTCGTAAGAAAGGGGAGACTCGCCGTGGGCAGGGCGACCCCCTGTGGGGGCAATATTTCTTTTTAGATGTTGTAGGGTTTCCCTGGGGGCCATTTTGGCCCCCAAGGAAACCATACAACAACTAAAATAAATAGATCTATATATAGATCTATATATATATAGATATATCTATGTAGATATATCTATGTACATGGATATATCTATAGATATATCTATGTAGATAGATATATATATATATAGATAGATCTATATATATAAATCAATCAAAGAGATTTATAAAGTGCGCTACTCACCCGTGAGGGTCTCAAGGCGCTGGGGGGGGATGGGGGGAGGGAAAAGGGCTGGGAGGTTCACTGTTCGAAAAGCCAGGTTTTGAGGCCCTTCCTGAAAAGAAGTAGGTTTTGGGTCTTGCGAAGGTGGGTTGGGAGGGCGTTCCAGGTTTTGGGTGCAAGGTAGGAGAAGGATCTGCCCCTGGTGGTGGTGTGTTTGATACGGGGGACAGAGGCGAGAGAGAGGTCAGCTGAGCGGAGGTTTCGTGTGGGGGTGTGGATGGTGACTCTCGTTGAGATAGGCAGGGCCTGTGTTGTGGAGTGATTTGTGTGCGAGGATGAGGATCTTGAAGGTGATCCTTTTGTCAATGGGGAGCCAGTGGAGGGATTTGAGGTGTGGAGAGATGTGTTCGTGTCCGGGGAGGTCGAGGATGAGTCGTGCTGCTGAGTTCTGGATGCGTGTAGTTTGCGCTTGAGTTTTAGAGTGGTGCCGGTGTAGAGGGCATTTCCGTAATCAAGTCTGCTGCTGATGAGTGCGTGAGTGACAGTTTTTCTGGTCTCTGTGGGGATCCATTTGAATGTTTTTTTTAGTATACGGAGTGTGTTGAAGCATGAGGAGGTGAGAGCGTTGATTTGTTGGGTCATCGAGAGAGAGGAGTCTAGGATGATGCTGAGGTTGCGTGCGTGGTTCGCGGGGTGGGTGCAGGGCCTAGCGTGGTGGGCCACCATTAGGGGTCCCAGGTGTTTTTGTGTGGGCCAAAGAGGATTATTTCGGTTTTGCTTGAGTTGAGTTTCAGGTGGTTGGCTGTCATATATATATAACTTTTGTCAATATGTGTGTGGATTCCCTGGGGGGAAAAGGGTCAGACTTGTCTAGTGGCAGTTTTAGTGCCATAAAGAAGCGCAGAAGGTTTATATGCCTACTGCAAAGAGCAAATCTGTATTTTATGTAAATAGCTGAGTACATTAGTAAAGTCAGCCATTACCTGCGCTATAATACCAATTAAATGTATGTGCGGGGTGGAGGGCGGCTATGGAGAGATGAAGGGCACTTTTGCTGGGTGGTAATGAGGGAATCAGAGGAGGAGGGAGTGGGAGCACCAATAATGATTGTTGGACTGGGCGCAGGAGGTGCTAAAGACTGTGACGAATGGTATGTGACAAGGTGTTTTTTGAGTGTCTTGAAAGAACGTGCTGATTGAGGGAAGAAGCGCAGGTAAGGTGGCCTCTACTGTTGCACGTATCTCACACACACCATCGATTTTGTGACTGTCTACGTAGGCTAGTGTTTTAGAGCAACAGTTTAGCCAATAGCAGAGATGGCATCTTGATGGATGACTGCTGCCTGCAATCGGGTTATAGAGGACCGCTCTGACATAGGATCAGAGACTGAGACATCAGATACTGAGACAGCATCTGAGGGATAGGACAATGGCTCAGACTCTGGGAGTGATTTTTCAGTCGGAGGAGTCCCATTCGATAACTCCTCTTCCAGTACATTATGAGGGAGGTGATGAGGTCAGTCCTGCTGTCCCTTCGCAAGCTGTGTGTGCAACTGGGTAATAGTGGGTTAGCCCAACCCAGAGAGCAGGTGAATATGGCGGCAAGCAGAGAGAGAGAGAGTGCTCTCTTGGGAGCTCCCCAATTTAGTTCAGCCCCAAATTCCACCACCCAAATCGTATTGTGGAGACATCAAAATTATCTATGGCAAAACAAACTGGTTTTGTAAGGCAGGCACCTGTGTTTTTGGTCCTGGATTCGGCGGCCATATAGAGAAACACACTAAACCCAAACATTTCTGGAAACTAGACATTTGGGGGAGTCCACAGAGGTGTGACTTGTGTGGATTCCCCAAGGTTTTCTTACCCAGAATACCCTGCAAAGCTGAAATGTTGAATAAAAACTCTATTTTTCTCGCATTTCTGTCACACAAACTACAGGAATATGCTGGGATCCACAAAATTCCTACCACCAAGTGACTCCTCACCTGTCCTGATAAAAACACTACCCCACTTGAGTGCCTACACCTAGTGCCTGCGTCAGGAATGGATCACCCCAGGGTCAACAGCTGCCTCACGTAAGGACCAACATTGACCGTTGTGTGATCTATTCCTGGTGCGGGCACCAGGCCTACCCACACAAGTGAGGTATCATTTTTATCGGGATACCTGGGGGAACTCTGGGTGGAAGGAAATTTGTGGCTCCTCTCAGATTCCAGAACTTTCTGTCAACATAATGTGAGGAAAACGTGTTTCTTTAGCCAAATCTTGAGGTTTGCAAAGGATTCTGGGTAACAGAACCTGGTCAGAGCCCCACAAGTCACCCCATCTTGGATTCCCCTAGGTCTCTAGGTTTAAAAAATGCACAGGTTTGGTAGGTTTCCCTAGGTGCCAGCTGAGCTAGAGGCAAAAATGTACAGACAGGCACTTTGGAAAAAAACAGCTGTATTTTCTGTCAAAAAATGGGATGTGTCCACGTTGTGTTTTGGGGCATTTCTTGTCGCGGGCACTAGGCCTACCCACACAAGTGAGGTATCATTTTTATCGGGAGACTTGGGGGAACGCTGGGTGGAAGGAAATTTGTGGTTCCTCTCAGATTCTAGAACTTTCTGTCACCGAAATGAGAGAAAAAGTGTTTTCTAGCCACGTTTTGAGGTTTGCAAAGGATTCTGGGTAACAGAACCTGGTCAGAGCCCCACAAGTCACCCCATCTTAGATTCCCCTAGGTCTCTAGTTTTCAAAAATGCACAGGTTTGGTAGGTTTCCCTAGGTGCCGGCTGAGCTAGAGGCCAAAAGCTACAGGTGGGCACTTTGCAAAAAACAGCTCTGTATTTTGTCAAAAAATGTGATGTGTCCACGTTGTGTTTTGGGGCATTTCCTGTCGCGGGCGCTAGGCCTACCCACACAAGTGAGGTATCATTTTTATCGGGAGACTTGGGGGAACGCTGGGTGGAAGGAAATTTATGGCTCCTCTCAGATTCCAGAACTTTCTGTCACCGAAATGTGAGGAAAACTTGTTTTTTTAGCCACTTTTTGAGGTTTGCAAAGGATTCTGGGTAACAGAACCTGGTCAGAGCCCCACAAGTCACCCCATCTTGGATTCCCCTAGGTCTCTAGTTTTAAAAAATTCACAGGTTTGGTAGGTTTCCCTATGTGCCGGCTGAGCTAGAGGCCAAAATCTACAGGTAGGCACTTTGCAAAAAACAGCTCTGTATTTTGTCAAAAAATTTGATGTGTCCACGTTGTGTTTTGGGGCATTTCCTGTCGCGGGCGCTAGGCCTACCCACACAAGTGAGGTATCATTTTTATCGGGAGACTTGGGGGGAACGCTGGGTGGAAGGAAATTTGTGGTTCCTCTCAGATTCTAGAACTTTCTGTCACCGAAATGAGAGAAAATGTGTTTTTTAGCCACGTTTTGAGGTTTGCAAAGGATTCTGGGTAACAGAACCTGGTCAGAGCCCCACAAGTCACCCCAGCTTGGATTCCTGTAGGTCTCTAGTTTTCAAAAATGCATAGGGTTGGTAGGTTTCCCTAGGTGCCGGCTGAGCTAGAGGCCAAAATCCACAGCTAGGCACTTTGCAAAAAACAGCTCTGTTTTCTGTCAAAAAAATGGGATGTGTCCACGTTGTGTTTTGGGGCATTTCCTGTCGCGGGCGCTAGGCCTACCCACACAAGTGAGGTATCATTTTTATCGGGAGACTTGGGGGGAACGCTGGGTGGAAGGAAATTTGTGGTTCCTCTCAGATTCTAGAACTTGCTGTCACCGAAATGAGAGGAAAATGTGTTTTTTTAGCCACGTTTTGAGGTTTGCAAAGGATTCTGGGTAACAGAACCTGGTCAGAGCCCCACAAGTCACCCCATCTTGGATTCCTGTAGGTCTCTAGTTTTCAAAAATGCATTGGGTTGGTAGGTTTCCCTAGGTGCCGGCTGAGCTAGAGGCCAAAATCCACAGCTAGGCACTTTGCAAAAAACAGCTCTGTTTTCTGTCAAAAAAATGGGATGTGTCCACGTTGTGTTTTGGGGCATTTCCTGTCGCGGGCGCTAGGCCTACCCACACAAGTGAGGTATCATTTTTATCGGGAGACTTGGGGGACCATAGAATAGCAAAACAAGTGTTATTGCCCCTTATCTTTCTCTATATTTTTTCCTTCCAAATATAAGAGAGTGTGTAAAAAAGACGTCTATTTGAGAAATGCCCTGCAATTCACATGCTAGAATGGGCACCCCAGAATTCAGAGATGTGCAAATAACCACTGCTCCTCAAAACCTTATCTTGAGCCCATTTTGGAAATGCAAAGGTTTTCTTGATACCTATTTTTCACTCTTCATATTTCAGCAAATGAATTGCTGTATACCCAGTATAGAATGAAAACCAACTGCAGGGTGCAGCTCATTTATTGGCTCTGGGTACCTAGGGTTCTTGATGAACCTACAAGCTCTTTATATCCCCACAACCAGAAGAGTCCAGCAGACAAAACGGTATATTGCTTTCAGAAATCTGACATTGCAGGAAAAAGTTACAGAGTAAAACATAAAGAAAAATGGCTGTTTTTTTCAGCTCAATTTCAATATTTTTTTATTTCAGCTGTTATTTTCTGTAGGAAAACCTTGTAGGATCTACACATATGACCCCTTGCTGAATTCAGAATTTTGTCTAGCTTTCAGAAATGTTTAGCTTTCCGGGATCCAGCATTGGTTTCATACCCATTCCTGTCACTAACTGGAAGGAGGCTGAAAGCACCAAAAATAGTAAAAATGGGGTATGTCCCAGTAAAATGCCAAATTTGTGTTGAAAAATGTGGTTTTCTGATTCAAGTCTGTCCGTTCCTGAAAGGTGGGAAGATAGTAATTTCAGCACCAGAAACCCTTTGTTGATGGCGTTTTCAGGGAAAAAACCACAAGCCTTCTTCGGCAGCCCTTTTTCCCATTTTGTTTGAAAAAACGAAATTTTCACTGTATTTTGGCTATTTTCTTGGTCTCCTCCAGGGGAAACCACAAACTCTGGGTACCACTAGAATCCCTAGGATGTTGGAAAAAAAGGACGCAAATTTGGCGTGGATAGCTTATGTGGACAAAAAGTTATGAAGGCCTAAGCGCGAACTACCCCAAATAGCCAAAAAAGGGCTCAGCACTGGGGGGGGGAAAGGCCCAGCAGCTAAGAGGTTAAATTGCAGGCAACGTTGGATTCTCGGAATTAAGCAACATTTGAAAAAGCTTTGTATTCTAGGGGAGGAGTGATAATAACTATCCCCACTTCAAACAAAGCAAAAGTGCGGAAAGTATTGGCCTTTGATTGGGTGAGATTTACTAGTGTCACCCCAAAATAAGCAATATTAGGGAAGTATTGTACTCTGAGGGTAGAAATATACTATTATTACTCAAAATTAAGCAATACTGGGTAAAATGTTCCAGGGCAGAGAAGATGGGGTAGGGTCACAATTATTATTCTCACTCCAAAACTAAGCACTATAGGGGAAAGCACTGGACTCTGGAGGGGTCAGATTTACTATAACCACTCCAAACTAAGCAATGCTGGAGAAAGTGTTTTACGCTGGAGGGGTCACATTTACTACTCCCACTCCAAACTAAGCAATACTGGGGAGAGTGTTGGACTGTGGGGGTATGGGGAGAGGTGGTGACATTTACTATTACCCCTCCAAAGTAAGCAGCAGTGTGACAAGTGAAAATGCCAGCAGTGGGAAGACTTAATAATCCCACTCCAAACTAAGCAGCATTGGGGAAATTGCTGGACTCTGGGAGGAGAAGATCACATTAACAATTCCCATTCCAAAACTAAGCAAATTTAGGGGGAGGGTCGATCATTGAGGGGTCAAATTTACTCTTCCCACTCCGAACTAAGCCACAGAGGGAAAAAAGTAAATGCCGGGAGGAACTTAATAATCCCTCTCTAAATTAAGCAGCATTGGAGAAAGTGCTGGACTCTGAGAGGAGAAGATCAAATTAACAATTCCCAATCCAAAACTAAGCAACTTTTGGTGGAGCGCTGGACATTGAGGGGTCAAATGTACTCTTCCCACTCCAAACTAAGGGCCTTATTACAAGTGTGGCGGTCTGAGGACTGCCACACTCACGTTGTTGGTCGGACAGCCGTACTCCAGGCAGTCCGACCGCCCAATTAGAACCCTGGTGGGCAGACCCACTAGGGGACCGCCGTCCCCGCAGGGAACATGGTTCCTAACGGCGGTCAGAGTTGTACTCAGCCAAGGTGGTGCTGCAATCAGAGCTGCCAGGCTGATTATAACATCCCTCCCTGTCAGCCTTTCCATGGTGGTCTGACCAGCATGGAAAGTCTGACAGTGAGGGTGTGCTGGGTGGGGTCACATGGGACTCCTGCACTGCCTATTCCCATGGCATCGGCAGGGCTCCCCCTGCCCAGCACCATCGGAAAGTGCATTGTCTCGTTTCCAGACAGTGCACATTCCAAGGATGCTGCTCGCCCCCTCTGTGCTATCTCAAAGCACTGTTCCTGCTGGTCTGACCACCAGGAAGGCTCTATTGAAATGTTCCCACCGGTCAGACCGGCAAGAACATTGTAATGGGGTGGGGAGATTCCACCATCATGGCGGTGGTGTCCTCCCCAAGAGTTTGGCAGTCCCATAATGGGACTGCCAAACTCTGAATGAGGCGCTAAGCCGCAAAGGGAGAAGAGTTGAATTTTGCAGGGTAAGATTTCCTATTCCTACTCCAATCTAAGCAATTTGGTTTAAAGCAATGAACTCAGGACAGGTAAAATTTACATTTTACTCAGTGAAACTAAACAAAAAAATTAAATGTGCTTAGATAAATATAACTACAACTAAATAAAAATAAGATATGAACAATTTGTTATATATCAAACTAAAAAAAACAAATACATTATTTTAAAATAACTAGGAGGAAATATATATTTTAGAATAAAATTTATAGAAAATTTAAGTATTTAAAAAAAAAAAAAAAATTGAAATAATATAATTTTACAATTGTACTTACTTGATTTTTAACCCCTTCGCTGCCAGCCCTTTTCCCACTCAGGTGGCAAGCCTTTCTTTGGGCTATTTGGGGGCAGTTCATGCTTAGGCCCTCAAAATGTTTTGTCCACATAAGCTACCCACACCAGATTTGTGTCCTTTTTTCCAACATCCTAGGGATTCCAGAGGTACCCAGACTTTGTGGGTTCCCCTGAAGGAGACAAAGAAATTAGCCAAAATACAACGAAAATGTTGTTTTGTTTTTTCAAAAAAATTGGAAAAAAGGGCTGCAGAAGAAGGCTTGTGTTTTTTTTTCCTGAAAATGGCATCAACAAAGGGTTTGCAGTGCTAAAATCACCATCTTCCCAGCATTCAGGAACAGGAAGACTTGAGTAAGAAAAAACACTTTTCAACACAATTGTAGAATTTTACTGGGACATACCCCATTTTTACTATTTTTTTGTGCTTTCAGCCTCCTTCCACTTAGTGACGGAAATGGGTGTGAAACCAATGCTGGATCCCAGAAAGCTAAACATTTCTGAAAAGTAGACAAACTTCTGAATTCAGCAAGGGGTCATTTGTGTAGATCCTACAAGGGTTTCCTACAGAAAAAAACTGCTGAAATAAAAAAATATTGAAATTGAGGTGAAAAAAAACAGCAATTTTTCTCAATGTTTTACTCTGTAACTTTTTCCTGCGATGTTAGGGTTTTGAAAGCAATATAGGGTTACGTCTGCTGGACTCTCCTGGTTGCGGGGATATTTAGGGCTTGTAGGTTAATCAAGAACCCTAGATACCCAGAGCCAATAAATGAGCTGCACCTTGCAATGGGTTTTCATTCTATGCCGGGTATACAGCAATTCATTTGCTGAAATATAAAGAGTGAAAAATAGGTATCAAGAAAACCTTTGTATTTCCAAACTCGGCACAAGATAAGGTGTTGAGAAACAGTGGTTATTTGCATATGTCTGAATTCCAGGGTGCCCATACTAACATGTGAATTACAGGGCATTTCTCAATTACACATCTTTTTTACACACTATCTTACATTTGGAAGGAACAAAATGAAGAGAAAGACAAGGTTCAATAACACCTGTTTTGCTATTCTGTGTTCCCCCAAGCCTGCCGATAAAAATGGTACTTCTCTTGCTTGGGTAGGCCTGATGCTCGCGACAGGAAACGCAACATGGACACATCACATTTTTGCATTGAAATCTGAGGTGTTTCTTACAAAGTGCCTAGCTGTAGATTTTGGCCTCTAGCTCAGCCGGCACCTAGGGAAACCTAGCAAACCTGCACATGTTTGAAAACTAGACACCTAGGGGAATCCAAGATGGGGTGATTTGTGGGGCTCTGACCAGGTTCTGTTACCCAGAATCCTTTGCAAACCTACAAAATGTGGCCCAAAAAAGACTTTTTCCTCTCATTTTGGTGACAGAAAGTTCTGGAATCTGAAAGGAGCCACAAATTTACCTCCACCCAGCGTTCCCCCAAGTCTCCCGATAAAAATGATACCTCACTTGTGTGGGTAGGCCTAGTGCCCGCGACAGGAAATGCCCCAAAACACTACGTGGACACATCACATTTTCCCAAAGAAAACGGAGGTGTTTTTTGCAAAGTGCCTAGCTGTGGATTTTGGCCTCTAGCTCAGCCGGCACTAGGGAAACCTACCAAACCTGCAAATTTTTTAAAACTAGACACATAGGGGAATCTACGATGGGGTGACTTGTGGGGCTCTGACCAGGTTCTGTTACCCAGAATCCTTTGCAAACCTCAAAATTTGGCCAAAAAAACACTTTTTCCTCTCATTTCGGTGACAGAAAATTCTGGAATCTGAGAGGAGCCACAAATTTCCTTCCACCCAGCATTTCCCCAAGTCTCCTGATAAAAATTATACCTCACTTGTGTGGGTAGGCCTAGCGCCTGCGACAGGAAATGCCCCAAAACGCAACGTGGACACATCACATTTTCCCAAAGAAAAGAGAGGTGTTTTTTGCAAAGTGCCTACCTGTGGATTTTGGCCTCTAGCTCAGCCGACACCACGGAAACTACCAAACCTGTGCATTTTTGAAAACTAGACACCAAGGGGAATCCAAGATGGGGTGACTTGTTGGCCTCTCACCAGATTTCGTTACCCAGAATCCTGGGCAAACCTCGAAATTTGGCTAAAAAAACACTTTCTCCTCACATTTCGGTGACCGAATGTTCTGGAATCTGAGAGGAGCCACAAATTTCCTTCTACCCAGCGTTCCCCCAAGCCCCCCGATAAAAAAGAAACCTCACTTGTGTGGGTAGGCCTAGTGCCCACGACAGGAAATGCCCCAAGACACTATCTGGAAACATCAAAATTATCAAATACAAAACTGTTTTTTTTGGGGGGGGCCTGCGTTTTTGGTCCTGGACTCAGCAGTCATCAAGGGAAACCTACCAAACCCAGACATTTCTGAAAACTAGACACCCGAGGGAGTCCAAGGAGGTGTGATTTGCGTGGATTCCCCAATGATTTCTTACCCAGAATCCTCAGCAAACCTCAAATTCCGTGAAAAAATCACTTTTTCCCACATTTCTGTGTGGGATCACTGCACTGGGACAAATTTCCTACCACTCAACGTTCCCCTCAGCCTCCCAGTAAAAATGATACTCACTTGTGTAGGTGGGCCAAGTGCCTGTGACAGGGAAGAGCCAAAAACATGTCGAATTTGAGAGGGAACCAAAGCGGATCCAAAAGGGCAGTTTGAAAAAAAACATTTTTAGGCTGACAAGTGCAGCAGAATTTTTATTGGTATAGATGGGACAATGTTGGGTGGTAGGAATTTTGTGGATTCCTGCAGATTCCGGAAGGTTCCATCACAAAAATGTGGGGAAAATGTGTGATTTCCAGCAAAGTTGGAGGTTTGCCAGGTATTGTGGGTAAGAATATGGTGTGGGGTGCATGTGAAGCACACCACCCTGGAATCAACCAGATGTTTAGTTTCCAGATGTGTCTGGGTCTTGTGGATTTCTCTACATGGCAGCGTACGAAAGTCAAAAAAGTGCAGCCCTCACCATTCCAAGTGGGACGATTTTGAGAGTTACCAAGCTCGCATGGCCCAAATGTAAAACCAAAACCCAAAATAATCAAATGTATTTTTGCTTGCCGTGTGATAAGATGTTTTAGTGTGCGGGGCAGAGCTGAAAGACTGTTACCCCCTTCAATTGGGGTGGGGGCATAACCAGGCCCATACTGGTTGGTAGCCACCACCCCACTATTTTTTTTTTAATCCATTACATCTAGTAGACTTTCTGCGCCCCCGGGGTGTGGATCGGGGTAATTGCCCCACCTGCCCACTGGTAGGCAGAACAACTTTGGCCCCATTTATTTGGGGTGGGGGTATGGCAGACCACCACCCTCTTATTTTGAAAAAAAAATCTTCCCTGGTCTCTGGTGGGCTTCTGTCCCATGGGCCTTCCAAAAATAGGCAGCAGATATGGCCAACAGTAATGTGCCAACAAGAAAAAGAGGAGGGACCGGGAGATTACTTGGTCCAGTGTACATTCTCCCAATAATAGTACGACAAACCAAAGGTACACTGTTCCATACAACGGGAAGTTAAGTGAACTAGGGGACCTGAATTATCAGGAGCGAGTGCCCTCAAGCATCACAATGGATGACTGGCATCATCATCGGGTAATGCTCCTCGCCAGGCCGGTAGTGCAACGCCTGACGGGCTCCCCGCAACGGGGGGCACTAAGCCGTATTGCACCGATGGTCACTACAAAGGTAGCACCATCTAAACGGACGTGCCTACACTCAAGCACCCGTAAAAAAGGAGAGAACGAGAAAAAATTAAGAATAAAATTGGTTACACATCGCTGCATATATCATCATTTTAATCAATAGTCAGAGATGATACCAAGATTAAAAACACAGGAAAGTACTAAAAATGAGTGTCAATGCTCAATGACTTTCAGAGAACGGAAAGAGGGGAGTTCTGGCTATTTACAAAACTTCCTCAGATAAGGTCGACATGTTTCGCGTCATGCGGTCCTCTCGGATCCAGTGACGCTTCATCAGGACCAGAACTATCAGTATATAAATTCCTCTCCAAATACACAAAAAAACAATAATATGAAAATTACAACAATAGTTAGTATAGGCCGGTCACTTACATTGAAGTACACTAAGCCAGGTCAGCAGTCAGGTCGCCCTAGATCTTAAGAAAGGATCAAGAGTGTTGATCCATGTTGTAAATTGATCCGCAAGTTGCAGAGGACCATTCCAGATAATGAGGATATCATCAATGTAGCGCCGCCATAGTGTAACATGTTCATTGAAAGGATTCAAAGGTGATAGAATAAATTTATTTTCAAAATCAAACATGTACAAGCACGCTAAACTTGGAGCAAGAGTACTGCCCATTGATGTTCCCCGAATTTGATGGTAAAACTGATCCTCAAATTGAAAAAAGTTTTCAGTCAAAGCCAGTCTGGCAAGGTGCATAATAAAAGTTACGGGAGTGGAAAGGGCCCTTGATGACTCTTGAAGAGCCGATTCAATGACTTGTAAGGTGGCCTCTTGTGGAATGTTGGTTTATAATGCCAAAATCAGGTGTGATCCTACATCTAGATTACAGACTCAGATTAGGATCCTTATTGAGGAAGCCAAGAATAATCAGTGGATTTCACCAAAGGAGGCTGAATTCCTGGACACACCACATCCCTGTGTTCCCTATTTTTATTGTCTGCCCAAGATTCATAAAGGCGTAACACCACCACCAGGACGCCCCATAGTCTCGGGTATCGGTTCAGTCTTAGAACCCCTATCAGTTTTTTGTGATCATTTCCTGCAGGTTCTAGTTAAGAACTCCTCCACTTATTTGAAGGACACCAAAGATGTCCTAAATCTGATTGAATCGGTCAATACCTCTGGCACTGTACAAGGCATTATCACTATGGATGTTGAGGCATTATACACCAACATTCCACAAGAGGCCACCTTACAAGTCATTGAATCGGCTCTTCAAGAGTCATCAAGGGCCCTTTCCACTCACGTAACTTTTATTATGCACCTTGGCAGACTGGCTTTGACTGAAAACTTTTTTCAATTTGAGGATCAGTTTTACCATCAAATTCGGGGAACATCAATGGGCAGTACTTTTGCTCCAAGTTTAGCGTGCTTGTACATGTTTGATTTTGAAAAGAAATTTATTCTATCACCTTTGAATCCTTTCAATGAACATGTTACACTATGGCGGCGCTACATTGATGATATCCTCATTATCTGGAATGGTCCTCTGCAACTTGCGGATCAATTTACAACATGGATCAACACTCTTGATCCTTTCTTAAGATTTACGACCACGGTATCCGCTACTCATTTACCTTTCCTTGATCTAATGATTACCATTCACAACGGTAAACTAATTACCTCGGTTTACCATAAACCTACTGACCGTAACTCTTTGTTACTGTATGAAAGCCACCATCCAAAATCATTACGGGATAACTTACCTGTTGGTCAATTTCTACGACTCAGACAAAATTGTAGCTCCTCTCTTGATTTCGATCGTCAGGCAGACGTTCTTCAAGATAAGCTCGTCGAACGGCATTATCCACCTCGAATTATAAATCAAGCACGGAAAAGGGCAAGGAACAATAATAGAGAAACCTTACTTACTACTTTTGATAAGACACCTGAGTCTAGAATTACTTGCGTATCTACTTTTACCCCCTGTAACGGGCGAGGTGCCGATCCCGGGTCCGAAGCTCCCGTCGGGGAAGAAAATCGATACCCCCGGGGCACGGAGGAGGATTCCCCTAGAATGACGTATGACGCGGAGGGCGTCATAAAGAGGAAAAGAGAAGACGGACGACAAGAGAGGTCGGAGGAAAAGGAGGAGCCGAGAACGCGGAAGAGCCGAGGAGAGGAAACCACCACCATCCAGGAGCCGGAGGAAGAGCGAGAGAACACCGGGGCAGGAGAGCAGAGCACGAAAAGAGAACCCACCTTCACCCAGGAGCTAAAGGGAGAGGAAGACACCGCCAGCAACGTGATCGAGACAGAGGGAGAGACCCGGAAGGCGGGACGCCTCGAGGACAGGAGGAACCAGTGGGCGACCCCCAACCCGACCGAAGAGAAATCGGGGGACCACCTACTTGCCAGCCACGCCCCTGGAGGGACGTGGCCCTCCCAGGTACGACTATACCCTGCCTGGCAGACTCTGTCAGGTTGGCTCACAGGGAAAAGAGGGAGGTGGGGGGGGGGGGAGAAAAGGGAGGACGGGGAGGTTTCTTCAAAGGAAGGGCATAGACCTGCAGAGAGAGGGGAAACCCGTTTACTTAACCCACGGACTGGGACACCTCCAGAGAAACCCTAGAAAGAAGAGAAGGGGTTGACCGGGACACAGGGGAGAGAAGGCACAATAAATAAATAGAGAAACCCACCACAACCAGCACCGCCGCCCTACCTGTTTCACCACCCCTACTAACCCCTATCTGACCCCTTACCTTAGCCCTACTTCAATTTTCACTTACCTGATTATTTTTATTTTATTTTTCCTTTCTTTTGGGGAATACGGGCGACCGGAGGACGGGAAACCAGACCGCCTCAAGACGGAGCCAAGACACCACCAGAGCCTGGAAAGAAAAAAAAAAAGGGGCTTTGAGGAAATAGAAACTAGGGCTGATCTTGTGAAGAGGAACAAGAGAGGACTGGCCAAGATATAAATAAAACAATAACATTCCCTCAAATAGCAGTGCCTGTCGTATTCTTCCAATATCTTGCATATGTCAGATAACGAACCCATTTACAGTGGTGTCAGAAGTGGGATATTGGAACAAGCGACAGGAGAATTCTAGAAGATGGAGGGTGCACCCACAATGGCCGACATGATGCAGCAACTGGCTGAGGGCCAACGCCATCTGCAAATTGTATGGGAGGAACAACAGAAGGCTGCCAAGGTGGAAAGGGAGGCTCTGCAAAATGCACTTAAAAGTCAGGCCACTATCATGGCCAACAATCAGTTGGTACATGACAACGCCATAAAAACTTTGACTGATACCATTGCCGCAACTAGGGTACATCCAAATGTACCGAGTTCCGTTTTGCAGAGATATCAGGAAGGCGAAGATCCCGACGCCTTCTTTACTAACTTTGAACGCGTTGCCCTTTCAGCCACCTGGCCGCAGGACAGATGGGGTCAATATATCGCTCCCTTGTTAACCGGGACACTTCAAGCAGCATATCAAGCGGTTAACCCAGGAGGAACAACGCCCTATCCGGACATCAAGAAGAGTATCCTAGAAAGGGTCGGTTTTGATACAGAACATTATCGGGTTCGCTTCCGGAAGGCCAAGTGGGGCCCCGCTGAGAACCCTCGAGCCTTATATTTCCGGGTCAAAGACCTAGGGCTCAAATGGCTTGGACCCATAGGGACGAATAGGGAAGACGTTATCGAGGCCGTCCTCCTAGAACAATATTTAGATGCCCTACCCACCAATACTCGCCATTGGATCAAGCAACACCCAAACCCCGACACAAATACTACTATTGAGCTGGCCTGCGCTTTCCACCGCTCCCTCGAATTCAAAACACCACTCCCGCGGTTGTTACCTCAACCCGTTAGGCAAAACCCAGGACAATCCGCAGCCACCGGGAAAAGGCTAATAGAGGAACCGGGAAGATTACGAGGGATGGAAAAACCATATGGGCAGCAGCCCCAATGTTTTAGTTGTGGGGAGTGGGGACACATTGCCCGCTTTTGTCCTTTGAAGGCCGGGAAACCCGAACCCATGGAAATAGGGATTACGAGAGGCCGGGTATTCTACACCGGGGGGAAAGAAACTCAATACAAAAAAATAGTGTCCATTAATGGAAGGGATACGTTGGCGCTCATCGACTCCGGATGTAGCCAGTCCGTAATTAGAGCGGACCTAATTACTGAGCATAACCTTGATCCGGATTTCACGGTATCCATATGCTGCATTCATGGGGAAACAAGGGAATACCCCCTAATATGGACTACCCTTTTTTGGGAAGGAAAAGAGACCCCCATACGGCTGGGGGTAGTTGAAGGTTTCGTGGAAGAAGCCATCATAGGAACAGACTTTAAAGACTTTCCGATCCTCTTAGACAGCACACAGAGTAAGAATGACCTGGATGCCTGGTTGGGAAGTGTCCCTTTTTCTGAACTAAACATACCAACCCCGGTGATCCGCTATAAACCCACTAAAAGAGAGAAACGAGAAGCCAGGAAGTCCTATGAAAGAGGAGATATGAACCACGATAGTCTTAATGCACAGGTACTCGCCCTCGTTGGTCTTCCACCCTTCCGCTGTAGTCAAAGAGACGATCCCAGTCTGATCCATGCCTGGAAAAGCGCCAAACCTCGAACCATAGAGGATAAGGGTCCCTCCTTTATAATAAATAGAAATCTGCTATATCGGGTCACCAGTAACGAGAGAGGGGAAAAGAAACAATTATTGGTTCCCGAACCCTATAGGCAGCAGGTGTTGCACCTAGCCCATAGTCAGCCGGAGGGTGGTCATTATGGGAGAGAGAAAACCGAGGAGTACCTATTAAGGAAGTTCTATTGGCCTGGGTTTTTTTCTCATATCAGAAAGTTCTGTCAACAATGCCCTAGATGTCAGTTAATCGATCCCGGACCCCAGAAAAAAGCCCCCCTACATCCTCTGCCCATTATTGACGTACCTTTCTCTAGAATAGGAATGGATTTAGTCGGACCACTTCTACCGTCTTCCAAGGGATACCGATATATCCTAGTATTGGTCGACTACGCCTCTAGATATCCGGAAGCTATCCCCCTGAACAGTATTAGCACCAAAAGTGTCGCCAACGCCATGATAAGTTTCTTCTCACGAATAGGGTTTCCCCGAGAAATATTGACGGACCAAGGAACCCAGTTTATGTCCAACCTAATGGCTCAGATCTGTCAAATATTAGGGATACGACAGCTCAGGACAGCGGTTTATCATCCCCAGACAGACGGATTAGTAGAGAGGTATAATCGCACCCTGAAGACCCTCCTGAGAAAGACGATTTCCGAGTCAGGTAAAGATTGGGACAAGAAACTTCCTCTAGTGTTATATGCGGTCAGAACCCATGAACAAGCCTCTACAGGGCATAGTCCATTCGAACTGCTGTTTGGGCGACAGCCTAGAACCCTATTGGATATGGCAGCTGAACTATGGGAGGAAGACGAAAACGGGGAAAAGCCTCTCCTAGAGTACACTAGCGAGTTAAAGTCTCGACTACAAACAATATGGGAAGATGTGAGAGGGCATATGGAAAAAGCCCAGGAGAAACAGAAACGATACTATGATAGGAACACGCAAGTGCGATCTTTTGTAGAGGGAGACCGAGTATTAGTGCTTTTACCCAGTTCAGACAATAAACTCTTGGCAAAATGGCAAGGACCCTATAAAGTAATAGCAGCAGTAACTCCCGTTACCTATAAGCTACAACTAACAACTAATCCCAACCGATTTCAGATCTTTCATGTTAACTTACTAAAAAGATGGGAGGAATCACAGGTGGATCAAAATATGAACTGTTTAATTAATACAGTAAAAGAGCTAGAAATAGGGTGGTGCCCCACGGACCCCCCCCCCCCAAGGGGCGAGGTACCCCTCCGAAATGCAGAGTTAACAGTGCAACAGAACCAACAACTAAACCAACTCCTTAATAAGCAGCCCCACATGTTTTCCCCGATGCCAGGTAAAACAGATCTAATCCACCACCAGATTATAACCCAACCGGGAAAAATAATCCGGTTACGCCCCTATCGCATTCCCGAAGCAAGGAAGGTCATAGTTGAAGAGGAGGTAAAAAGGATGTTAGACATGGGTATTATAGAGCCGTCCCAAAGTCCCTGGTGCTCCCCGGTTGTATTAGTGCCAAAACCGGACGGATCTATACGGTTCTGTATCGACTTTAGACAAGTCAATGCCGTGTCCCAATTTGACACGTATCCTCTTCCCAGGGTAGACGAACTTCTAGAACGGCTGGGTAAAGCTAAATACATGTCTACCCTGGACCTAACCAAGGGGTACTGGCAGATTCCTTTAGCTAAAGCAGATAAAGAAAAAACGGCGTTCTCCACCTCTTCCGGTTTATATCACTTTAACGTACTTCCCTTTGGACTACATGGGGCCCCCGCCACTTTACAGAGACTGATCGATACTATATTGCGACCACATACCAGATACGCAGCCGCCTATCTAGATGACATCGTTATTCATAGCGAAACCTGGGAAGACCATTTATCCCATTTAGAACTGATCATTAAAGCACTGGCGGCGGCCGGATTGACCGCCAATCCTTCCAAGAGCTGACTGGCCTTCAATGAAATTCCCTATCTGGGGTATCATATTGGAAACGGGAATATCAGACCACAAATGAGTAAAATTTAAGCCATTTTACGCATAAGAGCACCCAGTACAAAAAAGGAGATCCGTTCCTTCCTCGGACTAGTGGGATATTATCGTAGATTCATACCCCACTACTCTACAGTAGCCGCCCCTCTCACTGACCTGTTGAGGAAAGGTCAACCTAAGAACATCACAAGTTTAACTATTCTACAATCCCATAGCTATCGTACCTTACAACGATGTCTAACCACGCAACCGGTATTAAAATGTCCTGAGTTCAGCCGTCCCTTCCACCTCCAAACGGACGCATCGGACGTAGGCCTGGGTGCAGTACTTTTTCAAAAAGATGAAAATGAGATAAGCCATCCAGTGGTCTTCATTAGTCGCAAGCTATTTCCACGGGAACAGAACTATCCCATAATAGAGCGTGAGTGCCTGGCCATTAAATGGGCTGTGGAAAGTCTTCAGTATTATCTCCTAGGGAGGTCCTTCCTTTTATACACCGACCAAGCACCTCTTACCTGGCTCTCGAGGTATGAAGATACCAACGCTCGCATTTTAAGATTGTTTATGGAGCTTCAACCTTTCTCCTTCCAGGTTTGTCATCTCCCTGGGGACCTTATGGGGCAAGCGGACTATCTGTCTCGATTTCCGGGACCTGGGGGGCTCGAACAGCCCATCCAAGGGAGGGGATGTGTAACGGGCGAGGTGCCGATCCCGGGTCCGAAGCTCCCGTCGGGGAAGAAAATGTATACCCCCGGGGCACGGAGGAGGATTCCCCTAGAATGACGTATGACGCGGAGGGCGTCATAAAGAGGAAAAGAGAAGACGGACGACAAGAGAGGTCGGAGGAAAAGGAGGAGACGAGAACGCGGAAGAGCCGAGGAGAGGAAACCACCACCATCCAGGAGCCGGAGGAAGAGCGAGAGAACACCGGGGCAGGAGAGCAGAGCACGAAAAGAGAACCCTCCTTCACCCAGGAGCTAAAGGGAGAGGAAGACACCGCCAGCAACGTGATCGAGACGGAGGGAGAGACCCGGAAGGCGGGACGCCTCGAGGACAGGAGGAACCAGTGGGCGACCCCCAACCCGACCGAAGAGAAATCGGGGGACCACCTACTTGCCGGCCGCGCCCCTGGAGGGACGTGGCCCTCCCAGGTACGACTATACCCTGCCTGGCAGACTCTGTCAGGTTGGCTCACAGGGAAAAGAGGGAGGTGGGGGGGGGGAGAAAAGGGAGGACGGGGAGGTTTCTTCAAAGGAAGGGCATAGACCTGCAGAGAGAGGGGAAACCCGTTTACTTAACCCACGGACTGGGACACCTCCGGAGAAACCCTAGAAAGAAGAGAAGGGGTTGACCGGGACACAGGGGAGAGAAGGCACAATAAATAAATAGAGAAACCCACCACAACCAGCACCGCCGCCCTACCTGTTTCACCACCCCTACTAACCCCTATCTGACCCCTTACCTTAGCCCTACTTCAATTTTCACTTACCTGATTATAATTTTTTTTTTTTCCTTTCTTTTGGGGAATACGGGCGACCGGAGGACGGGAAACCAGACCGCCTCAAGACGGAGCCAAGACACCACCAGAGCCTGGAAAGAAAAAAAAAAGGGGCTTTGAGGAAATAGAAACTAGGGCTGATCTTGTGAAGAGGAACAAGAGAGGACTGGCCAAGATATAAATAAAACAATAATATTCCCTCAAATAGCAGTGCCTGTCGTATTCTTCCAATATCTTGCATATGTCAGATAACGAACCAATTTACACCCCCCTTTCGTATTCTATTAAAAAACTGATCAATAAAAGATGGTCGGTTCTGACTAGCGGAGGTTATGAGATTGCTAGACCCCTGTTCGCTTTCAAGCGTTCAGCTAATATTAAGGACATGGTCATCCATACCCGTTCGCGACTACCTGCTGCTATCGATACCCAAAAGACTTTATCGGGTCTTCCACCTGTTGTAGGACACCACCCATGTGGTAATTGTAATGTATGTACTCTGACCAAACATTTATCTTCTGTGTATTTGGACCCGTTAGGCACATGGCATCTAAATAAACATACCAATTGTAACACAAGGAACTGTGTCTACATGATCACTTGTCCTTGTGATCTACGTTACATTGGTATGACGTCAAGACCTGTTAAGAACCGTATTAATGAACACCGAAGCAACATCCGGTGTAACCGGATTACTACGAAATTGAGTACTCATTTCCTGGCCGAAAAACATTCTCCTGATGATCTATGGTGGGTGGTTCTAGAAGCACCTAAGGTTCGATCTAATGACTTAGGGCATCTTTTTAGGACAGAACAGAGATGGGCATTCAAATTGGGCACCCACATACGAGGTCCGAATGATGACATTCCCTGGACTTCGTTATCTTGATCACGTCTCTCTAAGTTGGACTCTCCATTAATGTAGCCATTGAATTTGGAACTACTTCGAGTTTGAGTATCTATTGAACCTCCTTCCTCTTAGAGACTTGTCATGAGGTTCTTATGTGACGTTAAAAACTTCCCTAGGCTTTGTCTTCATGCCGCCTTGCATCAGGACTACACATTTCCTGACCGTTATTTTCTCTACTTTCAATCTTGAGCAACTATCAACCATTATAATTTCACTGAATATTGTGCATTTTTACTGAACAACCATTTCGGTCCTCAATATTGAACAATCCTTTGGACATTCGATGTATTTATCGTTTTCATTCTAGATCTGTAGTCCTTCCACAGTGTCTACACAACTCCGGGACGAACCGGAGTCCTTCCTCTATCTCCCGTTCCGAGTCTACCTCGGACGAGAGACGTACACCGACTTCCGGGTACATGGGAGCATTTATACCCCGACGGCGTTCTACCGCGTTTGTCTGCGGTTGCACGCCCTGGAGGGTAGGTCTTTTACTGTGGACCAGCGCGACACAAGTAAGTTTGTTTGCTCATTATAATATGATCTGATGGCGAACAGTTTTTACCGCCACTGGCGTTTTTCTGAAATGTGGCAATTCGCTCATTGAATCGGGGACTGTTTTGATAGTACTCGCGCTCGAACTTCATGGACAATTTTGACCCTAAATGATATTAGCTTTAATGGGTATTACCCTATTGGTTGCAAGTTGTACTTTTAGGCACAACGTGTTAAAACTGCAAAATTATTGGACTATTGTCCATTGTCTTAGCTTTATTCATTTCCATGTTTTGTGTTTTTAGAATCCTCTGGGGAGTTTCTTTAATTATTATCATACGTGTTACCAAATGAGGAATTAATTTGGGATTCTTTACTTTGCTTTTATGACAAACAATTTGTTATGCATTTTTGACTGACTACTTATACTCACCATATTTTAGCTGTTAGCCGAGTCCTTGGGACGTGCTTACCAAGGAGCCTGTTCCCGACTTGGGGGTGGTAAGCCCACTTTTTGTCATCGTCCTCTTTCGTTCTTTGCGATTTATTTGCACAATGTTTGCACCACTACACCGATGACCACTCTTTGGGTATTTTTTGGTGTTTGTTGTCACTGTTTGTTTTCTAGGGCGACCTGACTGCTGACCTGGCTTAGTGTACTTCAATGTAAGTGACCGGCCTATACTAACTATTGTTGTAATTTTCATATTATTGTTTTTTTGTGTATTTGGAGAGGAATTTATATACTGGTAGTTCTGGTCCTGATGAAGCGTCACTGGATCCGAGAGGACCGCATGACACGAAACATGTCGACCTTATCTGAGGAAGTTTTGTAAATAGTCAGAACTCCCCTCTTTCCGTTCTCTGAAAGTCATTGAGCATTGACACTCATTTTTAGTACTTTCCTGTGTTTTTAATCTTGGTATCATCTCTGACTATTGATTAAAATGGTGATATATGCAGCGATGTGTAACCAATTTTATTCTTAATTTTTTCTCGTTCTCTCCTTTTTTACGGGTGCTTGAGTGTAGGCACGTCCGTTTAGATGGTGCTACCTTTGTAGTGACCATCGGTACAATACGGCTTAGTGCCCCCCGTTGTGGGGAGCCCGTCAGGCGTTGCACTACCGGCCTGGCGAGGAGCATTACCCGATGATGATGCCAGTCATCCATTGTGATGCATGAGGGCACTCGCTCCTGATAATTCAGGTCCCCTAGTTCACTTATCTTCCCGTTGTATGGAACAGTGTACCTTTGGTTTGTCCAACAGTAATGTGCCCCCATGGGGAGCGACCCTTGCCCAAGGGGCAGCCCCCCAAACAAAACACACACATACACACACACCAATCCCTGGTGTCTAGTGATTTCTGCACCCCTTGGGGGCAGATTGGCCCAACATAAATAGGCTGATCTGCCCCTAAATACAATTTGCCCCCAGGGAAGCAACCCTTGCCTAGGGGTTCACTCCTCATACATGAAAACATAAAGTAAATAAATTTAAAAAAAAAATATATATATATATATATCTCCCTGGTGTCTAGAGGTTTCTGCCTCCAAGGGGGGGGCAGAAAAGGCCTACAAATATTTTGCCCACCCGGGGAATGGCCCTTGCCCAAGGGGCCGCTCCCCTTATGCGTAAGGAAAATAAAAAAAAACTCCCTGGTGTCTAGTGGTTTCTACCCCCAGGGGGGCAGAAGTGGTCTAAAAACAATTTGGCCCCCCAGGGAGCGACCCTGACCGAAGGGGTCGTTCCCTACACATAAAAGAAAAAACAAATGTTCCCTGGTGTCTAGGGGTTTTCTGCACCCCCGGGGGCAGAAATGCCTTAAAAATTACTTGCCCCCCTGGGGAGCAGCCTTTACCCAAGGGGCCGCTCCCTTTATACGTAAGTATAAGATAAAAAAAATTCCCTGGTGTCTAGTGGTTTCTTCCCCCCGGGGGCAGATCGGCCTAATTATATTAGCCCGATCTGCCCCCAGGGGGGGGGCAGAAACAGCCTAGAAACAATTTGGCCTCCCCAGGGAGCAACCCTTGCTGAAGGGGTCGCTCCCTAACCATAAAATAAAAAAATTAAAAAATCCCTGGTGTCTAGGGGTTTTCTGCCCCCGGGGGGGCAGAAATGGCCTAAAAATTATTTGCCCCTCTGGGGAGAGGCCCTTGCCCAAGGAGCCACTCCCTTTATGCCCGTTTGAAAAAAAAAAAAACCCTGGTGTCTAGTGGGCATTTCTCAGCCGAAATGCTTGCAGAGACATGAAAGGAAAGGAAACGCCTTTCCTTTCCTTTCATGTCTCTGCTGGTCACCTCCTCCCGAGCAGAAGAGAAATGCTGAGCATTTCTCTTCTGCAATTGCGCTGGAAGCATGCTTCAAGCACGATGGGAGGTGACCTCTGATACGGTCAGCACGCTCTCGCGTGCTGACATCATCAGACATCATTGGTGTGGTCGGGGGTGGAAAGGGAAGCGATTCCCCTTCCAGCCCTGACCTGGGGGGTGGGGGGATGGCCCTTGGGGGGAGCGCTAGCGCTTCCCCCGAGGGCTGTTAAATGGATGTAATGGTTACGTCCATGGCGCCTCACAGGCGTAGCCATTGACGTAACCATTACGTCCATGGCGAGCAAGGGGTTAATGTATATTCATTCCTAAATAAAATATGTTTACAATACATTAATAATTAAAATAAAATAAGACAGAAAATAACAATTTATTGATTTTAGACCACTACCCTAACCAAATCCTATAAAACCCAACAATCTAAAAACAATTAACCAAAATATATTTTTTTTAATATTACAATAACTTAGACAATGTAAACAAATTAAAAGACACATTATTTTAAAACATTTTCCACCCAAACCCCTATGCATAACATTACATTTGAAGAATATATTTAATTTAAAAATAAAACAACATTTAGGGCCTGATTACGAGTTTAGCGGTCCCAGGACCGCTACATTGGCGGAGGCAGTCGCACCGCAAACCGGCTAGCGGAGAAGACCGCCATATTATGACCATTACATTTTTCCCAACAGAACACAGTCAAAGCACCGCCGGTACCTCCAGTGCGGTCAAGCCCCCACGGATGACAGTAGACACCTGCAAACCGGTGGAGACCATGTTTCCGCTGGACACATTACGAGGTTGCACACCGCCAAGGTTTCTGCCACGGTCGCATCACCACACAAACCGAGGGAGAAACCAACAGTTAAGAAGGACACACTCACCTTCAGGAAGCCAGACTCGTCCGGAGCCGCCATGGAGCCAGAACTACACATCTTCCCACTGCTTCTGCTCGCCCAGAGACACGGCATCAGCATCGAAGACGACGACAGCAACTGTGAGTACACACAATTACCTGTCACCTTTGTAAATTGTCAAAGTATGTATATACACACAACACACCAATGGGTAACAGGTGGCAAGGGTGACACAGACACACATAACCCAACACTGACACACACACACTCACAGACAGCCACTTGCACACACCTGCACATACACAGTACACACACTGCGGCCATCATACACACACATCAAAAACACACACCTACTCCCAGAAACACAGCTCCGGCACAGTCACACACAACAACACACAACACCACCAAACAACACTACAACACCACAACCGCAAGACCATCAGAGCATGGGCAAGCACCCGCAATTGACACTACCCATTGACAAATCACACATACATCACAATGTACCACCAACAGGGAAGGGAGACACACTATCATACAACCATACAACGCAGCATTCGACATACCCAGCAAACACACATCAAAATGTATCTGAAGTATCATTCACCACACACGCACACAGTAAAAGCATACAAAGGCACACAACATTGCAACAAACACATGTCAACACAAACACCACTAAATACCATGACAACAACATGTCCCCAACATGCACATGGCCAGCACACAACACACACCCATCACTGGGGGACAAATGGAAGGCACACAACCTCACATGCTGCCCAGACAAAACAGGTAGCACAACCACCACTTACACACAAATAGTCACACACAAACAATGTCAGCCATTTTCAAATATGCACTAAGAAAACATTCCAAAACAAATATGTAATGAAACCAACAACTGGTTGGTCCAATGACTGATTATAAATAAGAGTAAATATTAAAGTGTTCAAAGCCATAAGCCAGTCCAAATATAAATTGTGCATCATGCACTTGATGCACATCTTGGTGCACCAAATATGACTCCTGACTGCCATGTAACCTCCACACGTAGGGGCATCAAGGGGGCAGGCAGGCACCTCAGGGATTATGGTGGGGGTAGGGGGATTGGGTTTAGGTTTAGGCTTAGGAGGGGGGCCTTGGGGATTGGGCTGGCGGGGTTAGGTCTAGGCTTAGGGGAGGGATGGGTTCTCTTGGGAAGGGTAGACTTCTTGGCGGGGAAGGGGCATGGGTACTTGAAGGGGGGTAGGGGAGGCCTTGGAGGTTGAAGGGATGGGCCTGAGGAGTGAAACAGAGCTTTTAGGGGTCTCATGGGGGGAAGAGGAGTAGGGGAAAGGTCACAACATGAAAGGAACACTTTTTTAGACACATGGGATGGTCATCAGAAGAGGGTTTGGGAGTGGAGGGTGAGGGAGTGGTTGTCTGATGTGTCGGTGTTTGAGTCGTGGGTGCGTGTGTGTCAGAGGTATGCTTGTGGGTGGTGGCTGTCTATTGGGTGGGTGAGTGAGGGCGTTTAGGTGTATGGGACTTAGGGGGGTAGAGGTGTTGGTGGATGCCATGGTGGGTGAGTGGCTGTCTGTTGGGATTCTGACTGCAGGTATGGTGGATGTGCTGCATGTAGGAGTGTCAGTGGATGTGATGTCTGCGGGTCTGGTGATTGGGGTGGATGTCTGAGGGTCTGCTGTGGTGCTATCTGTGGATGAGATAGGTGTAGTGGCTGGATCTGTGAATGTTGATGTGGTGTCTGCAGGTGTGTCAGGTATTGTGTCTGTGAAGCTGGGGGTGGTGGGGGTGTCAGGCCAGGAAGTGACTGTTGATGTGTGTGCAGCTGTATGTTGCTTGTGTGCATGCCAGCGGTGTGTCT
Source organism: Pleurodeles waltl (assembly GCF_031143425.1). Taxonomy (NCBI): domain Eukaryota; kingdom Metazoa; phylum Chordata; class Amphibia; order Caudata; family Salamandridae; genus Pleurodeles; species Pleurodeles waltl. Next base: position 1,315,136,869 of record NC_090440.1, read on the forward strand.
TGTCGGGCTTGTGTTTATCTGAGCTATACTTGGATGTTGAGGTGGATGCATGCTTGTCTGTCTGTGTACTTTGGCTGGGTCAGGGAATAGGGGTTTGGAATTGGAAAGAGGAAGGTAGAGGGGGGGACGGAAGACAAAGGGTGACTGGCTGCCGTCAGTGTGGAGGCCAGAGCCTAAAAGAATCTGTGTAGGCCAGCCAGTGCACCGTGAATGCCCTCCAGGAATGCAGTACTCTGTAGGACTTGAGATACCAGTCCCTGGATTGCATTCATGATGGTCGACTGACCCACAGAGATCGACCTCAGGAGGTCAATAGCCTCCTCACTGAGGGCAGCAGGGCTGTCAGCGGCAGGGGCAGGGGTGTCTGTAGCAAAGGAGACGTCCACCTTCTTAGGTGAGTGAGCATTGCCAACTGGATGGGGGGCTACAGGGAGGGTGGTGGTAGTAAGGGAGGTGGTGGACAGAGATGGTGCTGGGGTGGTCCCAGATGGGTGTGCCACTGCCAGGGAGTGTCCACAGGAGGAGGATTCTAATGAAGAAGACCTGGATCCTGTCTCCCCCGTGGCACTCCCCTTGCCCACTGGGCCACTGGGTCCCTCGGTGTCGGTGGTCTCAACACTCGGGGACCTGTGGTGAGCAGCTTCCCGACTCGGCTGTGCCCCGTCTCCTTTGCTTGCCGATGCTGATGCACAGAAAGAGAGAGAGAGGATCATCACATTTTTCACACACATATACATTACAACATGCACAACAGTAACTGAACATCTCTTGCTAATAAAGCTTCAGTTAGAAACAATTCAGAGCCTACATCATGTCACAACAAGATACTTCCAACTTTCCCATACAACAACAATCTCACCCACAGCATAAGCCAACCATCTGACCACTACTTGACCATCCCATCAATTCAGTTGTAACTCAAAAGCATCATGCAAAAGATGTATTGGCTAAATAAAAAAAAACTATCCCCATACAGATTATCACTGTCCATCATCAAATCAGTCTAAGGAAATGCAGTTGACTGATAGCACAATATCATGTCTACTCTGACTCCACACCTGCCTAGTCCATCACCAAAACTCATGTTCCTGTAACCTCATCTCACTTCACATACGACACAGCATGTTGCCTTCCAATCACGTGCCTAACTGATCATTCTGTACACAACCTACGCAATGGCAAAAACCTCAGATGAATACACTACCTGTGGCATACCCATACAGTGTGCATCACAAAATGACATAGCATGTCAGTGAAACATCTATCTAAATACAAGGAAAATAATCTGTTTCTGCACCCCCTAATCTGATACATTGTCACATAGACAACAATTCTATGTACTGCAATAGGGGCCTACCTAGTACACATGATACATCCACAGGCAACCACATGGAGCATAGTTACACCAACAAAACAATAGACACCAAACAATGTATATGAATGACTCATAACATTCCACCATACAGGCTGAATAGAAATCTCTACATGACAACATTTGAATACCTACATCACTAACAACTTTCAGGACATGCGGTTCCCACTACCTAAGTCCAGAACTAACACTTACACAACTGATTACTACTGTCCCCATGAATGACACATACACCTACAGTCAAATTAATTTAATGACAAAACATCCCACAACACCAACAGGTGTATGTGAAACACCTGCTACACCATCAAGTCAGGCAGAAATAAGCAGAGCCACAACCATAACTATCCAAACAGCCTCAGTTTTGCAAAGTTAAGTCTGGGAAAAAAGGGGCTACAATATCAAATCAGCCATGAAGTATCAAATGACATGTGATGTAGGCAGCAAAAAGCATAGGTTGCACTCATGTAGGTATGGTATTGGCCTATGTAGCATGGACAATACACATGGGCTAAGGGTTAAGCAGCCTAGCAACTTACCTTCTCCACAACAAATACATTTGGACAAAAGGTATTTGTACACATGTCAATGTAATACCATGAAATGTGAATGTCTCATTGTCACCATGAGTTCCACATTGTAGGATGTCCACCCTTATCAAATTTAACATTTCCCAATGTATGAATCTGACATTAGGATGAGGACACCTCCTCAGACCTCATAGGAAGCGTACTGAGTTGGCCATACCAAAAGCCTGATTTGGATGACAGCCTCACATGAAGTGTCCAACTATTTCAGGACACAGGATTACTTGGCCCTGTTACTCATCTGTAAGACCAAATGCTGCACATAGAGCCGATATAATGAAATAGGAGTGGTCACAGACCAAAGAGCTATACAACCCACCATTTGGGTGAAAGTACTTGGGGGCATTAAGTGGGAAGGATGACACAGCAGGTTACAAATCTGTATGGCTGAGTAGAGTCACACATATGACTCAGTCACATGTGCATCTCCACATGCAGTCATACTATTTGGTAGACAAAGGTGATTAGCATGTTCTCATGCACAATACAATGGCCACATATGTGTTTGTATGTTGCCAACTGTAGTACTATGTCTTTGTAGTAGTCACAATACAGGTAGCACATACCAGATTGTCACAGCTGCAATACTTAGACATCTAACACTAAGCTATAGGAGGCAAGCACATCGGTTATGTCAGAACTTACCCCCTTGTGGCTGTTGTGCTTCCCTCAAATGCCCATCCACCTCAGGATAGGCTACTGCCAAAATGCAGGCCATGGGGAGTTTCAAGGGCCAACAGGCACCCCTCCCTCGTTGGGAGAACATTCCTTGTTAGGCCACTGTGGTCTTCCAGGTCTAGCATTTCAGGTCCTCCCACTGCTTCCTAAAGTGGGTGCTCCTACAGCTGTGGACCCCCAGGGTCTGCACTTGCTTGGTGATGGCACACCAAATTCCCTTCTTCTGATAGGCGTTGACCTGCATGGATGACACAAACAAAAGGAAAATGCTGTGTCCACATGCACCATACCAATAGTAGTGGACAGTACACATCATTGACAGCAGGTTGGCAAACATCCCCATCCTCTCAGCTCACACTCATTTACAGATTATAATCTGCAATCAACACCTTCACTACTTTACATCTCAGATACACCATCATTCACTACACATATCAAACATTGGTATTGCATTGGACTCACCTGCTTCTCTGGTGTACCATATATCTGTTCATAAAGAGGTAACTTCCTCCATGAGCTTCTCCAGCTCCTCAGGGGTGAAGGCTGGGGTCCTATCACCTGTAGGATGTGACACGATAACTTCCAGAGGCAGTACACAGCAGCTCAGGTAGTGGAGGTTTTGCTGGCAGCAGTGTCAGGAGTCAAGTGAGCAATACTGAAGATGGCGGTCATGTCCACCACGTACAGGACCTTCACCGCTGTTTGACATCGCCATTGGCCCAAGTCTGTCAAAGGCAGCAATGTTTTCCAATACCAATTTCCACCGCGGTTGTGGCCGCCTACCGCCATGACGACTTCCGCCTGCGGACTTAGATCACTTCCATGTGTCCAGTACAGTGGGTCAGATGGCTGACATTTTAAGCACATTACATGTATTGAAGAGTTTTATCATCTGAGTCATTAACTATAACCCATATCGTGTAGTACAACATTAAGTACTGCATTCATATTTAGTTGTCAATTTGTGCATCGGTGCAGTAAATGCTGTGTTACAGGAGGACATGTGGTGTTAGCAATGTATACCTACTCGGATGTTCTCATGGTTTCTGGAAAACGTAGATAATGTGCAACAATATGTGTAAGACATGTCAAATCGGTTGGAGTGACAAGCATATACAGTAACTAATTAATCTGTATGTGTAGTTCAATAGTTAAGTGGGGGGATGTGCCCCAAGGAAGTTGTCATTGGGTTGATACCTATGTGCTGTAATTTAGATATCTGAATTTGTAACTGACCTCAACTGCAGATATGTGTTAGTTGTATATGTGACTTTACAAGATGTCTGCATGTTGCATGTCACATACTATTTTGAAATGTTTTCACATAGTTATTCTGGCATGAGTAGAGGACGATAACCACCAGTGTACCATACACTAGTAGACCTGCACACCATGGAGGAGAGACATTGTATCCAGACCTATTGGCATGGATCTTTGTGATCAATTGGAGCCAGATCTGATGCCTGCCATTTGAAATTCCTATAGCATAACTCTCATTGTTCAAGTAGTGTCAGTGCTACACTTCCTGGACACTGGGTCCTTTCAGAATACAGTTGCCCTAACTGCAGGAATGCGTAAGCCCATGCTCAGTCTGGTTTTGAGGGATGTACTGTGTGCAGTGTTGAAACACCTGGACAGCTAAATCAGGTTTCCCCAACCTGTGGATTTGGCCTGTGTAAAGGCAGGATTTTATGCTATGGGACACATTCCACATGTGGTTGAAGTCATAGATAACACCCATGTAGCCTTGGTTTCCCCCAGTGCCAATGAACAGGTGCATAGGAACAAGAAAAGTTACCACTTAATCAACGTTCAGGAGGTGTGTCTGGCAGACCAGTACATTTCATAAGTCAGTGCTAAGTATCCTGGATCAGACCATGATTCCTTCATCATGCGGAACAGCAATGTCCCACTGCTGATGACACGACTCCACATAGAGAGGACCTGGCTGGTTGGTAAGTTACAACTGAAATGTGTGTTTTCACTGTATGTCTCCTGCCATCACAATGTATCATGTTCCACATATATGTGTGTGTGTTGTTCTACCAATTTTTTTACAGGTGACTCTGGCTATCCAAAGCGTCCTGGGTTGTTGACACCAGTGAGGTACCCAACCATGCCAGGGGAAGTCCGCTACAAGGAGGCCCACAGGAATACAAGGCGTGTCGTTGAGCAGACTTTTGGGCTCCTGAAGGCAAGATTTAGGTGCTGGGACAATTCAGGAGGGAACCCTCCTCTACTCACCCAACAAGGTATGTCAAATAATAATTGCCTACTGCATGTTCCACAATCTTGCCCTGAGACGACACATACAATTTATACCAGATGAGGGGGAGCCAACAGGACCTGTAGGTGGTAATGCAGATTTGCCAGGAGATGAAGAGCCAGAGGAAGATGAAGCAGGAGACTCTAGGACAGACCTCATCAATCAGCACTTCAACTGACTAAAAAGTATGTGAAGTAGACGTAATGTTGTGGTTAAAATTTGCAACTTGAAGTAGATGGGTAGCATGTCACCACCTTCATTGCATCATCCGTGGGGTTATAGATAGCTCCAATGCCTATGGGTGAGTTGTGCTTGCAAAGTATAAATTGTATTGTGTACAGAACAGAGTGTTCTTCATTATAATGTATTGTTATAGCAGATGCAAAGTTACACTTCTGAACATGACTTCCTTGAACTGAGAAGTGTATACTGCTATGTCCCCTCCCTCTTCTCTTACAAACACAGATTTCCCTAGCTCCTGTTTGGCTGATGTGATGAGTTTCCAGGTGCGGCTCCAGCATGGTCCAGCGGTAACCCCTCTTGGTGCCCCAGGGAAACCTTGGAGAGCCGATTCTCCGGAAATGAGAACTGCTTCCGGAGTTGACGGAGTCAAGAAAACGGACAGGCCGAGGAAGAGGAAAGAGACGACGGTGGACAGCGAGAAGGAAAAGAAGACGAAGGACCTGAGGCAGCAGGACCAAGGATGCACAGCAAAAAAGACACAGGAACCTAGCCAGCGGAATCCGGGATGCACAACAGAGAAGACGCGGGACCCAAGACAGAGGAAGAAAAGGACGACGAGGATGAAAGAGTAATGTAGTAAAGTAGTGTGCGAGCTGGGCCGGAGAGGCGGCAGAGGAGGAATTCGGACCCGACAACCACACCACGTTCCTGGAGGAGCTTGGCTGGACAAGGTTCGGTCTTTTTGGCACAGAGACAAGACTATAAAACAGGCAGGGGAGGCTGATCTCAGAGGTCCCGGACAAGGTAGGAATCTTCTTTACAATCAAAAAGGGGTTGGTCTATCGGAATGTAAAAAGTTCACGATGTCAACTTACTAATATTCTACAACTCCCCAAAGCCCCATTATATCTCCTACCTATCATTCACATCCCATTTTCCAGGGTTGGTATGGATTTGATAGGTTCATTGGTCACTTCCTCCAGGGATACTGTTATCTATTGGTACTCGTTGATTACGCACCCATATACCCGGAGGCTGTTCCGCTTAAGAGCATGACTACACGTCTGGTGGCTCAGGCTATGATAAAATTATTTTCTAGAATTGGTTTTCCTAAGGAAGTACTGACCGATCAAGGTACTTCCTTCATGTCGAAACAAATGGGCCAAATATGTGTCCTGCTAGGTATTTAGGCCCTCATTAAAAATCCTGGCGGTCGGTGTTAAAGCGGCGGTAATACCGCCAACAGGCCGGCAGTAAAAAAAATGGGATCACGACCACGGCAGAAACTGCCAACATAGCCACTGTAACACTCCGACCGCCAGGGCAGTAGCAACAAACACCGCAGCGGTCACCGCCAACAGACAGGCGGAAGTCAATGTACCGCCCACCGTATTACAAGGCACCAATCCGACAGCTTTTCCGGGGTGGTACCAACGACATCAAAACTGAACAACGAAGGGGAACCACTCACCTCTCGACACTCCACGAAGAACCAGGACGACATGGAGCCCGAATTGCAGATCCTACCCATGTTCGTGTATTTTCTAATACACCACGAAGTAGAAAGAAGGCGGCGGCGACGACGGTGAGTACTGCACCTAGCACACAGGGGAGGGGAGGAGGGAAAAGAGAGTGACACACACATGCGGCACGCAACACCCCCAACCCCCACCCTCACCCACAACACCATACACACAAACATATCCAACAACATTACAGATACACCCTCTGGAAGAAAGCAAGGACAAAAGGAAATGAGTCTAACCAGTGTTATATTAGAACAATCAGATATATCAAGAGAAAAGCAAATAATCAGTATATACAAATATTTACATTAAGTACACAAGGCCGAAGTCTGTCCCTTGTTAATGTCCGTGGACAGTGGTCCCAAAAAGCATGGGCGAAGCCCACTCATGACACCTGCATCAAAATGGAGAGAACACTGCAGGGCCATCAGGTCAGAAAAAAAACAGGCACCTCAGGGGGATGGGGAGGAGGGCACTTCAGACAGAAGATGGTACTACGCCAATGCTCCTCGAGGGGGCTCCATGCCCACTGCCTGTTCCTGGGGAGTGCAAAGCCACAGTCTTTCAAGTCTCTCAAGTGGGTGGGTTGCCCACTGCTTGGTCCTGGGGAGTGCAAGGCCACAGTCTCTCTAGTGGGTGGTTTGCCCACTGCTTGGTCCTGGGGAGTGCAAGGCCACAGTCTCCCTAGTGGGTGGTTTGCCCACTGCTTGGCCTGGGGAGTGCAAAGCCACAGTCTTTCTAGTGGGTGGTTTGCCCACTGCCTGGTCCTGGGGAGTGCAAAGCCACAGTCTCTCAAGTCTCTCAAGTGGGTGGGTTGCCCACTGCTTGGTCCTGGGGCGTGCAAGGCAACAGTCTCTCTAGTGGGTGGGTTGCCCACTGCTTGGTCCTGGGGAGTGCAAAGCCACAGTCTCTCTAGTGGGTGACATGTTCCACTCGTTCTGGAGTGGGCTTTGTGCCCAGAGTGCTTGATCCTGCCAAGGACTGGGTGAGTGGATGTATCTCTCCACTGGTTCTGGAGGGGGCTTTGTGCCCAGAGTACTTCATCCTGCCAAGGATAGGGTGACTGGATGCATTTCTCTACCGGTTCTGGAGGGGGATTTGTGCCCAGAGTGCTTCATCCTGCCAAGGATAGGGTGAGTGGATGCCTTTCTCCACTGGTTCTGGAGGGGGCTTTCTGCCCAGAGTACTTCATCCTGCCAAGGATAGGGTGAGTGGATGCATTTCTCCACTGGTTCTGGAGGGGGCTGTGTGCCCAGTGATGCTTTACCCGGGGTGTGGTAGTTCACATCCTCTCACCTGGGTGTCTGAGCCACGCGATGTACTTGGAACAGGTAGCATGATACTCCATGGAGACAGAGCCACACTCCATCCTCCGGCGGCTTAGGCTGCCAACTGCTGTTCGTGCCAGTGCTGGAGGTGGTGCCTCAAGTGGCGTGTCCAGGGTCCGGGATGTCACCTGCAGACTCGGATGGCTGCCCACTGGGGATGCTGTTGATGACTAAAAGAGTGGTACCGGCTGGGCACGTGGCGGTGCAGATGGTGGTGCAGGTGGTGGTGGCTGCGACGGAGATTCTGCCGGTGCTGGCCATGATGCAAGTGTCTGTTGTGGTGGAGGGAGACACCATACCGTCTCCGGCAGCCTCGGATGGTTGGTCCTTGGGGAGGATGCTGCAGACTGACGTTGTGGCAGCGGCGGTGCAGGTGGCGGTCGGAGCGGAGGTGGTGACTGTGGTGCAGGTCGCTGCTATCCCTGACGAAATGGTGGTCAGCAGCCCCTCACAAGGAGGCATCGTGCCCTGAGGTGACTTGCCCTTTGTCTTGTGGCCCTTCCCCACCTTGGCAGTCTCTGCAGGGACCTTGGCACTGTCCTATCTGTGTTTGGGAGAGGCCTTGCTGGGTGGGTGGTGTGACTTTCCCCTGCTGGAAGCCGTGCCCTTTTTGACCTTTGCAGGTGGCGGAATAGGGTGCTCCTTCATATCTGTAGGTGGCACACTGGCAGCTCTGACGGGTGCCCGCTTCGAGCCTCCCGGACTTGCAGGGACCACAGCGGATGCAGATTTGGTGGCTGAGGTGCTGGGCTGGGATCCAGACATCCTGGCCCTAGGGGAAGGACGGGGGGAGGTGTAGGGAAGAGGTTAATGTTAGCTAGGAAAACATTTTTAGACACACTGGCACAGGAAGTTGGAGAGGGAGTGGGAGTGGAGGAAGAGATAGTGGTTGTAGGAGGTGTACGTCTGCTGAGTTTGGGTGAAAGTGCATGGGCTGGAGGCTATTGTGAGGTGGCTGGCTGTTGAGTGGGTGTGTGCCTGCGTTTGTGTACTTTGGGAGGAGGGCTCACAGACACACTGGGAGAGGACACGGGACGTGTGAATGGTAGTGAGGGTGGTGTTTGCACATGAGCGGTGTGTTGTGATGGGCGTGCTGGTGATGGAGTCAGTGGCTGATGATTTAGTACATGCAGGTGTGAGTGGAGACGAGACTGGGAGGGAAGTGGAGGACGTGGAGGAGGGGGACACAGTGGAGGAAGTGGATGTTGGTATGTGTGAATGGGTATGGTGTTTGTGTGAATGCCTGTGGGATGTGTGGTGCTTATGTTTTCCTGACCCACTTTTGTGTGTTGATGTGTGTGCATGCTGGTCTGATGGTGTGCTTGGGATAGGCTGAGGTAGAGGGGATTGGGTCTGAGTAGTGGAAGTTAGAGGGGGAAGGCTGGACACAGGGACAATGGTTGCCATCACTGCCGAGGCCAGAGCCTGAAATGCTCTCTGTTGGGCCGCCACACCAGAATGAATGCCCACCAGGTATGCATTTGTTTGCTGCAAATGCCTCCCGACACCCTGGATGGCATTCAGAATGATTGACTGCCCAACAGTGAGGGATCTCAGGAGGTCAATAGCCTCCTCACTGAGGGCAGCAGGGCTGACTGGGGCACGGCCTGAGGTGCCTGGGGTGAAGGAGATGCCCACCTTCCTGGGTGAGCAGGTATGGGAAACTCACTGAGGGGCTGCTGGGAGGGCAGTGGTGGTAGGGGGTGTGGCTGTACCTGTTGTTGGGGTGGGCACAGAGGTGTCCGCCACAGCCAGGGAGCTTCCATCAGAGAAGAAGTCGCTGTCGCTGGTATCCCCTCCTGTCCCCGTCGTAGAGCTCCCCTCGTCCTCCATCCCACTGGTGCCTTCATCCTCCTTGGATTCACCCTCCTGGGCCATGTGGGATGCCGCTCCCTCCGTCGCTGGTGCCTCTGCTCCTCCGCCAGATGATGCTAATGCACACAAGGACAGGGTGACAAAACAAGAAGGGGGGGAAGACAGAGGACACACAAGGTCAATGCCAGCAACACCACCACCGTTGGCGGACACAACACACACAGAGCTGCCCAGTGCACTAGGCCTTGCCCAACCAGTCACTATGATAGTCACCACCCCATGGGGTACAATGCCTAACACCAACATAAGCACACCTGACACCCACAGGACCCCGCACACTAGTAGCTGTCCAATTGTACTATTGGGGTAGGGGTGCTTCTGAGCCTGCAAACAAGGGGGCTATGCTGGCATGACCGCCCTGGCCTATGGGCACCCACAGCCCACACCCTCCACCCAGCTAGTTCCTAAACTGTGCTGAGTCAGCTTTCTGAAACTGTACTCACCCCATTGTGGCTGCTGTGATGATAACCAATGCTGAGTAGCACGGAGGTCTTGGACTGCCTACCGCGACGCTGCACAACGCCAGCGCAGTTACCTAAGTTCCCCTTGTCCCTCCTCGCAAGTCAGGCAGCTGCCATTTCAGGGGGGCACATGGCATGGCACCTAAGTGCGTCACAGCACATTTTGGCACATATACGGACTAACTACTTCACACACGGATTTACTAACATTACTGCAGACACAGTTAGGCAATCTATGTGGTAAATGACCCTCTGCTCGCCGTTCTCTTCCATAGGCTAAAACCGCTGGGGCATATGATGTGATGGCGGCATCCTCCGATATACAGACCCAAGGTGGACCTGTCGACAATGGAAGACAGACACATCATAATCACATACAGACTTGATCGTGCCACAATCCAAGACCTGTGTGCCCAATTGGAGCCAGACATGATGTCATCTATCCGCCAGCCCACAGGAATCCCCTCTCTAGTGCAGGTCCTGTCAGTGCTCCATTCCCTGGCAAGTGGTTCCTTTCAAACAACAGTGGCCATGGCATCAGGGATGTCTCAGCCAATGTTTTCTAACGTGTTGACCAGAGTGTTGCCTCCCCTGCTGAAACACATGCGCAGCTACATCGTCTTCCCCCAGGTGGAGGATTTGCCCACAGTGAAGGCTGACTTTTATGCCCTGGGACATATCCCCAACATCATTGGTGCCATTGATGGTACACATGTGGCATTTGTCCCCCCCGCAGAAATGAAGAAGTGTACAGAAATAGAAAAAGCTACCATTTGATGAATGTGCAAATGGTGTGTTTGGTGGACCAGTACATCTCCCATGTGAATGCCAAGTATCCTGGCTCTGTGCATGACGCCTACATTTTGAGGAATAGCGGTATCCCTTATGTGATGGGCCAACTCCAGAGGCACCGGGTGTAGCTAATAGGTGAGTCCAAGGTCCCCACACAGTATGGGTAGGTGCTTGGCTATGGGGTAGTCCCTAAGGGTTAGTGTGTGTCTAACAGGTATTCCTCTGAATTTGCAGGTGACTCTGGTTACCCCAACCTGTCATGGCTACTGACCCCAGTGAGGAATGCCAGGACAAGGGTAGAGGACCGCTACAATGAGGCACATGGCCGAACTAGGCATATTATTGAGAGCACGTTCGGGCTCCTGAAGGCCAGATTCCAGTGCCTCCATCTAACAGGTGGCTCCCTATACTACTCACCGAAGAAGGTGTGCCAGATAATCGTGGCATGCTGCATGTTGCACAACCTGGCATTGCGACGCCAGGTGCCTTTTCTGCAGGAGGATGAGCCTGGTGATGGTCTTGTGGCAGCGGTGGAGCCTGTAGACAGTGAGGAAGAGGAGGCAGAGGAAGAAGATATTGACAACAGAACGAACATCATCATGCAGTACTTCCAGTGACAAACAGGTAAGAGACTGTAGCTCTTCCTCACATTTCAGAATACTGTAGGACATTGCACAAGTCAGCCTCTTAACCTCTTAACCTCTGTCAATGGACACTGATTGTTCCCTTTGGATTTCCATTTTTCAGATCTGAGTACCACATTCTGCCTTCTGCTATATGTACTGCTGCCCAACAACTGTCATACATTGGTTTGAGTAAATTAACATTTACATTGCTATTTGTTGCTAATGTTGTCATTATACATTTGTGAAAGATCAGACTGACTCCAGATTGGTTTGTGATTAAAGGGTGTTTATTTAGGGGCTAATGAGTATAGGGGTATGTGCAAGGGGCTGGGGTGACGGTGGAGGAAGGTCCAGTCTCTTGGTATCACAGGTGCTTTGTCCAATGGGGCATAGGAAGGGGAGGAATGGCAGTTCAAGTTGGACAGGATGACATAGTGGGACAGAAGGGCGACAATCAGGAGAGTCTTATTTCCTGGCGGGGGTCTTGGCAATGTCTTCTGCCTGAATCGCAGGGACTGTTTGCGGGGTGGTTCTCCTTCTGCAGGGGGTGGGGTGCTGGTGCCCTGTTGGTTCTGTGGCAGTGCCTCCTGTCCACTAGCACCGGCAGAGGTGGAAGGCTGATCCTTGTTTTGGCCAGTGTCAGGGACCCTTTGTTGTGCCACTGCCTCCCTGGTGGTCTGCTCCCATGATGTTGGAGAGTGCCTCGTGGAGGGTCGGTTCCCTGGGCCTGTCCTCCCCCTGTTGCACAGCTGTCCTACCAGCTTCCCTGTTGTCCTGTGCCTCTGTCCCCTGAACCGTGTGCCCACTGCCACTGACCCCAGGTCCCTGATCATCGTGCGTTAGTGGGTTTGCCTGGGGTCCATGTAGTGGTGGACACACTGCTGATTGATGTGTCCTGGGGACAGTGGCATGGGCCCGCTGGGTGGGTGCTGTGGTGGTGTTTCCTGAGGGGATTTGTGACTGTGGCAGGGTAACCGACTGTCCAGAGGTCCCAGATGGGCCAGGCTGGTCATCGTGATCCAGGCGTGCAGAGCTGCTGTCATCACTGTGGGACTCTTCTGTGGAGGGTCTAGATATGGCTGGCACCTCCTGTCCAGTGACGTTGGGTAGGGGTCCTGCAGGGATGTAAATGCATTGTTATTGTATCTGTGTGTGCCATCTTGTGCAATGGGTGTGTTTCCCTGTCTTAATGTGCTTGCACTGTCGCCTTGGCCTTGTGTGAATGGTGAATTTGTGGCCTAGGTGGGCATGCTGTGGTGATGGGTGTCCATGCAGGTCTGTGATGGGTGTCCATGCATTGTTGTTACATGCATGGCTTGGTATTAGGATGGGTGGGTTGTGATAGTGGGGTATGTGTGAGTTGGTGCAGTGATGGGGTGAGGGTAGGGGTAGTAGTTAGTGATGGCATGCACAGGTAGGGTGGGGGATGTAGTAGTGAAGAGTTAACTTACCAGAGTCCAGTCCTCCTGCTATTTCTGCGAGGACCTCAGGATGCATGATCACCAAGACTTGCTCCTCCCATGTTGTTAGTTGTGGGGGAGGAGGTGGGGGTCCACCCCCAAGTCCTCTGTACTGCAATCTGGTGTTTTGATACCACCGAACGTACCTTCCCCCGTAGGTCGTTCCACCTCTTCCTGATGTCATCCCTGGTTCTTGGATGCTGTTCCACTGCGTTGACCCTGTTCAGAATTCTCCACCATAGCGTCATCTTCCTAGCAATGGACGTCTGCTGCACCTGTGATCCGAACAGCTGTGGCTCTACCTGGATGATTTCCTCCACCATGACCCTGAGCTCCTCCTCAGAAAACCTGGGGTGTCTTTGAGGTGCCATGATGTGGTGTGAGTGATGTGTGAGGTGATGTGTGAGGTGATGTATGGGGTGATGTGTGGGGGTGTGTGCTGTGAGGTACGTGGATGGTGTATGTGTGATGGTGTTCTGTGCCTCTGGATGATGGTGTGGTCTTTGCTTTTCTCTCTCTCTGCTTCTTCAAAATTGTTCACTGTAAGGGGTTGTGGGTAATGTGTGTGTGTGTTTTATAGTGATGTGAGTGTGTGGGTGTGGTGTGTGCATGTGTGTCAGATGTGTGTTGTTTGAATTGTCCAATGTGGTTGTGTTTTCTAAGTGTGTGCATTTTGAGCGCGGCGGTGTGTACCGCCAATGGTTTACCACGGATGAAAGACCACCGCGTTGATTCGTGGGTCGTGATACTGTGGGCGTATTCCTGTTGGCATGACAGTGTGGGTTTTGCTATTGCCAGTTTATCACTGACCTTTGGTGTGGCGGACTTGTGTTGGTGTCTGAATAGTGGCGGATTTCTCTCTGTGGGTCATAATACCCGTAGTGGTATACCGCCGCGGTCACGGTATGTTGGCGACCGTCAGCACGGCTGCAGTTGGCATTTACCGCCAGGGTTGTAATGAGGGCCTTAATCTCCCCATGCCTAGAACCAAAATAAAAGTGTACTTGTGTAAGTAATTGATGCTCATGTAAAGCACTCCAATACTTTCGGGTCAAGCCCATGCTACATAAAACTGCAAAAACAAATTTTAAAAGCTTTTTGCGCACTTCTGTCATTGAGCTACACTTGGGCTACATTTAGGTGATATTTGCGCTATAAATGGGCTCATTTTATGTCTGGTGATATTTTTGTTATGAAGTTCCTTAATTTAATTATTTCCAGCAGTATCCTCAGTAGAGAATTCTTTCAGTTTTCCACTTTGATTCCATCAAGATGGCGTTCAGATATGCCACACTTTTGGCATGAATTCAGAGTGCTAGAGCTCTAGTTGGTTTAGAACACTATGGTAAAGCTGTTGATAACTAGGGAGTGAACTGGCAGTCTGCTGCTGGTTTTGTGTGGGTCATAATACCTGTAGCGGATTATCTCTGCGGTCACGGTATGTTGGCGGCCGTCGGTACGGCGGTAAGCCGAATTTACCGCCAGGGTTGTCATGAGGGCCTTAATAACTAAAAACCTCTGTATATCATCCCCAGACTGATGGCCTTGTAGAGAGATATAAGCACACAATTAAATCACTCCTAAAGAAGACCATTACTGATGCTGGTACAGACTGGGACAAGAAACTACCTCTCGTCTTATATGCTATTTGCACACAGTCAGTCCTCTACCGGCAACAGTCCTTTCGATCTGTTCTTAGGACGACAACTTAGAACTCTCTTAGACATGGCTGTGGAACAGTGGGAAGAGGAGGAGGATGAGGGCAGGAACTTATTGGAATGTTCCCATAACCTTAAAGAAAATCTGCACTGTTTATGGGCAGAGGTCCATAATCAGATGAAGACAACCCAAAAGAGACAAAAACAACATTATGACCCGAACAGCAAATTATGGGAACTCTGAGTCAGTAGAAAAGTGCTCATATTGCTCCCCTCCTCAGATAACAAACTCCTTGCAAAATGGCAGGGACCCTATACCATGATAGAAAGAGTGTCCCCTGTCACGTACAAAGTAGCGGTACTGCATGTACGGAAAAATGAACAGATATACTACATCAATTTATGAAAGGAATGGAAGGAGAGAGAGACTAGTATTGTACATACCCTTGTGTCCTTAGTAACCAACAGTCACTATCTTGACATACAATTTACCCCAAAGGTCTGAAAGTGAAAGTACTCTTACCTGACATAAATGATAATCTTACAGAGGAGCAAAAGACACAAGTAGTATACCTAATAAACCGTCATAGGGATGTTTTTTCCACAACCCCAGGGTAAACGCCACTCGCTCAACATCGTATTCACACCGAAGAGGAAAAACATATTTGCTTAAAACCCTATTGCATTCTGAGAGTTCGCAGAAAAGCAGTAGAGGATAAGGTAAACAAAATATTAGGAGGGGATATCATCGAACCTTCCATGAGTCCCTGGTGTTCACCGATCGTACTGGTCCCAAAGCTGTATGGTACTATCTGGTTCTGCATAGACTCCTGTCAATTTAATTCCATATCCATCTTTGATACATATCCCATGCCCAGAGTGGATGAAATGATTGAACAATTAGAATCGGTGAGGTACCACACCACCTTAGATCTCACAAAGGGGTATTGGCAAATACCTTTTTCCCCAGAAGATTGGGAAAAGACTGCTTTTTCCACCCCATCTGATCTTTACAATTTCAATGTAATGCCTTTTGGGTTACACTGAGCCCCGCTACATTCCAGACATTAATGGATAATCTTCTTAGGAACCATAAAGCCCACGCCCCTGCTTATCTCAACGACATAGCAATCTACAGTCCATCCTGCTACTCACATCTTATACACTTAGAAGCGGTTCTAGGAACCCTCAGGGAAGCAAATCTGACTGCAAATCCCAGTATGTGCCGAGCAGACCAGGAATCTATATAATACTTAGGATATAATATCAGACAAGGTACTATCAGACCCCAAGTGGATAAAGTGAAGGCCATTCAAGAAATCCCGTACCCCACTACAAAAAGATAGATTCAATCATTTTTAGGATTGGTCGGGTACTACTGAAGATTCATTCCCCACTTTGCTGAAAAGGCAGCCCCTCTCACCAATCCACTGCACGCCAAAAGCTCCAACAAAATAACAGCTCTGATGTCCCAACAAAAGGATGGTCTTGACGTTCTTAGGGATATTCTCTGAACCAACCTAGTTCTATGCTTTCCTGACTTTTCTAAACCTTTCATCCTACAGACTGACGCTTCTAATCTAGGATTGGGAGCTGTTCTGCTACAGCTGGACAACCAAAACAAACTCCACCCCGTAGTGTATATAAGTTGTAAACTGTTGCCCAGAGAACAGCGTTACCCGACCATAGAAAAGGAATGGAATGTTTAGATATCAAATAAGGGGTTGAAGCTCTTCATTAATATTTGTTGGGACAATCCTTCACTGTACTCACTGATCATGCACCTTTGACATGACTTTCACGTAATAAAGACACTAATCCCAGAATTCTTTGCTGGTTTCTAGCCCTACAATTATTTTCCTTTCAGACAATCCACCTCCCAGGGAAGCGACAAATCACAGCCAACTACCTGTCTCGGACACCAGGACCCTCATGGTCTGATCGGCCATGCCAGGAAGGGAAGTCGTGTGACGGATTTCCAAGTGCGGCTCTGGCATGGTCCAGTGATAACACCTCTTGGTGCCCCAGAGGAACCTTGGGGAGCCGATTCTCCAGAAATGAGAACTGCTTCCAGAGTCGATGCAGTCAAGAAAACGGGAAGGCCGAGGAAGAGGAAAGAGATAATGGTGGACAGCGAGATGGAAAAGAAGGTGCAGGACTTGAGGCAGCAGGACCAAGGATGCACAGCAAAGAGAGCTCAGGACCCGAGCCAGAGGAATCCAGGACGCGCAACTGCAAAGATGCAGGACCTGAGATGAAGGAAGAAGAGGATCCTAACAAGGGCAACCACGAGGACAAAGGAGTAACGGTGGGCGAGCCGGGCTGGAAAGGCAACGGAGGAGGAATTCGAACCCTTTAACCACACCATGTTCCTGGAGGAGCGTGGCTGGACAAGGTAAGGTCTTTTTGGCACAGAAACTCGACTATAAAACATGCAGGGGAGGCTGGTGAAAAGCAAGGGAGGGAGACCAGACCTTTACGGTGGCAATTTGGGTTCCGGTGGGGAGCACCCTTCAAAGTCATTCAGGCACGTGCAACCGCACTATTGTTCACCACACAGGGAGTTGAAAACCCCACCTATCATTCACGAGCACTTCCCCGTTTCCCACCCCATATCCCTTAGCCTTGAAGCACTTACCTGATCCAGGCTATTTGTTGTCTCTTGCTCTTCCTCTGAGCTGGACTGGTGGGAGTAAAGTGGGGATCCCAGACTACACCTTACAACCTAAAGAGATAAGAGGAAAAGAGAAAATGATTATGTGTATTCCAAAGAGGACATAGACGAAGAGAAATAATAAAGACATTTATGTGACCTTCAAAAGAGAAAATAAAAACACCCATCATTAACCCTAACCTGTCTGGCTCTGCATTCATTCAGGGTGTAACCCACCACACCTGATCAACCTTAGCAAATGACGGACAGTGTCAAAAGCAGATGGAAATTGCAGACAGACATGAGAAGTGGACATGGCTGATACCAGGTACAATGAGTCTTGATTATGTGGTGTGTGACTGACATTGTTAGACTGCCAGGACACTGGGGTTGAAAAGTGGTTTCCCATCAAGGTCACCTGTTGGGTACATGAGGTTGTCTAATACTATCATTTGTGTCTGAATATGTGTCTGGCTCATGTGTAAATGTGGGACCATAGCCTCTCTCTGCACAATGTTAACGGTTTTATGTATCCTACCTTGGATCTAGCTGTCAGTGTGCTCCTACTTTGCAGACCAATGTGCATGTCACTGTAGACTGACAGGTGAGTGACAGGCCTTCAGGTATGTGGCCAATGTAAGTGAAAGTTTCCAGGTATGGGTAGATCAGTACTGATCAATGTCTGTACCATGGGATATGTATATATGGAAGCTATGGTATGGGTATTTTATAAGGCTTTGCCAGGTGATACAAAGTACCAATCTGTGTGCCTCCTGCCTTGTTTGTAGAGTGACATGACCCTAACCTCTGTATTGTGTAGTTTAGCATTGTGTCACAACTTAGCAGATATCCTGATGCTATTCTCAGTCCTGCTCTTTGTGCTGTTAGCATATCTTCCACTGATTGGGTGGAGTTGTATTTTACAACCTAATTGTTATCTGTCAGTTACAATCCTATTGTACTGAGTCTCCTACTGATGGAGTCTACGGATGGGGTCCATAACAATTGGTGTACAGTACAGAGGGATATGATCAGACTAGAGTCGGCATGCATAACTATTGTACATGGTTGATAAATGAGTCATACATAGGACCTGTGTTTAAGTGTGATTTATTGTGGAGAAACAAAACACATATGTGAATATGAACATAAAACGCACACACAAAAATGTGATAAGTTTAGTCATGGTGGATGCCATCATCAGGGTAGCTGCTACCCCATTTGGGAACACAGGTCCAATGTCCTTGCACCATAGGACAATGGAGATTGGTTACAGAACACTCAACAGGGTGTATCTGTGGCATAGAAGGGTGAACAGTTCATGAGAGGGTTACTTCCTGGCAGTGGGTTTGGTCTTGGCATCTGCACCTGCTGGGTGGACGTCCATGTTTGCAAGGGGGGTGTTCTTCAGCTACAACTGTGGGGTGTCTGAGGCCTGTATTTCCCCTGGCAGGGCCTCCATTCTACTAGCAGCCACAGATGAAGAAGGGTCTGATGTATCATTGCTACTGGAAGGGGCCAGATTTTGGGTACAAGACCTACTCAGTGTTGTATTCAAGTCCCTCAGGAGCCCTGCATTGGAAGCCTAGTGGGCATTTTGTGCCTTCCGCTGCTGCCTAACTTCCTCGTGGTTGTCTCTCTGCAGCTTTTAGATATTCCCCAAAATGGTGATAACTTGGCCCAACATGCCTTGGAAACTTTCGTAGGCTCCTAAGACTTGGGAGATCGTATCCTGGTCAGTAGTGTCCCTTTGAGACCCCATCTCTGGCCCACAGCATTCTTCCCACACACCTTGCCCCCAAGTGCGCATACCCCTGGCACAGTGTGCCCACTCCCAGTGGTGGCAGGTCCATCATTGTCAAGAGTGGCAAGGTGAGACTCAGGTACCTGTATTGTGGGGCACACAATGGATGACACAATCCTTGGGAGACAGGTTAGGGGGCTAATATTTACCTGTGATGTAGAAGCAACAGGGCTGGGAGGAGTTGATGTGGGCAGGGTGAGGCAGTTGTTGACTGACCATGTGTCCCAGATGGGCCAGGTTCTTTGTCATTGTCCAGATATCCAGGGGTGTTGTCCTCACTGGGGTCTTCATCCAGAGGTGTAGTGGCAGTATCTAGTATCCGCTCAATGGTGACAATGGCAAGGCTACCTGTGGAGGGAGTGGAACACAGAGTTCAGGTTACAATGGGGGTATTGTAGCAGTTGTGTGAGCTGCAGATAGTGCCTTGACATGATCCCCACCAATGACAATGACTGCTGAAGCACTATGTAACCTGGGTACAACATGAAACTCTGTAACTTCAATTCCATAAACCATGTTTTATGCTGGTAAACCATGTTGGTAGTGATTACACAGCTGATGGCATCTGATACTGTCAGATAATTGGCATGGCTGTTCACCCCTGTTACCTAGTGAACTGTCTGGCACGATAGCTGGCACAAATAAGAGCTGTTGAATGCACATTGGTGCTCTTGTTAGAATACAGTGTAAGCGTTTACAATGGATATTGATCTGTATCTGGACGTACTGCAAGGGCATCCACTGAGCCAGCTGACTTTACAAACCAGGTTAGTATGTTTCTAGCTTGGGATCTTTGATCTGTGGCCATTATATATGGGCACTCAGCTATAGCTGTGTTTTGCTTGGGATGTTAGTGTGAGTGAGCCATTGCATTGCTGTCATTGCCATGTACTGTTCCACACTAGTACAATCAAGATGGATTAGATTGGACATTGCTTTGACATGCATGACAAGTAATATTTGGTGCAGTGTACTGGGGTTGACTATGTTGGGATTTAGCATTCTGGGAGTTGTAGTGCTATGATTAGCCAGTGCTTCACGTGCCACTTCCAAGGGCTGTGGGACTTGATGTGTTTAGTGGACACATGGCATGCCTGGGAGGGGTATTAGGTGATTAGGAGAGCGTTGTAGTGGGTGGAATGTAATGTGGGGTGGGTATAGGTGTTGAGGGAGCAAGCAGGACAAAGCAATTGGATTACATGAATGTTGTGGGTACGCACCAGACTCCACTCCCCCAGGTATTCCTGTCAGGCCCTCAGGATGCAGGATGTCCAATACCTTCTCCTCCCAAGATGTGAAAGCAGGGAGAGAAGGTGGGGGCCTACCGCCAGTCTTCAGTACCACAAGCTAGTACCTGGATGCCATGGAGTGGACCTTCCCCCTAAGTTTGTTCCACCTTTTCCTTATGTCCTCCTTTGTGCATGGATAACTGCCTATAGAATTGACCCTGTCGACTATCCTTTGCCACAACTCAATTTTCCTGATGTTTGTTGGACCTATGCTCCAAACAGGTGCGGCTCTGCTCTGACAATTTCATCCACCATGATCCTCAACTCCTCATCAGTGAAACTTTGGTGTTTTAGAGGGGACATGGTAGGGGTAGTGAAGACGGTGTGGTTGAGTTCAAGTGAAAAGATGCAGAGTTCTGTAAATGGTAGGTGTAGGTCCTGTGATGTGAGTGGATGATGGGTGTTGTGGATTGTGTGTGGTACTAACATGTGTGTTTTGCATGTTGTGCAGGTGTGTGATGTGTGTGTAGTGAAGTGTAAATGGGTGCCTATTCCTGCTAATTCAACCTCCGGGATGTTGGTTGTCTGTGGATGTGTGTACCGTTTTGATTGCAAAGGATTGTTGGTTGTAGATGGTAGACAGTGCAGTGAGTAGGTGTGTAAGGTGTGTGGATTTGTATCAGGTGTGGGGTATTCAAACTATCCAATGTAATGTTTTGTTCTGACTGAAGTGAGTTGAGACCATTGGCAGTTCGTATCGCCAATGGTTTTCCGCCATGGAAGAACCACTGTTGTGATTTGTGGATCGTAATATGATGGGAGGATTTTTGTCGGGCTGCCAGTGCTGGTGGTGGGACCACCTCTTTTCTGTACTCCACTGTCCTGGCAGTTTCATGAACTTGCCTGTTTTTTAGCGGACTTCACAGCGTGACTCTCAATACGGCAGTCAGATTGCCAACAACATGGCAGTCTTTTGGCAGCCGCCACCGCAGTGGTCTTGCTAAAAGACCGCCAAATTTGTAATGATAAGTTTAAAAAATAATAATTTAAAAAGCATCCCACCCAAAAACATATAACCCACCAATCCCGAAAACAAAACATATATTTCGAAAAATGTTTACAAAAATATAATGTTATGTTAATTTACAGAAAATAAAGAAATAAAACAACATTTAAAAATGCCTCCAACCCCAAACCACTATAAATGGCAACATCTAAAAAATACATAACATTGAACTAAAAAAATTACTTCAAACTATTTACATTTTTTTTTTAGCAACATGTAAGTAAATACATTTAAAAAATGAAGCACTACCCACCCAAACCCTTACAACTTCTGACACCCTATAAACCAGAACAAAACAAAAAAAATCATAATTTTTAAATTTCTAATAACAAAATTAGAATACAAGAATATTAAAATGAAGTTCAATTATTTTAAAACAATCACCTACCAAAACCATTTGAAATCCCAACATCCCAAGAAAAATAACATTACACATAAAAACTATATATATTGTAAAATTGATTAGAGATAATTCTATATACATTAAAAAAATATAGATATCATTTAAAACATTTCTATCCCAAAAATAATTATATTACTATTGTATTAAATTCATTAAATTCATTAAAACAAAGCAATTAAAATAAAATAAAAACACCCCAAATTATCAACTATATTCCAAACGTCAAAATTATGGTACAAATTATAATATCACATTGATATTCTGTAAAATCAATATATTGACATCAATATTAGGGGCCTCAGTATGAGTTTGACTGAGGGAAAAGCCCGTCCGCCAAACTCCCAACATGGTGGACGCCACCTTTCTGGTGACCACTCTGACGGATCTATTAGGAGGTTCCCGCTAGGTCAGCGGCCAGAAAACTCGGTTTCATGTTCACTGTCTGCATCAAAGACAAATATCAATACAAGCCTGAGTGTTCAAATATGAGATATCTATACCCTATGCCCAAATCGAAACCCAAGATTTAGAGTTTGATGTTTGGGATAGATCACCACAAACCTGACTGAAATCTTGTTCACTGTATTTCAAGTATTTCTGTGCCTCTAAGTTCTAAACTTTAAATCATGCTTAAGTCATCAATAGCAAAGAATCTGAGTCACTATGGAAGGGTGTATACATTACAAATCATTGTCTGTGTGTGTGTCTTTGCCTATATCTCTGCAAGATTCAGTGCTTTGTTGTTTTACCAGAAGCGGATTAGGATGCACACATCAGTGCATCTGTATGATATTAACGGCGAGACTATACCTATAAGTATTTTATACCATATTTCTCTATGTGCCATAATGAAGAATAAAAGTAATCTATGGAAAACCAAACTAAAGACAAAATACCAAGCAAAACAAACAATGCATATTAAAATAATTCTATGGAATTCTATGAGAACATAGATTTAAACCTCAAAAAAGATGAATGAGCTAATTTAAAAACATTACTAAAAAGGAACGTATCATTTACAAGTATAAATGAAAGAAACAATCAAAATAAAAAACAAATCACATTTAGGAAGAAAGAAGCACTCTATACAATTTATTTCATTGTTTTTAAAAGCAAGCAAGCCGTTAGATCCAATATAAAATAATTTTTCAAAAATTATAGCAAAAACATTGTATCAAGAAGCATTGATGTCAATGGTGAAGTCATTAATGATGTCATCAATTATGTCACTTATGATGTGAGCAATGCTGACATGTGATGTACTTGGCAGCTCAAGGGTGTGGCACCAATTATTGCTTAAGCAGCCAGTGCAGCGGTGATGTCATAAATGATCCAATCAATGCTGTAATTTACGATGTCACCAGTGATGACATTTGCAACGCACGGGGAAGATGATAGTTATTGTTTGAGCCATCAGATAACCGAGTTACCCGGATATCAGAAGGCTACTACTCTTTTGTGTATCGTGATCAGGAATATTGTAACAACGTATAGTGCCCTCGAACAGATTCGGATTATTAAGATTATCACAGTTTTAGTTATGTTTTTAAACCAGGTCTTGGTTCATAAATCTCCACAGTCACATAGTGTTTACCATTTTAAAAATGTTTTCTAAATGTGAAATCAGTAACGAAATAATCAGTTGGCACCTAATTACAACTCAGTTCTAAGTACGCTAATCTCTCTGACCATTAGGTGGCACTGCAACAGTACGCATAATTAGCGTTCACCGAAAGTTGTTTGCGCTGTGCAGGTGAAAGGGGCGGTTATGTGGATATGACGTTTTCCTCTTGCATAGCGCTATAATATGCATAGCAGTACAAGGTACAAGGTAAAAACGTATATTTCTAAATGCAAATTTGGAAGTACAAGTTAAAGCGAGTTACGGAGCAAGACGTTTGCAGCTGAAACGAGTATGTTAATTGAGAGATGAAAGTCATTAAGGCGCGTGTGTTTTTGCGAAGCGAGCGGCAGAGGCGTGAGAAAGGTCCTACAGTGCGCGGGGGGGGGGCGGTGCTCAAGAGGGGGGACTCATCACAATACACTGTGCACTGGCGGCAAGCCCCTGACTGGGTCCAGGGGGAAGGCCCCCCCTACAGGTACCTTGCAGGCAAGGGGGTCTTTAAGTTCTGTTACACACTGGAAGGGATGCGCATGTGACATCCAATCAGTTGCCATTACCGTGGCAGCAGGACCAAGGCTGTAGTGTCCTGATCGGTGATGTAACCGATCAGTCAACACTCTCACTTGGACGGGGTTACCCAGTCGGGTGTTTCGTGGATGTGGAGGCAGGTTCCCCCCTCCTTGGTTGTGCCTTTTTGGTTTGCCCCGTGGCCTCCGGGCCGGAGCCTCTAAATAAACATGGGCGTGGTCGGAGGGGGCACTGCAACAGCGCATCGCGGTCCGCCAGCACCACAACGGACAGCAAATGCGTGGAGCCGGGCCGCTGACGACCACGCAGCGTTTTCAAAGCAACCACGCGTCTGGTCCAATTATTTATGCAGCGCGTGCAGCGCTAACGTGTCGGGGAACCTACGGAGGTTTCCCGACACTACATTAGTGACGAGGGAGGCGGCCCCACGTGCCAGGACTGCCCCGCGGCGGCCGCATATCGCGGTGCTCGTGCGGTGGGGGCAGTTTGGGCTGTAACAACCTCATCAGAGCGGAGGCCGCACTCCATGCGGTGCTCGTGCCGTCTCTGTAACGTCCTGCCCTGGCTGACGACAGAATTTTCCTCTTACCCCAAAAAAAAAAACACAAGAAGGAAGAAAAACCGGGTGACAGCTGGGACCACTGAAGCAGGACTCTGACCCAAAGCTGTGTGAGAGTTTTGACAACTGCAGCGGGATCCTAACTCCCTACCACAGGCTACCGTCCAGAAGGCTGCACAGGGAAAAGAGTTAATGTGAGTACAGTAGATCCCCCACGCCCTGTACTCATTAAAAAAAAAAGAGAAGGTGAGGGGAAAACAACGCCTGACTTTGACTGTTGCAACAACACCCAGGCCACCCAGCCACCATGTCTGCCATAGAGCCATTCATCGTCGAAGGGGCTCCCGCTGCTCAGGCCCCTAGATGGAAGGAGTGGATAGAAAGAGTATTACTTTTCTTCAAAGCCACCAAAGTAGCAAATGACCAGAAGCGTGCCATGCTCATCCATATAGGAGGGAGAGACATATACAAAATATCTAAGTACCTTATAGAAGACGCCCCCAAAACACACACAACGCTAATAGCTGCGCTGAACAGGCATTTCGAGCCCATGGTCAACACCGACTACGAGAGGTTCATATTCAGACAGGCCAAACAATAGACAGAAGAATCATTGGATGCATTCCATATGAGGCTGAGAGAACTAGCCAGCACCTGCCGGTTCAATGATGAGACGGAGAAAGTGAGGGGACAACTCATCCAAGGATGCGCTTCCCTAAAGCTCAGAGAACGCATTCTAGAAGAATCAGGAAAGCCGTTGCCGGACATCCTGCAATTGGGGCGCACAAAAGAACTATCACGGGCCCGCGCTTCCCATATGGAGGCTGCTCTACAGCGACCCATAAAGGAGGAGACAGCCAATACGATCACAACACCCACGAGCAAATTTAAACAACGGCCGAGCAAAACACCGACCAGGCAATGTGGGTATTGCGGGGGAGTCCCACACAAATCTTTAGAGTGCCCAGCGAGAGGCAAGATATGCTCCAGCTGCGGAAAGACAAACCACTTCGCGAAGGTCTGCAGGTCCAGAAAAGCTAGAACAGGGAATGCGTCCGTCAATTTCGCAATAGAAAGCACGACGTCCAGCAAGTCAGAGCCGGGGAGTGACATGGACGACGATGAGACCATGAGCCATGTGGTTCATGCCCTTTTTACAGTCAAACACACTCACTCTCGTCAGGCCAAACTGCCACGGTGTCAGATTCAAATGGGCACCCACGAAACAATGTCAGTAGTGGATACAGGAGCGTCCATCAACCTCCTAGCAGCGGAAGAACATAGCCGGATGATACCGAGCCCAACGCTCATGAAGGCGAGTGTAAAACTCTACGCCTATGGACAGAACACTCCACTGGCCCTGAAGGGTATGTTTCGAACCACTCTCACTCACGGATCCCGGTGCATACCAGCAAAAGTCCATGTGACCGAAGAGGGACAAGGAATGCTACTGGGTTGCAAGGCTGCTGAGGCACTGGAGATATCACGTTTGCACTTACCATCCATCATGAATCCGTAACAGACCTGCTGGCGAAGTACCCAGGAATCTTCGAAGGGATTGGCTGCCTCCGAGACCATGAGGTCAAACTCCACATCAACGAGACGGTACAGCCAGTAGCCCTCCGACACCGGCGAGTCGCTTTCCACCTTCGACCACAGGTGGAAAAGGAACTGGACCACCTTGAAAGGGCAGGCATCATTGAGAAGGTGTCAGGACCCACTCCGTGGGTCTCGCCCATTGTGGTAGCCCGCAAACCCAAGCAACCTGGGGAGGTACGCATATGTGTGGACATGCGCCTCCCCAATGCTGCCATCAAACGAGAAAGACACCTGACCCCCACTATTGATGACATCCTAGGGGAGCTCAGCGATTCCAAATGGTTTTCAAAGCTTGACCTCCGGGCAGGGTACCACCAGCTAGTACTATCGAAGGACTCCAGGTATATCACAACCTTCTCTACGCACGTTGGGCTAAGAAGGTACAAACGGCTAAACTTTGGGATATCTAGTGCTGCAGAGGTCTTCCAAAACATCATCCAGGAACTGCTGGCTGACCTGCCCGGAACCATCAACGTCAGCGACGATATTCTCGTCCACGCCCCCACCGTTGCGGAACACCACTCTCGCCTCCAGAGTGTCTTGCAGCGCATTCAGGACTCCGGACTCACTCTGCACCGCCGTAAGTGTGAATTCCTCAAAGACAAGATACAGTTCTTCGGCTACACCTTCTCGGCAGACGGTGTTGCTCCAGATCTCGCCAAGGTAGAGGACATCAAGAACGCGTCACCTCCTACGAGTGCCACCGAACTCCGGAGTTTCCTCAGCATGGTCAATTATTGTGGCCGTTTCATTAAAGATCTGCCCAACATCTCACAACCCCTGCGGAGGTTAACGAAAACCGCGGAACCCTGGAAATGGGAAGCTGAAGAACAAACAGCTTTTGAGACTATTAAGGACGCCCTGTCCAGCGATACCACTCTAAGGTATTTCGATCCGAAAAGGAATACGAAGATCGCCGTTGACGCAGGGCCAAAAGGGCTAGGTGCCGTGCTACTCCAGGAGCAAAGGGAAGGAATGTGGTCCCCGGTCGCATATGCCAGCCGGTCGCTTACCGAGACGGAACAGCGCTACTCTCAAATAGAGAAGGAGGCCATTGCTGTGCACTGGGGCTGCAAACACTTATCATATATACGTCTACGGCCATCCGTTCAGCGTAACCACCGACCATAAGCCGTTGCTTCCCCTTTTTAATGGCACCGCCTCTAAGCCACCACCGAGGATAGAGAAGTGGATGTTGTAGCGGTAGGACTACCATTGTCAACTGGAGTATCGTCCAGGGTCCGAGAATCCGGCAGACTACCTGTCCAGGCATCCCCGAGCTGCGTCAGATGCCGAGGTCGACGAGGCCCGAGACTGAGGAATATGTGAGGTACGTCACGGATCGGTCCCGACCAAGGCCCATGTCAATGGACGAAATTGTGCAGGCCACCAACGATGACAAGTGTTTACAAAAAGCCCTTGCAGCCATGAGAGATTACCAGTGGCATGTGTTGAAAAAGCAGTTACCAGTGCGAACCCGAGATTCCCAGCGCATAATCGGGAGTCTGCACAGCGTAAGGAATGAACTCACCACTGATACGGAAGGGTGCTTACTGAGGGGTACTCGACTAGTCATCCCGTCAGCCCTCACCACCCGAGCTGTCGAATTAGCATACAACGGCCACCAGGGTATGGTCAAAACCAAAGGGCGGTTGCGATCCAAGGGGTGGTTTCCCCTCATGGACGAACAGGTCGAAGCGCTGGTGCGGTCTTGTGTGTGGTGTCAAGCCACTGGAGAGCCGAGCCGGCCTGCCCTTATTGAGACTGAATCTGCCCCAGCAGGGCCTTGGATGTCTGCTAGCCTCGATTTCGGGAGTCTGTCTGATTGTCGCCACACCATGGTCCTGATAGATGATTTCTCAAAGTATCCGGAGGTGGAGATCATACCAGCCCTCACTGCGGACGTTGTGGTGTCTGGTTTGGAAAAAGCCATGACCACTCATGGTTTGATAGCTGAGATCAAGACCGACAATGGTCCGCCCTTCCAGAGCCGTGAGCTAGCAGAGTATTTGAGTGTCACTGGCACCCGTCATCAACAAATCACTCCCCGATGGCCTCAGGCTAATGGTGAAGTGGAAAGGTTCATGAGAACTCTCAACAAGGTAATCCGTATCGCCGTTGCGGATGGTCAAGCTGTAGACTACGCCATATTCTCTTTCCTGCGCAATTACCGACAAACACCCCACTCTACCACGAACCAGGCGCCGGGTCACGTTGTGTTTGGGAGAGTGTCTGTAGACACCATCCCTCATCGCCCTTTGTGGGGCCCACCAGCTATGGACAGTAGTCGCGCTCAGGAGAACAGACGTGTAACCAATCAGCGGGCCAGCCTGAAGCGGAGGAGTGCTCCATCGGACCTCACTGCTGGGGATCAGGTGTTGTTGAAACACGTCTCGCCAGGAAGCAAGTTCCGCACGCCTTTCGACACTGCCCCTTGGACCGTCGTTCATCGAAAGGGGTCTGCCGTGGTGGCTCAGCGGGGAAGTGAGACTGTCATCCGCAATGTATCTTTTTTCAAAAGGTATTATCCCAAGGGCGAGGATCCCAGGAGTGAGCTACGTGGTGATGATGACAATGATTCACCGTTGCTGCCGGTTGATGATGATGGTTCTGATTCTTCACCTGATTTCCACTGTGGCGAGTTGCCATGCCAGGTGCATGAGGGCCCGCCGAATGCCATATCTGGTATGAGTTCGGCTCTGAGCCGATCAGAGATGTCCAAATATAACTTACGTAACAATCCTTGCCCCTCCACCCGTCTGTGTGACCATTATTGCGACGTGTGAACATTTCCCATGTTTTGTGTGTGTGGTAAAACTTTTTTATACAATTTTGGAGGAATGTAGTGTCGCTGATCAGTGATGTAACCGATCAGTCGACACTCTCACTTGGACGGGGTTACCCAGTCGGGTGTTTCCCGGATGTGGAGGCGGGTTCCCCCCTCCTTGGTTGTGCCTTTTTGGTTTGCCCCGTGGCCTCCGGCCCGGGGCTATAAATAAACATGGGCGTGGTCGGAGAGGGCACTGCAACAGCGCATCGTGGTCCGCCAGCACCACGACGGACTGGGAGTGCGTGGAGCCGGGCCGCTGACGACCACGCAGCGTTTTCAAAGCAACCACGCGTCTGGTCCAATGATTTGTGCAGCGCTAACGTGTCGGGGAACCTACGGAGGTTTCCCCGACACTACACAAGGCCACATGGAGATCACAGGACATCATTAGTTGGAGACCTCCAATTAGCCAATAATCCGGAATACAATTTAGGGATAACTGGGGCCCATCGTAGCTACCGGCAGGTTGTAACCCCATATGGCTGCTTTGCATGCCCTGTGTGTTTGCTCGTCTAACGTCCGATCATTTAAGCTTGCTTTTAGCTACTGCTAGAGTAACTGGCCTTGTGTGACTTCTATCAATCTCCGTTTATAAACATGCGGTAGCCTAGAGCTAATAATTTTGTAAGTGGATTTATGTGTCATGGGACGGTACTGAGTACCAGCACTTTTTTTTTATTTTGAGAGGGAGAGTACCTGCACTTTTCAAGAAAAATGTAATACTTTTCATTGGAGACTACCGGCACTCTTCAGAAACGAGCAGGTACTCTTATAGAGAGTACCTGCACTTCTATTTTTCAATTTCAAGCACCGGTTTAAAGAGAAAAGTGTAATGTCCTGCCAATCGGGTGCGAGGGTGTGGATTTAACCCCCCACTATGGTGACTGTTGGGTAGGGAAGGGGTCAAGGGTTATAGAATGACACATTGGCAAACAACCAGATTTTCACAAAATAACTGTTGTGCAAACTTTCCTCCTACAATGTAATCAATGATATCACTTTGAGATGAGCTGTCTGCTCCTCCCTGGCAGGTAGATTTTGTCTCTTTTGAATTTTAAGGCTTATGTGGTAACATTCATAAAGTGTCTGCTTCTTTTCTCTTGCATATGGTTAATAGGGGCAGCATGCCTGAGTTTCCTAAATCATTCCTGACGTGTTTCCCACAGTTTTCAATGAGAGACCCATCTTGTCGTAAGCCAGAAATGTAGCGGAGTAGGGAACAGGCATCCTGATTATGTTCAAGTTCATATGGTGGCTGGCTAGAATCCTACAATTGAACAGCAGTGGCTCCTCCGCTAAGGCGGAGGAGCATCGCCCCACTGCTTTATGCAGTGGATGAAAAGGAAAAATTAAATTAAAATAATGTAATGTTACTATCATTTTATTTTCCCTCGGGAGCAAGGTTAGGGCAAGGCGGGGCTGGGCTGGGCTGGAGGAGGTCTGTGTCCACATAAATGCGCATGATGCTTTGGCCGGCCGTGCTGGGCTGGCAAAACATTCATGGACACTGCATTTCTCCACCCGTCTGTATTGAACAGCCGGGAGGAGAAAGTGCACAGGGCCCTACTCCCTGTCTGATCGCCCAAGCAGGGCGCTCAGACCAATCACAACGTTGCTGTCATTCTGTTGACAGCAGTGTCGTGATTGGAGGGGAGTCGGGAAGCCTTGTACTTGCGGGAGTCCGAGGAGGAAGGAGAGATGGAGCCGTCTCTCCCAGCATAAAGATACATTTTTTTAAATACCCCCTCACCTGCAATTTTCAGTGCTCGTCTCATTCACGGGCGCTGAGCCCCAAGCCAGTCACTTGGCTCTGCTATGGCTCAGGTCTCCCTGTTGATTTGTTGGACCTATAGTGCAGACTTGCACAGCCATGGATCTCTTCGAGCCGTGGAACTGGCTAAATTATTGTTATGTTTTGTAAGCCAAAAACACAAAAGCTTGTATCTCAGCAACATACAAACAAAACCACAAATGAATGCTGGTTTGAGCAGCGTCATGATTGGATGCAGGGCAGGCTGGGAGTGCGGGAGAGGAGCGGCAGCAGCAGTGAAGCAGGTAAGTGATTTAAAACATTTTTTTTTAATCCGTCCCCCCCACTCCCACCCGACTCCTGCAGAGAACAGCAATAAAAAAAAACTCTAATTTGTTACTTCTGCACAAGACAATAGCCAAAGTACAATACAGAGGCCCTGGGAGCAGAAGAGCTAGCAGTAATACATAAAAGACATTTCCGCAGTTAATTCTGAGGTACCAAAGCTGCCTTAAAATTACTGCACTCTAAATGTCCTCTGTTCTTTCCCTATAGAGCTTGTTATATGTCTACTGTTTATTACTGTGAGAAGCTGGCCTGGTTTGAAGTGGGTACCAGAGGCACTTACACTTTATACCAGGTCCAGTGACCCACCTTAGTAAAATGTAGGCAGTGTCTAGCAGCTTCGGCTGTCTAGGGGTAGCTGTAGCACAGCAGCCACGGCTAAACTAGGAGACATGCAAAGCTCTTGCAATACCACTAAAGTCACACAGTACTTATACACAATAAAAGACAATACTCAGTGTTAAAAAAAATAAAGGTACTTTATTTTAGTGACACAACGCCAAAAATATCTTAGAGGCAATACTCCTACTGGAGATAAGTATTATATACAATATATACACTAGTAACCAAAATCAGGTATGTTAACAGTCATAGAATAGTGCAAACAGTGAAAAACAAAATAGATTGCAATTGGCCTAGGGGCAACACACACCATATACTAAAATAGTGGAATGTGAATGTCAGATTCCCCCCTAGGCAAGCGTAGAGTGTAGAGGGGCGTTGGGAGTGTAAGAAAACACCAAAGGTAAGTAAAATACCCAACCCCAGAGCCCAGGAAAACAGGAGTAAAGTACTGCCAGTTTCCTCAGAACACACTAGAAGTCGTGGTAAAGGATTATGCAAGAACCAAGCAAGACTGCAAGAAACCAACAATGGATTCCTAGACCTGAAGACCTATGGAGAAAGGAGACCATGTCCAAAAGTCAATGAAGAGTCCAGAAAGAACAGGAGCCTCTGCCAACCTGGATGAAGGTGCAAAAGTCGATACTTTGGTTAGAAGAAAAGTAAAGAAATGCACCAAAGAAGACAGCTGCGGGTTCCTGCTTTGTGCAAGAGATGCCCCACGTTGAGTTGTTGAATGCAGGCTGTTTGTGTCACTGGAGTCTGCCAACAAGCCTTGGTTCATGAAAGAATGCACTTTCCATCAAAGCGGCGCTGCCCGGACCCAGAAGGGACCTGGGGGGTCTCAACTCAGACTGAGGAGACAGAGGGGGCTCTCAGCACTTCAGAGAGCCCTCAGAAGACCAGGCAGCACCCACAGGAGTCCCAGGACACAGGGACAAACGAGTTACAAAGTGCGGTCGTCGCAGCACTACACAGAGGGATCCCACGCTGCTGGAAAACATCTCAGGGAACTGTTCATCACAGGATAGAGTGCTGGGGACTTGAGCTACGCCATGCGTGAAGTTCTTTTGGAAGTAGTGCACAGAAGCCCAAGGAGCTGCAGAAGATGCGTTGCACAGGGGTACTGTCTGGCACCGGGAGGCAAGCCCTTACCTCTACCAAATTTGGACAGCTGGACCCTTGGACAGTCAGGATCACTTTGGTCCACCACATGTGTTCCATGGATCGTGCTCGTCGAAGGGAGAGGAGTCCCAGAGTACTGGCTGTCGTTGCAGAGAAGTGCCTGCTGGAGCAGAGAAGTGACTCCGTCAGGCCACAGGAGATTCTTTTGGTTCTTCTGGTGCAGAATGAAGACAGGCTGTCCTCAAAGTGTGCACAACCTGGAAACTGTTGCATTTGCTGGCTGGAGCTGAAGTTGCAGGTCACAGTAGCTATCCTGAATACTTTGGTGCAGTTACAGCGGTTCCTGGAACAGTCTGCGGTTGATCCGACAGTCAGAAGCTGAAGCAGAGGATGCAAAGGAGTCCTGGTGGAGTCTTGCAAACCGAATCTGAGGAAACACCCAGAGGAGAGACCCCTAAGAGCTCTGAGAGGGGGATTGGCTACCTAACCAGGTGCAAACCTATCAGGAGGGGTCTCTGACGTCTCCTGCTGGCACTGGCCACTCAGGTGCTCCACGAGGGTCCCCACACCTTGGAATCCAAGATGGCTAACACCAGGGATACTTTGGAGGAGCTCTGGGCACCACCCCTGGGGTGGTGATGGACAGGGGAGTGGTCACTCCCCTTTCCTTTGTCCAGTTTCGCGCCAGAGCAGTGATGGGGGGTCCCTGAACCGGTGCAGACTGGACTATGCATGGAGGGGACCATTTCCAGAGGCTCTGGGAGGATGGCCCTCCCATGCCTGTAACACCCATTTCTAATTGGAGAGGGTGTAACACCCCTCTCCTAAAGGAAATGCATTGTCCTGCCTTCCTGGGATTGAGCTGCTCAATCCCCAGGAGGGCAGAAAACTGTCTGTGAGGTGGCAGCAGCTGGGGCTGCAGTGGAAACCTCAGAGAGCTGGTTTGGCACTACTGGGGGCCTATGATGGACCTCTCAGGGAGCATGGAATTGGCCCCTAAATACCAATCTTAAACACCTCACATGGCCATATTCAGAGTTACAATTGTGAAGCTACATATATGTATTGACATATATGAAGTGCACACTTATAATTGTATCCCCGCACTCACGAAGTCTGGGACATTGGTCTTGGACAATGTGGGGGCACCTTTGCTAGTGCAAGGGTGCCCTCTCACAGAGTGACTTTGCACCTAGCCTTCAGTAACTGAAGGTTAGAAATATAGGTGATATATAAGTAACATGGTGCAGTGAAAATGGCTGTGAAATAGTGTGTGCACTATTTCACTCAGGCTGCAGTGCCAGTCCAGAAGGAGTGTTTGTATGAGCTCCTTATGGGTGGCAAAAGAAATGCTGCAGCCCATAAGTATCTCCTGGAACCATAATGCCCTGGGTACCTAGGCACCATATACTAGGGACCTATCAGGGGGGGTCCAGTGTGCCAATCTGAATTAGAATATGGAGTCACTAAACTATAGTGACAAATTTGGTAAACAGAGAGAGCATATGCACTGGAGTTCTGGTTAGCAGAACTTCAGTGACACAGTGTAGCATATTGACAACACATATAGGCCACAAACTATGAGCACTGGGGTCCTGACTAGCAGGATCCCAGTGAGAAAGTAAAAACACACTGACAAACAGGCAGAAATTGGAGGTACCATGCCAAGAAAGATGGTACTTTCCTACACAACCCTTCTCCCCTAAAAAAGAGGTACAATAATGCCATCCTTGCCAAGATGAGTCTTCATTGTGTAAGCAGAAATATCTGGAGAGTCCAGCTGCATTGGAGTGGTTACTCCTAGGTCTATGTTCCACTGTAAAGTCCATCTCTTGTAGGGAAATGGACCACCTCAGCAATTTAGGGTTTTCTACTTTCATCTGTTTTAACCATAAGAGAGGTTTCTGATCTGTCTGAACTATGAAGTGAGTCCCAAATAAGTATGGTTTCAACTTCTTCAGGGCCCAGACCACAGCAAATGCCTCCCTCTCTATGGCCGACCAACGCTTTTCTCTAGGGGTCAACCTCCTACTGATAAAAGCAACATGTTAATCTTGGCCTTCTGAGTTTAGTTGTGAAAGCACTGCCCCAACCCCCAGTTCAGAAGCATCTGTCCAGACAATGAATTTGTTAGAGTAGTTTGGGCTTTTTAGGACTGGTGCAGTACACATAGCCTGCTTAAGCTCCTCAAAAGCTCTTTGACAGCTGGCTGTCCATAATACCTCTTTGGGAATTTGTTTTAGAGGTGAGGTCATTAAGAGGGGCAACAATGGAGCCATAGTTCTTAATGAACCTCCTGTAATACCCAGTGAGACCAAAAAAGGCTCTGACCTGGGTCTGAGTATTTAGGGGAGCCCAGTCCCCAATTGTCTGGATCGTCCCCTGAGGTGGTTCAATCTGTTCCCCACCAACTAGGTGTCCCAGATAAACCACTTTCCCCTGCTCTGTCTGGCATTTTGAAGCCTTGATAGCGAGGCCTGCCTTTTACAGGGCCTCTAAAACTTTCCACAGGTGGACCAGGTGGTCATCCCAGTTGGAGCTAAATACAGCAAAATCATCTAGATATGCTGCACTAAATGCTTCCAGACCTTGGAGGACTGTGTTCACCAGCATTTGGAACGTGACAGGTGCATTTTTCAGACCAAAGGGCATAACTGTGAATTGATAATGCCCTCCAATGGATGAAAATGCAGTTTTTGGTTTAGCATCCTCTGATAATTTGGTCTGCCAATACCCTGCAGTCAAATCAAAGGTGCTTAGATACTTGGCAGATGCCAGTGTATCTATTAGCTCATCTGCCCTGGGTATAGGGTGAGCATCTGTTTTTGTAACTTTATTAAGCCCTCTGTAGTTATTTCTCTCTTTCCATCTTAACTATGAGGTTTGGGGACAAGCACCACTGGGCTGGCCCAGGGGCTGTCTGAGTGCTCAATAACACCTAGGTCCAACATTTTCTGAACCTCCGATTTAATACAGTCTCTGACATGGTCAGGCATCCTATAAATATTACGTTTGACAATCAAACTGTCTTCAGCATCAATACTATGTTCACACCAAGTAGTCTGACCAGGTGTGAGTGAAAGGAGTTCAGAAAATTGGCGTAAGAGGTTCTTGCAGTCCTCCTTTTGCTCTGCAGTAAGGCAGTCTGCAAAGACAACCCTCTCCACTGAGCCATCAGCTGCAGTGTTGGAGAAGAGGTCAGGGAGAGGGTCACTCTCTTCTTCCTGCCCCTCATCTGTGGCCATGAGTAGAGTCAGATCTGCCCTATCATAGTAGGGTTTAAGGCGGTTGACATGAAGTACCCTGAGGGGACTTCTTGCAGTGCCAAGGTCTACCAAATAGGTGACCTCACCCTTCCTTTCCACAATAAGATGTGGTCCACTCCATTTGTCCTGGAGTGCTCTTGGTGCCACATGCTCCAAAACCCACACCTTCTGTCCTGGGTGGTACTCAGTCAGGACAGCTTTCTGATCATGCCATAACTTTTGAAGCTCATGGCTGGACTGAAGGTTATTAGTGGCCTTTTTCATGTACTCAGCCATTAATGATCTTAGGTCAAGCACATAATCCACTATGTCTTGTTTAGGGGGCTTCAAGGATTGCCCCACCCCTCTTTGACAAGAGCAAGTGGACCTCTAACAGGGTGACCAAATAGGAGTTCAGATGGGCTGTAGCCCACTCCTTTTTGGGATACCTCCCTGTAGGCAAAAAGGAGGCATGGCAGGAGGACATCCCATCTCCTCCTGAGTTTTTCAGAGAGGCCTATGATCATGCCTTTGAGAGGTTTGTTAAATCTCTCAACCAGTCCATTTGTTGGTGATAGGGTGTGGTGAATTTATAGGTTGCACCACATTCCCTCCATATTGCTTTTAAGTATGCAGACATGAAGTTACTACCTCTATCTGATACTACCTCTTTAGGAAAGCCCACCCTGGAAAATATTCCCAGGAGGGCCTTTTGCCATTGCAGGAGCTGTAGTGGTCCTTAAGGGGATTGCTCCTGGGTTTCTTGTGGCATGGTCCACTACCAATAAGATTAGTCTGTTTCCAGAAGCAGTTGGAGGGTCAAGGGGGCCAACAATATCAACCTCTACCCTTTCAAAGGGAACCCCAACCACAGGCAGTGGAATTAAGGGGGCCCTTGGTGTGCCAGCAGTTTTGCCACTGGCTTGACAAGTGACACAAGAGCAACAGAACTCTTTTGTGTCCTCTGACATGTGAGGCCAGTGAAAGTGAGGGACAAGTCTGTCCCACGTCTTACTTTGCCCCAGATGTCCAGCTAGGGGAATATTATGTGCAAGAGTTAGGAGGAATTCCCTATACTGCAAGGGAATGACCAGTCTCATGGTAACATCAGGTTTTGGATCCTTTGCCTCAGTATAAAGGAGATTGTTCTCCCGATAAACTCTATGTGAGTCACTGATATCCCGAGCTTGCTGCTTGACAGCTTGCTGTCTGAGACCCTCTAGTGTGGGACAGTTCTACTGTGCCACACTCAGTTCTTCCCTGGCAGGCCCCCCTGCACCCAAGAGCTCAGCTGTGTCAGCCTGAAGCTCCTCTGGTGTAGGTTCTGCACAAGGAGTTGACTCCTCCTCATCAAAAGGGGAATCTTCTGGAGAGGGAGTGATAGTGGACAAGGGTTTGCCCTTTCTATCCCTGGTTTTTGGGAGTGCTTGGTCCATTGTTCCAGGATCCATGTTTCCCTGTCCTATTTGATTCTTGGACCTAGCCCTGGTAAGAGCTAAGATGTGCCCTTGAATGCCCAGCATGGCTGCATGGGCCTCCAACCCTACTTCAGCCCAAGCTGAAGTTTCCAAATCATTGCCCAATAGACACTCTAAAGGTAAGTCAGTGGATACCACAACCTCTTTAGGACCAGTAACTCTCCCCACCCCCAGTTGATATTCACAACAGCCATGGGGTGGCTAACAGTGTTGTTATGGGCGTCAGTAACCTGATACTGATGACCAAGTAGGTGTTGCTCAGGGGCATCCAGTTTCTCCATCACTATAGTGACACTGGCACCTGTGTCCCTGTGGGCCTCAACCTGAACACCATTTATGAGGGGTAGTTGCTTTTACATATCCATATTAAGGGAACATGCAACTAAGATGGGAAGGTCAATGCCACCATCAGAGACTAAAACAGCCTCAGTGGTCTCCCTAACTAGACCAACCCCCACTACATTACCAAAAGTGAGTCCAGCTGCACCCTTTTTTGGCTATTTATAGAGGTTTTCCCACCACTACTGCTATTTCTAGGGGCACTAGTGGAAGCAGTGGGGTTGTGGTGGTGGGAGGCTTGGTGTTTCTCTTGGGACAAGTGGGATCCCTTGCCCAATGGCCTTTGGTTTTACACAAATAATTCCAAGGTCTTTTCTGATTGTTAGAAAGGGATTTGGGTCCACCACCCCAGAGGATTTTTGTGGGCCTGATAAAGACTCTGACTTTTTATCTTTGTCCCCACCCTTGTCATGTGACTTACCATTCTTCTTCTTCTTGTCCCTGTCACCCCCTGTATGAGCTTTTCTGCTCACCCTTGTTCTGACACATTTGTCTGCCTTCTTTCCCAATTCTTGGGGAGAGGTCAGATCTGAGGCCACAAGATGCTGGTGTAACAAATCAGACACACTATTGTTAAGAATATGTACTCCCAAGATTAGATTATATAAGATTTCATAATCAGATACCTTGCTGCCATGCAACCAACTTTCTAAGGCCTTCATTGAACAGTCCACAAAGTCTATCCAATCTTGTGAAGACTCTCTTCTGGTTTCTCTGAACGTAATCCTATATTGTTCAGTGGTTACGCTAAATCCATCCAAGAGTGCAGTCGTCAGAACACTGTAATCATCTGAATCATCTTCTCTGACAGTAAGGAGTCTATGGGGGTTATTACAACTTTGGAGGAGGTGTTAATCCGTCCCAAAAGTGACGGTAAAGTGACGGATATACAACCAGCCGTATTACGAGTTCCATAGGATATAATGGACTCGTAATACGGCTGGTGGTATATCCGTCACTTTACCGTCACTTTTGGGACGGATTAACACATCCTCCAAAGTTGTAATAACCCCCTATATCTTCCTTTGCCAGAGAAGGACAACAATAGAATAGCAGCCCACTGTACCTGAGGGACCCTCTGAACTTTACAGGCCCTCTCAAGTGCAGCAAACCACTTGTAAATGTCATCCCCCTCCTTGTATCGAGGAACAATCTTATGCATGCTCTTTAACATTGAAACTTCTAAAACTGCTCTTTGCTGCTGCCACCATGGGGAACTAACCCCAACCCCTGTATTTCCCTTTCCACAGCTAGGGATTCCCTATCTATGGACAACTGTTGCTGCTGTATCCTCAGTCTTGCCTCCTCCACCCTCAGCTTTCTGAGTTCCCTATCTAGGGACTGGTCCTCAGAGTTGGATGTGTGGGACACTTCTGACACAGAAGTGACATGGGAGTGAGCAGAGGTTGATCTTTTCCTAACATCTGGAACCCTAGTGGCGTGGCCTCTAGGGGTGAAGGGTGCCCTACTTGTGTGTGCCCCCTTCCCACTACCAGCTACACGAGGTGGTTTGTTAAGAGAAAGATCTGTGGAAGGACCCTCCCCTGCATCTTCAGGACCCTCTCCTGAATCTACCTGGTCAGGTTCCCCCTCTACCTCCCCCTCTGATTGTATACAGCCTTCAGGATGCTCCTAGTCATTTTTCAAGAGGAGATTCAAGAGGAAATCCTTATTGGGGTTCTTCGCAATCCCTATGCTTCTTTCTAAGCAGAGCCCCTTCAGACTCTTGAAATTAGGATTTTCATAGGTTGTCTTGACAACCCTGGGGATAGCCTCAATAGAAGACATAGGGCCTGATTACAACTTTGGAGGAGGTGTTAATCTGTCCCAAAAGTGACGGTAAATTGACGGCTATACCACCAGCCGTATTACAAGTACATTATATCCTATGGAACTCGTAATACGGCTGGTGGTATATCCGTCACTTTACCGTCACTTTTGGGACAGATTAACACCTCCTCCAAAGTTGTAATCAGGCCCAAAGTGATGGAAAATTTTAGAAGAGTAGGAAGTAAGCAAAACTATTTCACCTAACTTTTTAGAGAAAAAGAAAAAACATTGGAATCTATTTCTTTTGAGTGAAAATAAGACTGCTAGGTATAATTGTATTTAGCTCTAAGTATTGGAGTACACTTTTCTTGTGAAAAGCATCAGTGATAAAGTGATAATGCAATTGCAAGTACTTATCCCGCCGCTGCACCACAAGTGTGAGAAGCTGGCCTGGTTTGTAGTGGGTAACAGAGATACTTACACCTTACACCAGGTCCAGTGATCCACCTTAGTGAAATGTAGGCAGTATCTAGCAGCTTAGGCTGTCTAGGGGTAGCTGTAGCAGAGCAGCCAAGGCTAAACTAGGAGACATGCAAAGCTCTTGCAATACCACTATAGTCACACAGTACTTATACACAATAAAAGACCATACTCAGTGTTACCCAAAATAAAGGTACTTTATTTTAGTGACACAAGGCCAAAAATAACCTGGAAGCAATACTCCTACTGGAGGTAAGTATTATACACAATATATACACTAGAAATCAAAATCAGGTAAGTAAACAGTCATAGAATAGTGCAAACAGTGAAAAACACAATAGATTGCAATGGGCCTAGGGGCAACACAAACCATATACTAAAATAGTGGAATGCGAATGTCGGACTCCCCCCCAGGCAAGTGTAGTGTATAGAGGGGCACCGGGAGTGTAAGAAAACACCAAAGTTAAGTAAAATACCCTACACCAGAGACCAGGAAAACAGGAGTAAAGTACAGCCAGTTTCCTCAGAACACACTAGAAGTCGTGGTAAAGGATTATGCAAGTACCAAGCAAGACTGCAAGAAACCAACAATTGATTCCTGGACCTGAAGACCTGTGGAGAGACGAGACCAAATCCAAAAGTCGATGAAGAGTCCAGGATGAACAGGAGCCCCTGCCAACCTGGATGAAGGTGCAAAAGTGTATTCTCCGGATACATAAAAAGTACAGAAATGCACCAAAGAAGATGGCTGCGGGCTCCTGCTTGGTGCAAGAGATGTCCCACATCGAGTCGTTGGATGCAGGCTCTTTGCGTCGCTGGATTCCGCCAACAAGCCTTGGTTCACGCAAGAACGTATTTTGCATTAAAGCAGCGCTGCCTGGACCCAGGAGGGACCTGGTGGTCTCAACTCGGTCTGAGGAGCCAGAGGGGACTCTCAGCAATTCAGAGAGCCTCAGAAGACAAGGCAGCATCTACAGCAGTCCCAGTACACGGGGACAAAGGAGTTGCAAAGTGTGGTCATCGCAGCACTACACCAAGGGATCCCATGCTGCTGGACAACATCTCAGGGAGCTGTGCATCTGCAGGATAGGGGGCTGGGGACCTGAGCTACGCCATGCATGAAGAACTTTTGGAAATTGTGCACAGAAGCCCAAGGACCTTCAGAAGTTGAGGTGCACGGGGTACTGCCTGGCACGGGAGGCAAGCACTTACCTCCACCAAATTTGGAAAGCTGGACCTTTGGACAGTCAGGATCACTTTGGTCTACCACCTGTGTGCCAGAGATTACGCTCGTCTACAGGAGAGGAGTCCCAGAGTACCAGTTGTCATTGCAGAGAGGTGCCAGCTGAAGCAGGGAAGTGACTCCGTCACTCGATGGGAGATTCTTTTGGCTCTTCTGGTGCAGAATGAAGACAGGCAGTCCTCAGAGCGTGCACAACCTGGAAACTGTTGCAGTTGCTGCCTGGAGCTGAAGTTGCAGGTCACAGTAGCCTTCCTGGATACTTTGTTGCAGTTACAGCGGTTGCTGGAGCAGTCTGCGGTTGATCCGATGGTCAGAAGCAGGGGATGCAGAGGAGTCCCGGTGGAGTCTTGCAAACTGAATCTGACACCCAGAGGAGAGACCCTAAATAGCCCTGAGAGGGGGATTGGCTACCTAACCAGGTTTGGACCTATTAGGAGGGGTCTCTGACATCACCTTCTGGCACTGGCCACTCAGATGCTCCACAAGGGTCCCCACACCTTGGAATCCAAGATGGCTAATGCCAGGGACACCCTGGAGGAGCTCTGGGCACCACCCCTGGGGTGGTGATGGACAGGGGAGTGGTCACTCCCCTTTCCTTTGTCAAGTGTCATGCCTGAGCAGGGACTGGGGGTCCCTGAACCGGTGTAGACTGGATTATGCAAGGAGGGCACCATTTGTGCCCTTCAAAGCATTTCCAGAGGCTCTGGAAGGATACTCCTCCCATGCCTGTAACACCTGTTTCCAATGGGAGAGGGTGTAACACCCCTCTCCTAAAGGAAATGCATTGTTCTGCCTTCCTGGGAGTGAGCTTCCCAAACCCCAGGAGGGCAGAAACCTGTCTGTGAGGTGGCCGCAGCTGGGGCTGCAGTGGAAACCTCAGAAAACTTTTTTGGCAGCACTGGGGGCCTATGGTGGAGCCCCCAAGGTGCATGGAATTGCCCCCCAATACCAGATTTGGATTGGGGGTTCAATTTCACAATCATAGACACCTCACATGGCCATATTCTGAGTTACCATTGTGAAGCTACATATATGTATTGACATACATGTAGTGCACGCTTATAATGGTGTCCCCGCACTCACGAAGTCTGGGAAATTGGTCCTGGACAACGTGGGGGCACCTTTGCTAGTGGAAGGGTACCCTCACACACAGTAACTTTGCACCTAGCCTTCAGTAACTGAAGGTGAGACATATAGGTGACTTATAAGTTACCTGGTGCAATGAAAATGGCTGTAAAATAGTGTGTGCACTATTTCACTCAGGCTGCAGTGCTAGCCCTGAAGGAGTGTTTGTATGAGATCCTTATGGGTGGGAAATGAAATACTGCAGCCCATAAGGATCTCCTGCAACCCCCAATGACCTGGGTACCTTATACTAGGGACTTCTAAGGGGGGTCCAGTGTGCCAATCTGAATTGGAATATGGAGTCACTAAACTATAGTGACAAAGTTGGTAAACATAGAGAGCATAATCACTGGAGTTCTGGTTAGCAGAACTTCAGTGACACAGTCGAGCATACTGACAACACATATAGGCCATTCCTAATCTTCGTACATCTGGCCCTTGGAGTACAAGGTGAATTATGTTGTGTTTTCTCTGCAGGAGCAAAGATGGGAGAAGGGCAGTCATTAGCGAACATGGATTTTGGGTTGGCCTTGACAGTGCAACTGTCACCTAATCATTTAACCCCACCAATATTACTATGCAGTTCTTTGTTCCACAGAAATATATATACATTTTCATGCTATTCACTTGTAATGCTTTACATTTGCCATACAACATTCTTGTAAAGCCTGAAGTTTTGGCATTGCAAATGCTTGTTCTTCTTTTCTCTGACCTATTTTGTTCTTTAAGTTTGCTAATGACTTAAGGTCAGTGTTAGCCTACAGTAAATCAATGGTATATTGTACATACAAAAGTAAAATAAAATAAAAATAATGAATTTACACTTCGCCCTGCACCTTGGGCAGCAGCACTCGCACACCAGGACCTGAAGGTTCCACCTCATAAGCACCCTCGAATCCTCTCACAAACATATACATCAACACCGTTCACTGTTTGCCTAAACTTACTCCACTCACCTGTGCTCAGCACCATATTGGATGTGGATAATCAGCCAATAAAGGTCCAGAACTGAACTGCTTCCTCAAGCTGAGCAACGGAC
Organism: Pleurodeles waltl; assembly: GCF_031143425.1. Taxonomy (NCBI): domain Eukaryota; kingdom Metazoa; phylum Chordata; class Amphibia; order Caudata; family Salamandridae; genus Pleurodeles; species Pleurodeles waltl. The sequence continues at coordinate 1,315,180,257 of NC_090440.1, forward strand.
AGCGATTCAACCAACTGGAAGAAAACAAACGGCAAAGTTCTTTGGCACACATCAATATACACAATGCACTACAAAGGCCCCTACCAGCAACAGGCACACCTTGTTTGAACATTACTCAATAAAGTTGTTGGATTAAAGAACTGCTTAGAGGTCCCTGACTCTGAACGTGCTACGAGATCACACTGTCTGTAAAAACGTGCAAGTTAAATACTCAGTGGCTGCTGCCCTACATCTCAAGGGGAGGGACTGGAGGGAGGAGACAGAGACGGAGGGGGAATTTATTTTTCAAAAACATTTACTTTACCTCAGTCTCCTGCCGCCTAGCGCTCCTCTACCCTTCATGTGGTGTCCCTGTATTCACTGGGACACCAGCACAGGCTCCCCAGCAATATTGTCGCTGCTTACATGCTAAACATAGCATGTAAGCAGCGTCAGGATTGGGGTGAGTGGCAGTCACTGCTGCTCAGACACAAGCATGGTGTCTGTGCAGTTTCCCCAACCTATCTGTGTATATGGCTGGGTAGGAGAAACCTAAGTGCGCATGTGTGTTTGGCAGGCCTGAGACGGCTGGCCAAACACACATGCGCACTCAGTGCACTCTCCCCTCCTCCCTCTTCCCACCTCCCACCTCCCGTGGCCCAGCCCCACCCTCCCCTGTACTGCTGGCTGAGCCAGCAGTTGAAAAATGAAACAATAGTGGAACTGTTGTTTCATTTTTCATCTCCCGGCTCTTGGCCAGGGGGGCGATGCTCCTTCTCGCAGGAGCCGCCCTTGTAAATACTAGTAACACAACATCATGTTATGATATTAATATTTGTGTACCGCTCATTACCATTGTTATAGCATTGTGGCTCATTCTCAACCTGGGCGAATGTCTGGTCGGGTCTGAAAGGCCATCAATCTCTTGTGTCTGTTGCTTTTTGGTGTTTAGTTGTGGTAAATTATTAAAGTTTGTTTGAGGCTTAATTTAGTTTAAAAGTGATATCTGTAGGTTAATGAACATAAGATGGATTCGGGATTGGAAGGCCCTTGTAGTATCTTACATGAATTGACGGCTGTGCCAAAGGCCTGTGCTGTTTTCTTCTTAGGATTTGATTTTAGGTCGTCATTGCTCAGCCAGAGTAAATTGCATTTTACACAGCCCAAATATGTAATTGTGGTAAGGTATTGTGTGCATGAGGGCTAGGTATACATATGGTGGTTCTAACTCATTGGTGAGAGGGTATATAGCGGTGTAGTACATAAAAGAGGCACTGGGATTGCTGCACTATGTGACTTAGGTTCTGTTTTCTGCACAATGAGGATAAAAGGATATGTCTAGCAAGTGCTGTTTGAGGATGACCATTTGAAGGTGTGTCTGCTGTGATTGCATGTTTACATTGTTGATTGAATAGTCCCCCTGGATAGCCGATGAAAACCATATTATGGGGTATCGGAAGTCTGTTTGGTTTGTATTGTAAGGAATGTTTCTAATGGACTTTTAGGGGACAATATTAGGTGCGTCTTGGGTGTTGGTGCAATAGGCAACTAGAGACTACCTGTCTCTAAACCATATCTGCATGTGTGATGTTAATCACAACTTCCTGAAGTGAGAGTAATCAGTACTGTGGGAGACAAGCAAAGTAAGCACGACAAGCTAACAGTACTGGTATTATAATGATGCAACTTTGCTAGAAGAGGTAAAGCAATCTGTATAATAGGACATTATTTAGAAATAACATTGCATTGTTTAATGAGTAATGTTGGTGTGACATGGATGCTCTGTACAGTAGGATCTGCTGGGAGCCGTCCCGTACTGTGGGAGAAAATCACAGGGAGAGGCAATGCAAGCTATACAGTCATAGAGAAACTGTACTCAATAGACATACCTGGTTAGGATAAATCGACATACATTAACAATGAATGAAAAAGTGAGTATATTGTCATTGTTTCCTCTGTCCTCCATTCCTGAATTTTACTACTGCAAAGGTAAGGAAATTCTACATGTGCACAAACCTTCCAGGCAGGAGATTCCAAGAGTCCGGCACTCCTGAACTGTCATATCTCTGTAGCCCACCATCTCCCTCATCACTGGTTCAGAGCCTGGGGAATTTCAGAAAGGTGGACAGCTCAAAAATTGGCACAAAATTCTGCATGCATAATGTTAGAAATGGGATCTCTGGTTGGCAGTCAGTTTGCATTCTGTCCAAGCAGGAGCCCTCACTCTAGTCAGGGTATAGAAGATACACACTTGGATAACCCCTGCTGACCCCCTTGGTAGCTTGGCACTAGCAGTCAGGCTTATCCCAAAGGCAATGTGTAAAGTATTTGTACCAACACACACAGTAATACAGTGAAAACACTTCAAAATGGACACCACACCAGGTTAGAAAAATAGCCAATATCTATCTGAATCAATCAAGACCAAAACAACAATAATCCAACATACACAAGTAAAATTATGAATTTTTAAAAAGAAAGACTCTTACTCCATAGAAACAATGGAAACTTTGTTGTTACACAAAATACGTGGTTTGTGTCAAAAATAGAGCCGTACGGGCGAGTGAGCATCGGAAAAGTCAGCGATACGTCGGTTCTTTATTCGCAAGTGAGGCCGTGTGTCATTTCTTCTCCAGTCAGGTAGGCAATGCGTCGTTTTTCTCTCCTGCAAGAGAGCGATGTGTCGATTTCCAGAAGGGCACCTCGGATCCAGGCAGGTTCACGTTGATTTTGACTCGCAGCTATGTTGCGTGCAAAATCCGGCTGCACAGTAATGGAGAACTGCACTGCGTGGGAGTTGTATCATTTTCAGCAGCTGCAAGTGGGTGTTGCATTGTTTTTCCAGCTGCGTTGCAGGTGATGCATCGTTTTCACTGCCGCTATCTAGGTGGTGCGTCGATTTCTCAGCCACAATGCAGGTGGTGCGTCATTTTTACAGCCACGTAGCAGGTGGTGCGTGGAAATGTTACACCCCAGCTCCCTTTGTGTCACTGTCTAGTGGAGATTCACAAACAGCCCAACTGCCTGTCTGACCCATGCAAGGAATACACAAGCAGGTAGAGTCACAGAATGGTTTAAGCAAGAAAATACCTACTTTCTAAAAGCTGCATTTTCAAACTGACAATCTAAAAAAACAACTTTACTAAAAGATGTATTTTTAAATTGTGAGTTCAGAGACCCCAAACTCCAGATCTTTATCTGCTCCCAAAGGGAAACTGCACTTAAAAGTTTTCAAAGGCAGTCCCCATGTTAACGTATGAGAGAGATAGGCCTTGCAACAGTGAAAAACGAATTTGGCAGTATTTCACTGTTAGGACATGTACAAACACACCAGTACATGTCCTACCTTTAAAATACACTGCACCCTGCCAATGGGGTTACTCAGGGCCTACCTTAGGGGTTCATTACATGTATAAAAGGGGAAGATTTCCGCCTAGCAAGTGGGTACACCTACCAGGATGAATTGGCAGTTTAAAACGGCATGCAGAGACACTACAGTGGCAGGTCTGAACCATGTTTACAGGATTAATTATTGGGATGACACAGTCAGTGCTGCAGGCCCCCTAGTAGCATTTGATTTACAGGCCGTGGGCACCTCTACTGCACTTTAGTAGGGACTTACTAGTATATAAAATATGCCAATCCTGGAAAATCCAATTACACACCCAATTTTCAGAGGGAGCACTTGCACTTTTGCATGGGTCAGCAGTGGTAAAGTGCCCAGAGTACCAAAACCAGCAAGAACACAGTCAAAACATGGGAAGCAGAAGCAAAAAAGACAGGGGAGACCACGCCAAGGATGCAAGTCTAATGCATGTCCCCCCAGCTGACAGTGGGGAGATCTACCCACCCTCCTGGGGGTTCTCATCACTAAGGTGGAAGAATCTGGACAGACCATCAGCACTGGCGTGTTCTGTTCCAGGACAGTGCTCCACTGTAAAGTCCATTCCCTGTAGTGAGATGCACCACCTCAACAGTTTTGGGTTCTCGTCCCTCATCTGCATTAACCATTTGAGGGGCCTGTGGTCTGTCTGAATCTGGACGTGTGTCCCAAACAAGTAGGGTCTTAGCTTCTTCAGCGCCCAGACCACAGCAAAAGCTTCTCGCTCAATTGCACTCCTTCCACTTTCCCGGGGAAGTATTCTCCTACTAATGAAGGCTACAGGCTGGTCTACGCCTTCTTTATTTAGCTGTGCAAGCACTGCTCCCACACCATGCTTTAAAGCATCAGTCTGCACAACAAACTCCCTGGAGTAGTCAGGCACCTTCAGCACGGGTGCCATGCACATAGCTGCCTTCAGGACATCAAAAGCTGTCTGTCAAACCTCAGTCCAGATCACCTTTTTGGGTTGCTTTTTGGAGGTTAACTCAGTCAAGGGAGCAACAATAGTGCCCTGCCCCTTGACAAACCTCGTATAGTATTCTGTGAGACTTAAAAAGGCTCTCACCTCTGACTGGGTCTTGGGAGACTCCCGAGCCAAAATGGTGTCAATCTTTGGCTGCAGGGGTGCCATCTGGCCACTCCCCACCTGGTATCCCAAGTACACCATAGAACCCTGCCCTATTTGGCACTTACTTGCCTTAATAGTGAGGCCTGCCTTCTGCAGAGCCTCCAACACTTTGCAGAAGTGCTGCAAGTGTTCCTCCCAGCTGAGCTGAACACAGCAATGTTGTCCAGGTTGGCTGCACTGATGTCCTCCAACCCAGCCCAAACCTGGTTAACCAACCTCTGAAAGGTGGCAGGGGCATTTTGCATCACAAAGGGCATCACCCTGAACTGGTAGTGCCCATCTTGAGTGGAAAATAGAGACCTCTCCTTGGCCCCCCTAGTTAGAGCAATCTGCCAATACCCAGATGTTAAATGAAACGTGTTGAGAAACTTGACAGCTCCAAACCGATTAATGAGCTCATCAGCTCGGGGGATGGGGTGCACGTCAGTCTTCATGGCAGCATCAAGTCCACAGTAGTCCACACAGAACCTGAGTTCTGGAGTGGCACCGGGTGCAGCAGCCCTTGAGACCAAGACCACTGGACTGACCCAAGGGCTACTGGAGAACTCAATAACCACTAAAGCTAATATTTTGGACATCTCATCCTTGATACTAGCCCTGACCTTGTCAGTCACTCTGTAAATCTTGTGTTTTACAGGTAGACTGTTCCCAGTGTCCACATCATGTGCACACAATTGAGTGACCCCTGGGGTCAAGGAGAACAAGGAGGCAAACTGTCACAACACCTGGTGACAGTCCCTCTGTTGTTCTGGGGTCAGTGAGAGGGAGAGGTTCACACCCTCCACAGACCCACCTTTCTCCTGAGAAGACAGGAGGTCAGGAAGAGGCTCACTTTCTTCCTCCACCCCATCATCTGTTGCTAGGAGCATGGTCACTTCAGACCTCTCAAAGTGAGGTTTGAGGCAGTTCACATGCAGGACCCTCAAAGGGTTACTGGCAGTCTGCAAGTTCACCAGACAGGTGACATCACTCTTATGCTCTACCACCTCAAAAGGCCCAGTCCACTTATCTTGGAGAGCACAAGGCCCAACTGGGGCCATGACCCACGCTTTCTGGCCAGGCTGAAACTCAACCAAAGTGCCATTCTCGTCATATCAGCGGTTCATGGCTTGCTTCCAGGTTCTCTTGAGAAAGCTTCCTGAAGTGGGCTTTCTGGTTCCTAAAAGCCAGCATGTAACTGAAACCATCCTGGGGGGCTCCTGGAGGCTTTCTCCAAGCCCTCCTTCACCAGACTCAGAGGTCCCTTCACAGGGTGGCCATACAACAACTCAAAGGGGCTAAAACCAAGTCCCTTTTGTTGCACCTCTGTGTAAGCAAACAGAAGGCATGGCAATAGGATGTCCATTTACGCCTCATGGGCTCTGACAGGCCCATAATCATGCCCTTCAAGGTTCGGTTGAAGCTTTCAACCAAACCATTTCCTTGCAGTAAGGAGTGGTGAACTTGTATGTCACCCCACACTCCTTCCACAGAGACTTCATATAAGTAGATATAAAGTTGGTACCCCTGTCAGATACCACCTCCTTGGGGGTAAAAAAAAACATCAATGCCCAGCTGACCACAGGGGCTGTGATTGATCTAAGAGGCATAGCTTCTGGCTATCGGGTGGCATGGTCCACCAAGACCAGGATAAACCTGTTGCCCATGGCTGTCTTGGGATCCAGAGGCCCCACTATGCCTCTTTCCACCCTTTCAAAGGGTGTGCTGACTAAAGGAAAAGGTTGGAGAGGAGCCTTACAGTTCCCCCCACTATTGCCACTTGCTTGACAAGTTTGACAAGACCTACAATATGAATCAGAGTGCCTGCACATTTGGGGCCAGTAAAAGTGGGTGCCAAGCCTTTCAAGTGTCTTGTCCTGCCTCAAATGACCAGCTAAAGGCACATCACGAGCCAAACTCAGTAGGAAGGCTCTGAAGCACTGGGGTACCACCAGCACACGGGCTGCCCCAGGCTCAGCAATCTTAGGCCCACCATATAAGAGCCAATCCTCCCAATAAATCAAGTATGATCCTGACTTCTTGTCATGTGCCTGGTTTGCAGCCTCCTGCCGCAAACCCACCAACAAAGTCCAGCACACAGTCAAAACATGGGAATCAGAGGTAAAAACAACAGGGAAGACCGCACCAAGGATGCCAGGTCTAACACATCGAGTCTGCGGTTTTCTGCTCCTGGCCCATCCGAAATCTAGCAGGGTCAGACAGGAGTGGTTAGAGAGTACCTTTCTTACTGAGTGAGTGCAAGGAAACAGGCATTTTGCAGGTTTCACCAACTTTTTGACCCTCATCTGGACTATTAGCTGCTGTTTTTTCAACTCTAAGAGTGCACTGAGGCCTGCTAATCAGTCCCGAGAGCCAATGTTCTAACCCCTTACAAAGTGTGTGTCAATTTAGTTATCACTATTGGCAAGTGGAGGAAAGTGCCCCTTTTTGATATGGTAATGCCCATGTTTTGCCTGGTATTCGATGCGATTTTTACTGAAGGGCACCGGGTTCCTGCTAACCAGGACCCCAGTGCCAGATCTCTTCCCCCAAAACTGTGCATTTGTTCCCTTACTGGCAATATCTTATCTCCCCCTATAAGCCCATAGTAAATGGTACCCCTAGCCTGGGTATCATACAGGGTCCCCAGGGGCTGCAGCATGTATTGTGTCACCCACAGGCACCCCTCACCTTGCACACACAGACTGCCATTGCATAGACAACCTGGCACACCACCTGTGTGTCATGTCCCCTAACACTGCGTGCTATATATGAAAGTCACCCCTACAGCCGGCTCACCAGCACTAAATTAAGGTGCAATATATTGCATCTAAGGAAATATCTGCACAATCAGATATGCCCCTGCTGTGTCTTTGTTGATTCTTGGACATAATGATTGAGCAGAGAAGCCATTTAAAATATATATGCTGGGCACTGGTCAATACAAGTTCACCCGCTACATGATGACTATACTGCATATAGGTAAGTTTGGTATCAAACATCTCATATTTATAAAATCTCACTGATGCCAGTGATGGATTTATTAATACATGCATCCAGAGGGCACCATAGAGTTTCCCTCTGAAAACCTACCCTCTACCTATGTATGGACTGACCAGTTTTAGCAAGCCTGCCACCACCAGACACAAGTCTGACCCCCTCAAGGGTGAGAGCCTTTGCTTTTGGGGCAGTCATAAACCAAGCCTGCTTTGGGAGAGGTGCTTATACATCTCACCCAACAGGATTACCTTTAAACCTGCTTCAAAGAGGCCCCCTGCCCTTGGTCTGCAGATCTGGCTTCACTCACAGGAGAGATGCCGACCACCCTGCTCCTGGGCCCATTTGGAACCTGGACAGGTGGAAATTTAGTATTTAGAGAGGAATGTCCACTCCTCAGTTTAGTCTCACCCCTAAAGTGTACTGCCTGATGTGGACACAATGTTTAGAAATCTGCCATTTTGGTGTTGGCAGATTTAGGAAACTCTGGGATAGGGTTATGCCCACCACCCACAGCAAGTGGTCATATGGGTGTGTAGTGACCCCAGAGATAAATAGCCCACTGACCACTACCTGCCACTCACTGAAACACTCCAAAATGCAGTATTTAGGGGAGCCCCTGGCACCAGGAAATCAGATTCCTGCTGACCTACAAAGAAAAAGGACACGCGAGAGCCACAAAAGCAATGCCCAAAGAAGAAGCATCTGACTTGGCCCTAGCCTTGCTGGTCTGTCTGCTGTTCCCACCGATTTGCGCGAAAGTTGACACGTCCTGCAAGTTGCTGTGCCTCCAAAAATATGAGAGGCCTGTCTGCCTTCATAAAAGTCACAGGAACTCCAGTGGAGCAGTGCAGCTGCTTCCATGCATCTTGCAGGCACCCCAAGACAACTGAGAGGATTTCAGATCACAGAAACCCCAACACTGGAAAGCACCGCTTCTCCCATGTCGCCTAGCCCGAGTTGAAGTTGGCCAATGGTGCCAACTTGGTCCCTGAGCCCTCCAGAGACAAAACCCACCTTGGACTTGGCCACTGTGGACTCCAACACCACCTGCATCCTCTGCACGCAGGCCCCATCAACCACAAGTGCTCCAGTTGAGAAAAACCTGACACCTCTACATCCATTGCCTGTGGAGAAGAGGACTGAAGGTGTCCCCTCGTCCCCGGACATCTCAAGATTGCAGCCCACTTGTTGGTTTCTCCCGACTGGATCCCCAGTCCTCACCAGTAGCATCTTTGTGACTGGACCGATTCACATGGTGTAATATTGGGCACCCAACGCCGTACTGCACCTCTGCACCCTGCCACCCCTTTGCCGCCCTGTGTGACCTCTTGGTGTGGTCCTGGCCCCTACCCGATTATTACCTCAAGTCCAGGAGATTGGTCCTGTAAGTCACTGTACTATACCTGAATGCAGTACTTGTTTTCATCACCATTTGATAACATTGCAGCTTTTCAGAAATTGCACTGTCGACATTTCGGTACTGTAAATATTTTCTTGCAATATGTACATACCTGATCGTATTGATTCTGGTGCCAAAACATATATAAAGATACCTGTATTTTTGTAAATTGGAGTGGATCTCATTCCTAATTCATGTGTCTCATTTATTGACTGTGTGTATTTGCAAATGTTTCGCACTCCTCTCTGATAAGCCTAAGCCTGCTCGACCACACTACCCAGTAAGAGAGCACCTTGGAATTGCAAGAGCAAGCCTCTGTCTACTACTAAGGGAACCCCTGGACCCTTTTCATAATATATCTCATTTGAATATACCGTATAAAGAACCAGCTTCCCACATTGGTAGCAGCTGTAGGATACAAGACTTGACATTTGTTGTACCACTCAGTTAATAAGTGTTACCACTAAGGAATCCAAAATTGTCTTTAGATAGGAATTTTTTTTTCCTATTGTCGATGTTTTAAATTGTTTAAAATGTGCTGTTAGGGCCATGTGTTAAGTCCCCTAAACTATTTAGAATGTGAAATACCTTTAGTTAGGCTTTTTAGTAGTTCACTTTTTAAAAGTTTCTAATAAGGTCCCAACTTTGTTTAAACCACGACTGAGGAGCTCAACCTAGGCCCCTACAAAAACGTTAACGTTATCCAACTTAAGACCTTCTCCCAAGCATGGAAACTTGCCATGGGGCCAAAGCCCACAAAAGCCCAATCTGCAGCAGCTGCTTGCAGAAAATGATAAGAGCTGTGTCAAGCAAAGTAGGCCTTCCTGAGAGTGAGGAGGAGGAGGATGTGGAAGAGGATAATGAATCCCTCCATTCCCCAAACACAGACTGTGGCATCACTGGAGGCACTTCAGACAGCACCCCAGTAAATGGAGACACTGAAGATGCTGAACTCCTGAAACTAGCCAGGAGTCTAGAGCTAGAGGCTAGGCTCTTGGCTATAGAGAAAGAAAGAGCCAAGATGGACATTGGACCCATCTCTGCTGGCAGCAAACTTTTAAATAGGGAAAAAGAAGAAGAGTTTGACTCTAAACTCCCCAAAGGGATTGTCCCCAAATATTCAGAGTGTTATGATATCACCAAATGATTCGCAGCCTTCAAGAGGGTGTGCCATGAGGAAACTCAACCAAAAGTATTGGGGCTTTCTACTGTGGGAGGTGTTTTCAAGGAAGTGTAGGGATAGACTTCTGACACGGACTGGAGCAGATGCTAAGTCCAACGACTGAATGAAAGATACTGTGATTGAGTGATTTGGACGCACAACTGGAAGTACAGTATCAGGTTCAGGAAAACTAGAAAAACCTGATGTTTCAGTCAAAACAGTAGGTGGCTGGCTAAAAGAGAACCAGGTGAAAAACTATGAAGGACTTTATGATCTTATTATGAAGGAGCATCTGTTGAGTAACTGTGTTTCTGAAAAATGCATCAGTACCTGGTAGACCTAGGTCCAAGTTTTCCCCAAGAACTAGTAAAAAAGGCAGATCACTGGGTCAAGGCTAGGGTATTCAAGACAACACATGGTGTGGGTGACCAAAAGAAAGGGATTGCTAAGACCCCCCAAGGGAAAGATGGTGACCAGTCTAAAAACAAAGAGTCTTCTAAAGGCCCACAAAAACCTGATCAGGAGGGTGGGCACCGATACAAATCACAAACCTAGGGTGGTAAAAGAGCAAGAACTTTGATATCGAGAAGGCTTGGTGTTTCAATTGCAAGGCCAATTGGCACCAAACTGGAGATCCCATCTGTCCCTAAAATAATCCCTCTAGTGCACCTGTGGCTCTTGCTGCAGGGGTAAGTTTCCAGATGAAATCCCACAATGGCCCTGTCCTTGCCAGAGAGCTCACCAAAGGAACTTTAGTCTGAGAGGGTGGGGTGGATGTAGCTGCCCAGACTGTCTGGCCAAGTAATCTTGAGAAGTAGAGACAACTGCCTCATATTAAAGGGATCGGAGTTGAAGCACTGAGGGATGCAGGTTTGTCACCATGGTGACTGAAAACCGATATCCCCAGAACAGTATCTGACTGGTGAAACTTTTACAGCCATCAATGCTGACACCCAAGCTAAGACTCATCCCATGGCAATGGTGTCATTAGAGTGGGGAGAAGTTACTTGCCGAAAAAGATGGTGGTATCCTCTGCAATTCCTGTTTCCTGTCTGCTAGAAAATGATCTGGAGTCCTCAGCATGGGCTGAGGTCGAAAGAAAGACCCATGTAGCTATGCTGAATATACCTGAATGGTAGTGTGCGAAAACAAGAGCAACATGCACAGCCCAGGGTGAAAAAGAGGTGCTGGAGCCTAGAATGATGGCCCTTCCCTCCAAGAGAAAAGTCAAGAAGTCTGGTAAGCCAGATTCTGAGCAGCCCCAAGCTAGGGTCTCTTCTCCTCAGGGATAAGACCTGTCAGCCCTTGAGGGAACTGAGCCCCAGGAACTTGGGCCTTACAAGGTAGAGCTCCTAGACCCAGGGGGACCCTCAAGGGAAGAGCTGTGACTGGGACAGAGGACCTGCCCCACTCTTGAGAGCCTGCAACAGCAAACTGCTGGCCAGGAAAAGGGAGATGTCAGTGGCTCCCACAGAACCTTTTGGGAGGATGGACTCCTGTATACTGCGGCCAGAGACCCTAAACCTGGTGCCACTAGGAGAGTGGTAGTGCCCCAGATAAATAGAGAGTTCCTACTTACATTGGCCCATGACATCCCTTTAGCTAAGCATCTTGACCTGGGAAAAACGTGGAGTAGATTGATACCTCACTTCTACTGACCAGGTATGTCCCAGAAGGTGAAGCAGTGTTCTAACTTCTTTGCCACCTGTAAAGCCGGTGGCAAGGCTGGCGGCCACCCAAAGGCCCCTTAATTCCACATCCAGTGGTTGGGATTCCCTTTGAAAGGGTAAGGGTTGACATTGTTTGCCCCTAGACCCTCCAACAGCATCAGGGAACAGATTTATATTGGTGGTAGTGAATCATGCCACCAGATACCCTAAGGATATACCCCTTAGTACTACCACTGCGCCTGCAGTTGCTAGGGCACTACTCAGTATTTTTACTAGAGTGAGCTTCACTAAGGAGGTTGTTTCAGACAGAGGCAAGCAAGTCCCAGATAGGGCAGGGCAAGGTTGTATACTTGGGTCACCTGGTAGGTGGAGGCGAATTTCAACCGCTACAACCCAAGATTCAGACAATTGTGGACTGGGAAGCTCCTAACACTCAGATCCAAGTCAGGGCATTCCTGGGCTTGACTGGGTATTACAGGGGATTTGTGAAGGGGTATGGTACTGTTGTGTAGCCATTTTAGTTATAGCCCCATGCGCGTTATTTTAGCATACTAGGCCTGCCGCTGTGCACTTTAACCTAGATATATTTTATTCAGCTTTGTTTATTATGTTAACAATAGCCACTTTTGCAGTCTAGTTTTATTTTTCTCTATCTAGCTGTTCTTGCTTAGGCCAGCACTACGTTTTCAAACAGGACATTCTTGTTCACTCTATGCTTCTTTCAAGGCTGCAGTAAGATAGGTTGCCGGTGAACATGGTAAAAGTTTTGTCTCTGGTATTCATAGAAAAACACACATCCTTACGTAGGGACATTTTCTCAGAACATCAACTGTTTTATTATATAAACACTTCCCTGTCCTAGACACGTTAGAGGAAGATTCTAGCCAGAGGACCATGACTGTATGCTGATTGCTGATTGCTTCGCAACAGCTGCTTATGCAGACTTTAGGCCTTTGGTCAGGCATGGGGGATGATGTCTTCCCAGGGGAACCTGAAGGGCAGAATTAGAGCTTAACATGCTGTGCTCTATTATAGCCTAGGTAGGAATTAGTCTATTAACTCTAGTGACAATATGGTAGCGTTATTTCTATGCTTCACTCTCCTTGTCACAATTCTAATCCTATCATGCTGTATTGTCCTGGTTATTGCAGTACATGGTTTGTTATCTAAGATGCAGTTGCTTCATTAAAACCTTATTGAAACATAGACTGCCTCTGTTTGTCATTGTGTATGTGAGACTAATGTAACTGGGAGAAACGGATGAGACCTGAGTAACCACGATTTCCTTGAGAAGTCAATTGGGTAATTCGCTCCGCTGCCCAATCATCCCTGCTCTTGGGTAGAGATGAGGCACTGCTAGTTAGCTGGAGCAAAACCTAGATTAGGGCGACAGGTGTCACCTGTAGTGGGTTAAGACTCAGTCTCCCACACCGCAGGCAATTCTGCTGCTCAAATCCAGTAGTCTCAATAGAATAATGAGAGCCTACGCGACAGTACCATCATGGCACCCATCACAGAACTGACCTCCAAAAGAATGCCAAAGAAGGAAAACTGGACAGTGAGCTGTCAAAAGCCTTTTGACACTCTGAAGAAAGCAATGTGCTCAGCACATATTCTGAAAGCTCAAGATTATTATAAGCAGTTCATAGTGCAGACTGATGACTCTAAACATGGGATAGGATCAGTCCTATCCCAAACTAAGGATGATGGCCATGACCAACCTGTTGCTTTCATTAGCAGGAGGTTACTCCCCAGAGAGCATCTTTGGAGTGCTATTGAGATGGAAACCTTTGCTGCAGTCTGGTACCTGAAGACGTTTGGACCATACCTGCTTGGTTCCTTGTTCAAACTTTCTACAGGCCTCTCAGATGGTTGAGGGAAATGAAAGGTGAAAACCCCAAACTGTTGAGGTGGTCCATCTCCCTACTGAGAATGGGCTCACAGTGGAACACAGACCTGGGACTGACCACACCTATGAAGATGGCCTTTCCAGGTTTTTCCATTTTGACAATGAAGACTCTCTTGGGAAAGGTTAGTCTCATTCTCTTTCGTTTGGACGGTTTGTGCAGGAAAGCACCCCTTTTTGACATGGTCACCCCAAACGTTTTGCCTGGTTCCTTTGGCCCCCCTATAAGTCCCTAGTAAATGATACCCCAGGTACCTAAGGCCTGGGTACCAAAGAGAGTCCCCAGGGGCTGCAGCATGTATTGTGCCACCCTCAGGAACTCCTCACCTTGCACACACAGACTGCCATTGCAGGCTGCGTGTCTTGCTGCAGCTAAAAGTGAAAGCATGACTTGACTCATCCCTGTGTGCCATGTCCCCTAACAATGCATGCAATATATGAAAGTCACACCTACAGCAGGCCTTCCAAACCTAAAGCAGGATGCAGTATATTGGATATGAGGACAGATCTACACATCCAGATATGCCCCTGCTATGTCTTTGTTTATTCTTGGACATAGTGAGTGAACAGGGAAGCCATTTTAAGTACATTTGTTGGGCACTGGTCAGTATGAGTTCCCCAGCTACGTGATGGCTTCATTGAAAATAGAAACGTTTGGTATCAAACCTTCATTGATGCCAGTAATGGATTTATTAACAGATGCACCCAGAGGGCACCTTAGAGGTGCCCCCTGAAATCCTACCATAAACCCATAGGCGGACTGACCAGTTTTAGCCAGCCTGCTAGCACCAGACACATATTTGACCCCCTCAAGTGTGAGAGCCTTTGCTTTCGGGGTGATCATAAACCAAGCCTGCACTGGGAGAGTTGCTTACTCACCCCACCTAACACAATGACCTGCAAACCCTCATTGCAAGGCAGGGGACTTCAAAGAGCCCCAATGCCCTTGGTATGCAGACCTAGCTTCACTCACAGTAGAGATGCCACCACCCCTCCCCCGGGCCCATTTGGCACCTAAACAGGTCGAACATTTAGTATTCCTAAGGTGAGCTGCCTGATGTTGACACAAATTTTAGAAATCTGCGATCAACTGCGAGGATTCTGGACCACAGAAAACCCAACACCGGAAAGCACAACTGCACACGTGCTGCCTAGCCTGAGTTGAGGTAGGCCAATTGTATCAACGTGGTCCCTGAGCCCTCCAAAGACAAAGCCCAACTTTGACTTGCCCACTGTGGACTCACCAATGGTATCTGCAGCCTCTGCATGCAGGCCCCATCAACTGCGAGTGCTCTGGTTGAGAAAAACCAGATGCCTCCGGACACTGCTGCACCTGTCGGCCTGTCCCATAGAGAAGAGGACTGAAGGCGCCCCCTCGTCCCCGGAAACCTCACGATTGGAACCCACTTGTTGGTTCCTCCCGAGTAGATCCCCAGTCCTCACCGGCAGCATAATTTTGAGCGGACAGATCCCCGTAGAGCAACACTGGGCACCCAATGCTGCACTACACCTCTTCACCTGGCCGCCCCAGTGCTGCCCTCTGTGACCTGTTGGGGTGGTCCTAGCCCTTGCCCAATACTTACGTTGGTCCCATAAGTCACTGTACTATACCTAAATGCAGTACTTGTTTTTCTCTTCATAGGATAACATTGCAGCTTTTCAGAAATTGCACTGTCAACTTCAAAACTGTAAAACTTTGTCTTCCAGGATGTACTTACCTGATCGTATTGATTCTGGTGCCAAAACATATATAAAGAAACTTGTTATTTTTGTAAATTGGTGCAGATCTCCTTCCTGAGTCCTGTGTCTCATTTATTGGTTGTGTGTGTATTTGCAGATGTCTCACATTCTTCTCTGATAATCCTAAGGGTGCTCAACCATATTACCTCTTAAAAGAGCACCTTGGGATTGCTAGAGCAAGCCCCTTTTCATCAGTAAGGGAATCCCTGGACTCTTTGCACAAATCTCTTTTGCATATATCGTATAAAGAGCCAGCTTCCTATAGCAAGTATTGACTTACTTATAAGTCCTTAGTTTATGGGTCCCAGGGTACCAAGGATATGTAAGGCAGAGTGCTGCAGCACTGATTGTCCAAAACTATGTGTGACAAAGTACAAAATGGCTCAACATTACAAAGCCAACACTTCCATTAATGATATATTTAAGTCTCCCCTAAAGAAGGACTATAGAGCCCTAAGGCAGGGAGCTGTATATTATTAAGTAAGAATGTATGGTTATATGTGACCTAGCAGCAAAACCCCTAAAGTTGTTGTTTTGCTGTGGAAAGGTTAATAGCTCCATTGGCTAATACATGGCTGGCACCAAGGCTGACTATCTTCTGTATGGGACTACTTAACTGGGTACTGTAAGATATCAAATTAATCATGGCATTACACTCGACCTGATGCTCAGGTCGAATTTAATTTAACTATTAAAGTAAAACAACTTTTAGAATATTTCCTGCTGGTCCAGTAGCTTCAAACTGGCACTGACTCAGAGAGATGCTTTCTGCCAGCCTGAAAAGGTGTGTGAATGACTCTTAGGCTTAGGAAAAATAGCAGGCAGCTGCAGGGAGAGGTGTCACCTCCCTCTTGCAGGAAGTCACTTGGGGTGTTAGCCCATAAGGTGAACTTCAAAGGAAACACCAACTTTGATGGGTAAATGGCAATAACCTATCCGAGGAGCTGCCCTTTGTTCATGTAGACAGGCAGGAGACAGGTACAGAAAGGGAAGACCAGTGCCCAACACCGGTTTTCCCGTGGGCATGTAGCCCCCCAGGTAGCCACACCTCTAGGGTGGACTAAGAAGCTTCTCACAGTCAAGGAATGATACAGACATCTTGAGAGTGGCCAGTGCACTCTGTGATTGCCAGATGCCACACATTTCTGAAAAATCATCTCTAAGAGGGAAGGAACCTGGTAGTCCATTGGCTCGTGACAGCTCTGTCCCCCCAGGGCACTTTCATGAGATAAATATGGCACCCCTGGCACCCTGAATATCAGATCACATCTAAACTGGAACAAGCAACAAAAAGGACTGCCCTGCTGACCTCTGGACTGCACAAAGAGAGGCTGCACCGTCTGCTGGAGTGCACCTGCTGCACC
Organism: Pleurodeles waltl; assembly: GCF_031143425.1. Taxonomy (NCBI): domain Eukaryota; kingdom Metazoa; phylum Chordata; class Amphibia; order Caudata; family Salamandridae; genus Pleurodeles; species Pleurodeles waltl. Next base: position 1,315,196,967 of record NC_090440.1, read on the forward strand.
TTTGGCTGGTGAAGTTAGGTCTGTGCTGGTGGCTCTTGACTCAGGGAAAGTTGTTCCCCAGACCAAAGCGTGACTCCAAGGGTTAGTTGTCTGGTTCCCTGTACTAGTACCAGGGACATTAAAGCTGAATAAGCTCAAACCGGCAAGTTGGTAGCCACTTCAGAGGAAGCACTGTTGACTGCCTCTGGGTGTCCCCGAGAGACTGCTCCGCAATGGACAAAAGTTGCACCCAAGTCAGCAAGACCAGGGAGTGTCGTCAGAGTACAAATTAGTCACCTAAGAGGGACACTAGCTTCCACTAAAGGATTTCTGTGTGACCACTGTCTTTCAAAATCTGTAGCTCATCAGCAGGTGGCCTTCTACTGTCTCGAAGAGGACATTATGGGACCCTGACGTCTGTGGCCAAAGTCGCCCCACATGGCTGGTGGAGCAAGTAATCACTACAAAGACACCCCCATTGACCGCACAGCATCCAGAGCATCTTTGAGCATCTTTTCATCCAGTATCCCTAGCATCAGGACCCCTCCAATAAAGTCTATGGCGGTTATTTCCTAAAGGCTGGAACAGTCTGTCTGTTGTTGTCCCACCTCTAGCTAACCTGCCATCTGCCCTGTGACCACCACAAGACCCTCCTTCTACAATCTGAACCTGAGCTCTCCCTTCAGACATAACAATTTAAATAGTAGCAAAAGGAAACATTTATTTATGATTATGATAGACACAGGTTTAGTGCGTGGGGGTGCACAAGAATGGAAGGGGGCAAAACCAGTCAGAGAGTGACAGAAAATTGACACAAGAAGAACGTAGAATGGCCATCCACCCATTAAAGCTATGCTGTTTAATGGCTAGGACACCACTAGAGAAGAGAGTGTTAACCCTTTCTTGATTTGACTTACACAAATGTTTTTTAGAGGACTCTCGTGAAAGGTGTGTATATTGTAAGCACTGTATATTGGCCCAAAGCTTAAGGCAAACATAGCACCATCACTATGAAAATATTTCCTAAGGATTTGAATTGCTTCAGAGGAAAGAATCAGTGAGAAGTCCCTTCACTAGCAAAGTGATAACTAAGTACTGAGGATCTCAGGTGTGAAAAGGAAGCTCCTCACAGCTTGCAACCCTGCTTAGTGGAGGAGTGCTATGATGAAAACATTGTGGTTGTTCCTCAGAAATCCATATCAAACAGTGATGCAAATTGTGATAAAAGACTAGTTATTCATTTCCTTTCATCTTTGTAATTCATTTGATTTCTGTTTTTTCCCAAACACTGAAGATACTCTATACGAAATGGAAAGAAGGTGCTCCTGTAAGAGAAAGTGAGAGAAGGGAAAGGTTAAGGTAAGCATAAGGAGGAAGTAAGGGAATTCGAAAGTTTAGGTGCAAGAAAAATAAAAGTACGAAGGCAGAAATCGTGTCATGATTTGCTACTTATACTCTTTTTCATACGCCCTGTGGGCATAAAGTCTGGGACAAGTCAATGGGGTCTATGCTTCTGGAACTTGTTGCATTCCACTGTATCAATTTCTAGCTTCATGGAAGACAATGTGAGAAAGTAGCCTCTTTCTAGCTTGGTTACCCCCATTTGTGGCCTGTTTGTCAGCGTGTTTTACTGTCTCACTGGGACCCTGCCAGCCAGGACCCCAGTGCTCATAGGTTGTGGCCTATATGTGTTGTCACCATGCTCAAATGTGTCACTGGAGTTCAGCCAACCAGAACTCCAGTGCTTATGCTCTCTCCATTTACCAAATTTGTCACTAAAGTTTAGTGACCCCATATACCAATTCTAATTAGCACACTGGACACCCCCCCCTCCCTAGTATATGGTACCTAGATACCCAGGGCATTGGGGTTCCAGGAGATCCTTATGGGCTGCAACATTTCTTTTGCCACCCATAAGGAGCTTATACAAACACTCCTTCAGGACTGCTGCAGCACCCTGAGTGAAATAATGCACACACTATTTTACAGCCATTTTCACTGCACCAGGTAACTTATAAGTCACCTATATGTCTAACCTTCAGTTACTGAAGGCTAAGTGCAAAGTTACTGTGTGTGAGGGCACCCTTGCACCAGCAAAGGTTCCCCAGCATTGTCCAGGGCCAATTCCCCAGACTTCGTGAGTGCGGGGCCACCATTATAGGCGTGCACTACATATATGTCAATACATATATGTAGCCTCACAATGATAACTCCGAATATGGCCATGTGAGGTGTCTAAGATTGTGAAATTTAACCCCCAATTCAAATATGGTATGGGGGGCAATTACATGCACCATGAGGGCCCCACCAGGAACCCCCAGTACTGCCAAAACAGCTCTCTGAGGTTTCCACTGCAGCCCCAGCTGCTGCCACCTCACAGACAGGTGTCTGCCCTCCTGGGGATTGAGTAGCTCAATCCCAGGAAGGTGCAGAAATGCATTTCCTTTAGGAGAGGGGTGTTACACCCTTTCCAATTGGAAATAGATGTTACAGGCATGGGAGGGGTATCCTCCCAGAGCCTCTAGAAATGCTTTGAAGGGCACAAACTGTGCCCTCCTCTCATAATACAGTCTACATCGGTTCAGGGACCCCCAGTTCCTGCTCTGGCGTGAAAGTGGACAAAGGAAAGGGACGTGACAACTCACCTGTCCATTATCACCCCAGGGGTGGTGCCCAGAGCTCGTCTAGAGTGTCCCTGACATTAGCCATCTTGGATTCCAAGGTGTGGGGACCCTCTGGGAGCATCTGAGTGGGCAGTGCCAGCAGGTGACGTCAGAGACCCCTCATGATAGGTGCATACCTGGGTAGGTAGCCAATCCCCCCCTCAGGGCTATTTAGGGTCTCGCCTCTGGGTGTTTCCTCAGATTCGGTTTGCAAGACTCCACTAGGTACTCCTCTGCATCCTCTGCTTCAGCTTCTGACCGTCAGATCAACCTCAGACTGCTCCAGGAACTGCTGTAACTGCAACAAAGTATCCAGGAAGGCTACTGTGACCTGCAATTTCAGCTCCAGCCAGCAACTGCAACAGTTTCCAGGTTGTGCACGCTCTGAGGACTGCCTGTCTTCACCCTGCACCAGAAGAACCAAAGGAATCTCCCGTGGAGTGACTGAGTCACTTCCTTGCTTCAGCAGGCACCTCTCTGCAATGATGACTGGTACCTTGGGACTCCTCTCCTGTCGACGAGCATGATCCCTGGAACACAGGTGGTGGACCGAAGTGATCCTGACTGTCCAAAGGTCCAGATGTCCAATATTGGTGAAGGTAAGGGCTTGCCTCCACCTGCCAGACAGTACCCCTGTGCATTGCGTCCTCTGCAGCTCCTTGGGCATTGTGCACTTGTTCCAAAAGTTCTTCGTGCACAGCGTAGCCCAGGTCCCCAGCACTCTAACCTGAGATGCTGAGCTCCCTGAGTTGTTCTCTGGCAGTGTGGGATCCCTCTGTATAGTGCTGCAATGACCGCACTTTGCAACTCTTTTGTCCCCCTGTACTGGGACTCCCATGGGTGCTGCCTGGTCTTCTGAGGGCTCTCTGAAGTGCTGAGAGCCCCCTCTGTCTCGTCAGTCTGAGTTGAGACCCCCAGGTCCCCCGGGCAGCTCCTCTTTGACACAAAACATTTTCTTGCGTGAACCAAGGCTTGTTGATGTAATCCACCGATGCAAACAGCCTGCATCCAACGACTCGACGTGGGACATCTCCTGCACCAAGCAGGAACCTGCAGCTATCTTCTTTGGTGCATTTCTGTACTTTTCTTCTAATCAGAGAATCCACTTTTGCACCTTCTTCCAGGTAGGCAACGGCTCCTGTTCTTCCTGGACTCTTCATCGACTTCTGGACTTGGTCTCCTCACTCCACAGATTTTCAGGTCTAGGAATCCATTGTTGGTTTTTTGCAGTCTTGCTTAGTTCTTGCATAATCCTTCACCACGACTTCTTGTGTGTTCTGAGGAAACCTGCTGTATTTTACTCCTGTTTTCTTAGGCTCTGGGGTGGGGTACTTTTCTTACCTTTGGTGTTTAATTCTTACACTCCCAGCGCCCCTCTACACACTACACTTGCCTAGGTGGGAATCGAACTTTCACATTCCACTATTTTGGTATATGATTTGTGTTGCCCCTGGGCCCATTGCAATCTATTGTGTTTTTCATTGTTTGCACTATTCTAGGACGGTTTACTTACCTGATTTTGGTTACTAATGCATATATTGTGTATAATACAATACTCCATAAGGAGTATTGCCTCTAAGATATTTTTGGCCTTGTGTCACTAAAATAAAGTACCTTTATTTATGGTAACACTGAGTATTGTCTTTTATTGTGTATAAGTACTGTGTGACTATAGTGGTATTGCAAGTGCTTTGCATGTCTCCTAGTTCAGCCTTGGCTACTCTGCTACAGCTACCCCTAGATAGCCTAATCTGCTAAACACTGCCTACATTTCACTAATAAGGGATAACTGGACCTGGTATAAGGTGTAAGTACCTTAGGTACCCACTACAAACCAGGCCTGCCTCCTACAGTCAGTCAAAAATTGCCTGCCATTGCAGATCCATATCTTGGTTTTTTTTTCAGCCAGGATGCTTTTCCTACCAAAAACAGTATTTACTAGTATCTCAGGCTCGTGGCCTTGTCTCTACACTAGCAAGCTGATAATTGAAAGAAGAATCAGCATATCTGTGCCTGGCAAGAGCTGCCTTGATGACAATAAAATCTTTAAAAGCCCCTGTTTGATTCAGCGATCTGCGTTCATTAACACAATGTTCATATTTGACTGATCCTATATTTCCAGCGAGTTTTCCAGATTCCTGTGCAACAGCACATTCTCGTTTGCTGAGATTGCACTCCCAGAGCAAGCATTGTTAAGAAGTCTTTCCTTATTTCCCAACACTGGTGCTGCCATGTTTGTTTTTATTGTGAATGCTAATTTGTCTTTTGAGTGCCTGTTCTATATCAGCACTGACCTTATGTGCTATCCTGTGCAATGCTTTCTTATTGGCGCCCCATTTTCCTCAGACTTCGTGTAGTATTTTTGGCAGTTCTGTCAGACAATATTCTTATGATTTTGTCTCCTTTGTTTCAGTCCTCTGACAGACCCTAACTACATAAATTGGTCAGCCTTCCTCGAAGCAGCTGGTACATCTAGAAATAAAAACATATCAAGACATCTTGGAGTGGTGAGCTGACGTAAGGGAACTTGTAACAGATGTTTTTGTAGAGTGGGCAACATATAATCATGATTGCAGAGGAAGGATGCAGGCTAAATCAAGATATTATAAAATAAACTAGAATAATATATGATGATTGTGAAATTCTGTAGAAGGGTAGACTCCTAAATTAGAGATTATTTAGCAAAACGTGCTGCGCTGTTTGTGTGGCTTGTGCAAGAGGGAAGCCACAAGATGGAATCTGATAATTTCGTCTAACACTAACCTTTATGTACAGCAGCCAATAGCCGTTAGCTTTATAAACACATTTCAAGATAATCTCATAACAAAGGTAAAGTATGTCCATGGAATTTACAAATAATACGATTTCATTCAATCTCAAATCTGTGAGTACAATAGAATGCATTTACTATCTCCTTAGGCTTAGGTTAATAGCAGATTGTGGGATAAAGGAAGCAGAAAAGATGGAAATGGCGTATGGGTTAAGCTAACTAAGCATTTTTTACTATCCTTTACTAGCAAGATGCATAATGTATTACTAAATTGTGTAAACCAGTGCTTCGCAAACGTTTTGGAACCACAACCCACTTTTTAGTATGACAAAGTTTGTGACCCACCTAGCTTTAACTGACTTGAGGTGGACAATGTTTTAAAGTAATTAAGGCATTGTAGGGTAATGCATTGTCATTTTTAGACAGCACGTTTTTAATTGAAATGGTCAATAAATTTGCACAGGCATGCAGTTTTACTGATCAAAGTATATCGCACAAAAATGATAATATGTGGAAATCAGGGTTTAGTTAATATTTATTATTTGTGCATTGTCACATAATTCACTCTACTTTTTTTGACTGCAAAGTGAGAGAAGTTCATAAACATCAGTCCACCAAGCAGCAGAAGACATAGCTATGTCCTTGAAGGGCAGCAAATGGGACAAGATAAATACAGAATTTAAAGGCATTTTTATTTATTGCTTTGACTTTCGTGGTCCACCAAAATGTGACACAGTAGCGGGTTGCGACCTTTAGTTTGGGAAACACTAGATAAGACAAAAATATAAATAACTGACTGTTAAACATGCCAGAGAAACAGTTTGAGTGTCAATTGCATTTGAAGCAACACAGTGAGAAACTCACTTGTCTTTGCTGATAAACAGAATTAGTCTACAAAATCAGAGTGATGGAAGGGACGTTTAACCTTCTGAAGGGGGATAGCATAATAAAATCATTCCTGAATGCATGCCCCTTCATATTTTTAAGACAACTAGGGAAATAGTGAAGTATACAAAAGATCAAGCTTCCCCACAGGGGATAAAATCACCCCACAGGAGAGATCAGTGGGGCAAAGAGGATAGCTAAGCTACCAAGATAAATAACACAATTACCTCTTAGGTGAGCAAGGAAACATGCACGTTCAACAATTCACTCCTGTGTAGAAATATGTGACAATAAAAACAGGAAAATCTTGTATTTGTATTTAAAAACCAACCAAACTATTTGTTTTCACTTAATCAAAGGTAGAATTTTATGAAAACCTGGGTAGGGGGAAATCAAGTTTACCATATAGAAATGTTTTTTCTTTAATGTTTGTAAAGAAGTGTGAAGTTGGATACCAAACTAGATAGAACTTTTAGCTCTGAGGGTGAAATTACTAGTGAGGTCCTATGAATTCCTCTAAGAATAAAGATGAAGTTAGTTGATCCATACAACAGATCAGGATCCCAAAGTGGTTGCTATTGACATGTGTGGTGACACTTACATATGTGTTGTGTGTTGCATACACTACAGGCCTGGTTGTATGCTACCATGACTACTGTTTGTGCATTTAAAATGGATGAAGGGTGTGGTACAAGTACTAGGTGAAGAAAGCAGGCTTACATGTCATTTGTGCAGCTAACACAGATTTGTTTGGATTGCCACATTGTTCTTGATTCAGGAAGAGAAAGGAGTAGGAAAATTCTCATTCCCTTGTGTAATCCTTTTCTCTCTGCTGGTCATAATGTTGGTCCCATGAGCAATGAGACTGGTGAATTAATGGCAACTGATCAAGTTTTCCTTCCAACAGTCAAGCATAACCTGAAAGAAATGATTACAATAACAGATTCCAGTTATTTTTAAAAAGGGCTTGTACAGTTCACACCTAGTTAAAAACGGGAAATAACGAAGCAGATCAATTAACCAATCTTAGAACATTATTGCGAAGTCAGAGATGGAACATCTTATAACAAAATACCAGACCTCTATGGTACTGACTCAATCTCAAACGAGGATTGGAGAGGAGCTACATAGTGACCAACCAAGCTCATTCACTTCAGATGCAAATGTAATCTTGGTCCATTGGAAAACATACTGTTGATAGTTTACTATTGCATCAGGATTAAGAAACATTGCTAATAATTACAGTTTTTTTGTAATGGCAATGAAGAGTTAATAGTTTTATGTCAGTATGAGAAGCTTTCCATAGTCCGAACAGGTTGCTAGTGTGAAACCCTCAATCCGGATACACCCAGTGAGTAGCACCAAGGGCATTATATGGGGTCATTTTTGTCAATGCCTATTCACCAATAACAGCTGGTCACTGAGGAGCTAAAAAGAGCTTCAACATTTTTAGAGAAATAGCTACTTTCCCCCTGTGATATAGGTTACTTTATTGCAGGTTATATCTTTCCTATGCACAACTTCAACCAGCTCACGAATGCATAAACTCCTTTTCAAAAGGGAACGGCTGGTTTTCCTTGGTTGAACTTACAAATGGACTTCTGTTATAGCGGGGATCTCCTCTAAATATCGGTTTACAAAGTAAGGCTTACCAACTCATCGGGGTAGAAATCCCTGCATCAAATGCTGATGGACCTTGGACTTAGTTGAAATTGACCAGAAGCTGCACATCAATTAAATTGTCATCACAATTTCCATTCTTATTTTTCAGTCAATGATGAGAGTTGGTGTGAGTTCAAAAACTTTATTTATTAGTTGTTTTAATTATTCAATCTTTATTGAACTCGACATAGAATGCCATCAATATCAATCAATATGTAATAAATCATAACAATCAATCAATACAGAATGAATGCATTAAGTGAGTTCCATGAAGGAAAAGGTCCCTAATGGAAGATTAAGAATGGGCTTTGGGGAAAACGAGTAAAAAGGTATCCGCCAGAACTCATAAAAAGCTCCAAATAGAGAAGTTAAAGCGTAAAGATTCAGAATCCAATATCAATTATTAACCAAAGCAGAACTTTCCATAAAGAGATGTTCAAGAAACTCAGTAGAGTCTCAGAGCAGCATATATTCAAGTAGGAAAGTAAATGAGGGCAATGAGCAACCTACTTTAGGAACACAAACTAATATAACATAGCAATCTCAAGCTTTTGCAACATCTTTCTCCTTCTTTCTCTCATCAGCCAATCAGCAATTAGTGTCTTCATGGGGACAGGAACATTTCATCACCATCCCACCACAGAAACAATAGTCTTCAGACAGCAATGTTTAAGCGAATCATTTTATTTTATTTCATTTCCATGGATCAGCTTTTACATTCTTTTATTAAAACACAAGCTACCGATTGTTTCTCTATACTAAGGTGGTCATTATGATGTTGGCTGGCGGTGGCGGTAATTACCGTTGATGGCACATATAAAGAAAACAGTAGTGAGATGGCTGCAAAGCAGCCAGTTCACAACTACCCACCGCCAGACCAGAAACGACCGGCGGTAGCCACTTTCGACCCGGCGGTAGAGGCCAGACTGCCGGTGAGATAATGAACCCATTTCCACCAGGGATTTCCGGGCAGGATACCCCGCCAGGGGATTCCTGGCAGAAAGCATAGAGGTGACAGGAATTCTTATTCCTGTCACCAGTATGTGATACCCCAGACCCCCCCCACCACAACCCCTACCCTCCCCACAAGCCCCTAGATCCTCCCCCAACCCCCACACCCTGAAAATCGACCCCCATGCCTACTCCCTTCAATCTCCCTGTTGAACCTCCACAACCCCGCCTCACCATCTCCCAACCACCCACCTCCGTTCAGGTCCCCCACAACCCTCAACCCCCACATACACATGCATCCATATACCGACATACACACATGCATTCATACACGCAGACACACATCCCCACTTCACAAACACACATGCACACCCCCATGCACGCACTCACTCACTCAACACACACCCCCACTCCCCCCTCCGCCCCCTTCCCTCTCAGCCAGCACTTACCTGTTCCGTGGAGCTGCTCCGGGAGGGAACAGGCTCCTAGGATACTGCTCAGCAAGCATCGCTGCATCTCCATACACCACACACTTATGACTGCATCATTATAGGTGTGGCGGTGTCTGGACTGACGTGGCAGTAAGGGTGAAGCAGCATCCACCCCTGCCACCGACTGCCAGCATGGCGCCTGGCGGCCCACACCGCCATCAATGGCAGGGAGGCTCCAGGCGTCATTATCCGGTGGGATGCCTGCCGCTGCCACTGGCGGTCTTCTGTCGATGGTCAGCATAGTTGGCGGTGGGTATCCCGCCAAGATCATAATGACCGCCTAAGTCATTGTATGATTAGAAACATTTTGGAGAGTTAAACTAAAACATTTTAATACATTATTATGGGAAGGTCAAAATTAACTTATTTCACATTAAGTCATCATTTTCACAGCATGTTAGCTTGCCAGAAATTTAACATTTCACATTCATTACCTAGGTCAGTTTTGTAGAACTTGCAGTTTCAGATATTCAAGCCTAATATGTGTTAATGTGACAGCCTGCTGCTTTTACTTGTATTAAAAAGGCATTGCATTTTCGTCTATGGCCTACATGTTAATTCTACTGGCAAATGCATTAATTTTCAAACACAGCTGCACCCTCCCCTTCTGATGATTTCCAACAATCATAAATTCTTTACAGATAAATATTAATGCCCTCATTACAACTTGTGGTGGAAAATCCTACCTACTGACATTCTGACGGCCGCCAACATACCTTGACCGCAGCAGTATTCCGCCAAGGGTATTATGACCCACACTGAAAAATCCGCCACTATACAGACACCCACACAAGTCCGCCACACCAAAGGTCAGTGATAAACTGGCGGTACCAAAACCCACACCGTTACGCCAACAGGAATGCACCCACAGTATCACGACCCATGAATCACCACGGCAGTCTTTCAACCGCGGTAAATCATTGGTGGTACACACCGCTGCGCTCAAAATACACACACACTTACAAAACCACACCACATTGGACAATTCAAACTACACACACCTGACACACATACACACGCCACACCCACGCACCCAAACCAATTTAAAACACACACCCACTTACCCACAACCTCTTACAGCGAAAAAAAGGATAGCAAGCAGAGAGAGACAAGCCAGGACCACACACTCAATCTGAGCCACAGAACACGATCACCCATACACCATTCACGCACATCACAGCATACACCACAACACATCACCCCGCACATCACCCCGCACATCCTCACACATATCACTCACACCACATCCATGGCACCCCAAAGACAACCCAGGTTTTCTGAGGAAGAGCTAAGGGTCATGGTTGAGGAAATCATCCGGGTAGAGCCACAGCTATTCGGATCATAGGTGCAGCAGACGTCCATTGCAAGGAAGATGGAGCTATGGCGAAGAGTTGTGGACAGGGTCAACGCTGTGGGACAAGAACCAGGGATGACATCAGGAAGAGGTGGAACGACCTATGGGGGAAGGTTCATTCCGTGGTTGCAAGACACCAGGTAGCTGTACAGAGGACTGGCGGTGGACCCCCACCTCCTCCCCCACAACTAACAACATGGGAGGAGCAAGTCTTAGCGATCATACATCCTGAGGGCCTTGCAGGAGTAGCAGGAGGACTGGACTCTGGTAAGTCAAATCCTTACTACTATATCCCCCACCCTACCTGCATGCCATCACAAACTCATACCCCTACCCTCACCCCCATCACTCTACCATCTCACATACACCCTACCATCACAACCCACCCATCCCAGTACCAAGGCCTGCATGCTACATCAATGCATGAACACCCATCACAGACCTGCATGGACACCCATCACCACAGCATTCCCAGTAGAGAGACTCACCCAGCCCACAAAATCACCACTCACACAAGAGCAAGCCGACAGGGAAATCACAATCATACAGGGAAATACACCCATGCACAATATGGCCCATGCAGATACATTAGCAATGCATTTGGGTCCCAACAGGACCCATACTCAACGTCACTGGAGAGGAGGTGCCAGCTACATCCAGTCCCCCCCAAAGAGGCCCACAGTGACGACAGCAGCTCTGCACGCCTGGATCAGGATGACCAACCTGGCCCATCAGGGACCTCTGGACAGTCGGGTACCCAGGCACAGTCCAACCCACCACAGAGCCTCCCCCCTCAGGTAACACCAGCACAGCACCCACCCAGCGGGCCCATGCCACTGTCCCCAGGACACGTCAATCAGCAGTGTGTCCACCACAACAGGGACCCCAGGCAACCCACCAAAACCCAGGACGATCAGTGACCTGGGGTCAGTGGCAGTGGGCACACGGTTCAGGGGACAGAGGCACAGGACAACAGGGAAGCTAGGAGGACTGTTGTACGACAGGGGAAGGACAGGCCCAGGGAAAACACTCTCAACTAGGCACTCTCCAACATCCGGGGAGCATACCACCATTCCCAGGAGGCCATGGGCCAGATACTAGCCAAGTTGCAGGAGACCCAGCGGCTGCAGGAGGGACAGTACCTGGGGATCAGGGATGACTTTACAAACCATTGCAGGGGTGCTGGCTGACATTGGCAAGACCATGAGGGAGGCAGTGGCACAACAACATGCCCCTGATACTAGCCAAACCGAGGAACATCCTTCCACCTCCGCCGGCGCTAATGGACAGAAGTACCTGCCACTGCAACAACAGGCCACCAGCAACCCACCCCCTGCAGAAGGAGAACCACCCCACAAACAGTCCTTGCGATCCAGGCAGAAGCCAGAGAACATTGCCAAGACCCCCGCCAGGAAATAGGACTCTCCTGATAGTCACCATTCTGTCCCACTCTGTTACCCTGTCCACCTTGAACTGCCATTGCTCCCCTTCCTATGCCCCCTTGGACAATGCACCTGTGATTCCAAGAGACTGGACTTTACCCTGGACTTTCCTCCACTATCACCCCAGCCCCTTGCACATCCCCTATACTTCTGAGCACCTAAGTAAACACCCCTGAAACAAATACCAATCTGGAGTCAGTCTAATGATTCACAAATGTATTAGTACAACATTATCAAAGCATTGCAACGCAAATGTACAGTGAAACATACTTCAGGATGACCTTTGGTGGGCAGCAAATGCCACATGTGTTCCATCAATGGCACCAGTGATGTTGGGGATATGTCCCAGGGCATAAAAGTCAGCCTTCACTGTGGCCAAATCCTCCACCTGGGGGAACACGATGTAGCTGCACATGTGTTTCGGCAGGGCAGACAACACTCTGGTCAACACGTTGGAGAACATTGGCTGAGACATCCCTGATGCCATGGCCACTGTTGTTTGGAAGGAACCACTTGCCAGGAAATGGAGCACTGACAGGACCTGCGCTAGAGGGGGGATATCTGTGGGCTGGTGGATAGCTGACATCAGGTCTGCCTCCAATTGGGGATACAGTTCTTGAATTGTGGCACAATCAAGTCTGTAGGTTATGATAATGTGTCTGTTCTCCATTGTTGCAAGGTCCACCAGGGGTCTGCACACCGGAGGATGCCGCCATCTCATATTCTTCCTCAACGGATGAAGCGTATGGAAGGGAACGGTGAGCAGAGGGTCAAATTCCCACATCCATTGCACTATTGTTGATTTATTTACTTTACAGAAACAGTATGTGAACTCGAGAGTCAGTTGCTGTGCCAATGTCTGCTGTGACGCAGTTAGGTGCCATGCCCTGTGCCCCCTGAAATGGCAGCTGCCTGACCTGTGAGGAGGGACAAGTGGAAATGAGGTAAGAGCACTGGTGTTGTGTTCCGTCGTGGTAAGTGGTCGATGACCGCAGCTCAACTTCGCATTGGGTTATTATTGGGCCCTATGGGTTCCAGGAGCCAATGGCGATGTACGCCGGCAGTGACGGTTCACACCGCCGCAGACGTGATCGCCATTTTCTATCTATTCACTCACTTGCTACCTGACCTTCAACAGGAGAGGACCTACACTGCAAGTGCTGCTGTGACCTGTGTCTGGAAGCAACAATGGCTCATGTGTCTGGGAAAAGGGCCCCTGCCTTCACTGCGGAGGAGTTGGAGAAACTGATGGATTGGGTCCTACCCCAGTTCACATTACTCTACGGTCCTCCAGATAAACAGGTGAGTACACTGTGGGCATGATGCGAGGGCCATGAATGTATGGAGTGCTGTGGATGTAAGTCACATGTTGGGGGCTGCTGAGGTGTCCTGGCCAGAGTACAGCATGTAAGGTGGTCAGTGTATGTGCGTCAGGGGATGGGTAGGAAGTGGTGGGCAATGAGTCTGACGGTCCGAACGGGGGAATAATTCCCTTTTCTGCTGTCTTTTCCCTCCAGGTCAGCGCCCACCAGAAAAAGGGTATTTGGCGTGCTATCGCCAAGGAGGAGCGGACCATGGCAGTGTGTTTCCCGTGCCCGCCCACCCAGGAGGGTGGGCATCTCCTTCGCCCCAGGCACCTCAGGCCCTGCCCCAGTCAGCCCTGCTGCCCTCAGTGAGGAGGCTATTGACCTCCTGAGATCCCTCTCTGTTGGGCAGTCAACCATACTGAATGCCATCCAGGGTGTAGCAGGGCATTTGCAACAAACAAATGCATACCTGTAGGGCATTCACTCTGTTGTGGCGGCCCAACAGAGAGCATTTCAGGCTCTGGCCTCAGCACTGATGGCAGCCATTGTCCCTGTGTCTAACCTCCCCCTCCAACATCCTATACCCAGACCCAATCCCCTCAACCCCAGCATATCCCAAGCACACCTTCAGACCAGCATTCCCCCACATCACCACACAAGAGTGGCTCACGCAAACATAAGCACCACACTTCATCTCACAGGCACTCACACAAGCACCATACCCATGCAAACACACCAACATCCACTGCCTCTACTGTGTCCCCCTCCTCCTCATCGTCCACCTCCCTCCCAGTATCGTCTCCACTCACACCTGCATGCACTACATCTTCATCCACTACGTCCATCACCAGCACGCCCATCACAACACACCCCTCACAAGCAGTCACCACCCCCACAACCATGCACACATCCCCTGTGTCCTCTCCCAGTGTGTCTGTGACCCCTCCTCCCAAAGTACACAAACACAAGCACCCACCCGCCCAACAGCCATCCACCTCACAACAGCATCCAGCCCATGCACCTTCACCCAAACTCAGCAGACAGAGACCTCCTACAACCACTCCCTCTTCCTGTACTCCTAAAACCTCTTCATCTTCAAGTCCCAGTGTGTCTAAGAAACTTTTCCTGGCTAACATTGACCTGTTCCCTATCCCTCCCCCTGTCCTTCCCCTCGGGCCAGGGTGTCCAGATCCCAGGCCAGCACATCAGCCACAAAGTCAGCGTCCGATGTGGTACCTGCAACTCCCAGAGGATCAAAGGGGGCACCCCTCAGGCCCAGCAGTGTGCCACCGACCCCTGGAGAAGTCCACACCATTCCACCACCAAGCCAAGGTGAAGAAGGGGCCAGCAAGCAGCAAGGCCAAGGAGCACATCCCACCCAGCAAAGCCGATGCCAAAACTCCTGCTGCCAGAGCCAAGGTCCCAGCAGCATCTGCCAAGGTGAGGAAGGAGCAGAAAAGCCAAGGCAAAGCACTTCAGGCCTCGGAGGCTCCAGGTGAGGGCCTGGTGCCCACCATCAGAACCGAAAGCCCCGCCACCTGTACCGTGGCAGCCCCGCCACAAGCACTGCTGCAAGCACCGCCATCTGTACCGCCACCTGTCTGGCCGCTGCCACCACTACTGTCAGCAGTAGCGTCCCCAGTGGGCAGCCGTCCAAGGCTGCAAGAGACGGGCTGGTTCCTCCCTCCACCACTGGCAGCACCAGCACCTGCACCACGGGCAGCACCGCCAGCACCCCCACAAGCACCGCCATCTGCATCTCTGACAGTGGGACCACTACCAGCAGCAGCAGCGCCCATCCGAGGCTGCAGGAGACGGCCTGGAGCCTCCCACCACCACTGGAAGCACCCCCACCAGCCCCGGCACTACCACCAGTTTGCAGCCTTAGTCGCCGCAGGATGAAGTCTGGCCCTGCCTCCATGGAGCATGATGCTACCTGTTCCTTGCAAATCTCGTCACCCAGGTGAGGGAATGTTAACTGCCACATCCCAAGTGCTGCATCACAGATCACATGGCCCCCTCCAGAACCAGTGGAGAACTGCATCCACTCAACTTATCCTTGGCAGGATGACGCACACTGGGCACAATGCCCCCTCCAGAACCAGTGGAGAACTGCATCCACTCACCTTATCCTTGGCAGGATGAAGCACACTGGGCACAAGACCCCCTCCAGAACCAGTGGAGAACCCACCCACTTGAGAGACTTGAGAGACTGTGGCTTTGCACTCCCTAGGACCAAGCAGTGGGCAATCCACCCACTTGAGAGACTTGAGAGACTGTGGCTTTGCACTCCCCAGGACCAAGCAGTGGGCAAACCACCCACTTGAGAGACTGTGGCTTTGCACTCCCTAGGACAATGCTGTGGGCATGGAGCCCCCTCGAGGAGCAGTGGCGTTGTCCCATCTTCTGGCTGAGGTGCCCTCCCATCCCCGTCCCCCTGAGGTTCCTGTGTGTTTTTGACCTGATGCCCCTGCAGTGTTCTCTCCGTATTGAGACAGGAGTCAAGTGTGGGCTTGGCCCATGATTTTTGGCCCAGGGGGCCACGGACATTTGCAAATGACAATGTACGGCTTTCTGTACATATTGTAAATATTTGTATATACTGCTTTTCTATTTGTTACGTATATCTGCCTATATCCAAAATATCACTGTTTAACTCAATTCCTTTTGTCCTTGCGTTCTTCCAGGGGGTTACGGGTGTAAATGTAATGTTGCTGCATGTGTTTGTGTGCATGGTGTTGTGTGTGAGGGTGGGGGTGTTGCGTGTTGCATGTGTGTGTCACTCTCTTTTTCCTCCCCCCGTGTACTAGGTGCAGTACTCACTGTGGTCATTGGCACCGCCTTTAATATTCCTTGTGTATGAGGAGGTAGACCAGCATGGGCAGGACCTGCAGCTCGGGCTCCATGGCGTCCTAGTTCTTCATTGAGTGTTGAGCGGTGAGTGGTTTCCCTTCCAAAGACTGTTTCCGCTGTGCTTTTGATGGCGTTGGTACCGCCCCAGAAAAGCTGGCTGATTGGTGGGTTGTAATGGGGTGGGCAGTACATTGACTTCCACCTGTCTGTTGGCGGTTACCGCCGCGGTGTTTGTTGCTACCCCCATGGCGGTCGGTGTGTTAAAGTGGCTGTCTGTGTTGGCGGTTTCCGCTGTGGTCGTGATCCCATTTCTTTTTTACCACCTGCCTGTTGGCGGTATTACCGCTGCTTTTACACCGACCGCCAGGGTTGTTATGAGGGCCTCAGTGTTTCTCTCATCTTCAGTTGAGTCTTTTCTTTTTTAAACTCTCAGATTTTTTTCAACTTTTTATTTTCTCTATTGATACTGATGCGATCATTTACTTCTAATGCTATCTTTATTTTTTTGTTTCTCTCTCTGTTCTTTCGTTTCTCCAGATTACATTTGATAGCTTCTTAAACTCCTAATGTGGTCAGGAAACAAACAACTGCTAATAGTATGGGCACTAATATTGCGTTAATTTAAGAAATCCTTCTCCGGCTGTTGTAAACCAATTGCTAATTGCAGAAACTCCCTTACCAAAACATTCTACTACACTTGTTGTTTCTAATGATTCTAATTCTCGTTTGAGGTCTTTAATGTTTTTGTGTATGCTAGAATTTTCTTACTCTTGTCTGGAATGTAAGTCATGCAGACTCTTTTTCTGTGACTAAAAATGTCTAATGGTAATTTATTTTGCAAAGACATTGATCTAATTTCCATTAATTCTGAGTTAACCACCAGGAACGCTCCAGACATACTAGTTGCTAGTTTGTCCACTACTATTGACAGCTTTTTAATCTTTTCATCATTTAAAATCACTCCTACTAGTACTGGTGGGATCATTAAACCAAATATATCTCCCACTAATTGTGTTCCTTCACTAATATTATGTGTGTGTCTGTGTCCTGGTGTCATTGTCAAAGCATCTATACTGTATACATGATACATCTTTGGAAAAAGCAAAGCTAAGTACTAAATACCCTTCCAATCAGCAGGTGATTTGAAATAAACATCATGTCCACACATGAAATGAACTTCCGGAATGGTGGGTTTGTCACCTTGTGAAATTTGCCATGAACCTCCTGATAACTCAAATGTGTGTTCACAATTACTATTTAGTATGGCTCCTTTTCTCAATTGGTTTCTTCTTCTGAAAACACACGTTTTTCCCTTTTGCCTTTTGACTAGTTTCAATATTTGATAAACCACTTTCCTTCTATATTTGTCTTCATTCTTTTTCCAAACATTTCTCAAAACATCTTCATCTCGGTTTTTACTATGTGCAATGTGTGATCTCTCTCTTCTAGCATCATAATGAATGTCTTTTCTAATAAACATGTCAATTCCTTTTCATACGCCGGTGTCTATAGTTCTATTTCTTTTGCTTGTGGATATAAATTCATGCTGCTCTGAAAAGGTAATTTTGAAAGAATCATGTCAAAGTTAAAATAATAATATTCCCAGTCTTGTTGCCTGCAAACTAAACCAAGCAAAATACCACATGTAGCATACAACAAAGGTATGTGATGATATATCACCTCCTCTGTAGCTGATGAAGGTAAGTGCACACACACACATAACAATTCTTTGTGTCTGTAGCTCTTGCATATTCTTGAACTAACCCTAATAAACATTTGTTGTGTAATCGTCTTTCATGTAATCTACAAATGAGCCTTTCAGTTTATCCTCATCTATGGCATGTGCAGATGTCATGCTAGTAAATGAAAATATAGATTTTTCTTTCTCTGGTGTAACATGTTTTACTAACAATAATGCTATGGTTACTAATACTACTTCTAAACATTCAACTCCCATAACAATGTTGCCTCTAGCTTATATTAGGAAACACATGTTTAGCTAAAGTCACATCTTTTCAAATGGAAAGTGTACTAGCAAACATGTTATAAATTTGTTTTCAAAGTTAATTGTTGCACAAACAGTTTTTCATTTTTTCTTCTTTTGTTTTTAGTTCAATTATCCCATCTTTATTTACAGCAATATTCATATAGTCATCCTTAACCATACTCTGTCTTCCTCTAAAATGTTATCCCTACTATTCTACAGAAGCCTTGGGCCTAAAGAAATCGTCTTAATTCTTTTTATTTAGCAACTTATCAGTCTCAATTTCACTCTACTTAATTTCCCATTCAAAAATGCTCTTTAGACAACATTTTGTTTCTTTGAGAAGTCTTTTTCAGCAGTTTTTCACATTTACAGACTCAATATGACATCAGGGTGACTCAGGCAGTTGTGTACTCAAATCAAGCAAATCTGATATTGGAACATTACAAACGTGATTCACATAGTAAGTTCATTCAGGTGCAGAATACTTTCGACAAGGTACTCTCAATCTTTTTGATCTCCTGAGTGTTTGTTGATTTTCTCCTTCTGGGTCACTTATACTGCTTACCTCTGTCTCTTTAGCAGTTGTTGGCAGTATGTGTTCAACTGGCACACTTGGTCTCAATTTCTTCCAGCCAGATTCTTGGCCATTCAGCATTGTAAGTGACTATCTTTCACTCAGTACTTTCCCATCATCTGGATCTTTTAGTTCCTCTTGTCTTAACGCAACTGTCACTTCATATTGAGCTCTTGCTTCTCTTTCTTCTTCACCAGAAATTTCAATGCCTCTTTGTGAGATCTTAGGAAACTGGATTGATGCAACTGTCTGTAGTTCTTCACCCCTTTCTCCTCTCTGCTTCTGTGCCTCTTGCGATATTGCTCTTTGTGTACAACTTGCAGTGGTACTGTCACTAGTGCTCTCAGGTTCTGGATCCAAGAAACACTATTTTGTCATACGAATCTCTGGTTCTCTAGGTATAACAGCACTATCTGTAATTAAAATCATCTGGTAGAGGCCTTTCCACCTCGGCTCCAGACAGGACTTCTTTATGTGCTTTTTATCAGCACACAATCACCAGGGCTGAGTTTGTGACATTGATCTCGATGTGTATTTGCAGTGATAGCTGCAGCCTGTTGAGAAACAGAACCCAACTCATCAATCAATCCTTTGCAGTAATCGAGTATCATGTCATCTGTAATGTTCACACATGCATTCACAAGTACAGCTGGCAGTCTTATTGTTTGCCCCTTCAATATTTCATGTGGCGATAATCCTATCCTCCTAAAGGCTCATCAACACCAAGGACAAAGCGTTACGCTATTTCAGTGAAGAGGATGCAAAGATTTTTGCCAACCAGGACTTTGTGGGTCAATTAAGCTGCTCGACAATCCAAGATGCCTCTGGGCAATAGCTGCAACGTAGTTTCTGCTCCACTTGTAATGCTGCACACAACATCCTAAGGAACACATTATTGAAATGAGCCCCTCAAACTTACTCCAGAGAAACCAGCATTCCGTATCAGCAGTCTAGCTACAGTGAGACTGTCATTTCTCCGTGTTGGGTAGTCTTCCACTCATCGAGACAAGAAGTACACTATATCTAGAACATACCTCAATCCTTAACACACAGGCATTCTGATCAAATCTATCTGCCTTCTGTTGAAGGGACCATCTGATCTCCCTACGTGACTTAGTGTGACGGGTGTTCTTTTACCTACATTCATCTGTTGGCATGTTATACCACAGTGACACAACTCTTCTGCAAGCATCCTGAATCTGGAGTTAAACCAGTTTCATATAAACAGTCTCACCATTATTGCATAATTTCCTAAATGTGTGGGTCCATGGATATGTCATGTCATGTCATGGGAGACACTGGTCTCCCCTCTGCTGACATCAAAATACCATTTGCATCTTATCCACACCCGGCTCTGTTCTAACTCTGCTGTTCTGTTTCTGAAACACTTTTCTATCATCTCTGGTGTTCTTTCCATGTATCAGCTATAGACATCAACATTGAAAATACAGTGTCCTCTTCAGATTCATCTGTGAAAGTTCCATTAAATGTGCAGGCCACAAGTGCACAATAACGTGCAACTGTGTCAGCGTATCTGTTTCCTACTGTGACGTATCCATTGTCACTTCTGTGAGCTGCACATTTAACAACCGCAATTTCAGTTGGAAGCTGCAATGCTTCTAGCAATCTTTCTACATGTTTGCCATTTCTTATGGGCAATCCAGATGAAGTAATGAAACCTCTTTATGAGCATAACTGCCCAAAGTCATGGATCACACCAAAGCCATACTGACCATCTGTAAATATATTCACTCTCATTTGGGCTGTTAGACTGCAAGCTCTGGATAGGGCAATCAATTCTACAACTTGTGCAGAGGTAACACATCGAAACAAAGAAAGTTCTACAGCTTCTTGGATTGTACAAAGAGCATAAGCAGCTCTCAAGACACCTTCATTGGTTCTCAGACATGAGCCCTTCACAAAATTACATAATAGGGCTCAATCAATGGCTCATTTTTTATATCTGGCCTTGGCTAGGGGCATAAATCTGTGAAATAGAGAAAATCATGGTCAAAATCATCATTGTTTACATCACTCTCGGTCAAAGGTAGCAAGGTAGACTGATTTTAAATCTGGCATCTTTCTAAAGTAATTTTTTATGATGCAAGGATTTGCTGCTCATATGTTGAAAGCCTGAATAGATAGATAGAGAGCTAGAGAGGGTTAGAGAGCTAGCGATAGAGATAGAGAGAGAGAGAGGTATAGATAGATTAGTTCTTTATTTGGTTAAAACAAATAACCATAAAAAATTCTTTAAAACATATAAAATCACATAAAAACATACAAATCAATCCATATTACAGTTTTGATACATAATACGCATTGCATGATACATGAAATAGTAATACATTATACATCTCTGCATATCCAATTAGTGATAAAATCCCAGAGGCAAATGATATCAAGGTAGCCACAATATACCAGGGGTTATGGCCAAGCCCCTAGAATCTTAATAATATTCCTTAAGAAATGGTCCATGTTCACACAGGTAAGAATCTCCCCAGCACAAGAAGAAACAACATTGCTGGCCTTACTTGCTTAAAATGAGCCCCTCTTAAAACAGGCACCGAAAACTTTTTCTCAGGGAAGTATAAGTGCAAAACATTACAACATGAGTAATGGTCTGAGCTGAGATATTAACACACTCACATGGGCCTCAGGTGCCATCGGCAGCCCAGCCTTTGGGAAAGCTGATCAGTGGAAGAAAATAATTCATCCTTAAAGCTGACAGTGGTAAACATTATGAACCCAGGCCAGGTAGGGTTTGATAGAATTAACAGTTTTTGTAAAAAAAAAGATCCCTGAACAGCTGGTTTCTGTATTTCTAACCCTTTCCTGACAACCAAGAGGCATAATATAAAATTCAGTTTGACCCAGAGTAATCAGCCTTGACAATGTTTTTGGGTTATGTAAATAGGTTGGGACGACCCAGGGATGTCAATTGAGACTTGTCATAACTAAACCAGGGAATTGCTTTTCAGTTATCCATAGAAAGACTGTCCCTGCTTATCAGCCTATTAACATTTGACACACTCATGACCATATCGAGAGCCAACGTAGTAGGGGCCTGCGCTTGATGGTGTCCGAATTGTATCTAAGACCAAGTTTCTCATGCACAGCAAATGCGGAGGACCTTTGAGGTACCCCCTTGGCTTTGTTTTGCTTCCTGATCTCAGCATCTGATTTGGCAGTCCAGCCCCTGCTGTCATCCTAGTATTCAGGACTTTTGAGCCAATTCTTTTCTTTGTTCCTGTACCAGCCGACACCAGGCATTCCTCCAGCACTCCGGAAAAGACAGCAGCTAAGTGACTAGTATTCTCCAGGGAGTTTGTTCTTTCAGCGCCGTGCTTTCCTAGAACAGCTTGTGAATTTCAGACCTCGTATTTTGGAAGAGTGCTTATCTGAAGAGACAAAAGCATTTCTGAACGTTTTACATTATTATTGTAGTTACTTGCCTAAATGTACTTCAGGAAATCTGCTTGAGCTCAAGTACTACAAAAAGTGACAGTGTAATTGTAAAAGAGCATTTATATGACTTTTCTTTCTTTAATAGCATAACTCTTGGATTTACATTGTGTCATTCATGCCTGTGTTTCAGGCTTGAGGAATTTGCTTTTGAAGGGTTTTTCACACACACAGTGAAACCAAACCAAACTGTGCCACCCTAACTGTTTAAACCCAGAGTGGATATTTGTATTTCTTGGATTGTTTTTGTTCCTTTTAGTTTAACCCTATGCATGCAGGAAAGTTATACGTGATATAATTAATGCTGTTGTTTGTCTTTCTTGTGCATGATAAGTGCAACCACAATTCTAATTGTAGTGTGCAACAGTAAATCTCTGTGAAGCCAGCCCTAGTGTTGCAGTACTTATTGTTATGGTACTCAGTTTGGGTTTTGGTAATGCAGTGTTAGTAATTGTGCCAACAGTTATTATTATCCAAGAAAAGTGCTGGAGCATCCCGGTGTTCTTCTACCGCTTCAGTGCCCATATCAGAAAGAGAGATTCAGTTTCAAGGAAGTTGAGTGCACGAACTCTACTATCACTCTGTCAACAATGACCTCCCCCCCCCAAAGATACAGGGTGCCTGGCTGGACCGGCAAGACGTGGCAGTGTTTTGTCTCTTTCTCTTCCACTCCCCTTTTCCTTTTGGGACACCTGCCGGGGTTTCTGTGTCCACCAGGAAGTGCTGAGAGGTGTTCAAGGTGGTCGGGGGCATACTATCGCCCCTTTAGACATCCTGCTTTACAGGTGAGTGGCCCCATCTCGACAGTTATAGCATAAAGCTTCAGAATCCAATAACAATTATTTATCAAATCAGAACTTCCCATAAGAGATTTTCAAGAAACCTAGTAGAGTTCCAGAGCAGCATAGATTTAAGCAGGAAAGCGAATGTGGGCAATGAGCAATCGGGGGCAGAGACCTACTCTAGATACACGCACTAATATAAGATAGCAGTCTCATGCTTTTCTACATGTTTCTTCTTCCTCTTGTCAGCCTATAAGCAATCAATGTCTTCATGCAAATAAGAACATTTTGTTGTCATCCCACCGTGGAAACAAAAGACTACAGAGAGCAAGGTTTAAGTGAATAATTTTTATCAAATCTTTGTGTAAATCTATGAGGGTTCTCACCATTTACTTTGCTTGAGAAAACTTCAGTTCCATTGATAAGCTTTTACATCATTTTATTAAAACACCAGCAACCTAGTGATTCTCTATACTATTGGTCTGATTTAGATCCTGGTGAAGGAAAGACTCTGTGTCAAACGTGACGGATATCCCGTCCCCGTATTATGATCCTCATAGGATATAATGGGATTGTAATACAGCGAACGCGATATCTGTCACGTTTGTGACAGAGTATTCCCTCCGCCAGAATCTAAATCAGGCCTTACGTCATTGTATGATTAGAAACATTTTGCAGAGCTAAACTAAAACATTTTAATACATTATTATATTCTATGAAACATATGCCTATGGGAAGGTCAAAGCTAACTTCTTTTACATTGTCAATATTTTCCTAACATGTTAGCTTGTCAGAAATTTAACATTTCACATTCTTAATTTTGGTCAGCTTGGTAGAAATAGGAGTTTCAGCTGTTTAAGCCTAAAACGTTTAAAAGTGACACACTACAGCTTTTACTTGAAATAAAAGGCATAGCATTTTTGGCAAAGGCCTACATGTTAATTCTACATGTTATTGCATTCATTTTCAGTATTTTTAAAAATGTGTCTGCACTTCCAAGGTTGTGTAAGGATGACGAGAAGAAATAAGAATGCACACTTGTCTTGTGCTTAACCACCCCAAATGATAATGGTATTATTAACAAAGTGTTATCATAATATGGTTTGTCACAACAGATTTAATCAGAAAGAGGATGTCGCTACAGGAATGAGATGATGCCTACAATCTGGCTGATACTAGTAGCAAAAAAAGACTCTTACTATAGACTGCTTATTTAATTGCCACTCAAGATGGTGGCCGCAGATCTTTGAGAGGTCAGCGCTCTAGTGTTTCTACATTAGTCTCGTGCTGTAGCTTCCCTCCAGCTGTTCCTCTCTGGGAGCCATGCACTTCAACTGTCATCTTGAGGAGAATGAGCAGTGTTCCTGTGGCGCTTGGCCTCATTGAGAATTCTTAAAGTATTGAGTAGGTAATCCTTTTTTCTTGGTCTGGTGTGCACACCAGGGATTTTTTCCTTTTTGGAGAAGCTGAATTTTTTCCTTCTTCCAGTAACTGGCTATCGGCTTTCTAAGGAGAATTTATTGTGGCTCAACTGAACTTCAAGCAAATGCAGTACGGAATCCTTACGTACAATTTCCAGACCTGCCTATATATATATATATATATTAAAACTCTTCACTTTAGAGACTCATCAGTCTTAAGAGACATACCTCAGAACTCAGACTGATGCCTTAGACTGTGATAGAGAAATCCAAACTTTGAGAAGGAGGTTTCTATTTCTGTAAAAGACAATAGTAAATTGTACATTTGTGAACTTTTGGAATGTTCTTCAGGGAAGCTTGGATTTAACCTCGGACTTCTGGAGAAAAGAAGGCTCTGAGATAACATTGTTCTTTTAGAGAGAGGCTAGTCTCTCAAAAGATCCAGGTTAGGAGAGCGATTGCATTGGGTGAATGAGAATGACTGAACAGTTGAATGCATAGTAGGAATGCACTCATTTATACTCTTATCACCCCACTGCCGGTCATTCCCTTAAATAAATCCCCAAAAGAAGAAAGGTGCTAGTTTACAGAAGCACGTGCAGAATATCCTCTCTTCAAGTGGGAAACACAAGCAGGAAATGGATCTGGAGGCAGTCTGCCTTTTTCTATTCCCATTCTCTTTTCCCCCTAGCAGATGCAGGGTTCAGATAATCTGTTAAAGTCGGAGCACGCATCTGTTGAAGGAAGTTGGGTAAAAGGCATCTGCTTCAGTAGAAGTTTGATTCAATTGGTAATCTTCTGACAATTTGCTGTCAGTGGATGTACATCTGCCATATCCACTATTCTCCATGTCTGCATTGTGGAGATGGTCTAATCAGCTTGCCACATGTGTGACTCCATCCTGCCTTTACTATGGATGTGAGCTTGTGTACCAACCTAGTCATTGAGTATGACCCTCTCCATCCCTCTGCATTTAGGCATATGTGGCTTTAAAGATGTCAGTTGACTCCCATCTGTATGGCATACCTGTATATGCAACTGTGTAACTCTGCTTTTATCATTGGGACAATGGAAATCATTTACTTGACTCCATGTGAGTCAGCCATTACATTTCTACCACAGACATGGCTTGTGTACGACTGGACTAATGGCTTGACAGTTGTATCCCCATATATTGGTAATCTGCTATTTATTGGATATGTGAAGGTTGGTCAAGTAGGCTCATTTGAAATGGAGCTTTGAAATGGTCTGACTGAACACATCATGCAGACTTGTGGGGATGAAAGCTTCAACACAATGGGATAGTACTAGAGGTGGTAAGTGCCTAGACAGACTTCATAATTCACAATGTGTAATTTTAATCCCATGTGTGCCAGGTATGGCAATGCCCTAGCAATTACAGTGCTACATAGCTTATTGGCTGCCTACGTCATGTCCCAAATGTTACTTGGGGGCACATCTGATGAAGTGTGAAAATGTCAGCTACCCTTGGCCTAGCTGAAGTGGGTGATTATGACAGAATTGTGTATTGTATTACTAATGATATGTTGATGTGAAATGTTTGTTGTATTTCTTCTGCTGAGGCAGCACAATGTAGTAGTGTGATGTTTTTTCAGTGGTAAGGCGATTGTGTTGGACTATGTATGCATATTGCAACCATGTATTGACCGTCAGAGATGTGTGTTGTCAGGACTTAGGTACAGGTGTTCTCAAAGCTGGAATGGTATGAATGAGGGGGGTGTTATGATGGTGTGAAATCCTACTGGTGAAAATACATGTGTGGTGGTTTTGTATGTGGACCATGATGTAATATGTGTGTTCCTGATGTTCATCAGTTGTGACACTGCACTCAGTGGTTGGGTATGGAAGTGATATATGTGCAGTATGGGCTACTGTAGATGCACTTAGATGTATGATTGTTATTGATACATATGTATTTGTTCTCTGCAGATATTCCTCTGTGATTGGGTTTGACTAATCACATGCCTGTACCCATTACTTGTATTGTACACATCAGATGTCACCTGTATGGCTGTCTCACTTGTAGTGGCTTAATCAGTTAATAGTAAGAATTTACCATTGTTGTACAGAGTGTTATGTCAGCCATGTAATTTGATGGCAGTTGCTGTGTGGTGTGTGAGCATAGTAGTATTCACTGTCATGGATATCTTTCAAAGGACATGGGCTGATTAGCTGTTGTAACTGAACAGGCCTGATGTGTTTGGTTCAGTCAGCTGCACTTCCAATAGGAATTTTGTGACAAGGTGTAGGACATGGGTGTTGGCACCTGAGATAGCCTAAGCAGGACATGTACTGTCACAGATATGCATGTTTACAAGTGTGTATCTGAGGTATGTGTTAACCCTCTCTCGCCCTATCTCTCTCCCTCCCTCTTTCTCTCTGTATTTGTATGCATCAACATCAGCAGGCAAAGGAGAAGGGGGAAGAGGCAAGTGGGGATTCTGCAGGCCATGGGACTCTGAGTGCTGCTAACAGTGACAGCGAGGGACACAGTGGCATGGAGGGTGAGGGGAGTGCCGCAGGGGAGATTGGATCATCCATGACATCTTCGGAATCCTTCTCTAGTGGACACTCCCTGGTGGTGGCGGACCCTTCTGGGACCACCCCAGCAGCATCATTGTCCACCACCCCCCTTACTACCACCGTGAAGATCCCCACCCAGTTGCCTGTAACCGCTCACCCAGGAGAGTGGGCATCTCCTTTGCTGAAGGCACCGCTGCCCCAATCAGCCCTGCTACCCTCAGTGAGAAGGCTAATGACCTCCTGAGGTCAATCTCTGTGAGCCACTCGACCATCGTAAATGCCATCCAGGGACTGGCAGCTCCAGTCCAGCAGAGCAATGCATTCCTGGAGGGCATTCACGGTGCACTAGCTGGCCTATAGAAATCCTTTCAGGCTCTGGCGTCCACATTGACAGCAGCCAGTCATCCTTTGTCTACTGTGCACCCTCCCCCTACCTCTACCCAAACCCCTGTTTCCAGACCCAGCCAAGGCACACAGACACACAAGCATGCATCCACCTCAACAGCCAAAACTACCACTGACATACACAAGCACCATAAGACCCACCACTGGCATGCACACAAACAACACCCACCTGCAGACACACCAACATCCACTACCTGCACTAACTCCCCCACCACCCCTTCCTTCACAGACACTAAATCAGACACACCTGCAGCTACCACACCAACATTGACAGATCCAGCCACACCTCCTATCTTATCCACATTCAGCACAGTATCAGACCCACAGACCTCCATCCCAGTCACCATGTCCGCAGCCACCACAACCACCAACACACCCACATGCAGCACATCTACCATACATGTAGACACCACCCCAACAGTCAGTCACCCATCCAACATGAGTCTCCCAGCACTTCCTCCCACCTCCTCCCAAGACACATAAATGCCCACACTTACCCATCCAACAGACCCCCATTACCCACAAGCATTCATCGCATGCACTTGCACCCAAACCATCCACACCAATACCTCCTACAAC
This sequence comes from Pleurodeles waltl, assembly GCF_031143425.1. NCBI lineage: Eukaryota > Metazoa > Chordata > Amphibia > Caudata > Salamandridae > Pleurodeles > Pleurodeles waltl. The sequence goes on from NC_090440.1 coordinate 1,315,225,081, forward strand.
CACTCCCTCTACCTCCAGTACCAAACCTTTTTGCCATCACTGCCCTGTGTGTCTAAAAGCATTTCCTCTCTGAGTTTTCCATGTTCCTTACTCCTCTCCCACCTTGTGATACCCCAAATGTTCTGTGTCCCTCCCCAAGTGCAGCCCTTCTACCTCCAAGTCCTCCCCTGCCCCCGCCAGTACCCTGCCCCTGCCAAGAAGTCAACCCCTCCCAAGCCCAAGCCCAAACCCAAAGATCACCCTGCCAAACCCAAGCCCAACCCCCTTCTGCCCCCCAACCCCTGAGGTGCATTCCTGTTCCCTTGATGCCCCTACCCTGTGAAGGTCATTGGGCAGTCAGGGGTCAAGTAGGGGCACACAGAGGTGCCATTTGTGCTGTTGCAACTTTGGACATTGGACTGCCTAATGGGCTCATTATTGTATATAGTTATTTATATTCTTCCATACACAGTTTGAATACATCTGGCCCAGCCTGTTGTTGGCTTCAACTGTAACATACTTGTCTTGCTTTTCTTTGCACATGGCTGTATTGCATTTGGCGCCTTTGGTTTGTGTGTGTGTGTGTGTGTGTGGGGGGGGGGGGTTCTGCTGGCTGTAGTGTCTGGCCTGAATGTGTGTGTGTGGCCCTGGCTTTTGTGCCACTGTGATGGCTGTGTATTCTTTGTCGGATATTGTTAGAAATGGGGTCTCTAGTTGGCAGTCGGTTTGCACCCTGTCCAAGTACGGACCCTCACTCTAGTCAAGATAAGGGAGATACCTGCTCAGATAACCCCTGCTCACCTCCTTGGTAGCTTGGCACGAGCAGTCAGGCTTATCTCAGAAGCAATGTGTAAAGCATTTGCACAGAACACACAGTAATAAGTGAAAACACTACAAAAGGACACCACACCAGTTTTAGAAAAATAGCCAATATTTATCTATATAAAACAAGACCAAATCCGATAAAAATTCAACATACAGTAATAAAAATATGAATTCTGCAAGATTTACTCAAAAATGCAGTTTCTTGAAGTCGATAGCTCCACCTGGGGCTATCACGGTGTTGTGATCAGCAAAACCAACAGCTCAGGCCAACCGTGGCAGGTCACCTACGGTGTCGGGAAGACCCACAAACAGTACCTTGGATTTTCAGGGCGTCATAATCCTCGCGGTGAGCTCCGGAGAGCGGCGTCACTGACGTTGCGGTGTCGGTTCCGGATTCGGTGCAGGAGTCGTCGGGCCCTTGAGGTCACACGCGTTGCAGATTAAACTCCAGGCTGATGAAGTCAGGTGCTCCAGCGTGGATGGCGTCGGGGCTGCGGTGTGAAGTGGGACATTGCGGCATGCGGTGCCCATAGGTCACGGAGCTGGCAGCGGCTCAGTGATGGCATCCAGCGGCGTCGGTGAAACCAGGGCTGTGGTGTGAAGTGGGGCGGTGCAACGTGTGGTGTCCACAGGTCACAGTGCAGGCAGAGGCATCGTTGTTGCTGAAGCACTGTCCTCGGTAGGCCCAAGCCAGCGGTGCGGGACGGGATAGTGCTTCGTGACCCTCACGAGCGGTGTCCACAGGCCACGGTGCAGCCAGGATGCCTGGTGACGACACAGGTGTCGATGGTGCTGGCGTCAGTGGACCGGGGCTGCGGTGCGGGACGGGATGGTGCTTTGTGTACCCCACAAGCGGTGTCCACAGGCCACGGAGCAGGCAGCGGCGCCGGTGTCATCAGGAGCGGTGTTGTCGGGGATGCCCTGGCTGCGGTGTGAGCAGGCGATGCCAGAGTGCGGGGCCTACAGGTCGCGATGTGAGCAGCAGCTCGGTGAAGCAGGTCACGGTGCAGGCCAGCGGTGGCGTTGGCGCGTCGCAGTGGTTTCTCCTCTTAAACAGCACAAAACACACAGTCCAGTGCTACAGGTCGAGGAAACTGAAGTCTTTGGTGTCCCTGAGACTTCCAACAGGAGGCAAGCTCTACTCCAAGCCCTTGGAGAATTTTCTCAAGCAGGACACACAGCAAAGTTCACCCTTTGCACTCCTTTTAGGCAGAAGCAGCAACTGCAGGCCAGACCAGCAAAGAAGCACAGCAAAGGGACAGTACTCCTCCTTCCACTCTTCAGCTCTTGTCCGTGCAGAGGTTCCTCTTGATTGCAGAAAGATTCTAAAAGTCTGGGGTTTTGGGTCTTCTTCTTATACCCAGTTCTGCTTTAAAGTGTGCCAACTTCAAAGGCAAAGTCTCAAGTGTTTGCAAGATCCTTCCTTGTCCAGGCCAGGCCCCAGACGCACACCAGGGGGTCGGAGACTGCATTGTGTGAGGGCAGGCACAATCCTTTCAGGTGTGAATGACCACTTCTCCCTCCTCTCTAGCTCAGATGGCTCATCAGGATATGCAGGCTACACCCCCACCCCCTTTTGTGTCACTGTCTAGAGAGGTGCAAAACAGCCCAACTGTCAAACTGACCAGACAGACAATCCACAAACAGGCACAGTCACAGAATGATATAAGCAAGAAAATGCCTACTTTCTAAAAGGGGCATTTTCAAACAGACAATTTAAAAAACAACTTCACTAAAAGATGTATTTTTTAATTGTGAGTTCAGAGACCCTAAACTCCACACTTTTTTCTGCTCTCAAAGGGAATCTGCGCTTTAAGGATATTTTAAGGCAGCCCCCATGTTAACCTATGAGAGGGATAGGCCTTGCACAGTGAAAACCGAATTTGGCATTATTTCACTGTTGGGACATAGAAAACACACTAGTATATGTCCTACCTTAAACATACACTGCACCCTGCCCCTGGGGCTACCTAGGGCCTACCTTAGGGGTGCCTGCCATGTACAAGAAGGGAAGGTTTAGGCCTGGCAAGTGGGTACACTTGGCAAGTCGAATTGGTAGTTTAAAACTGCACACACAGACATTGCAGTGGCAGGTCTGAGCCATGTTTACAGGGCTACTGTAGGAGTCTGGCCTGGCATATAGTGGGCATCTGATGGTACTTACACCTTGTGCCAGGTCCAGTTATCCCTTATTAGTAGATTAGTAGTGTTCTAGTAGCTTAGGCTGAACTAGAAGATATGCAAAGCTCCTACTATACCACTTATATCATATAGCACTATAGCATCAGAATCACAATACTCAGAGTTACTAAAAATAAAGGTACTTTATTTTAGTGACCATGTGCCAAAAATATCCTAGAGGATATACTCCCTAAGGAGGTAAGTAAAATACATAAAATATACACACAAACCAAAATCGGGTAAGTAAACACAGAAAAGTAGTGCAAACACTGTAGAATACAATAGGATGCAATACGCCTAGGGCCAACACAAACCATATACTAAGAAAGTGGAATGCGCATCACTTAGGGACCCCTGGCCTAGTGTAGTGTGGAGAGGGTTGCTGGGAGTGTAAGAAAACACTAAGGGCCAGATGTAGCAAAGGTTTTTACCCATTCTGTGTCTATGGGAAAAAGTGTTTGTACATATGGCCCTAAGGGTGTCCAAGATACCCCACCGCAGTCCTTGAAAAGTAGGAGTAAAGTGATACTACTTCCCCAGAAACACACTAAAGTCGTGATAGGAGATTCTGCAAAGACCACAACAGACTACAAAGCACTGAAGACCGATTCCTGGACCTGAGGACCTGTAAAGGAAGGGGACCAAGTCCAAGAGTCATGAAAGTGTCCGGGGGGGGCAGGAGCCCACTAAACCTTGGATGAAGGTGCAAAATGGCTGCCTCTGGATGGAAGAAGCTGAAGATTTTGCAACAACGAAAGGTGCCAGGAACATCTCCTTTGTGCAGAAGATGTCCCACGGAGTGCTGGAGGATGCAGCATTGTTTCTTTGGAGAAAGACCGCAAACAAGCCTTGCTAGTTGCAAAGGTCGTGGTTGAAGAAAAGGAAGGACCAGGAGGTCGCCACTTGGAAGAGGAGACAGAGGGGGCCCTCAGCAAAACAGAGAGCCCATGCACAAGAAGGCAGCACCCACAGAAGTACTTAAACACAGGTTCAAGAAAACTGAACACGGCGGCCGTCTCAACACTACAAAAGAGGGTCCCACAAAGTCGGTGGTCAACTCAACGAGTTGAGCAATGCTGGACGGAGTACTGGGGACCTGGGCTAGGCTGTGCACGAAGGATTCCTTGCAAAAGTGCACAGAGGCCCTAGCAGCTGCAGTTCATGCAGTATACAGGATCACTGTCTGGAGAGGGGAGGCAAGAACTTACCTCCTCCAAATTTGGACAGTTAGACCACTGGATAGTCTGGGTCACTTGGGTCTACCACCTGTGTTCCAGGGGACACGCTCGTCAGGATGAGAGGGGTGCCAGAGTACCGGTGACACTGAAGTTTTGTGTCTGCTGGAGCAGGGGGGAGATTCCGTCGACCCACTGGAGATTTCTTTGTGGCTTCCAGTGCAGGGTGAAAGCAGACAGCCCCCAGAGCATGCACCTCCAGGAAACAGTTGAGAAAGCCGGCAGGATTAGGCACTACAATGTTGCTGGTAGTCTTCTTGCTACTTTGTTGCAGTTTTGCAGGCGTCCTGGAGCAGTCAGCGGTCGATCCTTTCCAGACGTTGAAGAGGGAGATGCAGAGGAAATGTGGTGAATTCTTGCACGTCGTTATCTGAGGAAAAGCTCACAGGAGAGACCCTAAATAGCCCTCAGAGGAGGATTGGCCACCTAGTCAGGTAAGCACCTATCAGGAGGGGTCCCTGACGTCACCTGCTGACACTGGCCACTCAGAGGCCTCCATTGTGCCCTCACACCCCTGTATTCAAGATGGCAGAGGTCTGGGACACACTGGAGGAGCTCTGGGCACTACCCCTGGGGTGGTGATGGACAGGGAAGTGGTCACTTGTCCAGTTTCATGCCAGAACAGGGACTTGGGGGTTCCCTGAACCGGTGTAGACTGGCTTATGCATGGAGGGCACCATCTGTGCCCTTCAAAGCATTTCCAGAGGCTGGGGGAAGCTACTCCTCCCCAGCCCTTAACATCTATTTCCAAAGGGAGAGAGTGTAACACCCTCTCTCAGAGGAAATTCTTTGTTCTGCCTTCCTGGGACTGGGCCGCCCAGACCCCAGGAGGGCAGAACCCTGTCTGTGGGTTGGCAGCAGCGGTAGCTGCAGAGAAAACCCCAGAGAGCTGGTTTGGCAGTACCCGGGGTCCATAGTGGAGCCATGGGGATGCACAGGATTGGCACCCCCAAATGAACTTAGACATGTTACATGGCCATATTCAGAGTTACCATTGTGAAGCTACATATAGGTATTGACCTATATGTAGTGCACATGTGTAATGGTGTCCCCGCACTCACAATGTCCTAGGAAATTGCCCTGAACTATGTGGGGGCACCATGGCTAGTGTCAGGGTGCCCTCACACTTAGTAACTTTGCACCTAACTTTCACTAAGTGAAGGTTAGACATATAGGTGACTTATCAGTTACTTAAGTGCAATGTAAATTGGCTGTGAAATAACGTGGACGTTATTTCACTCAGGCTGCAGTGGCAGTTCTGTGTAAGTATTGTCTGAGCTCCCTATTGGTGGCAAAAGAATTGCTGCAGCCCATAGGGATCTCCTGGAACCCCAATACCCTGGGTACCTAGGTACCATATACTAGGGAATTATAAGGGTGTTCCAGTGTGCCAAATAGAATTGGGGAAAATGGTCACTAGCCTACAGTGACAAATTTAAAGGCAGTGAGAGCATAAGCACTGAGGTTCTGGTTAGCAGAGCCTCAGTGACACAGTTAGTCACTACACAGGGATGCACATTCAGGTCACAAACTATGAGCACTGGGGTCCTGGCTAGCAGGATCCCAGTGAAACAGACAAAAACAAACTGACACACATGTAAAAATGGGGGTAACATGCCAGGCAAGATGGTACTTTCCTACAACTACTAATGTGGGTGGCACAACCAGTGCTGCAGGCCCACTAGTAGCATTTGATTTACAGGCCCTGGGCACCTCTAGTGCACTTTACTAGGAACTTACCAGTAAATCAAATATGCCAATCATGGATAAACCTATCAACAGTACCCTTTACACATAGATCATATGCACTTTAGCACTGGGTAGCTGTGGTAAAGTGCCCAGAGTCCTAAAGCCAACAAAAACAGGTCAGAGAAATTAGGAGGAAGGAGGCAAAAAGACTGGGGATGACCCTGCAAAAAAGGCCATTTCCAACAGATATGTTTGGGTTTGGTACATGCATGTATGTGGATTAATTGTGTATTGTTTGTGTTGAGGTGTGTAATAGTGGTGTTGTGTGTCCTTGTGTGGTTGTTGTGGGTGCACGTGTGTGGTGATGGATATGTCAGATGCATTGTGTGAGCATGGTATGACGTATGTTTTGTTGTATGGCTGTGTGATTGTGTATCTTAGTTGTCAGGTATTGTTACGTGTTGTAGTATGTATATGGTGTCATGTGGCAGTGTGTACTGAAATCACTTGACTAAGTGTTTGTGTAGTTACCATGTGTGTAATTGTGTCAATCGGTGCTGTTGTGTATTGTTGTGTTCGACTGTGGTGGTGCTGTGTACCAGCGAGTAGCTGTGTGTATGGCACATGTGTGCTGGCCGTGGTGTGTGTAATACAAGTGTGTATGTTGGTGTGTGTGTGTATGGGTGTGTGGTTACGTGTGTGTGTCCCCTGCCATCCCAGAAGTGTATGTTGTGTGTGTGTGTACTTTGTGTTTTCCCCACAGTGTCTGGTAGGTGTATGTGCGCACGGTTGTTGTCTTCGTCGCTGGTTCCGGAGTCATTGTGCAAGCAAGAGCAGTGGGAGGACTTCCAGTTTGGGCTCCATCGCGGCTCCAGACTGGTATGTGTTCCAGAAGGTTAGTGTCTCCTTTTATAGAGTTAGTTTCCGCCAGGGTTTTCGTAGTGGTGGGACTGCGGCGGAAACCTTGGCAGTGTGCAGCCTCATTATGTGTCCGGCGGGGGCATGGTGTGCGCCGGCCTGAAGGTGGCTACCGCCATCCATTGTGACCCAGCCGCACTGGCAGTACTGCTCGTAGTTTGGCTTTCTTCTGTTGGGAAGACTGCCATGGTCATAATTTGGAAGTCTTCTCTGTCGGCCTGTTGGCAGGATGACCACCGCTCTAGATTTGGCCATCATGGAACCATCAAACTCGTAATGACTCCCAAAGTCTGCATTCCAGCTGTATCATGTTTACCATCTGAATAAATTAGAGGAACCTGACACACAGCTTAGTTGATGTTGTAGGCTCTATGAAACAACTAGACAAAACATGTCCTGGTACAACCCCACATCCCATGACAGATTGGCTACAAAGAACAGAAGTGCAACTCAAAGAAAATCAACCCCTGCAAAAGCTCCTGGAGCCACAAGGATATGTATTTGTCATTCTTCTGGAGCAGACAAGCAGTGAAGGTGAGATACACCAGCCCCCCATCGTTTGGCATTGATTTCAACATTTTGCGGCATAAAAATTTAAATTTTGCAGCACACAGTTGTATTTATTGCGGCATTATGCAAATATACTTTTTGAAATCATTATTTTTTGGGGATACCTCAGTGGGGTGCTACACCTAAAAGATCATTCGCTGAAGACCAACATACTTGACATCCTGCCTCTCTTTCCACATGCCTTTATCATGGTTGGGCATATGTGGAAGTTGTGAAGAAAGAGTATATTGTGGTTTCATTGTGATCCTTTGTGCATAAGATGGTGAATCTCCTTTGGGAAGGTAGGGTATTTCCAGCTGGACACTTCTTCACAGGTCAACCTCCCCAAAAATTGCTCCACTGGCAGAATTGTGGTAGGTCACTAGCCAATTGCTTTGTTCTAGATTTTATGTCATATTATTACCAAAAATATCATCAGACAGAAATATTGTGACTTAATTACCCTTGACAAAGATATTGTGCCATTAGGTGAACATTTTCTGTTATTGACTCCAGTGGGTGATATTTTGCTAACCTATACTTAGTGTGCAATATTTCTGTCCTACAATATTTGTTATAAACTTTCAACAAGTAAATAATATCTTCACATTTGAAGCTTGTATGCCTAGGTAGACAACTTAATTGAATGATTAGAAAGTGCTGTCTTTATTAGTACTTTGAATGTCACCAAGGTTATTGGTAAGTTTCCCCGTTGACCTTGTGACCACTATAAAACAGCCTGCAAAATCCACTATGGCCTGTTTCGATTCATAGTGCTTACTATTTGTTTGCATAAAGTTCCAGGGCCCTTTTCAGCCTTAGAAAACAACACAATCTTGACACCATACCACAAATACACAGTAGGATATATTATTTTTAGTCCCAACTGTGGTTCTCATGCGCAACACCAGAAGTCGGTTCCCAGGTGTCTTAATTCCACTGGGTTTACAACTAACCCTTCCAATTGCACCCTGGCCACTAACAGGTACAATACTTGGAGTATAATAAGGTTTGCAGGTAGTTAAACCACAGATGAAGAAACCTAAAGCCCTAGAATCCATTCCATGACACAGAACAAATAATTATTTATATGCTTAATTAGAGTTATGGGTTGCATACAGAGTGCGTGGCAAGGGCACACATTATAGTTAGCTTTGCTGACTATAGCAAATTCATTTCTGTGTTTTTTTTATTTCAAAACATTAATGTTGTGACTGACATATTCAGCTAACTATAACATCACTTAAACCTTTGTTTTTTTTTCAGTGAATTTCTAAGGTTTTCTTTAAACAAAAACATATATTTTAATCACAGCTAACTATACCGTTACTTTAACCTTTTGTTTTTTAGTGAATTTCTAGGGTTTGTTTTAAAGTAAATTAAATATTTTTTGAGTGTATATGGTAAAATTACCGAAGAACATTTTCTGTGTGTGCACATCATTTTGAAAGGGAATGGGTTTGATTTGTACCATAACAGGAAAGGGAGCACAGTTTATGAAATGTTTCTACTAAATGATGTCTTAGTATAACATGGTGGAATTAGGCAATATTCTGCTTCAGATTGCCCTTCTCCTCAGTTCTTGCAACTGTGACATTGAGAAATCTTTCCACCAAGTAGGTTGTGAGGATAGACGGAGCTCTCCTTTCAGAGCTCTTTCTCAGACGACAGGTGTGTGTAATAGTGTTTGGAGAATGACAGGCCTGTCCTTTCACACCTCTCTCTCAGATGACAGGGGTACTTAGTAGTGTGTGAGGAGGGACTGGCCTCTCCTGTCTGACATCTCTCACAGATGAAGGCTGTTCGTAGTAAGGTGTGTGGATGGATTAGCCTCTCTTTTCAGACCTCTCTCTCAGAAGACGGGTGTGTGTGGTAGGGTGTGTGGAGAGGGACTGGCCTCTCCGCTAAGACATCTCTCTCAGATGACGGATGAGCATAGTAGGGTGTATGGATAGACTGGCCTTTCCTCTCAGACCTCTGCCTAAAATGACGGGTGTGCATAGTAGTGTGTGGAGAATGACTGGCCTACCCTTTCTCAGATGAAGGATGCGCACAGTAATGTCTAGGGAGGGACTTGCCTCTTCTGTCAGACCTCTCTCTCAGATGACAGGTCTGTGCAGTAGTGAGGGTAGAGGAACTGTCCTACCTGCTAACATCCCTCTCTCATAATGGGTGTGCAGAGTAGGGTGTGGGAAAAGGCTGTACTCTACTTATAACTCTTACCAAGCCGATGAGTGTAAATAGTAGACTCTGATAAACACCATCTCCAGTACTACTCCTTCCTACAGTAGCAAGTGTGCATACTACAGTGTATTCAAAGATCACCTGCTCCTTTCTACTTTTCACGATCCTGCAATATCAACCAGAATTAAACATTCTCATCACAATACTTATCTCTTACACCCTTCCTCTCAAAAACAAGGACACACAATATGCATTCCTACTAATGTAGTAAATTGAGAACTCAACTACACCTTTTTACTATTCATCATCCTGCGAGAGTCCCGCAAGATCATACAAATGAGTTGAAAACAATAAACATTTATTATCTTCCCTTTTACACTTCCTCTCTAAATCTATGGGGCAGCATGCCGTCCAGCTGCCCTCTTACACAGCTTTTTAACTCCAATTCTACAACACCTCCAATTTTTCACCATAAACAGTAGTGGCAGCCATTTAATTTCTAACATTCCCACAACCAGACAATCAGAGCGTTGCAGAACTAGCTGGAGCCTCTGGCATGGAGCATGGAGGCTCGACCAATCTCAGGGATCCATTGTTGATTTTACTCTTTCACGGGAGGCTTGCTGGACTCTCACAAGCCCAAGTGGCAAAATATACCTAGTGGCGATGCACAATAGGTACTTGTGTCATATGCTCACTTATTGCCATCATGGCAATCTGGTGATCAGAAACCATGCACCATGTGTAGTGTTGTGTTGGTCGCTCTCAGAGGTATGAGTACTGGGCTTGGTACTACCACTAAACCCTATCCGGGTTTTGCACCCGACCCTCTGCAAGTTGGGCAACAGGCCTCAACAATGGCTAGGCCATGCACTAACCCACCATAAGCAGCCTTTCTACAGTGCAAATGTTTTATTTTTTAAGCACTTAAACTGAAACTTTTTTATTGCTTTTTATAGTCTCTGAAACTGATTTTTTGATATTTTATATCCTTTATTACAGGTTTTTAGATCTTTTTTAACATAGAGTTCGACATTTTTGAGTAACTTTTTGTGTATCTCTGTTTTAAATTTACTGTAAATGAAATCCCTTTATAAGTTTGTTAAAGAACCTCTTATGGTTTGTATGGTGTTTTTTTGAGGTGATGGTCCAAACGTTAGGAGATTGCTCTCCAGTTTTCTTCACCTGACCATATTTTTTGTGCTTGCGCAGTGGGTTCCTATGAGAAATTAGCTTATTAGTTGGGGTGGGTTGAGGTGCATCACATGTAATAAAGGCACTTTCTTGTTAAAGATTTTAGAAATTTAAACTTGAACTCAACTGTTTGCAGCTATAGCAGAGAGCAAACATGTTTAACTCAGACAAAATGTGTAAAACATTTAGTAATACTAAAACAGTTTAAAAGTCAAAAAAACACAGCAAAGTAAAAATCCTGCTATTTATACAAAATAAAGGATAATTTATTGTCAAAAGGACACCAAAATGACAATAATTTAATAAAGGGAACAGTAGGTATGAATTTTAGAAAATGTAAATCAAAATAGTGTCACAAACCACTAAGCGCCAATGCAGAATAACTGGTTGCAGTACGCTGGGTACTAAGAATGATTTCAGGCCAACCATGATGCAGCACTGGTTGGAGACATCAACCATGTTTGACCCAGAAGGCACTTAGGGCCCGATTTAAACCTTGGTGGGCAGCTAATTTCTCTACCAGGACAATGATGCAAGTTACTCTGTCGCCCTGACAGGGGTGCCACCTGCCCAATTTAGAAATGTCCAACTGCCCACCTGACATTCTTAGCATTGGCAAGAATTGAAATCATGGCAGTTCTTGTCAATGCTTTGTAAGTTTGGTGGACGGCTCCGTCAACTTGATGGAGCTGTATGGCAAACTTAAATTGTTTTCTTTAACAAAATACTAAAGTGGACTTTTTTTTTTAAAATAGAAAAAAGAATTTACCCTTCACCATGGGAGTTTTCTCCCATGGCCAGGGTGACGTTGAGCATTTTTCAATTCCCTTTACTGCCAGGCTTTTCCTGGTGGTGACAGACTTTGAAAATCGACTGTATGTCTGTCCAATCTAAATTAGGTTGGCCGACATACAGTCAAAACTCTGATGGTCCTTACCCTGTCGGGTCATGAGAGGGGATTGATAATGGTGGAGACTGAGTAGTCTCTGCTGTCGGCAAACCTATGGCCCAAACTTTTCTAAATTTGACAGGTGGACTATAAGGTTGGCAGGGAGGGAACTCTGTAACCATTGCAACGGAATGCCCTTTCCACCAACATTTGATTCAGGCCCAAAGTCTCAAAAATGGAAGTCAGAATCCTTTGACAGGGCAGGGCAGCAGCTGTATGCAAGGATGGCTCCATGATGGCAGATAGGGGTTGGATGAGGACCTGGAGAAGCCGTTGGTTTTGGCAAGAAAAGCTTCAAGGATGAAGAAATTGTAATTTCATGCTCAGCATGTCTTCTCACTGGTTGAATATTTTTGATGCTTTTGCCCAGTCAAGAACTTTTCCTTCTGACCTGGTCTCTTTTTCAGTGCTTGGAGTGATCTTGTGGGGGCAAGGCTGCAGGATGTGTCAGATGAGGCCTTCATGAAGGCGGATACCTTCTCACTGAATTTACCCCTAAACTAATTTGGTGGAGAGGCGATCCTCCAAGCAGGTGAAACCTGTTTCTTCAGCCCAACAAGGTTGCATCTTGGGAAGAACAGCTCGGTAGGTTTGTCCCACTCCTCCAGAAAGAAGAAGTCCAAATATTTTAGAAGTCCTAGGTTTTCAGAGGTGATGCGAGAAGTCCAGTTACACACAGCCATAGGTCCCAGGACGTCAGAAACAGCACTTGGGAGTTAAAACTCCAGCAGGGATCCCCAGCAGTGTCAGGTCAGGTCCAGTTGGTACAGGTGAGCTGGGCACTTCAAGAAAAGGCTCTTTGCAGCCATGAAGTGTGTAGAGAAGGTCAGCCAACTGAACCTTGGTCTCTGCGTCTTTGTCCTGGGTACAAGTGGGAGCAAGTTCAGCACTCCAGGTCTCCTTACAGGTCTCAAAATGCAGGTGCAGTCCTTATGTCCTTCTACAGGTCTAGAGAGTTCTGAAGAAGGTGTCTTTGGGTGCACTAGCACTAGCTTGTGGATGAGGGTGACTCCTGACCCCTTCCTAAAAAGTAGGGCAAAGGTTCTCAGGGTTAACCAAAACCATTTTTACAGGGCTTCCTGTATGCTGTACTACTAACAATCCTATAGTGCCCCTCACTCACTAAATCCAAGTTGAAGAAAACCTTCTCCCCCTGTGCACATTATGTGTGACTTTCCAGAGGTGAGATCATGATAGTGAATAACCCCCCTCTATGGTTACTCCAAACCACGTCTAGGGGTAGCTTTCTTCCCACTGGGTTTGGTTCCTGTCTAACTGGAAGGGAATATGGAGGAGCCTGCTCAGTTGTCATCTGACATCTGCTTGTGACAGGAGATGCCCCTTTGAAGATAATTAATTTCCTTTGCACAGCCCAACTCGTCTTCCTGCAAGGGGAATAAAAAAACCTCCTCAAACCCAGTCCATTGTCTCTGACCTGGGAGTAGTTTTCACACTTCACCAGGGCCATTCACCAGCTGGGTAACAGATGGAGGGCTAATGCAAATTAGCCTCAGAGAGATTGAGGGAGGGAAAAAGTAACTTTCTAAAAGTCTCTTTTCCTTAATATTTATCAAAATTCAACTTCGACTTAAAGCTTAGCTTTTAATAAGCACAGAAAATAGTCGTATAATCGTTATGTTAGATGGTATCTAGCTAGAGATTGTAGATTTAATACTTAATATTACTTCCCATTGTTTCTCTAATGGTCGGCCAGCCTTCCTAAAGGGAAAATAGCTTATGTGTGCTAGTCACTGTCAGGTAATGTTAAATTTGGAAGTGTGATTTTAACTACCATGCACCCTGCCTTGTGGGCTAAAAGGACTACATAGAGGTTTCCCCTGTCAAAAAACACCACCTTGATGGGTAAGACTGCAGTTTTAAAAGTGCAACAGGGAGGGTACAGTATTAGGGCTGGAATCATGTTTGTCTTGCCACATTAATGGATGGCATATTAGTGCTGTAGTCCATAGGTGACAATTAAATTTCCATGCCATGAGTATATATTTCTTGACATCATATACTATGGCCTTCTAGGAAAGTTAAATAGGACAATTAGTAGAAGATCTATTTCATCACATTTTAGGGGTCAGAGCACGTGCACTGGGACCTTGTTAGCAGCATCAGTCCACAAAATTGGGAACGAACATTCAAAAAGATTCTTACAGTTGAAACCAACTTCAGCCTAGGATCATTGTTCTCTTCCCGTGCTTGTAGGACATCAGCATGTGCTCTTTCTTCCTCTGGTACCTCTTCTTGTCTCCTCCAATGTACTGCAGCATGGGAAAATTAATTTGAATGAATAGCTTTGAGATGCCTTATCATCCCTGTGGTTCTAAATTAAGAAAGGCCATTCTATCCCTGAATCAGATCCTGTTACCAAAGCACATGCGACTTTGCAACCCTTCATCTTCTTCTCACTTTGTCTGGGAGGGAAGAATGTTCACACTACAGTAGATACTCACTTCTTCTTGATGGGTTGACATTTCAACCCTATCTTTATCTAGAAGCTGAGTTAATGTAGTCTGTGAATTGGAGCCTTCTGCTTTCTGATTCTGCTGGCTCTTTTTATTGAGACTTTTATCTTGCAGAAAAAGCTGAAGTTTCTCTTCAGGATATCTTTTTCAATGCAACACATGGAAACAAAATGGTCTGTGTACAAGAGTGGTTCCTAGTTTCTTAAGGACTGGAACTTGTTTTTGACGTCAGTTTAGTGTGTCACCAATCAGAACGCTCTTTTCTTTAAGGATTTGCATGTCCTCTAGAGATCCACCAATGGACTTTCATACTGGGAATCCTTTTCCTGTTTCACAGCTCTTGCACAATTGCAGAGGCGATGTTTTCATGCCAAGTTTTGTGAATCTGAAAATGAATAACGTGACCCTCTCACACTTTTTTGGTAACGTGTTGTTTTGCAGAAAAAACTGAAGTTTCTCTTCAGGATAGCTTTTTCAATGCAACAATGGAAACAAAATGGTTTGTGTACAAGAGTGGTTCCTAGTTTCTTAAGGACTGGAACTTGTTTTTGACGTCAGTTTAGTGTGTAACCAATCAGAACCCTCTTTTCTCTACGGATTTGCATGTCCTCTAGAAATCCACCAATAGACTTTCACACCGTGAATCCTTTTCCGTTTTCACAGCTCTTGCACCATTGCAGAGGTGGTGTTTTCATGCCAAGTTTTGTGAATCTGAAAATGAATAACGTGACCCTCGCACACTTGTTTTGGTAATGTGTTGTTTGAAAGTACTGGTAATTTAAATATAATCAAAACGTCACTAATAATGGATTGTATTTTAATATTTTCATGTTGCAAACCTTATGGGATTAGCAGTACTGGGAACTGGTTTTTAAAATCCAAGATGTGCCTCAAACACCCATGCCAATTATCCAGAGTCTGCAGAAAGATCTAGAAATTCTTATCAACCATTCCAAAGGTATGTTTGGATCCTAAGAGTGAATTGTTTCACATTCAAATGGTTCTTGAAATGTTTGAACAGATCATTGCACTCATTGCCATAGAACAGCTCTGCAGGAAAGTAATGTGCCCTATTTATGACTGTAGTTTTTGTTTTTGGGGAAGCAGAAATATTCCTACTTTTCTGGTGGCTTCTAGACCAGAAGAACACAAGAAGAGAAATCAAGAAGAAGAAAAAGGAAATGATGAACAGGAAGATATTCAGACTGATGGTTTGTTTACCATTTCTGCTGGTGAAAAACCAGTGTCATAAGATACTTGGATTTCACTTTATGTGACATGAACCTGAGCAGGGGCATTAGAATAAAATGCAAATACAGGTGAGGAACGTCAGTGATGCACACAAATTTTAATGAATGGCATGGACTGCAGCTCATTGTTGAGACCATGATTATGAGGAGGGATGTTAAAACGGATAGCACTTGCTCTGTGACGAATCCAGCTGCCGTCCTTTCTGAAGGGAGGCTGACTTGACATATATTGCGTTAGGAAGAAAAAGAAACTGCTGCACCATTATTGAGGGAATGCATTATTTGGTGTTGTCTCTTGCAGAAAGCAAAGAGGAGGTGTGCACAAATTAAGTGCTTCTCCACCAACACGTCATTTGTTTTTCTTTTTTTAACCCATTTTTTCCAATTTTCATGTATTTGAATTTAGTTTTCCCCAAAAAAGTAAAACACAAAAATAGTTCCTTTCAGAACCAAATCTAATAATTTAAAAAAGATAAAAATATATGTTTTTTGTGTATATGAGTGAGATTGAGTACTAGCCAGCTGCAGGGATAGGGGAGAGGGTCTGGCCTTCAGCCAAGCCCTGCCCCAAAACTTCTGTGGTAGTTGGCTACAGGGCCTGACCTCCAGCCTTGACCTGCACCAACCTCCTGGAGGCTGACTAAATCTTCTGTGCATGGCCTTTGCCCTTGTGCTATGGGGAGTGGCTTGAGGCCCTGTGCCCAAACCTCCATGTGGCTTTACCACAGGGCCTAACCCTTGACAGGTGGACTACCCCAGATGTTCACAGTCTTCACACATACACAGTGGGGATTGGCTGCTGGGCCTGACCTACAACCAGGTCCTGTGCACAACCCACCACAGGTGGCTACATACAGCTGTGAATATGAGTTGGCCCACTGAGCCTGGCCTTTGACCTGGCCCATTTCTTTTGATTTGTGGACTCTGGTTGGGTACTGCGAGCCCAGTAAACTCCTCCTGTACATGGACTGCAAACCCAGCATACGGTTCTGTAAACCAGCTTGCTCTGGGTTCATGATTCTTGGGCATGACGCTTGCCCTTTCTTCAGATCCTGGATTTGCAGTACCTGTCACCCCTATTAGGGCATGTGGATCCGAGTGACCTAACAAGTACCACAGGCCCCAAGACACTTTTTTTTTTTTATAAGTGTAAAGGTTCTGTGAATCTTGTGAAGAGCATCAGTTGACAACGCAGAATCCTTTATTTATTTGACCAGTGGCAGGGGCACTAAGAACTGGGTGTCAGAATGTGCTCAGGGGGTGCATAGATGGGCCAGATGTCCGGATTTGTAATGGTTGTTACAAGTGTCTCTTCTAAGTCCTACGGGAGGTGTCCCTTGTCACGTCATCAGAATGCAGATCAAGGATCAGCTGGCCAGTATGTCTGATTGGCATTTGAAGAACTCAATCAGGAGTCCCAAGATTTACCTGTTGCAAATGGCCTCTATGATCTCCTCGGCGGTGATTGATACTTCCAGTGAGGTACACTGGTGAATTGTGAGTCTTGAATAGTGGATAAGTAGTCATGTAAATTGACAGATGATGGGGGATTAAAGTCTGCGTAAAGTCAACCATAGTATTGCACAAAGGCATTAGCTAAGTCTCTAGTACCATTAATAAGTGTGCCATTCGAGCTTTCAATATGTGCACTCTATCTATTGCCCTCCTACTCAGCTAATGTACTAATTTGCCAGTTTTGCATATATTCGGCCCTGGGAAGCTTGCAAGTGCTTCATCTTCACCTCGCTGTATATCTTCAAATTCAGGTTTGTGTAGGGTTGCCCTGTTCAGCTGTCTGTTTCTCGTGTTCGAGGTTGGCAGCCCTCTGTCATTGTTCCCTCTTTTGAATAGTCACCTTGGATATCATTCCAACGCTAATCACTGCAACAAAAGCTCCCCACAAGATAAATGCTGATTATATTGAACCTGTAGTCAGTTTAAAGTATTATGTTGAGTTTTCTTAAGGGTTTCCCGAAAGTCCATTTTAGTCAGCAACCATTCACTCAGCCTTCGTTTATTGCAGGTGGATCTCTAGGGATGTATGATCTGAAAACACATATGCTATTATCTATCAAAGATACACAGAGGGGACAAAAAATAGACAATACAGGGCCGGGATTTATGTGCCCCCGAGAAGAAAATCGTTCTGCTGAACGATTCCAGTGGAGCCAATTGTCCCTTAGTCCAATTGTTGCCTCGAAGGACGCCGGTGGATATGACGTAGCATTGCCATCATCAGGTGCCCTGCTCAGTCCAGTGCTATGCTCATGAGACCATTGAAATTGCCTCCAATAATCGTGGGTCCTGACGGTGATGTAAGTTTCATAGTGCTGAGGTGAGATAGAATTGCTTTAGAATTGAGATGGTGAATATGCAGAAACGGTCGTGATAGGAAACCACAAAGTGAACTGGTCACTAAAAAATATTGCCCCAACATTTCATTATTGACATGATCAATCACTAACAGTAGTTGGGTATTGATCAAAGTTTCTGTCCCTCTGGAACCTCTATGGAAGTCAGCATGGTAAGCTTTGGAAAACCCATATATTTGAAGACATTTACATTCATTACCCAAAAGGTGGATTTCTTGGAGTAGAAAGATATCATTTCAATATTGTTTAGTTTACTTAAGGACTGTCCTTCGTTTGATTTTATTTAGAAGGTCGTTAACTGTCCATCAGAGGCATTTTAATGGGTTCTCTGTGTTGCTTGCATGTGTGATGATGTCAGTGTGTGTACATAGTATGATTGTGGTGAGGACTGAGACTGAAAAGCCTTCTTGGCAAGTGAATTTGAAATATAGATAAAAACCCTCTTACCTCTACCTTATACTTTACATGAAGAAGTACCTGTTGAAATCAAACTAGGACCATAGTCCCTTTACATAGGCAAAGCAAGCACGTTCCATGTTACCTAGAGTACACCAAGCAAAGAAAGCCCTTACTAAATCAGATTCAACTGTTAAACAAATGATGAGGAATAGCCTCATTATAAACATCCAGGGTCAGTATATCATAAAGGATACTGGAAGGAATCGCCCTTCCATTTGGTATAGTTGTTGTTGCTTTTTAAATCACCGTCTGAGAAGTATCAATTATAATGCCGGTCCTGCATTTTATAATTTGGAGACCGAATTAACTATCACTGGTCTTGTCTTAGGGATTTCGTGTGAGTGCGTAAACACCTCGTGTGTGGTGGTCTTGACAGCAGGAAGTCCTGGCCCATGGCTCTCCGCACTGTTTTGATGAAAGCATATTCACCACCCATGGCCTGGTCTCTGATTCACTAGACCAACATTTTGTGTCTGTTATTGGTGTTGATTCATTCCAGAGAGTGAGGGCTGCTGTACCACCCACAGGCAACTCCACCACCCATAGGTAATTGAAAGAAGAGTGACTGTGGCCCCTAAATTACTTTGGGCCAATTCACAAAGGTAATTTACTTGTAGTAAAGTTATGAGTGCGGTGTCTCCGCAATTGCAGCAGAATCTCCACATTCGGGGTGAAATCTTCACATGGCACACTCTCTGCAGGGCACCATGGGGAAATTCCGACTGCGGAGACTCCGCACTCATAACTTTACTATATCTAAGTTACTTTTGTGAATCGGACCTCTAGTGTTTAGCATAAATTAAGAAAATGGAGTGAATCCTCATTTCTCTTCGGTTTTGCTTGACTTGATCAAAGGATTTGTGTTACTTTTCAACTTGTCTAGCATAATCAGGAAATATTAGAATGGCATAGGAGTCGTATTTCACTTCGTTTTGTGTTCAGATTATACAGAGAATCAGGTATATATGATGAAACTTGAGAATGTGGGATATTATTGGTCAAGCCGGAGCACCCAACAGGAGAGGTCTTGGCTAATTCACTTATGAAATGCGTCAGTTATGAATCACAGAGTCAGTTCTTCCTTTTGGACAGCCATCAATAGCCAAGTAGTAAGTAAAATGTCCAGGTAGTGACTTTAGCCTCTTTAGGAAAGACCACAAATCACACATTGTTTCTGTGTAGCCAGCCCTCCACATTCTCAGCTGTGGGGCGCAGTTCTTTGGATGTGGCAGCCAATTGTGCAACCATAGATTTAAGCTCCTTTACTTTGCCTTTGGCTCTAATATGCACCATTCAGCCTCTGTGACTCTCTCTACTGCACTATGCAAGTCCTACCTAAAGAAGATCAAAACAGTACCAACTTCACTTATTTTTGTCCCCAGGGCCACCTTTGTTGTATGGCTTGGAGGATAAGTGATGTTGATTTTGGCTCTTCATGACTTAGGGCCTGATTTCGAGTTTGGCGGAGGGGTTACTCCGTCACAACCTGACGGATATCTCATCTACCGTATTACGATCCCATTATATTCTATGGAGATCGTAATTAGGCCCTTAGTTATTCCACCCACTCCACAGCCATATCCACTATGAATGCTATTGGTTTGCCAGTAATCAATTTGGTGTATTTATCAGTTTTGCTTTGTTTTACTGCATGGTTTGATTTATCCAAGGTCAATGACATCTGTTCTTTAGGAAGGTTTCTGGAAAAAGCTTGCAACAGCTGGGAAGGGCAATGGTGCTCTGTCAACTACCTCAGTATGTCACTCCCCAAAATGTTAGTGTGTGCTGCCAGCCATCAGGTTCATTAAAAAGAATAACGAATGTCAGTCCACACAAGGGGGCCATGACATATCCTGTGGTGTGTGTATATTACTAGTCATAGCACTAAGCATAAGCATTATAGTAAGTCTTTAATGCACTAGTTAGTGTGATGTTGAGGACCGAGACACCATTGAGACACCATTTGCCAGTGTTTGCACCTACTCCTACCCAAACGGCCAACCTGCACTATGCGCAAACTTTGAACATAAACAATGAAGGTTGTCTGCAAAGCCTGGTGTCCCACCAGATACAAGACCCTGTGCCCACCTATTCATGACTACCTAACCCAATATGTGATTATGCTTCAGCTCTTCGCAGCAAAGACTGACCAAAGGGTCTGTTGTTCAATGATGCTCAGTAGCCAGCTTTCCGCAAGTCACCTCATCAAATTTGTTCAACTTCTGAAATATTCAATTACTTCTTTTGGAAATTTACAGACAAGCTTATAAGAGTTGATAAGAGTTACAAGAGCTAAATGATCAGGTTGGGTTATTGTATTACTCCTAGTTCACAAAGCGTATTGCACACTGTCAGAATCATTTGTTGATCTCATTAGTAATTTCAACACAGTAATTTTTGTGTTATTTAAATATATTCAGTTATGTCATCAATGATGCTAATTAGTGATGCAGCATGTAAGGTCATTAGCAGTGCATGATGGGGGCACAAGTTATAGTTAGTTCACTATATGATAACTGGCATATTTCTGTGATTTTTAGGTTCTTTCATGTTAGTTCATGTCACCTTCCAACACCAAACTATAATGTCAGCTAACCTTTTCTTTTTCCCATTGTAAAAAATGTTCATATATATATTACCTGGACCTATCTTTCTATGTGCCGAGACTCCAAACTCATAAAGATACTACTTGTAAATCCCTTTGTCAATAGCAAACATTCGTAAACTTACACAAAAGTGTAAGTTTACCTTTGTGAACCAGACCCTAGCTGTATAAGACTCAAAATGCATGCATTGCAGATTACAGCTTGTAGACTTCTTAAGTCACATGTCTGTGTCCTTTCTGTCACATTGCCTACCAGAAGTGATCACTGGGATTCCAACGGGACAGCTGTAGCAGCCTACATAAAACAGTAATCCATTTAGGATCAGCACACAAAATTTCAATTAGCCCAAATTAGCATGTTACTTTCAGTCGAACATTTATGTTCTTACAAGCCCCTATTTCATTATCCAAAATAATATACTCCATAAACATGTAACCATTAGGCTTCTTTAAGTCATTCCATTATGTCACCGTCATAGCAGTAGATAGGATGAGGTGTGTTTACCTTAGTTTGCTTCATGTCTCAAGCTTACAAAGGATAAAACTGCAGGGTTTTGAATATGTTCAGCCTATGGCATAGGTAATTAGGATAATTGGTATAAATATCTAAAGTTATATTTGAGCTCAGCTTGCTGAACATGATCGGTTATTTCTTTCACTTGTGGAGGATGTTGCCTGTGTACATTAAAGATTTATATAGAGGGATGTAACAAGCGCAAATGTAGCAAAGATGTCCAGGAGCATATCATATATGGGATGTTTCTCTCACACCATTTAACATCATAGCTTCAATGGGCACTGTCTCCTTAGAAACTCGAGCCAACTCAAAGAATGAACTTGACAACTCAAGAAATACAAACTCAACTCACGGAATGAAAGTTGTGGAATTAGATAACCTGCAACAATCCAGAAATAAAATAGGTCTAAAGATGCAAGCTAAACATGGACTGACGTAAGGCCTTGCTGTAGCCCATTTTGGACTTACAAAAGTTAACTTGCTCTACAAACCTCAAAAGGCCTTTCTAACAATCTTGTGGTCTGTTCGTAAGAGCTTGCACAAACAAGTCTTATTATTGTAGATACAGCTATCCCTGCTCACAAGGACAAAAAAAGACATTTGAGAAAGGGATCATTCTGTTTTCAAAGCAAAACTATCAATTTTTTATTAATTCAGATTCCCAATCCATAAATGTTCCATTATCAAGTACTGAAATGGTTCAGGATAGACAAAAAGAGAAAGGACAAGAAACCAGTTCCCTCTGACCAACTTTCATTAATAGACGTGAGAGTACATCATTTTGCAAGATGAGCTCTGAATAGAATAGAATTTTTTGCACATATTTAGAAATTTCAGCTAGTTATAGTATGGTGTAACTTATCTTTTGCTGGTATGCAAATATGACCTTTTCCTTTTCAGAATGTTCTGGTCTACAGAAAGAGGAAACATAGTACTAGTACAAGACACAGAGGTTAAAAATGAACATGTCAAGGATAAAATATTGTGTATCCATCTATATTGTTGCGTAAACATATATACCTTGTTTGTTACTGTGGTTAATGTAATGTCTTGAATTTAATAGGGACATAGTTACCATATCACAAAAAGACAAATGGCTCTAATCCATTTATCAAAACTAAATGCATCAATAGAACTTCTCCAATAATCTAATTATAACGACATTGAATCTCTTAAACTAAAGATCCAATAATTACCTAATGTTTTATTTGCCGGCTATTATTCATAAAGGTGGTGTAGCAATTTGCGGTCATAAATCAATAAATGTTGAAATAATATCAGATGCACACTATGATGTTGATGGTAAATGGTTTCTTTTCAACGCTTTTTTCAACAGAGTTAATTTAATAATTTAAAATTTATAACAAACATACAAACGTCTGACTTTCTGGAATACTGGTAAATTAAAAATAGCCTGGTTGACAAAGAAAAGTTTATCCAGCCTGGTGACTATAATCAGATTTTTTAACCATTCCTTGCTAGGAAATCTGAATATGAATGTCTCCCACGTAAATCAAACAAAACTTTTAAAGGTTCAACCAATGCTAGAGTTATTTTTGCTTCCTGGAGAATTTTGCAGCCCCGGCTTCAGAGAACATACAATTTTCTCACCTCTGGGGTTTGTCATCATGAAGTGATTATATCTTCTGTAGTAAATCTACTACTGCAAATCTTATCAAATCAGAAATCAGATCTATGTTCATATCTGATCATGCCTTTCTCAATTGTCATGTACAATCATTCAGTGTAAGCAGATTGTGAAGAACAGTTTGTCAATGTGTTTCAGTGTCATGAATTTAAATGATCCACCCTCTTCAGGACAGTAAATCTTTTTATCTTCGTCTTTTTTAATCTTCCGTGTTGAGTTTTTATTCACATAGCCTTCTGGCTCTGAACGTTAGGTAGCTATAAAGATTGAAACTTATAAGAAAAGGATATATGAGCAGCTGTCTTGTTGATAATGCATCTAGGTCAATAATACTCAACTTTACAAGAGGAAATTGTTTAAGTATTGTGTGTTTTTATGTTTTACATATGATGATTTAAGTATTAGAATGAGTGATGGAAAAGGAAAAAGATTTAGGGCCTCATTAACAGTTTGGGGAACGAAAACTCTGTCCGCCAAACTCCAAATAGGGTGGCCGCCGCCTACGCGGAAACCTCCAAGCTGGAGTCATTAAGAGTTTCCCGCTAGGTCGGTTGGCGGAAACCTAAGTCTCCACCTGCAGGACTAGCGGGAAACAGGCTTCAGCATGGTCTCCAGCTTGTAATCAAGCCGACGGCAATGCTGTAGCCAGCAGGGTGCACTAGCACCCTCGCAGTGTTCACTGCTGCAAGTGCAAGGGCAGTACAGGGGGCCCCTGTGGCCCCCTGCACCTGTTCTCCGCCAGCCTTTCCCTGGGTGCTTGCTGCGCTGCCCTGGCGGATTAGGATCTCCGCCACCACCAGACCACCGGGATCCAAGGTCCTGGCGGAGCTGGCGGTTCCTTGGCGGTCGGACCGCAAGGGTTTTTATGTGGCGGTCGGACCGCCATCGCATGTGTGGTGGTCATAAGACCGCCACACTTGTAATGAGGGCCTTAATGTCCTGAAGAAGGTGGATCATATATATTAATCCCATTGAAACATGTTGAAGATCTGTTCATTACAATCTTCCTGCATTGAATGATTGCACATGCACTGAATGGATGACTGATTCTGGATTGGATTCAGATTTACTTACAAGTTTGAGTAGTACCTTGGGGAGTCTTTTGGGTGATTTTACTCCCTGGCAAAGCCACTAGGCCTGCCTCATTCAAAATGACACCCCCTTCTATTGTGAAGTTGCATCTGTTATATGTGAGGGTATTGTGACTATACGGTTCAGGATCCATTGGAAGTGTGATGTGATATGTAGGTATCACCAAAGCTATTTCTATCTCCCTGATGTATATATTTGTGAATGATATTTTAAATGTATTATTGTTGTTACCTTTTTACATTTCAGAATCCCAGTATATTCTTTCAAAAGTTCAGATCGTCACATTTCTTATTGAATAGGAAATCTCCTAAAATAACCACGAGGAAAAAAAATGACACAAAACAGAAGGTGGTGTCAGATTGCCTGATTTTAAACTCCATCACTACACCTTTAATATCAGACAAGCCTCTTGTTTATTGAATTCTTGTACAGCCAATAGCACTTCTGGGTGGATTACGTTGGAAAATACATTGTTGAATCATTTCAATTTCATGAAATAGTGCACATTAATAATTTACCTAAATTAAGGAAACTCGTATTAATGAGCTGGAATTTGTTGCAAGAATTTATATTTTCTAAAATGTCCACTTTTAACAGTACTGCCTTCTCTGTGATCTGGTACAATGCAGGCTTCTCTTGTATGTCTTAACTATTAAAATAGAGTAACAGTGTTCCTTTTAGGGCTTTAGAAGACTTTTAATATACCCAACAATTCTTTTACACAATGTTTAACATAAAAACAATCATATAAGGTGTAATTAGTTGTCAGATTTTCCACAACTTCTTTTATTGTTTTCCTACAAAATACTAATCTTTCATCAGAGAGGTGTAATTTTCTGAAAGCTTAATTTATTTAAAAAAACAGCTTCACTAGAATATGGCCACAAGAACTACATCTTCCAATGAACTGCAATGGAAGACAAATGTATCTGTATCTATACCGATTGATTTATGGATTTAAAAAGGACTAAGATTCATATATCTTCCAAAGCTGCAACCCACAATCACTAAATTATCATTTTTAATATATAGTAATTAATACGCATACAAGACAAGCCATGTAACATTTCTAAGACCCTGGATGTTTTGTGTTGGCAATGTCAAGTCTCCAAAAAGGACTTATGTTATCTGTTGTGCTTAGTTTAGATAAAGTGTTTGGTTTTTAAAACCAAATCTGGTATAAAGTGAATTACATTACATTCTTAATTTGAATTTCCTTATACTTTCCCAAATTTACTTTCGGGTCCCCTTTTAGTTCTGGGAAAAACGAATAAATCTAACAATTATAAAGTATTTCCAAGTTTAATTTCTGTTGCTTTTCAGCAAATCAACTCATGTAGGAAAGACATTCCTAAATGTTCACATCTTGTCCATTTTTCCTAGTGAAAGGGAGTGTGTGCAAATCACAGAAATGATGCCACATGTCCTCATTAAATAAGATATGTGTTGGTTACCATTAACCATTTTTCAATCAGAAATCTGTCTGTATTCAATTCTCATGTTCTTTTATTGCACGAAATTAAGTGAAGTAAAAATCCATACTTCACAGAGAACTGTGAAATAGGGAAATATGTATTGGATCCTTGTGAAATATGGGTTTAATTGTCATAATGACATTCCATAAACCACTCTGCAGAGGTTTACAGTTGTCTGGGTAACTATGATTAATTGAATGGGGGACCATATTATGTGGCATGATTGTGAAAATGGTGCAGTAAGAAGGATACTTATATGGTATATTCTTTGTCAGTATTATTTTAATCCAGCTGACCTAGAACAGCATGTTTTAAGGTATTTAGGAAATGTGGTAAATACGTAATTATGTGGTGAACACTGCAGCTACAAAATTGCATGAATCCTCTGGACCTCCTCATTGTCTATTGTTTTAATACAATCTACTCATGAAAGGTAAACAAAACCTAAACACACTAATTCCATACCAAACAGTGCCTATTGTGAGCTGCCCTTGAAGAAAACAGGTTTTTCATTTAACTTCCCCAAAATAAGCATGTAATTCAAACAAACATAATAAGTATCCTGTAACAGGGTAATCACTTTTTGGCCTTGTGGTTTATAGTGTCAGCAGAACCTTTCAGTGTAATATTGCCCTATATTACAGTTATCATTTATATAGTCTCCCTGTATACAGATATATTTATATATTCAAAACTCATTACAATTCCATCATCGTCATCACTTTATTTCGGTAAAAATATACCATAAAAGTACAATACAAAACGATCAGGGAGATAAGAATAAGAATAAAAATATTAAAATTTGAAGTCATGCTCTAAAATCAGCAAATTTAAAACAGTACGATACAATGGCTAAGTTTCCATAAGTATGAAATATAAAAAAGGGCATACGACATCAGCTGAATAATGGATACAATAAGCTACTATCCATACATTATATGTTTTACAACTATAATCTGCTATGCCTACTTCTAATATCTGTTACTAAATTTTGTTCTTTAAAATCCCAAGTCTAAAGTGCCAGATAGATTCAAAATGTTTTGCCAAAGAACACACAATTTGTACAGATGAATCTGACTTGAGTACTCTCAAGGCAGCTAAGCAGTTCTTAAAACCCATTTGTTTGCATAAGGGGATAATCCAAAGAGCCCTCTGATTGCGGTATGCTGGACATTGGAAAAGAAAATAGGTCACAGTTTCTTCATTCTCACAGCACATCGGACATAACTTAGACCTATTGTTTGTATTGGACCATTTATAGGTTAGGGTACGCAAAGGAAGAGACCCTATTCTAAATCTAGTGTACAGGGTGCGTGCAAATAGAGAAATTATTGCGTCCATGTAATGCTCGAACTCATGATGGCATTTGATTTGTAGAAAACTGCCAGTCATAGAGGAGGGCGAAACTGCGGCAAATTTCAAAGATTGGACATTAAGCCAAAATGCGTCCTTCAAGATCTGTGTAGCATTTTTAGGAATAGAGGCAGGGTCCTTCCAATAGGTCCCCAACCCAAAATGAAAAAAGGACCGTTCTACATAAGCACACCACTTAATTCTAGTAGTAAAATTGGTCAGCCCAAGTCTATATGGAATGAGAGCGTCTAATGACCATAGACAAATCCAGAACAACAATGGTCCTAGGGCGGCAATCTGATTAATTGGGAGAAGATTTAGATCCATTCGGATGGGCAAGGATGGGGTACTTGAAGGCACTCTTAACAACATCTTTAAAAACAAGTTTTCCACCCTTGCCAAGTCCTCCAGATTGCAGTGGCCCTACAACTCAGCTCCATATAGAGACCCCTCCCCCCCTAGCTTGAGATTTGTATATTTCAAGGGCAGGAGTCAAAGC
This sequence comes from Pleurodeles waltl, assembly GCF_031143425.1. NCBI lineage: Eukaryota > Metazoa > Chordata > Amphibia > Caudata > Salamandridae > Pleurodeles > Pleurodeles waltl. The sequence continues at coordinate 1,315,252,528 of NC_090440.1, forward strand.
AAATCTGGGGGATCTAGCTGCAAATCTCACGATACCGCCCGCCCTTTGTTTCCGGCACATTGTTGATTTCTGGAGGTGGGCATGCCATTTGTGTGAGTCTTCTAATTTTAGACCTAAATAATCAAAAGTGCCCACTCTTTCCAATATGGCACCCTCTAAGCAAATAGGTCTCCTCATCTTATGCTTTTTATCTCCAAACACCATATATTTAGATTTTATTGAGTTAATTTCCAAACCATGGTCTTTGCAAAAGTCCATAAACCTCGCGAGCAAATTTGAGAGGCCTATAGCTGTTTGGGATATTAGCAAAGTGTCATCAGCAAATAGAAGGCATGGAATCTTTTGCCCCCACAATTTGGGGGCATCACTAGAGCATTCCAAAAGATAGGGGATACATGCATTGATGAATAGAAGGAACAGTGTGGGTGCAAGTACACAGCCCTGTCTCACGCCACGATTTGTGGGAAACTCTGGGGTTAGTTCATCTTCCGGTCCCCATCGAATTCTGGCACAGTTGCCAGTATAAAGATCTCTGATTATATTTAACATAGAACAGGGAACCCCTACACTGCTCATAATTTCCCACAGTTTATGGCGTGGGACAAGGTCAAAAGCAGATTTCAGGTTTACAAATGCCACTAAAAGATGGCCTGAATCCACATCAACAGTTTTCCATTTTATGGTAATGAAGCGGAAGACCTGATTGATTGTGCTGACCTGGTCTCTGAATCCTGCCTGGAGATAGCTTAGTACTTGGTTATCCGCTAACCATTTTTCAGCCTGCTTAATAGCTGATAACAGAATATTTTTTGTAAATTATCTAAGAGGCTGATGGGTCTGTAATTCCCTGGTGAACCTCTCTCCCCTTTCTTATATATCGGCACAATAATTGCCTCCTTCCATGAATCAGGATAAGACCTGTTAATCAAGACAGCGTTGGAGATCCTATTTACGTACAGGATCCAATTGATCAAGTCCACTTTATACCTATCTGAAGGGATCCCGTCAGGCCCTAGGGCCTTCCCTGCTTTTTGAGCGATGATTGCCAACTCAGTTTCTTTTAATGAAAGGGGGGCAAAGAAATCACTGACGATTGTAATAGTGACATCTCTCCAGAGCTAATGGCGTCACGGTCAGATGCGGAACCATACAGCTCCTTAAAGTGAGAAAAACAAATTTCAGGGGCAATATGACACTCTGGCTTGAGTGCTTGATTTTGGTCGCGACGAGCAACCAGAAGCCAGAAGCGTTTAGAATCGTGGGCCCTTGCAGCCTCAGCCAATTCACTCCATAGTCCCTCTTCATGCTTACGTTTGCACGTCTTCCATGTGGAGACATAATTTCGCCTTGCCTTAACAATATCTTCCCTATCTTTTGTTCTTAACGCCTTAATCAAGGTGCTTTTGTCCTCTCTGGATCTCTTGTCGAACCACTTACTACTAGGATAAGAAGAAGAGTTACTTGAAAGCCTAACATATTTGGAAAACAGCTCCTTAAGAGTAGCAAAGAGATCCGAATGGAGGGACATGACTTCAAGCGAGGTTAATGTGAAATGGTCGTCAAAGAGCTGGTGGCTAGAAACTAATACACGCAGTTTATCCCGTAGCTTGTTGGATCTCTGAAAGGAATCACATCTTACCGTGCGCCTATTACTGGACAGCTTCAAAACGCCAGAGGATGCAGGAGCAGAGGGAAACACAGCTCCTGATAAAAAAGTTCTATCATATACAGTTTGGAGACGCGCATGGTCACTGGTATGTGGATAACCCACTTTCACATTTATTATATAATGCCAGACCCTTAAGTCAAAAAGAATGTAGTCCAAAGTACCACTATATGATCCCCTAAAAAAGGTTGGCCTAGCAGGGCTATCAGCTGGAAAACGGCCATTACCAAGACGAACGCCGTGAAGTATCATGAGGGCTATTATCTGCAGAGCCCTAATACAGGCGTTAGATGAATTTGGCTAAATTGAATTACAATTCATCCTGTTTCTTTTTCTCTCTTTTACTCTTTCTGTCAAGGTCTGTACACAATGAAGTTTTGTTGAATGCCCTTTGAGAATGCTCAAAGATAGGGCAACTCTTCTTAATAGCCACTGTGCAACGGCATGCCCTGCATCAACTAATCATCTAATGTTATCCATTGCAGCTACCAAAGCTGTTTCTGTTCCATGATTCCTTTGGAAACTGTACCGGAATACATTCAGCAGACCATCTTATTCCTCCACATACCCCATCAGATGGCGATTAAAGTGTTTCTCCAGGAACTTCACTGGGACCGGAAGCAAAGAGATAGGGCAATAGTTTTTTAGGTTGTTGGGATCAAGACTGGGCTTCTTAAGTAGTGGTCTTATCTCGTCCTCCTTCTACAGACATGGATAAGGCCCTAAGATAATAGCAGTGTTAATGACCGAAGTTAGAGGACGAGATACCATGCTAGCTTCTAGTTGCAGAGTTTTCTGGCACACATGGTTCAAGAGAGGATCCCGATTTAATTTTGAGGATATGTGGCTCGGTTAGTTCTGGGGTCAGAGAAGGGAATCCCGCAAGTATCTGCCTATGCTTCTCCTTGTCCCCCATTGATATTGACGGACTCCACTGCAGCTCCCTGCTAAAACATAAGGGACCTTCCTCTAATGTATTGGGGGCATTGAGCACCTAGTGGATGTTTGAAATGTTCTTTCTGAAAGAAATCTGGTAGCTTGTTGCAGAGTTCTTGTAAACCGTCTATTTCAGAATGGGTGGGGGTGAAGATAGCTGATTAATTAATGTAAAGAGCACTTTTGGGGAGCTGGTCAACTCAAATTTGTTATTACAGTACAGTGATTTTGCTTCTCTAATGGCAGGTTCATAATCTCGAAGGGCTGTCTTATATAAAGACCTCTCCTGCTTCTCATAGAGCCTTAGACGCTATGTAAACCCAGGGACAGTCAGCACTTTTCTCTGAAGTTTAGTTTCCTGTAAGGGAGCTTCCATATCAGCCGCCAAACACAACCAGGCTGAAAAGTCTTCCTCCTCTCTATCCACCTCATCAGGGACCTTGCGAGGTATGTTATTAAGGACACTGTTGAAGGACTCAGTTGAGACCCCTTTCCAGTTCATGCTGACGGTCTTCTTACCCAGTAGATTGTCCTTCTTCTGGAGAGGGGGAAAAGTAAGAGAGAAGGACACTGGCCTGTGATCTGACCAGGTGAGGGGGAAGTACCTCTTGTACTGCAAAGCGGGCGTCATTAGTAAAAATCCCATCAAGTGTATGTCCTGCAGGAGTGGGGTCCCTAATCTGCTGAGAGAGCCCCAGACAGGCTAACGTTTCCTTAAGTATACAGGAGTCTTTATTGTTGGGGTCCTCCAACTGGAAGTTGAAATTTCCAATCACTATGAAATTGTTTTTTGCTAAGTACGGCTCTATATAGTTTGCCACTTCTGTTGCAAACATTGTTCTCGGTCCTGGGGGCCTATAGACTAGCATTCCAGCTAAGAGTTTGGTGGCGGCAATTTAATTTTTATAGTGAAATGTAGTGCCTAACAGGGGCTAACTCACTGTATTCTCTCCAAGTGAAATAGGTACTCTAACTTGTGTATAATGGCCAAATCTCCTCCCAGTCTACTTGCCCTATCTAATCTCAAGATTGCATACCCAGACAGGACAGCATCTACTAAGTCCAGGCCAGAGGCTTCATTGGCCCAGGACTCCATACTAAACACCCAGTCCAGGCAATGGACCACTGAAAATTCTAATTTGTGCTTAATCAATGACCTGGGGTTCATTAAGAATTCCCTGAGTATTAGTTCCCCCCCAAATGGCTCCTTATAAATCAAGCCTGCTAGAGGGGGGCTATTGGAATCAGGCAGTAGCTGTATGAAGGGTGAGAAATTGTTCAACTTAAACCCACATGTGACACACGTGCATGTTTTAAAATTATAGAGTTCATCGAACCCAAAGGCTGCGAAATGAGATTGCTTACCCTGCTGTTTTATGCTCAATAATTGTTCTCTGGAGTATATAAAGGAAGAAGTCCTTCCTGACCTAGTAGATCAAGGGGTCCAGGTGACGGGTGCAATCCAGATGTGGACGGGCACAGGCAGGCTTCCTTTTGGCACACCCATTGGGCGTCCACCCATTAATGTGCATAATATAGCCATCTCTGAATGGACAATGACTACAGCGCTGCTACACAAAATGTACCCCAATCCTCAACCAAGAAGTAGGCAGCAACATACTCCTTCTACAACAATCGGCACCTAATGAGCCGTGGCAGCTTGTAAGCACTAAGCATTTTTAACCTGTTTTGGCAGGGAATGTGAAGTTAAAAGTGTGGGCAAATTATTAGAACAAAACAACTCAGGAGTAAAAAAAAAAAAGTTTACGCTACCTATGGCAGAGCACAGCTACTCTTGGATTAGGAACCTCGTATGATTGCAAATTGAGGGGCTGCCACTTTGGTTTGAACACTCTATAAGGCCTAGTTCTTCTTTCCACCAGGAACTCATGGCGGCTGTGATTACACGAAAAAGAAGCCCAAGCCCGACCCTCTGTGCAGCATGCACCAATCCGGAGGCCTGCCACCCATGCTCCACAACACCAATGTTGTAGGAAATATGAATGTGAAAACATAATGTAACAACAGGCACCGGCAAAAAGCAGAAAGCGCTACACAACTGTACATGGTGAAAGAACATTGTAGATCCAAATCACATACGATCTGAAATAAGATGAAGAGTTCACTTGAGAACATAATGGAATAAGTAACTTGGTTGCGGTTAAAGGATAACTCATGGTTAGTAAGCATGAAGGAATTTATGACTTAAACACACAGGCTCACTGGCATGTACTTTGTGTTTTTAAATAGATTTCAACTTGATTAGACAATGGGTGCGGGAAGAATAATTGGTTCAGACTATACAGAGGTCTTAAATTCACAATGATGAAGCATGCATGTTATTAAAACTGTATTTACCGCACAAATACATGTATTCAAGACTGAAGAATAGCTTTTTTGCCAAGCATAGTTAAAGCAACAATGAAGAATGTGTAGGGGATTAGGTCAGAGTTTGTGGATTTGGGGTCACAGGTCTTCTAGTGTTTTTCTGTAACTGACAGGTCAATTATTATTTGCTGGTCTCCAATAAAGGATGTGTAGTAATTTATGTTAAAGGTTAGGGTCATAGGGTCACAGGCGGCAAGATGTTTTTCCACAACAAATGTATAACTATGTAGTAATTCATTGTTTGATGTTCCGAAATAAAGTACTGTTTGACTCTGTATAAAATAAGCTGCCTATGAAACAGCAAATTGAGACCAACTGCCTGCCTGTGTGAGGAGGGTCAATATCACTGTCATGAGAGGAAAAAGCTGTCTTTACATTTCCAAAAAGGAGTCTGTCTTTTTTCCATTTTCTATGTTTTTGAATTTCCCTGCAAAAGTTGGCGAGCCAAGGCAGGAGTTCCCTTTTGTTCCCACCTGACTGCTGACACTGGAAACCCACCTACCTCCCCTCCCCCACTGCATGCAGTATTGAGCACATTTGATGGAATAAGCAGACACTGTGGTTTCTAAAGTTCTGCCTGTGCACAGGGTTGAGAAGGATCTGGGGATTGCCGTCTTTCAAGGTGAGGGCAATGTGGGTTGTTCCAGGTTTTTGTATTTACTGTATGACTTACTTCCCTTGGCAATGGTAAACCCAAATATAGATATATAAAATAAGGAGATATAAGGTTATAAGAGACATAAGGGTATGGCATGCAAGATTGTGTACATGTGTTGTACAATATCAGAAAAGGCGCTACATAACTAACTGATGTGTTATTCCCAGCGGTGACCTGGAAGTGGTCAATTTGGGTAATTTGAAATTGGAAGGTGCCAATATGTGTTCTAATCTTAGATATAGAGGGACAGCTGAGAAGCTGATGTCGCAAAATTTTACCTTCAGATACGATCTGAACACTGAAATTACTATCCTGGATCTAATGTCCATAAGTCGTTCCATGGTCTAAGAGACACATGGTTTGAAAAGGTTATCTTCTCTGAGAGCGGAGAAAAGTGACCAGGGGTGACCAATTGCATTTACCATTTAGAGTAGAATACTGATGATTAACTGGAAGTAGTTGAGCGCTGCATAACTGGTTAACTTGTTATTCTCAATTTAAGGTTGAATGTGGTCAATGGGGGTAATTCAAAATTGGGGGATTCCAATATATGTTCCAATGTTTGACATAGAAAGACAGCCAAAAGGCTGATGTCATTAAACTTTACCTCCAAGTACAATCTGAATACTGGAATTACAATCCTACACCTAAATGCCCAGAAGTCATTCCATGGTCTGAGAGATGCATGGTTTGCAAAGATTGTTCTCTCTAAGCACAGAGGGAAGCACCTAGGGGTTGCTGATTGTATTTACCATTTAGAATTAGAAAAAATTTTGATTGATATTTAGGAAATAGTTTGTGTTTTCAAAAGTGCTGATGGGGAGTGTGTGTGTGTGTGTATATGAATGAAAAGTGGCCACAGTATGATGTTGTTCTGTAATGTTGCATAATATTCTTTTATTGTGTATTGCATCACTGACAAGGACAAAAATTGCTAAATTTTCCTCCTTTAAAAATATTTGTGTAAGTTTTAAAAGAGGGGTAGTATTTGACCAGATAGATAAAAAGGTTAAATTGTAGAAGTATTGGGAAAGCCGAGTAATCATGGGGATTCCCTTAGCACATATGCAGAAGGTTTTTCCAAATTATTCAGAGAAAATTACAACAATATTGTTTAGAATGGTTTAAAGCCACCCAAAACATATGAACATATGTATCCCTGGTCAAGAAAAGGGACATTCAATGATAGAATAATTTAGCAAATTATTACATACCTTAGAAGTAAATATGCAGGAGCCAAATTACAGAAGAGATAAACTGTTTTAGGTTTATTGGAAGCTTTTTGAAAGAATTCTGAGGACTCCTCAAAAATTGATACCCCTAGTACCCTGTCTGTTCCCCCCGCCCATATTAGCCTATGAATACCTCTCCCTAGGCACCTAGTATTTATCCACTGTTGCAGCTATAGGAAGCCACACATGGATTTGAGAACCCCGAAATTGAGACCCCCTTCACGAGCTCCAAAGTTTACCCCTAATGTTGCCCCACAAATGCCAAAGCCAAAACATGCAAGCACACCTAGCCAGCAAGTAAAAATAAGTGACTCTCAATTTTCAGGACAACTAGAAGCACAGTTCACACTACGTTTTGACCCAGCCTCTCCCCAGGAGGAAATAAGCAAAGAACAAAGTCCAGGAGATAGTCAAGACCAGTCACATTTTTCATTAGCAATATCACATTTGTTGCAGAAAAGAGACACAACAGGAAGGGTAGTTAGGGAACAAATGTCTACCGCACAGCGAAGAGATGCAGATGATGCTAGATGAAGTGATTATGTGGACAGAGCTTCTAATATGGTGCAATGGGCCAGTATCCCAAGAAAAAGATAAGACTGAAGTAGTCTACCACCTTGGCAGAAGGAGAAGTGGAACGTAACGGTTTCACCAGAAAGTGTTCAAGCGTGGTTATCGGAAGGTTAGAGTAGGAGAGATGCAAGAGAAGTGAGGAGATTGAGATATCACAATGACTTTTCAGGACAGATATTCAGGGAGGTTTGGGGAGAATAACAAATAGGATACAGTCTATACATAAGTATGTGGATAGTATGGGTGAACTGAATCAATCCCCAAAAGCTAGACACCCTACCTATGATGTTGCTATTCAAGAAAGAGACATTATTGATTTTGATCACACAAAAAGTGTGAGGGGATTATCTGATCATATTCATATTAGAGAGAACAGGAGATGTTGTCCAGAAAACTAGATTGACAGAGCTTGAGCAATTGCGGTTTCAGGGAACTTATGGCCAGCTAGACCCTAGTATGGGATCTTGTGAGACTGCGGGAGGATTGACACTACATTCCTCTGTACCAGTGCAGCAAATGAGTGTTTAGTCAGTTTTGTGCAGCACAGAACTCGTCCCAAGAGAGATAGTTGTTGAAGGAGAGAATAGTTGGTACAGTGTTGGGCCATATATAGACAATTTAGTAGATTGGACTGAATGGATAACTTTAAGTCCTTGGCCACAAGAAGGGTCCTTTGATCCACACAATATGGAGAATGCTGAGGACTGCTTTCTTTATGGTCAGGGAGATCCAGACTGGGATTATCCCTACATGTGGAAGTGTTTGTGTGTATGGCAGAAATATGCTAGACACCACAATCCCCAGCATTCTCCCGCTCTCTTACATCAGATACCCCCAACAAGCAAGGGACCTGAGACACCTCCTTATGTTCCATGGCCACAAATGGACAAGGAAAATCTTTGAAAAGTGTTGTCATGGATTACAGAGGGAACAGGGAAATTGTATTGTATTGTATCCCATTTGTAAAGTGCATTCCGGCCGTAGCATCGAAGCGCTGAGGAGAACTGGTGAGTCGTGAGAGTGTAAAGACAGAAAAGGATCCATCTCTGTGGCCATTCCATGGTCGCTGCCTCCCTAATGGGAGAACAGCCAGGTTTTCAATTTCTTTCTAAAACTGAAGTATGACTATCTGCCTAATAGCCTGAGGGAGGACGTTCCAAAGTATGGCTGCCCCCACCGAAAAGGCTTTATCCCCCCCCCCATCTCTCCCTATGACAGCGAGGCACCAAGATAAGCTGCCGAGCTGAAGATCTAAGCAGCTGGGCCAGCTGGTATGGCTGCACAACCGATCTAAGATAATTGCAGCCATCTTGATGGTGGGCCTTATAGGTTAAACGGAGAGTGTTAAACCTAATCCGTTTTTCCACCAGGAGCCAATGGAGTTGTCTAAGGCTCCTACTAGCTGATGCGGAGCATGGAAGGTCTAAGACCAAACGAGCTGCAGCATTCTGAATAAGTTGTAGCCTATGGAGTGCGAACTTGCTAATGTTTAACATTAAGGAATTGCAGTAATCTAATTTTGACATAACCAACGCCAGAACCACCACAATTTTCAGGTCTCCCTGAAGAAAGGGAAAAAATTTCTTAAGCATTCTTAATGCCCAGTAGCAACATTTAACCGTCTGGTTAACTTGTTGATCAAATGAGAGGGTTCTGTCAAATACAACGCCCAGGTTTCTGGCCGAGGAGCGTGGGGCTGGGCAGTCACTACAGGGCTCTGGCCACCATCTGGGGCTCCATAACTTAGTATCTAGTCCAAAGAAAATGATTTCAGTCTTTTCCCCGTTACGTTTGAGCCAATTGCTGCTCATCTAGCTGCTGATCTTGCTCATGCATTGATAGAATCTATCAGCCATCTCCTCCCAATTATGAGAGACTGGAATAATCAGCGGAGTGTCGTCCGCATACGGAAATGGATTAGAGCTTTTGAAAAACAAACTGCAGGTATCACCTTAGCAGTAGGAGACAGTCTCCTTAGCTCTCTTATAGAGGATGAAACAGACACTGTTTTTCAAAAGGCTGGAGTGAGAAACGTTACCCTCACTGAGACTAGCTATGACGAGTCTCTATTTAATTTGTTAAGGACAGTTGTTTGGGATCATCTGAGGAAAATGTATCCTGATTGGCAAGATATTGTATCTCTCATGGCTCAGTCAATGTAGCCAAATGAGAATCCCGCTCAGTTCCTTAATAGGATGAAAGAGAAATGGACCCAATTAGTAGGCCACGGTTGGGTGGGGGGGGGGGGGGTAACAGGAGGAAATGCTGTATTATTTTATAACATGGTGAAAAAAGGGTTACCCTCTACGGGAAAGCCTAGATAATATAGTAGCATTAGAAGCCAAGCCCTGGACAGAGATGTAAACACACATAAACTATTTTTTGCAAGAACAGGCATGAGACAGAAAGAAACAGGAGGTGACAGAGAAAGCAGCAGCTAAGTTCGTATAGCAGAGGTTACCAAAAAACGGAACAGTAGAAGGAGCTGTAGGAACAGCCATCACTCAGATGACTGCAATGTCTGTGGGGTTCATCCCAGGGACCATTCAACAACAATACCCATAAAAACAGGACAATGTAAGGGCACGGGGAAGTAGGAGAGGAGGAATAGGAAAAGGGAGGATAGGTCCTCAAAGGATGGAATAAGTATGTAATTATTGTCAGAGATGTTGACATTTTATTGGAGAATATGGAACTAAGAGATACGATGAGCTAAATGGAAGGATAGGAGTTTATAATCAGCCAGGAAACACAGCAGTACAGCCACAGTCAACCTGCAAATAATATATGTTCCTCAGACACCATCATAAAATATGCAGCCACCAGCAATGCATCAGGTGCAACATGTGCTGCCACAGCAAAATTATCAAACACCCCCAATGGTGACTCCACCTCAAAGTGGACAGGGAGGTGTAGTTGTGAGAGGAGGGAGTTCTTTTCAGATGAATTACGTGGGATGATATACACAATGAAGGTACCACAGAGGATTTCTATGTGTCCATTATTGCCAGTGATACACAGGCCAGATGAGGAACAAACTGTGACATAGCTATCAATGACAAAAAGTATGCATTTTCCATAGACACAGGAGCAACTAGATTCTGTATTAGAGAGGGGGGACATTTCCGATCTCTAACAGATCAATGGACACACAGGGATTCTCTGGGGAAGTAATGAGGGTTCTTTTCAATAAACCAGTGGAGATGGAAGTAGGAGGGGGTACATTGATGGCTCTTTACTGTTTTTTCCAGCTGCCAACTAACTTATTAGAAAGAGATCTTATCGCCAAACTAAATATGGCTATTCATTTTGAATGTGATGGCACCATGATTTGTTCTAGCCCTGAAGCTTCACTTTTCATGGTGATGGCAGTAACAATAGATTCCTCTACTGGTGATCACATCAGAACACGACCTGCTGATATGTAGGCACTGGCAACAGTGGGGTATACAATTATAGCAGACATCAGCGTTACTGGGAAAGGATGTTCAGTTACCTAAAGAATGCCTTTTTTCTACGACAAGGGCAGGACTCTTGGATTCCTAATGCTGAACTAATATTACAAACATAGGCTTTGTAGATGACGCCAACCTATGGTGCTCTGATTGACAGTGACCATAATCATGTCTTATGGGCAAGTATTATTTCATTAAAATGGTTAGAGAAATGTTGGATTACCAACTCTTTTGTGATGACAATTCTAAGAAAACAGTTGTAGTTTTTCAGAATGATATACCATTAAGGACAGTATTGGAGGTAAGGGCACCCACACCAGGTAGAGCTTTTGATTCTGTTAGGGAAGCAGATCTGTCCCAAGTATCAGACACTGTGGACTAAGGGTCCTCAAGATGTAGACCTTATTTGTACTGCTACACCATTCTGAATTACATTAAAGACAGGTGCTATCCTACCAGGAATGAGACAGTATCCTCTTTCTAAGGAAGCAGATGAGGGCATTGATTTTACTATAAAGGTGTTAGTAAGGAATAGTTTACCCTGGGGTGTCCCCTTGTAACACTCTTAGGATTATTAACCGGGTAAATTGGGGTAACACTTGGCAAGACCTGCACTCCTAGAACAATGTAGTGGTACCAGAATTTCCAATTGTTCCTGGCCCATCTATCATTCTCAGGACATTGAACGCGAAGTTATTTACTTTAACAGTATTGATATGGCTACTCTTCAATAATTCTGTATGGTGACCTCTTGTTGAAAGGGCAGATATAATTGGATTTGAGGCACACAAAAACAATTTATCTTATTGACAAAAGTATTGCGGACTCATACCTGCAAGGACACACCTGAGCTACTGTTGTGAACATTAGTTCATGTAACCAGCTTTCTTACATTTCGTCAAGCTCTGTGTAAATCTCCCACACTTGGGGGGCTACCTAACTATACTAAACAATTTCACAGCTTTGTTCATAAATCTGAAACGTGTGCTCTTGTAGTCCTTCCCAGCAGTGGGGCAGGTACTATATATATGTGTACACACACACACACACACACACACACACACACACACACACACACACACACACACACACACACACACACACACACACACACACACACACACACACACACACACACACACACACACACACACACACACACACACACACACACACACACACACACACACACACGCTAAGTGAGAAAGGTACCCAACAATGACCAGGAAGTCTACCCAGTGACAACTAGCCAACAAGTTCATACTTGTAACTATGTCCAGAAAGGATCCTAAGCTGGACGTGCTTTTCTTTGTGAACAATGACTACTCCCTCAAGCAGTCAAAATCAATAACAGGAAGCTCTGATTCCACCTTACCGATGTCCATCTGAATCCAGCATCACGCCAAACATCATAGACAAAGTAAATGGGACAATTGGGGGAAAGAAATTGTCATCGTAGAAATACCCCCCTCCACCTCTACATTTGGACAACTTTTTGGAAAAACAGCACAAAAGATATGTAGTTTTGTTTTCTTGTTACGTCTTTGTCTCTTGATTCTATCTTTTCTGCTTCTCTATAGCAATTTTATCTTTCTTCTACTTTATATGTATGAAGAGAACTCATTTATATTAATAATGTAACCTGCAATGCCCATACTCAATTGTCAGATAATATGTGGTATCAGCATATGTTAGACGTAGGTTCAGAAAACACTAATGAATCCTGTTTTGTGTGTTCCCTAATTCTTCATGGTACTGGATCAGATAGGCTACACCCAATGAAATAAGTACCCCCAGCTACAGCTCAATGTTTACTACATCTTTACTTGTGTAGGATTAAGGCCCAAATGCAATTGACACATGTTAAAATAGTACTTTTCTTAGTTAAAGCTGCAAAATATGACTCTTTAGTGGAAGTGTTATACATTCTCACGGATAGAGAAGACATCAAGTATGAGATATCATGTACATGTTGTCCTCTCACTGTAGATTGGATCCAGATGATCTTCAATTTAGGATTTTTAGGAATAACACACCTGCCTACTGAGTGTAACAGCTGTTTAGTAAATCCTTTTACCCCAGATTGTGTTCTTAGGCCAGGATTTAGAGTCACCGGATCAGTCTTAGCCCGTGATCAATGGCATTCTGATATTGAATCTTCATGTAGGGTTATATCTTTATGAAATGGCACTGATGTTAGTCAGGATTCAATAGGCAAGTGTACAAATATCTGGGACGAAAACATTGCACGTTACAACTTGATAGATAGAACAATGAGTCCTCAGACTGTCATGAGACTAAGGTCTGTTTCTTTATGTTTCAGAGGAAATGGCACTGTTGATGGTGGCCTAAATATTGGTTGAAAGACTACAATAGATAATGCCAGCATGCAGGGGAGCACCTCCAGCCTCATGGACTACTACTGTATGTCCAGTTACTACCAAACTGGGGAGGCCTCTGTTTAGTCGTTACCTTGCACACCCCTGTTTTGGTAATTCCAGGAATTAACATCTCAGTTTTACATAAAGACCCCATGAGTCGCCCAACGACTTTGCTACATCATAACTGAAGGAAAAGAACTGCAGAATATTAAGGTACCGATACTTGCAATGACATTCCCCAGGAGTACTGGATGTTTAAGGATGCACAGTTTTTCTTTGGAAGCATTCTCTGTTTGTTCAGGCTAAGGCAACTGCTTGATAACGGCAGATAACTTGATGGGAGTTGCTGAAGTGCATCAATACTACATAGGATGGACTTAAAAAGAAGAGTTATGTGCTAAGAAGATGATGATAATGCAACACTGCTATGTACTTGACCTTTTGACGGCATGGAAGGTGGGGCATGTGCCAAAAATGGAACTGCCTGCTCTAATTGTGTCCCAGTGAACAATGCAGACAATGGAACTTTGTCAGACGCTATACAGACTTTACAAAACAAGATGGTAAATGAAAGAGGTGCTCCAGAAAATTAGCTTAGTAGGTGGTTGACATCACTTCCATCCTGGATGTCTGGACTGTTGGAAGCCTTGTTGCCAACTATGTGGTCTTAATATTAATATATTGTGTCGTACAGTTGATCCTAGCAGGTTGTAGAACAGTAGGTGCTAAGGCGGGAGGGATTTTCCAGTTATGACACCAACACGTGTAGTAGATTCTCTCTTTTTTTTTTTTTTTTAAACAGAATTTTATTGCATTTTTGCATTCATACTTACATACAGTACAGTATCAAAACAATAGTGTGTTGTCAGAAGCAGTACAGAGATGGGCTGCAGTACCTCCTATTATAGCCGGATAATCCTTATAAATTTAATCTACAATGTAGTGCAATTGCCCCCGCCTGATTCTTCTCCAAGTGTTATCGTGTACTCAGTGTATTGTTTCTTAACCCCTTTCTCCACCCAACCCTTCTGAAGGAATGTCCTAGCCACCTCATTATTCATGTGTCTCATTTCATTTGATTCTTTATGTTAGGACACAGGTATTACCGCAATTTGCGGCATTTGCAGGTGGTGTGGTGTCATGGCAGTTCTTCAGCTGTCAGTTTCAGTTATGGGATGTCCCCCACACTCGTAGATGGGCACCAATATTCCTTCTGTTGTGGTCCATCTCCCACTCCACTCAGGTGTGGGTTTGCTCCCCAGATCTCCTAATCTTGGAGGTCGTCTGTTAAGGCCTCCCATGCTCGTGCTCCCTCGAGTGACGTACGTCCCCTCTTGGCCTCTCGGAGTCTAACATCGGACTCACATCCTGCCCATTTGGAGAATTCTGTCTTCCAAGAGGCTGTGCGCGTGCCCCCTTTGCTCTTCTAATTTCTGGTTATTTCCCTTTTTCAGAGCACATAAGCTAAGTCTTGGAATACGCTAATAATCTTGTTTTTGGAAGTGTGTGGGAACCAGCTCAGCAAACATTGGTCCGCCGAGCATGGGATCTCTTTTTCTAAAACTGTTGAGACTATGTCTGAGATTCCCTTCCAGAAGCCCCCAGCGTAGGGCACCCCCAGAACATGTGAAAAAATGTGGTGCTGACTTCATTACAACAAGCGCATTTAGCTGTGTTTATATGAAACATCATAATAATTTTCTCCGGTGTAAGGTATGCCTATGTAATATATAAAAATTAATGAGCTTAAACCAGGCATTTCTTGTGGCTTTCGTTGTGTTATAATGGATGTTTTCCCAGTCCTTGTCCCCAATCGTCTTACCAAAGTCTGCTTCCCATTTATCTTTCTGGCTTTCCAGTGGCTTCATTACCTCCCTTCTTAGTCTCCCATATATGCAGGTCACTCTTTGACCATCCCTTTGACAACTAATTGATTGGTGTGGTTCTTCTATCCCAGCTTTCCAGTGTTGTTTAATAGCATCCGTAACTGCTCCACATAGTAGAAAGTGACTTCTTAGCAACTCATACTGACCCCTTAATTCCTCAAATGGAAGAAGCGCTCCATTATCATAGAGTGCTCTCATCTCAGTTGCCCCTGCTTCCTTCCAAGACCTCAACCTTCTCCAGGATCCTCTGTGTGGAAGTTCCTCCAAAAACCCTATTGGGAGGTCTGGGGAATACAGGACCTGTGTGTGTATTTTCCGGAGATGTCTTGCCCAACACCATTGTGTAACTTGAAATTCAGGTTTGCTTTCACTACCAGTGTCTGGGAGCCATAGAATCGCTCTACTCAAAGCCACTATGTCAGGGATCAATATGGGGAGTGATCCTCACAGTGTTCTCCTTTCCGCTACCCATTGTGTAAGCCATTGCAGCTGGGCTGCCAGATAATAAGTTTCAAACTTTGGGACTGCCATTCCTCCCTCTGTTGTCAGTCTTTGAAGTGTGGTCAGAGCCACACAACAGCAGCCAGAACCCCATATGAATCCCGTTATAATCTTATCAATTTCCCTAAACTATGCCCCGGGAACCCAGAGGGGTAATGTTGTAAAGTAGTAAAGCAACCTGGGGGAGCGCCACCATTTTTGTAAGAGCTACCCTCCAGGCTACCGAAATCGGCAGTGTGGACCACAACAATATACTTGTTTTCAGGCCTCTCATGGCCCTACCCAGATTACCATCCAGCAGATCATCTGTGCAGGGATATATATGTGGACTCCCAGGTAAGTAAGGGAATGAGATTGCCAGGGCAAGGGTCCTAGTACATCTGGGGGTATGTCATCTGCCTGTACTGGGAACAGCCTGGATTCGCTCCAGTTTACTTTGGAGTCCTGACAAGAAGCCATATTGCTTCAGAATATTTCGGCTCCTGGAAGGTTTCGCTGGACGTTCTGGAGGAAAAGTAGCATATCATCTGCATATAATGAAATAGGGTTCTCCTTGTTGTCCACCTTCAAACCCCGATACATCGTCCCTCCTCATGCCCAGCATCGGGCTATTGTAAATAACAGGGGCGAAAGGGGGCACCCCCGTCTAGTATCCCTCTCCACCCTGTAATCTGGAGATATTTGTCATCCTGTGCGGACTCTAGCTGTCGGGTTCATATAAATTAAATGGGTCCGGGAAATGAATGCCTCCCCTGCCTCCCTTAGCCCCAATACGTTCCATCACGCCATATAAAAAGGGCCATTCCAAGCTGTCAAAGGCCTTCTCTATGTCAACTGCTAGAACTGCTGCGGTCTGCCTACCTGATGTGGCGGCCCTTAGGACTGCGCAGAGGCACTGTATGTTATGTGCTCTGCTTCTCCCTGTGATAAATCCTGATTGATCTGCGTGAATCAATAAAGTCATATTAGGTAGCAGGCGTGTTGCCAGAATCCTGCTTAATATTTTATAATCCGTATTTAACATTGAGAGTGGCCTATAAGCTTGCTTGTCATGGAGTTCTTTGCCTGGTTTTAACAAGGGAGCAATTAGGGCATCCCTGGTAGATTCTGGTAAGATACCAATGGCCTTAGCCATGTTAAGCATATTAGTCAGTCTGGGAGCTAGGGCTTCTCTATAAGTGTCACAAAACTCAATAGGGATCCCATCGGTACCCAGCGTCTTATTGCAGGCCATGATTTTAATCACTGCCCGAAATTGCTGGACCGTGATTTCTTCTATTGTGGTAATTGTAGGGTATCCAAAACCTCCCTCAGTTCTGTCATTAGGAGTTCCGCACATGCTCTATATAGCTGTGTATAGTACTCTCGAAATATTGTATTAATCGCTTCTTGTCTATATCATCTCAAGCCATCCTCTGCTTCTAGTTCTACAATAATTGACCCTTGATTAGTGGGATTTGCTAGCCAGGCTAATAACGTGCCCGTACGGTTTCTTTCAGCATGGGCCCGCACCATATAATTTCGACAGTCAAAGCAACGTAATTATTTGACCTTAGCCGCTACAGCGCTACAGTTTCCTTTGCAGCGAGGAGCTCTTGGTGTAGCTCTGGATGGCCAGGATGTTTTTTTCACTTTCCCGGAGCAGTGTCTCTGCCATTAAGACCTCTTGGAGTAGAGTTCTCCTGACTCCTGCCACTTCTGAGCTGCATCTTCCTCTAATTACTGTCTTAAATGCATCCCATTACACCAAGGGAGAGTCTGCTGTGCCCGTGTTTTCTTCAAAATATTGAGTAATAGCCGTGCCTATCACAGTTCGGAATACTGGGTCCTCCAGGGTTTCTGGGGCGAGCGCCATGTCGGAATGCTGGGGCGCTCTTCTCCCCATCGAAGACAGAGTAAAAGTGGACTGTGATTTGATAGGGTGTGAGCCAGATATTCTGTTGTATGTACTTGAGTATGTATATCTGGGGAGCATAGTATAGCATCCAAGCCGACCTGCAAATCATGGATGCTGGAATGGTAAGAATAATCCTTATCCATGGGATGTTACCTTCTCAAGGAGTTTATTATCCCCTATTCTTGTTGCCACTTTGAGAAGGCGCAGGGTACTCTCTCAATCTGCATGTTTGGAAGGGTTGGGTGCGATCTATCCATGGTAGGATCCAATATACAATTGTAATCCCCTCCCAGTATTATTGGTCCCATTAGAAAGGGGGCCAAGACTTTGGATATGCCATCGAAGAACTGCGTTTGATCTACGTTCGGGCCTTATATACTACCCAGCACCACATCTCGGCCATCTAATCTACCTTTTACTACCACGTATCTACCTCCTGAGTCTATCATTTGACCCAGACACTGAAACTGTACCCCTGCCTGAATCCAAATCAGGGCCCCTCGTGCATATGCAGAGTATGTATTATAATATAGTTGGCTCGCCACCTGCGCTGTAGCGCTAGCCCTTCCTTGGTTGTTAGGTGTGTTTTTTCTGTAGGAGGGCAATTTGCACCCCTCTACGCTGCAGGTAGGAGTGGACTTTATATCGCTTAGCCATGGTATGCATCCATTTAATATTCCAAGTCATTATCTTATATGTTGTAGTGTCTGCCATGAGTAATATTATCTCTTTTTACTTCAGTTCTGCTATCCTGTGCCCAGTGCCCTTCCGAGAGCTCTCGACCTTCCATTAGCATGATTCGTGTAATGACATAACTGTGGACTCCGTATTCCCCCTAACTGGGAACAATCCCCGAAACTCCCGTACCCTAGGACAAGTGGGTCCCCCCTCCTCATCCAAACTATATGTCAACACCAGGGCAGTGCGCGCTCTATTGGCGACTAGAATGCAAAAACCCAGCACTCTCAAAACAACGTAATTTATGCATTGTGCTGATATGTTGTTGTTTAACCTTTTGCATTCCAGAGTTTAATCCTGAAGACTTATTTTTAATGTGTTTACAAATACTGTTCATTTGCAATGTATTGCTGCAGGCTTTCAGAGTGTGTTAGGGTGTGGTCCCTTTCCAGGGCCTTCCAGAGACTTTCCCTGCAGCATGCCTGGGTGTGGTTGTGGGCTGGGCCAAGAATCTATAAAAGGGAGCCAGCCCAGCTCCAAGTGCTCACTATTCAGAGGTCCCGGTGCAGAGCAGCAGCTACTTCCTGAGCTTCTGCCCCGGTGGCCTATTTGATCTTCCAGGCCTCTGCCCTTCATTCTTCATTGGTGATCCTTGTTCTGGGCGGTAAGACGGTGGTTGGGCTGGCCTCCCGACGCCGTTATCAAGAACTTTCATATTCTTGGCCTAATTCTTTAATGATTAACAGATTACTTTGCGCGCTACCATTTCTTGATATTTGTATGGTGGCTTACAAATCGCCAAGACGTGCAATTCCTTTCATGCTGATTTAATCTTGTTATTCATTGCGCGCTATCATTTCTTGACATTTATATTGTGGCTTACGAATCGGCAAGACGCGTGATTCGTTTCATGATGATTTGACTTTGTTATTCATTGCGCGCTACCATTTCTTGACATTTGCATGGTGGCTTGCGAATCGGCAAGACGAGCGATTCGTTTCCTGCTGATTTGATCTTGTTATTCATTGCGCACTACCCTTTCTTGACATTTCCTTTGTGGCTTAAGAATCGGCAAGACGCGCAATTCGTTTCATGGTACTTTAACCTTGTTGTTCATTGCGTGCTACCATTTCTTGACATTTACATGGTAACTTACGAATCGGCAAGACGCGCAATTCGTTTCATGGTGCTTTAATCTTGTTTTTCATTGCTCGCTGTTATTTCTTGGCATTTACATCGTGGCTTACGAATCGGCAAGACACGCGATTTGTTTAATGGTGATTTAACCTTGCTATTCATTGTGTGCTACCATTTTTTGACATTTTACATGGTGGCACTCGAATCGGCAAGACGCACGATTCTCTCCTCGAGCTTAATTAATGTTGTTCATTGTATGCCACTATTCTAAGACATTTATTAGGTAATATTCGAGTTGACAAGTTGTGTGATTTGTTTCCTGAATCCATATTGTGTTATTCATGGTGCACAATCCTTTTATGGTGTTTACTATACAGTATATATGAAAATCTGCAATGTGCGCAATTCGTGTTGAAACATTTCAAGAGAACACAGAAGGCCAGAGTTTCTAGATGCAATATTGCATGGTCCTAGTATGCATTCTCAAAAAAGGATTCATATGACTGGTTTAGAACTTATTCAGAATGTTTTTCCTGATTCTCATGTAAAGGAAAGTATTTGAATTTGAAAGTTTCATTTCATCCATCTTGATTACCTTACAGGTATCCGTCCATCTTGAAACTTAGTCATTTTAAGCCTAATTCTTAGGTTGTTCATGTTTTCAGAATGACTAGGCTTAGAGTCATAGTCTAGTATTGATTTCATGAGATGTAATTTTCATATTGTGTGTTTTAACCTTTTTCTTACTACAGGTCTCCTTCCCAGCTGTTCCCTTCCTAATCCCCTATTCCCCTCTTGAACTCTCTTAGCCTCTGTGATTTATCTATCAGAGTCTTGGAGCTGTTCAGTGGTGGACGTGTTGGGAACATGCGCAGACCCCGAGGATCTGGTGACTCTGACACTATAGCACTTAACTTGATATTGGTGGAGATGTCCACCAAACAACATCGAGGGGTGGTTGCATCAACAGTCGACATCCCACCCAACTTCCCCCCACCCATCGATATTGTCATCATATATCTGCTCCCCAGCTCTGTTCTATGGTCCTTGACCAGGTTAGTGTAGGTAGCCTTCGCTATTATCCCATCAGTCGGTTCCCTGAAGATCTGTCTCTCCTGTCCAATAGCTGTACAGTTAGGTTCCTCGTATCAGTTCCTTTCTTGGTTATATCAGGAGTAGGGAATGCCCCTCAACCACCGTCAGGTGCTAAGTCACTCTGAGTGCGTGTTAGCTAGTCTCAAAAGCATTAATCTGCTGTGTTGGGGTGATTTTTGGTATCTCATCTTCCGAATGGTCCGAAGAACCCTCTCCGATTGATATGGAGGCCTCGCTATTTGTTTCCATCGCCTTCAGGCTGGTGCCTTCTCGTCTCCTCCTGTTCATCTCAGCCATTATTTCTACCGCCCTTTGCTGATCTTTTCATGCCTCAGTTTTAGTTGGTGTGCTTTCATTGGGACTTCGCACTTTCCTTTTAACGGTCTTCTTCTGTGCACTTTTATCTGTCAGAGTTGTACCACTAGGTCCAGGTTGCTCTTTGAGGTCTAGCCAGTCCCCTACTTCCTTGGGTATGTGAAAAAAATGTGTCCCCTCAGCCGCGGAGACTCTAAGATGGGCAGGAAAAATCATGGCATATTTCCCATTTAAATGTCTTAATCTCGCCTTAGCTTCTATGAACGTTGCTCTTTGTTTCTGTATGGCCTTTGTAAAGTCCAGAAAGATCATCACTTTATGATTGTCCACCATTATCTCTCTTTACTCTTGCGCCCTTGCCAGGATGTGGTTGCGATCCCAGTAATGTAAGAGACAAGCAACTATAGGCCTAGGTGGCATTCAGGCTGCAGCGGTTTTGCTGTGGCCCTATGTGCCCTCTCCTACGCATAGAAGGTGGAAAGTCCATCTGGTGATATCTCCTCTCCCAGCCATCTCTCCAAGTAAGATATCACATCTCTCCCCTTCACTCTTTCGGGCATGCCTACGATGCAGATATTATTCCTCCAGGACCTATTCTCACTGCCCTCTGCTCTGAGTTCTAGGGTGCGCACCTTCGCCTCCATCGTTGTAAGCCTGGTCTGTAAGGAGCCTACCTCGGGTTATGCGCCGTCAGTGTTTTATCTGTTGCGGTTACTCTTTCGGCCATTTTCTGATGATAGTCCTTGAGGATGCCAAGGTCTACACCCAGTTCATCTATTTTAGTTTCAAATGATTCTCTTGTGGTTGTGATGGCTTACAAGATGTACGTCAGTGTGAGGTCCCGCTGGGGTTCCTCTGTTACGGCATGCAGGTTCGTTGGGAGAGTCTCATTATTCTCCGCTGCCCTCCCTACCCCATCCTTTTTTTGGTTCATCTTTCCCATGGCCGCAATTAGGGGCAAATTGTCGCACAGGCTCTACTCCAGTTGTCCTTCTAGCCTATGTGTGCTCTGAGGCCCTCCAGCCCAGGCCCCCTCGGGGCGCTACTTCCATGGGATTGAGAGCCCTTCTTCTCCCTTATCTTGTTTTAGATCATCTTGGGTGCCAATTCACAATGTCGTGCATGGCCGGGTGCACCTCGCGTGAATGGGGTCTTGTACCAGCTACAAGACGATGCTGCTGTGGCCACCTCTGGGTCCCGGTCTGCAGTCCCTTCTGTGTTTTAGGGTCAGGCGTATGTAAAACCAGCCATCCCTCCGGCTTTGGGGGCACTCTAGTGTTCCTGTTGTGGTATTGTATTGTTTGCCTTCAGGACGCTCTCCTACACTTGCTCCGTGTCTGGCGGCTATGGGTTCTCTGCTCCCTCCAATGTGATCATTGCGACCACCTTCCTATAGTCCCCTGCAATGCTGCCAGCACTATTGGCCTCTTAATCCAGCCGCCTCACCTCTTTCCGTCACCTCAGTCGCTGCTCTGCTGGAGTTCTCTCCATTGCGTGGCCTCTGCAATTGTCTTGGTCCTTCTTAGTCTCTCCTTCCACCGGACAGGTCTATCAGCAGCCAGCCAGGGTCACCAGGCTCTTGCAGGGTCCTTCCTCTGGTCCGTGGGCCCTCCTATGCTCCATAGGCACCTCTCCATTTTTGCGCTCTGGGCGCCACCATTTTGTTTCAGCCCCTCGCAGCTGCTTGGGGCCCACAGGGACAGGGACCCATTTGTCGATCCCTGTATCCTCCCATTGCTCTCAGGGCCCACAGAGGGGGGGCAGGCCGATCGGGGGGAGGCACCCGAGGGTCCAAACTCCCTGTAGCCTCTGCTTCTTTGTCCCTCGGCTCTGCTGACGGTCCGCATGGGTGCTGTCGATCACACAGCTCTTGCGATCTCCTCCATCCTCCTCCGACTCCTCACTCACTTGATAGTTCAGTCTGCTGTTAGGCAGGGCCGCTAGGGTCTCATGCTCTCTTTGTCTCCGCTCACAGGTCCTCCCCCACTCTGTAGGCATCTCCACGCACTGGGCGCTGCCATGTTGTCTTGCCCCTTGCTTTTGTTCGAGGCCTCAAGTGTCATCGTTTGGACACTCACGCAGTTTTCGGGGCCAACAAATGGGGCCCAGGTTGTCTATGAGGGGGATACCAGGGGGACCCAATTCCATTGGGGCCTCCATTTACGCAGGATTGTTAGGGATGTGGGGTCGCTGGGCAGGAGCTTGGCGATTCGTGTCCTACTGCATCAGCTGCTGACCACGGACTAACGTAGTAGACTCTCAGGGTAATGTATATCATCTAGTGCTAAGTGTAGACCAAGGTTTAGATCCCGTAGTTGAAATAGCAACTAGGCGAAGTGATGTTGTAGGAAACATGAAATATGAAATATGAATGTGAAAACATAATGTAACAAGAGGCACCGGCAGAAAGCGCTACACAGATGTACGTAGTGAAATAACTTTGTAGGGTCAATTCTCATACTGACTGGAATAAGGGGTAGAGTTCACTTGAGGACATAATAGAATATGGAACTTGAAAGGGTTGAAGTTAAAGGCCAACTCATGTTTAGTAAGCATGAAGGACTTTATGACTTAAACACACAGGCTCACTGGCATGTAATTTGTGTTTTCAAATAGATTGCACCTTGATTATTTTATATTTTTTCTAAAGTGCACTGTTAGTCAAAACCATTGCTCCTTCATACAATAAAAACAGTAATAAAACGTACAGAGCTACAGTGATCAAATACTTTATACCTGATATTGCAAATGCAGTTAAAGATGGAGCATGTTTCTAGAAGCAGCTGTAACCTTAAAATTGACTGTGCCAAAAAAGGATGAACCTCTTGCAGTCAAATTGTAATAAGGAAAGTTTCATAAACAAATAACTTAAAAGGAGGAGCAGTGGCTACATGACCACTCAACGAGGCTCAACTGCAGTTCAGTTGTGCCTTGCCTGGCACCAGGTGTTAACAGTTACGTCTAGGACGTGAATGACAAGGTCGCGGGAGCCAGGCCTGGTGTTGACTGATACCAGGAAGGGTGTGAGAGCTTACGTTCAAGCTTGTCCAGGTATTTCAACTTGATTGGACAATGTGTGCAGGAAATCTATTCACTTCAAAATATATGGAGGTCTTAGGTTCACAATGATGAACCGCATGTTATTAAAACTGTGTTTACAGCAAATATGCATATATTCAAGAACAACAAATGATTAGTTTGCCAAGTATTGTTCAAGCTACAAAAAAGAATGTGTAGGGGATTAGGTCAGATTTTGGGGTTATGGGGTCACAGGTGTTCTAGTGTTTTTCTGTTTTCAGTCTGTAACTGACAAGTCAATTATTATTTGCTGTTATGCAACTAATGTCTATCTATGTAGTAATTCATTGTTTAACATTCTGTAATAAAGTATTGTTCGACTCTGTATAAAAAGAAGCTGCCTGTGAAGCAGCAAATTGAGACTGGCTGCCTGCCTGTGTGAGGAGGGTCGACCCCTGTGTCGCAACAGTAAAAAGCTGCTGTTACACTGCCAAAAAGTAGTCTGTCTTTTTTTCCATTTTCTAAGTTTTTGAATTGCCCTACAACCCCTGCTACCCACAAGGACCCACTCCAGGCTTCTCCAGACACAGAAATGCTGGAGGGACTCTAACAAACAGAAGGCCCAGCTCTGAACATGGAATTGCAAACAGGGACACACTGAAAAGGTGCACATTTAAGACTTCCTCTCCTCGGAAAGCTGCTAGATTTTGAGTACGTTATAATTCTTTATCTAACACTGGGCATGAACATTACACTTTTTAAATATTATTTTATTTCATCCATGGCATCTTATTGTATTAATGCTGTAAACATTTCATACTCTATATTCTAATTATTTGATTTATAAACACTTTGTGGAAGCTTTTGATATAAATGTTGCGCTTTCATTAATATACAATTACCACAACTGATGAGTTGATTTTCATTTCATAATTATTGTCTTATGATTGTATTGACCTCTCTGATGCTTTTAACTCATTTTGAAAACTATAAAAAGAGTGTGGATTATTATATGGTGTGGTTGTGTGACCTCACTGTGTAATAACAGTACAAATCCATATTGGGTCCAGTCAGTTTTGTTTGTAACACCTTAGTTCAATCCTGTGGCTCAGAGCAGTCAAGCTTTATCAAAGGAATAATTGTAAAGCATTAAGAAGTATCGAAACTGTATAATAACAGGGAAACACAGCACTATTGAACTCTGACACCAATTTTTAAAAATAAAATAGTTCGTATTTTTATCTTTAGACACTTCGATTACATAAATACACTGGAGGGTTATACAGATATGAATTTTAAAAGAAACAATAAATCAATGCTTTTCATTATATGCAATCAATCTTTGTAATCTACTTCGATAGTGGGTTAGGATTAGCCATGTCAAGCACTTTGAAAAACCCTATCTAAGTGCTCTTAATCAGGCCAACTCCAATAAGGAGCCAGTCACAGGAACCAGCCAGGTCCAGAAGGAAAGTTGCCTATTGATTTTAGCAGTCTCCAGTCCAGATCCACATTCTTAGGTCAAACCACCATTTACGTCAATGGAGTGGTCCTAATACAAAGAATAGAGGATGCTTAAATTACTGAAGTTGCTTGAAGATGATGGGAATGCTGACCTGATGCAGTATTTTTTTCCTGTGGCACTCTTTGGTCCTTTAGTTTATGGATGGTGATTTTAGCCTAGGGTTGATCTTTCACAAGGTCCAGGCCAAGCCCAGTGCAGCTTCAGTTACCACTGGTTTACTGGTCTTCGATTAGAGAAAACTCAGCTGTTACCTTTAAAATGGAGTAACTCCCCTGCAGGGTGACCAAAATATACTTCAACAACTCTGCTGGGTCCAGCAGACTCAGAGGCACATTTGAGGTCAGGTCTTGGTCTTCCGGGCTGCACCTCTACATCCAGCAGTGGCCATACTTCTTGGTGCTGGGCTCTCAGGTGTGCAAGCTTCTATGTCCCTGTGGCTGTAACAGCCAGTCAAACAGCTGACTCTTGGAGTCATTACGTCTGTCTAGCACATGTGGGCAAATTTTCCATGAGTGGGGCACTGCAGGCACAGTCTTCACTTTGTTAGTCCACAAGTTCAGCAAGTGCAGTCCAGACTTTGGTGCAACCTCTCTTTGCTAGGTCCAGTGGGCAGCAGGGCAATCCTTCTTTGGTCCTCTTTCCAGAACAGACATAATCTGAGGTTGGGTGCCACTTTTATGCCCTCTACATGCCTAGGTGAATGCTGTGTCTACCTAGCCAAAGGGCTACCAGGTTCCTGGATTATGACTTCCTGTAAAGTGTGGCATCTAGGTATCCCCGAGAGACCTAGTCTACCTACTCTCAACATGGCAAGACCCTCTCTTGGTGTCTGGATCTCCCTAGACCATTACAGATGTGTGGCTATCTGGGGGATACACTCCACTTGAGAAAACGGTTTGGGAACAGCTTTTCCATCTCTGCCTGAGATGCCAGCCTGTCTGCTAAAACAAAAGAGCAGTCCCTTCTAAGTGTAACTACCATTTGTCCCTCAAAGGTGGCTTCACCTTTGAAACTTGCCTTTTGGGCTCAAATCTACTCTGGCCACCCTGCCAGGAGGAGGTTACACCTCTTCAGGTCCTTTTTTCTGCTTCATGAAAGTTGTTTTTGCATCTCCCCAGGAGGGCAGCTAGCTGTCTCAAGGACAGCATCTGTGTGCACCCACAAGTGGCTACTGGGCAACTTTGGACAACAAAGTGGCAACTTTCTAAAGTTTCCATTTGTAAAATAGTTACATTAATTTCGACTTTAGCAACAAGTCAGGTTTAATGTAAAGATTTGTTTGATACCTTGAAGTCCTAGTTCTAATAGTCCCATTTAGAAGATAGTGCTGCTGGGTTGTCAGTCTATAACTCCATACTCTCCAAAAGGGCAACTAGGCGTTACATAGTAAAAATGACAATGCAAAGTTTTTACTGTCAGGACATGTCATGATATTTAAAAACTCATGTCCTTCTTGATATAAGGCACCCTGAATTTAGTGTTTGTTAGGCCTGCCTTAGGTGTGACATATATATTAAAAAAGTAGGTTTGGGCTTTGCCATTGATTTGAATGGCAAAGTTGAGATAGCAGTTTAATAAAATACTCTGCCAGTCTGCAATGGTAGACTGGGAGTCATGCTTTGCTTTGTCATACTTATGGTGGCACAGGAGTGCTGCAGTCCACAAGAGTGCCATATAGTAGGGACTTATAGGTAAGTCAACTTATGTCAATTGGGGGTAAGCCAATTAAACATATACGTTTTAAGGTTCAGAGTACTGGCACTGAGGCCTGGTTAGCAGCTCTTAGTGCACTTCTAGAGTCGAAAAAACAGCAGCATAAGTCTACAAGTTTTGTGATGAACATGCATGAATACTTTAATAAAATTATTACATTTAAAAAAATCAAGCAAAAATGAATGCATTTGAATGAAGATAGATATGATGCATGCAAAATGGACCTGTCAACCCTTAGGGATTGTATGTCATTGAACGTAGAAAGATATATTGATACAAAACATGTAGTCAAAAAAGGCAAATATATAAAAAGTATAGGATTCATTGGACATTGGTGGCAGGACTCTGCACAGTAATACTCTATGGGGATATGGAAAATAATAGGTTGAGGTGCCCCATTGCTGATTGTCTTGTGGCCCCATTGCTGGTCGTCTGGTGGCCTTGAATGGCTTGCTTATAATGTGGATAGAATGCTCACTGCATAGCTTGTAACCCTATATGATACACTGAAATGATGGACAGCTATTTGATATTTGAGAGCTTATAAAGATCCTTATACCTGAAGATGTCAAAGTGCTAGTTAATCAAAGAGCACCAACCAGAGAGACAACATGGCCTATTCATCACCATAAGAGAAAAGCCAGATTCTTACAAAAGGTAACATGAGAACAAAGACTCACAATATGATTGGACAGGGAGTTTCATAGCCTGGCAGCAGCTACATGAATAGAACGCACCCCCCACCTCCCTTTCCAAAATCTCAGAACCTCTACTTTCTTAAGAGAGGCAGACCTCAACTGTCTATTGGGAATGTACCATTTAAAGGCTTTTCTAAACTGCATTGGCACTTGGCAGTGAAGAGCATTGTGAACCAAACAAAGGGCTTTGAACCTCACACGCTTAACAACTGCCAGCCAGTGCGGACATGGATGCCTTCTCTGATGTACAGACTTTTAGGGACGCCAAGATCAGACGAGCAACTCCATTCTGAATCATTTGGGGACTGTTTAAGGTACCTCTGTTAATACTGAGATGCAGAGTATTGCAGAAGGCAATGTGCAAAGTAATACGTGCAATGACTACAACAACCCTAAGCTCAACAGGGATGGAAGGAAAGACCTTCCTTAAGATCTTAATGATGTAGCAGCAGAAACGGACAGTCCTCTTTGCCTGTGTATCACAAGAGAGGGAAGTATCAAAAACCACCCCTAGATTTTTTGCTTCTGTGACAGAGAGTAGGAGGGGCCGCAAGTCTTTGGCCATCACAAATCTGACCGTGCTGAATTTTGCACACCAAAGAACAGGATCTCAGTCTTTTCGGTATTCAATTTGAGCCAATTCTCTTTCATCCAATGGTTGATGTCTACCATGCACTGTTTAAACCTCTCTGCCACCACATGAATATTGTCGGCAATAAACACAATAATTTGTGTGTCGTCCACCTACGACAACTCCTGAAAGTAAAAGGATCAGGTCAGTTTTGCAAGAGGGGGCAACATAACGATTAACAGGTCGGAATAAGCAAGGAGCCCTGTAGCACCCTGCACGGGAGCTTTAAAAACCGGACCTAAACTGACCACATCTCACTGTGTGAGATCTGTTGGAAAGGAAAGACTCAATCAGGGCCTGGGCGGTCTCCCTCAACCCAACCCGGTGCAATCTATGTACTAGGTGGGAGGGGGATACTGTATCGAACGCTGTTGAAAGATCCAGCAGCCCCAGAATGGGGGAACTTCCCTGGTCAACCTGATGGCGAATGGTATTAGTGGCAGCCAATAAAGTGAATTCCGTACGATGACCCTTCCGGAAACCATTCTGTGAGGGATCCAGAAGATCCTGAGCCTCTAAGAATGCTACCAACTCTTGATTAAAATATTTTTCTCGTATCTGAGATGGCAAAGGAAAGATAGATATAGGACGAAGATTATTCACGTCGTCAGAGTCTCCGGTGGACTTCTTTTTTAGGAGAACTCCGATCACCTCCTTCCAGGATTGAGGAAATATTCCTATTAGAAAAATACAATTATATACCTTTTCAAGAAAACAGGATATCTGATCTGAGGCTAACTGCAGGAGGAAGGGAGGGCAAGGGTCGAACAGGGAACCGGAGTTCAACCGAAGCAAAAGCTGTTTCACCTGGGTACCAGAAACCAAGGGAAAAACAGACAGTGGCTATGAGGGAGCTATTTGTAGCGTCACCAGCAATATCTAAGGAGGGTCTGTCTTCCTTCTGCTTAAAACCAGCAACAATTTTCAGAATTTTATTCTGGAAATGGTCTGCCACCTTGTTACAGAAATCCTGAGAACTTTCAGTGGCTTGTTTGGCAGGGGGAACAGAAAGATTTGTAATCACTTTGAAAAGTTATTGAGGGGTGTTAGTGGCCAACCTGATTTTAGTAGTACAATAAGAGGAGTTTGCTAATCTAATAGCACATTTGTAATGGAGCATAAGTTCTTTATGCTTCTCTCTGTCTTCAAAAGAAAAGAAGAGCCACCACCTCTGTTCCTGCCTTCTACATAGACGTCTGCGCTCTCTTTAAGCACTTCTGAAAAACAAGGAGCAGAGGCTCTTGATCTGCTTTTTGTCTTAGAGGCAGGCAGAACAAGTTGATCCATAGTATTCTCCACCCACATATGAAAGTCCTCAGCTGTATATTTTAAGGAACCATTGTACCTGTCTAGGTATTTGCTCAAAGCAGCATCAAGATCCTCAGCAGAGATTATATTCCACCTCCTAGCCTTGGTAATATTTCTCTGTGGCTCACAGCTTGCATCCTGAAAACTAAATGAAAAAGGTACCACACTGTGGTCTGTCCAGCAGAGGGCAAGGGGATCTTCCAGCCCTATGGATCCATGATTAACAAAGATCCCATCTAGGGTGTGTCCTGCACAATGGGTAGGAGAGTTCACCAATTGGCTAAACCCAATGTTCTTCATAAAATCCAGAATCCTAATGGAGTCCACACAACCAGTGCCCTCCAGATATGGAGTTAGAGTTAGCTTTGACTCTAAAATGGGCCATCTCATTTATACCAGATAGTGATGAAACTACTGGTTCTGCAGTGCATTTAAAATGCTCTTTAGAAATCATAGCTAGCCCTCCTCCTCTCATCTATCCAACCTAGAAATAGTGTACCCTGGATGAACCACAGCAACGAGATTGGGGCCAGAATCATCTCTTGCCCAGGACTCAGTAATGAAAAGACAGTCTAAATTCTGGGCCATAATCAATTCGTAGATTTCGAGACAGAGCATTGATAAAGGCACAGGAAATCACTTTCAGGCCCATAAAACCTAGTGCCAGGTCCCAACCATCTGGCTTAATAGTGGCCTCTGGGTGCCAGTTGCAATATGAGCAATGTCCTGGGGGGTATGTACAGGATTTTAAGCACATGTATGGTGGTATTTCTTACCTTCTGGGCTGAAATGGACAGCATCGCTGGTGCCTTGCGGATGTGGACAGGCGTAGACAGGCGTAGACAGGTTTGCCTTTGGCACACCTTTGGTGAGCCTTCGGCATGTCTGCACATCAAGGAGCCTTTTATCCCCCACAATGCACATCTAGTGCAAAAACTAGAGTGCTTCCTTGCACCTTAATGTGGCTAAATAATGATCAACAGGAGGAGTCTGCGACATCACCGTGGGCTCCAATGGGCTCCCCGGCACGACAGTGTCGTCGTTCAGAGCATAAATCTGAAAAAGAGAAAACCACACATATCCGCTATTCAAAGCGGTAAAACAGAAAGCCCAGGCCCTCAATTAAAGCAATA
This sequence comes from Pleurodeles waltl, assembly GCF_031143425.1. Lineage (NCBI taxonomy): Eukaryota > Metazoa > Chordata > Amphibia > Caudata > Salamandridae > Pleurodeles > Pleurodeles waltl. The sequence goes on from NC_090440.1 coordinate 1,315,283,352, forward strand.
AAAGCAAACCACAAATCCAAGCCCATAACAGATAAAAAACAGTCAAATTACTCTCATGGATCAAAGCTCTAAGGTAAGCTGCATGTCCACACATCAAGGTACCTTTCATCCCTCACAATGCACACCTCGTGTGGCTCAATAATGGCCGACAGGAGGAGTCTGCAATGTAAATGTAGGCTTTAAGAGGCTCCTCTTTACGAAAGAGGAGGCATTTAGAGCATAAACATGAACAAGCATTTACAATGCAATGGGTCTCGCAATTGCTCGAATAAGAGCTATTTCCGTTGTAAATTCCTAACTGGATTATTCTTGCCACATAAATTGAAAAAAAAAAGTAAATGAGAAGTTCGCTTGCAGTCAAACGTATCGGCAAAAATGCAATTATCCATGTAACAGGGTTCATGTCATGCAAAGCGCTCGACCCTGCGAGACCGCGCTGCGTGGAAAATAAATAGAAAAAAATAGTCCAGAAACCATAGGGAAAACATGGAGCCTCGTATGTTTGCAGTAGTTTACTGGTGCTTTGGAGGAGGGCTAAACACTGGAAAATGCATGACATATGCATGCCTTCCACGAATGAAATCAAGCGAATTTTAAAAGGGTAGCCCATAAACCAACCAAACTCATGGGCGTGAGGTGGGTGTGGTTAAAAGCCCACAGAGAGATTCCAAAAGGGGCCAGAGCGCTTGCGCACGTTCGACCCTTAAAAGAGAAAAACACACATATCGGCTATTCAAAGCAGTAGAACAGAAAGCCCAGCCCCACAATTAACACAGAAAAGTGTCATGTAGATGACCTCTTGTTCAGTTTTGCTTGTAGGACGTGTACCAGTTATGTTTGTATGCTGTATTTCATAGAAAATTAGTAAAGAGCTATGTATACAAAAAAAAAAAGTGTGGTTTTCGTATTTTCAACTTGAGCTCTATGTACCTTGCAGATATCTTCAAGGAGCAAATATGTAGAGTCAAGAACAGAAACACTTTATTGAGTAACATTTCACTTTCTGTATTATTTTTGGGATTATGATTAAAAAAACATGATATACCCCTCTCGTTTCTTCGACAGGCCAGGAAGATAGGGTGTTTCCAAAGAACAAATATATCCTACCCAATTAACATAACATGACTACAGAGGATGTAGAGGGACACGTGACCTACATAGAGTCCATTGGCTAGGTCATGCCAGAGAGGACAAAAATGTCACCGTCCCCAGATCTGGATAGGTCAAAAGTGACGCAAATTATTTTCTCACACTCAACTCCCCTGAGGCTAAAAGGGGAAACTTCTGTTCGGTTTCCTAATATTTAGTAATATTGTTTTTTCATAGCTTAGGGGGTGTTGGTTTAAATTAAAACATGATGTTTTATTTTTTTCCCACGCTGTGCTAGTTCATCGTTTTTAATGAAACCTTAATGTATTTTTAATTAAATGATGACAACTTTGTTCCTGATAAATAGATTTTAAAATGCTAATGAAGACAAGCACAACATGTCTGTCTAAGGTGATGAACTTCGGCTTAGAGTGTTCAGAGTTTATCAGCAGAAAGAATCCTCTATTGCATGTTGACAGGATCGTAGCTTCAGGTGGGGGTGGGGGTGAAGAATATATTTTCTGGTGAATAATTCGGTACAGGTACTTTCATTCGTACTTTCATTCGGGTGGTGAGGTAAGTCAGATTTCACCTGGGATTTATGATGCATACACTGACAAACACACACGCACTCTGTCATCTCTTTTATGAAAGCCCTAAAGAATGTTGATTATTTTACAAAATATCGTTTCTCGCGCTTAGTACTCTTACAAGTCCGTATTCCTCTCCCTCTTCCCTGCCCCTTAAGCCCCTCTCATGCACCCTGCTTGTCGCATAATGTATTTTACAATTATATGCCAGGGTGATTGTCTGAAAATCTGACACTCACACTCCCCAAATCTTACTGACCAACCTACACCCCTGCATGTTAAGTAGGCATGGGGCCCCGGGGGAGGGGGGGACTGCAGATCGAAGAGAGGGCTCGCCTCCCCTGGATTTTTGGGGAAGGTGGTACGGCCCAGGGCGGCGTTGGGCTGATTTTGGGCTATGTGAGTAGGCTGGAGGGGTGGGGATATATTAGGGAGACATTTTGGGTGCCGAACACCATTTTGTCATAGGTGACACGGTGGCCGGTCTGTACGTGAAGGCTTTGGAGGGGGGACCTATGAAGTGGTCAGTGTGGGAGAGGACTGTGTAGAGGAGAACGGGTGCACGGGGTTGAGTTATTGTATTTTGTCGCTTGGAGCAGGTGCAAGCGAAGGCAGAGCGACTTTACATGATAACCGAAATAGATACGGATAGCAAACCTGGCAGGACACTTTCAGAAATTAAGGGGGGGGGACAACAGCAGGTCAGGACGGACAGAAAGGAAGCTTGGCATTAGCAGTTATGATACTTTGCAAAGTTGAATGTCAGGTTGCATTAGGACCTGGGTAAGGAGAACAAACAGATTTGACAGGTATTAAAAACATGATTGGAGGAAGAGACAGCAGGGTAAGGTTAAAGGGAGGGGGGAGGACAGGGTAGGGGAGGGGCAGAATTTTGGATAGGTGATTTGGATGTATAGTGAGATTTTAGTTTTGTAAGGCGAAGGCCAAGGTTTTTGTTTATTGTAAGTGTACTTGTTTCCAATGAAGCGACCTTTTCCACACAACAAACGGTGTCAGTGTTGTGGCATTGTTCCCTCTTCCCCAAATACGAATTTTGAAAACCCTCTGATTATGTTCTCCCTTGACTAATCAGCAACAGGTATTGCCAAACAATAATCGGTTGCCAAAATGTTTACAGAGGAAAATCTGGGGTACAGACTTATCATCGGGGTCCGTGGTTACACACCTGCTACCAGTGCCCTCTCCTATGGCAGTGGCATCTTAACCTTATTTAATTTTTCAGATCTTCTGCCTTCCCCTCTCTAGGAGGCCTTTCTCGAGGGTAGAATCAGTGAGTTCATATTCTTTAGGATTTCCCCAGTACTTATACCTTGATCGCATTTACAGACCATTAAACCTTAAAGGGGGTTAGAATAACATTCGTCCTGACACATAACGTCCCTCTACTCACCATTTTTTTTTTTTTTACTTTGGTAGTTACTAAGTACGGGCTGAAAGGGTCTAGTGTGGTGCGTTATTGAGGGTTACCCACAACGTACTATTTGCAGTTCTTTGGAGGCGGAGACCGTGAGCATGGAAGAAACGCAATGTAAAATTGTCCATGTTCAATGTGCAAAAGGCGGTCTTTAGCCCCCGCAGAGCTGCAGGTGGGAAGGGTCGGGCGTTGCTTGAAATGGAAATTTAGAACATGTACTCACCCTCCCAAAGTACCAGTGCTCTCTCATTAATAGTATTGCACTTCTGCTGAGAACTGCATGTACTTTCTCTTTCAAATTCAAGAAATGCAGGTTATGAATAACGGACAGTAGCTGCCCATTTAAAGCACTCTCTGGGGGAGTGAGATCCAGAAAGGATGCTGGGCGGCTGCTGGTGTTGCTTGGACCCTCTGGCGCCGGTGTGGGGGTTCTGGGCTGGAGAGCTGGTGCTACCTATGGTGGGAGGCGGGGCTTGTTCTGGCGACTAGAGAAAAGGTGTGCTTTAGGTGGGGGAAGAGAATGGTGACAGCAGCGCGGTTTCGGCAAGGAAGGCACAATGTATTCTATATCTGGGAGGCCATGGGGCGTGGCTACCATCGGTGCAACAGGTGCAGTAGCACGAGGGCCCACTCAACCGTGATAACTGCTGTATTTTACCACCCCGACATCAGACAAAGGGGCAATTTTTGTCTCGCTTGAACCACGGTCCGTGGCATTCCTGCCACGCTACTGGAGGAGCCTTCCTGATAGGAGGAGATGGTGGGGGTCGGTTGGGTGGAGCTGGTGGGCAGCTGGGCCAGCAAGAAAGGTAGAGCTGCGGAGGTGTGTTTGGTCTGGAAGGAAGAGCTAACAAGGGTTGAGGGAGACAAGGGTGCTTTTCAGGTGTTGTGGGAGAATGGGAGAAGAAGGTTTCTGATTTGGAGACATTGGGGGGGCTTTTAAGGGACGCGCGAGCATGGAAAACTGTCTATTCCATGGGAGAAGGGGGTTGCCGCTGCATAGCTTCCAAAAGTGTCCCTCCTCATTCGCAACACATTCAGGCGGTCCTGCCCTTTCCGCCTGCGGGAGGGTGCATTATGTTACTTGTAGTACCCAGTTTAGCATTGACGATATGAGCATAATAGGCGGCAAGTGCAGGGCTGCAGGCTGGCAGGGTAGCGCTGCTAGAGGTGTCACACACGACTGGGGCCACTTGCAGCTTTGCCAGGAGGAGAGGCGGAGGCGAGGAGCTGCTGCTGCAATGAAAAGACGGGGTGTGGTGCAAAGTAGGTGAGCTGGGAGAGGCGCTTGATGAACCGGTACTACCGTGAGCGTCCCATCAGGTGCGGAAGGGCGTAGCTACCATTTGGTGCAGCAGGTGCAGTGACACCGAAGCGCATTGCATCATAATACCCACCTCAACAGCAGTCAAGAGGGCCATATTCCTTGCTGGCGCCAGGTCTCATGACATAGTGGCTTCGCTACTGCAGGTGCATTCACTCGCCGGTGAGGAGCTAGCGAGGAGGAGCTTTATTTCAAAGAGTGGGGCTGGTACGGGCGGGGGTGTGTCAGGCATGGGATAAACTGCTGCAGCCGGCCAGGAGGGGGAGCTGCGCTCGTGGGGAGGAGGGGCCGCAGAAGAATTATTGCTGAATGGGAGGAGCTGGACCGGAGAAGGGAGGCCTTCCAGCCAGTGCTGCCGAAAGCAGAGGGCTGAGATTCCTAACTCAAGAGGCAGGTCGGGGCGGCGACAATGGGGGCCACTGACCGGGGGTGAGGAGACGCCAGCCACCCTCCGCTCCCCAACAGGCCATCCATCCTCTGAGGCAAACTGGACGCGCTCTGTGCGGCAGAGACCCTCCTCGCGGGCACCCGGGCTCTTCGAGGGTGCAGCAGGACCCTCCTTACTCTGCGGCAGGACACTACTGGCTGCAGCGGGACGGACACCTTCTGGCAGCTGGGGGTCCCTTCGTTGCGCAAGGGGGAGACTTTGCAGCCGGGAGCTCCTGGGGCTTTTTGACAGCGGGCTACAGTCTGTCCAGCACCACAAGGAATCACGGTCCGGCACAACTTAAAGTTTGGGGAACATTGGGATACCTTATGTCAAGTTCGGAGCATAACTAGCATCTGAGAGCACCTCCTAAAACAGTAAGTTCACTAAAACTTAAGTTTGTGCTCTGATTGTGTGTCTTACCTCAGGGGTGGCGTGCCCCCCACGGGTGATAGGAATGGCGTTTGTGGGTTCCTTTCCTAGGATTTTCCTGCTATAAGGGCTGAGCAGCCGGAGATCAAGTGCAGCACTGCAAGCGGCCAACTAACCAGCCTTAGTGCAAGTGCAGCACCATGTGCGGCTCAGCTAGCGGCGGTGAGAGTGTAGCGCCGCAAACTGTCAGACTGAGCACCGGCATCAAAAGTGCAGTACGATCCGAGCAGCAGTGCAAGTGCAGCGACGTGTGCAGCCGGCGGTGCAAGTTGAATACAAGCTGCAGCCAACTGAGGAGCCGGTAGTGCAAGAGAATCTCTGCGCTATAATGCCGCAGACATTCTAGTTCCCAAACAGATTGCTGCCGGCGATCTCTAACGCGTGTTTGTGTGTAAGGGGCAGGGGACTGTGTGCAAAGCTGGGACTACTTTAAGGTGAAGAAGTGGCTGTTTGTGCTGTGGGAGCTATGCATGTATAAAGTCATTGTGTTCATGATAGATGGGGCATTTCCGAAATTCCATGGTCGCTGCAAGAGTATGTATGTAAAGTGGGGACAGTAAGTAAAGTGGGGTGTCTGAAATGTGTGCTGGGTGTGGGTTCTATGAAGCGAGCAAAGACATGCAGAATGGGTGTAAAAGGGGTAGGGGTCTGCGCAGTGGGGTGATATATCTTCTAGGCAAACAATAAGAATGAAGGTTCCCTTGCTGTTAATACACGGGGTCGTGAAAAGTGTGAGGCAGACTACGGGAGACGCGTATTCCCCCTCCTTCTACCACATCTGCTTGCAGCTGGGTTAAAAAAAGAGGACCGGGTATGAACATACCTGGTATTTAGAAATTGTGAATAGACTCCTACCTCACTTCGTAATCCAGTTGGAAGCGGGGGCAAAAAAGGAAGCGTACATCTCTCAATTCAACCCACGTTACCCAGCATTTAAACATATCTCACATATCCTTGAATTCACTTGGAGTTGGGTACAGAAAACCCCGTGTTGAAAATAATTGGGAATGTATCCGAGGCCCCCTTATTTTGCTGGGTGGGGAGGGGGACGGACATGAGTTTGGGGGCATTCATGGGTATGTTTTTTCACATGGTAATTTCCTCTCTTTGTGGTGGTCGCTGGCCCATTAATTCTCCGCTCACGTCCCGGTGGAGATCAAACGCACAGAGGAGGCAGTCAGAGGCTGCACAGAGCCCTCGCTTACACTGCACCGGATTCTCACAAAGTTTACACCACCCACCAAAGCAGACCTGATATTTAAAAAGCACAGAACACCAGAACAAGGCAAAGGTCACTGTCACTTTGTGAACAGCTACATGTTTAATTTCGGAAGAGCAAATTAAATTGGTGTGTGTGGGTAGCGGGAGTGACTGAAACAATTCTAAACAAACCTAGACTTTTGAAATGTGTTTTCGAGCTGTTGTTTGCTGAGGGGCTGTGCTGGTGCGTTGCATGTGGCTGCTGTTTGTTGGCTGCAGATGTTAGGCACAGCTGGGTGTTTTAATTACAGCCCTTGCGGTTTCGGCTAAGTGGGCCTCGAGCGTGTGTGTTGTTACTCCCTCTTCAGGGCAGGCTGAGAGGGGCTTTGTTTTGATTGTGTGGAAGGAAGGGGGCAGATTTTGTCTCGTATAGCACGGGGTGACACAGGGGTTAATGCGAGAATGCTTCATCCTCAGTTTTGTTTGTTGTTGTTTGTCGCCAAGACGAGCCTTGGCCCTGCTGGGCCCACATCTGCCCCTCTGGGGTTTCAGTTACTGGGTGACGGAGAGGAGTGATGGGAGGGATAATCCAAGGGCGCGCGGTGGCAGTATGCGGGTTATTCACAGCAATACATATGATGTATTATGCGGTGAATGCCTAGGACAGAGACAGCAAAAGAAGGCACTGACGCAGAGCTAGCTTAGAGGAATCATATTTGGGTACTGGTGACAAGGCATTATAGGGTAATTATGAGGGGGCATGTTATGGCCGTAATGGTAGGGTCTCTAATATGGGCGTGTGGACATTGAGGATACAGTACAGGGGCACAGAGGGTACTGGGTTTAAAGGGTAGTGCGTGGGGATGGTGAGATCGAAAGACGGGGTGTAGTTTATTAAGGGACGTGGATTGCAGTGGCTGTAGAGTGAAGTGATAGCACTAACCGCGGAGCACATATTAGGGTCAGAATGTGGAGAACATAGTGAGACACGGGATGCCCGGAATTAAAAAGTACGGTGTTTGGGATGGACACTGCCTGGACTAGAGGTTTTCAGTACTAGGGAGGAAGGCGAGTAGAGGGTTTATTTAGGTGGTAGACCTTTCAAGATTTATAATGCTAGGCATTATTGGAGGCGGTATGTGTGATAGGAAGGGATGGGAGTCTGGTGATGGAAGGGATTATGCTATGTAGTGATGGGTTGCTGGTGAAAGCAGTGCACAGAGGATACATTATGTGGTACGTGCGATGGCGTGAGTTCAAGTGCTGAGAATCTCATGGTTCAGCTGCCAGAGTAAACAGCTCAGGGGGGCGGAGGGAGGCGGGCAAGTGCTGCCAAGGGATAGAGGGTTCGGTTTTGGGAGCAGGTGACTACGGGTATTAAAGGCACAGCATCTGAGGTGGATAGAAAGGGGAATTAGAGGTATAATACTGGGGGTAGGTGCTTTCAGAATTTGACTATACCTGGCACAGTGTTAAGCGGCACACAGTGACCGTGACGAGTAGGGGCAGATACCGTATGAGGATCCATTTAACGACATGAACAGGTTACATAATGTACCATAACCAGCGCTGCAAGAGTACGCCGTCAAGTGGCCTCTGACGTCAGATAGTGCCGACGGGAGGCAAGTTACGTGGTTGCGCCGCGGGCTTAACTTGATTAGACACACCTGGTACTGAGGGCCGCAAGGGGGTGAGGAGCAGATGATACAAGGCCTTTTGAGAAAGGGGCGGGCCGCACAGTATTTCACGTACAGCTGGTTCTTCGGTCAACAATGCCCCGGCAGGGCTGTGAGACGCACGCCACAGACTACTGGCCTGTATCCAGGCCACTGGGAAAGGACAGTTACACTGTCGTTTTTTAATTCTGGAAACCTGCTCATTTCACTTAATTACTGTAGCCACCTGCCTCCGTTTTAGAGGCATACTCTTCCCTTTTCTAGACATGTGTAGTGCTTCACAAAGCAATGCAGCCCCTGTTTTAGGGTACATATCCTCAGGGTATTGGATAATGTATGCATTTCTCTCTCTCTCTCTCTCTATATATATATATATATATATATATCATAATATCCTCTAATTCTCACCCCTCCAATAGTCACTTATTTGGTCAGCATGCACAGAGCAAATAATAACCATAAGAAAAAAATATTGGCGATTGAGGGTGAATGGTGTAGAAAGCATGAGCGTTCCTGAGAATGTGGTCACAACATCGTGCTGTCTACTCTGTTTTTAAGGCTGGCCTAGAGCGGCAGTGGGAGATCTATGTATGGAGAAAACCCTGGCGTGCCGCTTCTCTGTTTGACGGATATTAGGTGGAAGGTGAGCAGAGTCTGATACCAGCGGCCATAGTGCATTACAATGGGAACTGTGATCAGGAGTGCAGTGGGGGCTGGGTCCAAGGCGTGGTAAAAAGAATGGCTTTTCACCTTTAGGTAACTTCATATAAAATCAGGCACACCTTATATGAAAAATAAATGCACGTCCAACTAATCATTGAGAGATGCACTATTTTATGCGATGCACCCCACAGGACAGTTGGTTATACCCTTGCAGTACTGCTCTAAAAAAATACATCATTGTCTTCATGCTGCTTCCAAGCGGCTTTTACATTTGGAGATTAACAAGTTGTGCACATTTACATGTATTTCATGCAGCAGGTACTCTGGCAAGAAGGCTTGTTCCTTGTTTAGCTGCCTGTCTCTCCCTGGAATTCACAGCGCTGGAGTCTCTCTCTCATTCACTTCAGCAGAGGCGTCTTAACTTTAGGATGTAACTGTCAAGGGACTGTTGCCTTTTTTTTTTATTTAAAGGAGGGGAACTGTTTTGTCAAATTAAAAAAGAATGGGGCATGTAGTGCTTCCCAGATGCCCAATTCGACGTCTGTCGGCTATGAGCTTTGTGTTCAAGTGTGTAATAGGGTAAAGTACACGTTCCTTGGTTGGTCTAGAAGTCTGGTAGTATCTGAGTGAGCAGACCCTGGAGTGATAATTGTGTGTGTGCAGTGGCTGGGTAGGGTAATGTGTTAGTGTCTAGGTGGTGAACAGATGTGGTGTAATCTCGCGGTATGAGGGTGGTGTAGACTAACGTTTTTTTCCCTAGGTGAGGTGCAGAAGCTGTTCTGAGTTTTGTGTGCACAGTGGAGCTGGGTGAAGTGGGAGTTCCTCGGTTGACAAGTAGATCTTGGTGTGATTTATCAGTGTAATGGATGTGTAGTCTTTGGTGCAAGTTCCTTTACACCCCCATGTGTTTCAAGGCCTTTTTAAATATGTGAGACAACCAGCCTATGTGAAATTTTCAGGGATCCTTGCCAATTTTGTTCAGTGGTCAAAATTAGCATCTTTTTGCATTTTGCCACTGGTAACAAAGAAGAATTAGCCTGAGGCGTGAGTTATTCGGGAGGTGAACGGACTCTGGTGTAGATTGTGTTCAAACATGTCTCAAAGTTAGGTGTGAACATCAGGGGTGGTGATCAGGTTCTGGTCTTTCTGGTCTAGAGTCCAAATGTGAATTCCTGCAACGGTGAGGAGAACCTGATGTGTGCAGAGCGAAGTATGGGTCCCTTTTGTGGTGAGCAGACCCTGATGTGTGCTTTAGTCCAGACCTGAGAGTTCTCGCAGTAGTGAGTCAGTCCAGCTGTCTTTTTCTTTGTTTGCAAGGATTTTAAGGGGGTGGTGTGATTTACAGTGGGTTGTATGTGAACTCCGGTGACATGGTTGGGAGAGTCAATATGTAAATTAAAAAGGCGTACGTTCCTGGATGGGGAGGAAATCGCCGTTTCACATTGAACATTTATTTCGGATACATGTGTGGTCACTGAACAGAGAGCAGCCTCTGGTAGCCTTATCTTTAGATTGGTGTGTTAGTTTTGGGTTTGTCTTGCACATCAATCATGGCTGGAGCGAATCTCGGTACTGAGCCAGCACAACGTGTTGTATGTAGCGCGAGCTGCTCAGCGCTGGGTCTTTTTCACACTGTCTTCTTGACTATCTTATTATAGACGTGATTCGCAAAGGTTCAACAGCACCGCAGGTAGTTTCAGCACTGTTATAAGTATTACCTGCTGCCTTATTCAGGACCAGGTGTGGCTGGCGTCATTAATCACCTGAGGTGACAGACTAGTACCCCGTGTACTGTGACGGATTGGCTAAACTGTGTTCTGTGGTACTCAGGGAGCTGACAATATGGACTGTGCAGCCTGGGTACAAAAGTTGAAATCTTGGCTATGTGTGGTCCTGGGTAAAAGACGGTATTTGTTTGTCATGCAATAAAGCGTCACAGTGTTGTATTTTCACATGTCCAGTTACTTTCGCTGCTAGAAGAACAAGCAATCTTTTAGAAATGGTCCAACCAGCAGTTGTGAGTGGTGAATAGGACAGTCAGGCTGGTGGTTCAGCTCTGATTTAAGCTTGGTGGTATTACTCGCATCCTCCCGGGTGGTACATGGAGAGGGGCGAGGTCAATGCGTGGAGGGCAGAGGAAGCTACGTCGGTTTTCTTTAAAAGCCCCCGTTTGAGTGAAGCCTGTCAATGTCGGGGAGATACTGTAATCCCGGGCAGTCTAGGGCTGCAGGCAGCCTGCCTCAGGGTCGTGCCCTTTGTCTGCTGCCCCACCTCCCCGTGCGGGGTGTGTGTAATCAGCGGAGTTGGCCTCGGGTGACCCCGGGCTACCAGCCCAGGAATGCGTGGGGGCAGGGGAAGGTGAGAGGCCCAAGACTGCTCTCCGAGTAACCACCACCGCAGGCAGCAGTGGGGTGTGGAAGTCCAGCAGCATGCGGACTGCCTGCTGCAAGGTGGGCCCGTCACTCTCGCCTCCGACTCGCAGCTGGAGGGGCGGCCTTCCTGAACCTGGGTGTTTCAGGCCGCATTCTCGAAACAAAGTGCGTCTGGCTGCTCGGGTACCAACCTCCACACACCTCCTTTGTGTGGCGTGAGCATTTGCCCGTGTGTCGGGGAGGGTTAACTTCAGGGGTCTTTTTAATGAGGTTGGCGCCGTTCGCGCCTGGTGCACTAGCTAAATAAACCGAAAAAGAGTTATCTTGATGAAATACCATTGGCACAAAAGACAAATTGTGGAACGTGTAAGCGTTTTATTGGCATCAAATTGCGACATGTGCACCACTAGACTAGCGGGGCTGTTTTTTTTCTAAACATAACTGCTCTGTGATGTTTAACAGTCTATGGGATACACAAAAAAGCATATGCGCTGGGAGTAGTGGGAGGACCCCCAAAATAACTATGCTGGTGTTCAGAAGATGAGCGAGCGGTTGTGATGCCTTTATATTTTGTTTTTGTCTTGTCACATTTGCGTTCAAACACAGGCGTCAAATGTTAGGCTTTGTCTTTTGAGAAATAGGTGTTTATTCTTTTGACATGCAGATTAGTGTTTACTTCTCTTTCTCTCCAACTGAAAGGATTGTATAACGTGAACTATGTACCAATCTTGCTGGGGTACAGGGTGTGTGGGGGAAAAAAAGGCTACAAGATGCCAGTTTTTTCTTAATACACAAATAATTTAAATACCTATAAATGAACAGTACAGATTTAAAAATATATCCGCAGTTAGGAAAGCACAAATGAAGCACTTTTGTAATTCTGAAGGGTGATGGAAACAAAGATTTTAATAGGTTCAAAACAAATCCGGGTATTTAACTCGGTGATGCCAAAAGATAAATATTCGATGAGGCTTTATTTCCACACATTATCATTTGTGTATAGTTCTATATTCTAAAACTGCACGTCTGTGCGGATTTGGGGACCGTTTCAATGGAAAATGTGCTGTGTGTGAATAACGCTGCGCCGCCACACCATGCTTAACTAATGTATTTGTGACAGTGGGCTCGAAAATGCACCACCAGGCCCATACCACACTCCTGCTGAATGGAGGTGATTTATTCGCTACAGTTGATCTTTGTGTCACACTTGGGTTTTTTCACAATCCTTGTGAGTTCAGCGATGTCGCATTGATGGCAGCTCCCCCACTCTGAAAATTATTCCACTACCATTGCATAAAAACAGAGTACTTTGAACAGTTTCCAAAAAGTTTGTTGAGTAACCGTATCATCTCCCTAAGGGTATTTATTTCGGGTTAAAATCCCGTCATAAAAAAATCCATTACTAGTTCTGAGGCGACTAGGGGCTAAACTGTATTGGATAATATGGGTGTAGCTTTCTGCTGCTAGTGACTTGCTCGAATGCTTCCCCCAGTTTAGCGGCAGACACCTCCTTTGGAGCTTCTGTTATGGAAAGTGAAGCAGCAATCAAAAGAAACGTGAATATATCATGCTAGCCGTTGCCGACCTCTTGTTCTAAGAAAGGAAAGCCTTGTGTGGGGGCTGGGGTGGCTGAACGTAGAAGGGACATGCTCTGTGGTCGGTGTATTGTTCTGTGTCTCGCTTTTTGCAATTATGAGAAAAGGGTGTTTTGCTGTGTGCTGCCTAGGTTTATCGTACTGTCTATGTCGGACACGACAAAAGCCACCCCCACATTAGAAACGGCATCAAGCTGGACCCCTCCCCCCCCCCCCCCCCCCCTACCATACAGGTGCAGGTCCAGGGAGGGCGCGTTGTTCTTCACACCCCCGTTTCATTTTCCAAGTGTACTTACAGACCTTACTGCCATCTATTCTAATGCCTTGTGAACTGGGTAGCAGCCTCCACGGAGACGGCACTCCCTTATTTTATAAAGTCATTTGAAATGAGCGTCCCATTGAGAACAAAGACCTGCTCTGGAGGGGGTGCGCCTGAATTATGCTGTTGACTTTTCAACCATTGGGGGGCAGCATTGAACAAAAGCTTGCTTGGAAAAGTGCGTTCGGATGCACGTAGCAGGAGACATTTTTGTCTTGAGATTGAAAATTAAAAATAGTGTAGCTGTCAACTCGATGTGTTGCTCACACCCCGCCCCTACCCATTGATAGTTCCTAGAGGTTCCTGGTGCCTGATAGTTTGGGCTGCAAAATGCTTTCTTTGTTATAGGAACAGGAAATATGTGGAAATCCCAGCTTCTGGGGTGAATTCTCTCGCTAAAGAACTGAAGGGTGGAGTGAAGTGGTCTGTCTGGAATTCGAGTTAAGATCTCTCAAGAATATGATTAATAGTTCCGGCATAGTGTGCTGCATGTGCCTGGGATTTGGGTTGAAAACTTGACCTGCTGTGATGGATGGCACGGGAGCATGTTCAGATATGTGGTAACCTAGACCATCATAAGGACAGGCAGTATTGATAAAGCGCCCTCCGTAGTTCAGTAGCAGCTGGTTCAGTGGCTCCGGGGCTGATACCATTGATGGTCCCATTGAACCCTGTAATTGAATAGTTTACCTCCCCAACATAAGTCAAATTAGTTATCTCCTTTACTTGCACCAGGGCCCATGGCATCCTTAGACCTACCTTTGATTGGGTCTCTTTGTCCTGATGGATTAATCCTTTTAGAATATTTCGTTGTACCTCCAAAGCCCTCGTAACAGATCTTATTACCATCCAATGGCTTGGACCTAATGTATGAATCTTGGGTTGCACAGTCTTCATTCATTCATTAAACCCACGGAACCGAATAGGGTGTTATTGTATTGTTCCCTATGGATTTTAGGGCTTGTGTTACTGTGCGCAACGGGGAAGGGGTCGCATCAAGAATTTGCTTGCGGTCATATTCAAATATTTACCGTAAAGAAGCATGCTAACTGTTTTGTATTGAGAAGCGAGATAAATATTGGATTTCCCGATAAAGCACGCGGACGCTCCGGGCTCCTTTCTTTGTCAGTTGAATGCATAGTGTACTTTTTGCGCCGTACGCTTCAATGTGACAACGCATTTCAATGTCGGTGTCGGTAATGGCAGTGGGGCAAATGGACTGCTGTGCTCACAAAAGAGCTCGCGAAGATGGATGAGAGCGTCACCGCAGAGAACCTTTTTGCCGCGGACGTCTATCACCCGCACAGAATTGGGTGACCACGGTCGGCAAATAAACCCCAGGACATTGGCTGCTTTTCCATTAGCTCATCGCATGTCCTGCTGTGGAATAGCCCAACACTGAGCGCCAAAACATACACAAGCGGTATTCTTAAAAAAAAAAACGCAAAAAACAAAAGAAAAGCACATGTAAGACAAATGGCTAGTCCGTGACAGATGGATATGTTGTTGAGGCTGACTTGAAGCTGGTGGATGAAGAAAATGTTCTGAGTTGTGCTAGAAGGCAGTTCCATGGACCACTGGAGGCCTTGGGGCCTCCCACACCCATGAGCAATTCCACCTTCCAGCCGGCAGGGGCGTCGTGAACCTCCACTTAACGTCTATTGATGGGGTTCCTTATAGGCCTTTTCAGTCTGCAACTGGGCAAAGGCTCATTAACACTTAAAGGAAGAAAGAAACGTGGGATAATTGAAAAGGAAAAGAAGGTTGAAGGAAAGTGAAAAAGTTAGGAAGAGTGATAGGACGGATAGGTGTGTGGGTGAATGAGTGGATGATGAATGGATAGGTGGTTGGATGTATAAAAGGATGAGAGTAAATGGAAATTAAAGAGTGGATGGACGAATGAAAGGATGGCATTGTAAATGGAAATCTGAGTTGATGGATGGTAAAAATGATCAATTGGATGAAAGGCTTTATTGATGAATGTATGTCAAAAGATGAATGCAAGGATGGTTTTGGATGGATGCATGCATAGATGGTGGATATGTGGATGGATGAAATGGTGAACGATTGAATGATGGATGAAAGAATGAATGATAATGTAAAGGTGAAACAGTGGATGTCAGCAGGTAGATACAAGGGTGAAAGGATGAATGGATAGATGCTTCGATGGAAGAGACAAGGGAACTCCTCTAGGGAAGGTTGGGCTCACTTTCGCTTATGTGCTGCAATCAGAGCTAGGGTTCTAAGAGGGGGTATCCTCAGTTTCTGGCTACTCCCTTGCTCACCAATGATCCCATGGAGCAACTGGGAGCAGTACAGCTTGCCAGTTAGATTTAGTGTTAGGCCCAGCTTGACAGTTCAACTGTCTGAAGACCTATTGTTCCATGTTTTTACAAAATACATAGAGTGGGATTTGGCTCCAGCCCAGAGAACTATGACCCTCTCACATCACTATATTGGTGGTTGGTGTATCAGTCCTACAGAGTGCAGTGTATTTGGACACCTTTTCACATTTCAGAAGTATACTGAAATATCAAATTCTTTATCCGATATCCAAAGACAGACTTGCACATGGTTGGGTCCCAACTGAGGTGGCATGGTGGCGAAAAAAATGATGGCTTGGGATGTGGCCTTAGCTATTGTCAGTGGCTGAGATTAATTCAAGCATTCCTGCTCTAGGTGTGCCAGGTATGCCCAGATATAGGTTCTAGGCTGACTGCTACTAGAACCAAGCTGTACCTGGCTGAAGAGCCCTTAACTAAGCTTAAACTGGTCCTAGATTGCTTGTATTCCCGTTTAGGGAGGACCTGTTCTGGCTGTTATGGCTGGACTGTTCCCTTGAGGAGTAGGGTCAAGACTGATTTGCATATGGCTGGGTCCAAACTGAGGTGTCATGGTGGGTGGAAAACAATGGATTGTGATTCAGCCCAGAGGGATTGCCAGTGGCTGAGATTAATTCAAACATTCCAGCCATCACCTTGTTCTTTTTGTGTTTTTACATCAGACTTTCACTGAACTTACTAGCAAACAAGCAGTAAATAGTACCAGCTTTCTTAGTTTCCTTATTGGTTGGGCCAATCTCAGCATTCTATACAAAATGCTGCTGAAGGTGACTGAGCATTGGTAGACGAGCACAGCTTAAATGACTCTAACAATATCAAATATATTTATCTAGCGAATAATAATACTAATAGAATGCTACCTTTAAAAAATCCCCAAAAGGCCTCTTAGTTGAGAGGCATGCCCTACCCTTACATTATAAACCATGTGATGTATACTGCATCCATTGTTCCTACATTCTTTGGTTCTATAATTGCTTCTTCACTGAAATCGCTATATGTATATTTCAGTTTTCTTTATTTACATGCACAGGGTACACCAGAAAACCTCTTGGTGCTTTGGAACACAGATCAGAACTATGCAAACATATCTCACTTTCCCGATCCACCATGTAATCTACACTGTAAATTATACAAGTGCTATATATTCTTGGGCTGTATTAATATTCTGAACTTGTATTACTCCAGTTATCTCGGTTAAGCACTTTGACACCTATTGTGGTCTTGTTCGCAGCAAACACACCCACCAAGTATTTATAAATAAATAAAGAAATTGAAAAGCGACTCTGGATATTACAACTGCCGCCCGGGTTTCCCACACATTAAACAAGGCGCCAGAGCCGCCACACCTGCTATCGAACCAGTAAATGGCGCAAGGCAGTAGTTGGCATCATGAATATTTATGCTGGCACACATTTGAGTTAGATTCATGTTGGCGTGTGTGTGCTCCGCGGTGCATGCGGTGCTAATTGAGGGAGTGCGGTAGGCTAAACCTCCCGCCCTAGGGCCCTTCGTAGGAATGCTGGGAAAACGTCTGTGTCTGGGCCCTGTTGTGTCTGTCATGTCACAGCTGCCGTTAAAGTTAGCTGTAACATTTTGCATCTTTAACTCTGAATATATTGTGAGAACAGTGTGCTCGAGGGTTCAAGCATGTGACAAACTCGCAGCCAATCGCGTCCTCCAGCCGCCAACAATAGGTGTTCATGGCGGAGCGTTGTCAATGTGTCCCTGGCTGATGGCTGTCCTTTGTTCTAGTGCTGAATGGACGCTTAGACAGTCAGCGACCCAGTTTCTGAGCAGGGCAGGCTTTGTTATTTTGACGACACAATCCATTTTTTTCTACTGTAATCCCACTTAATTGCCAGTGTTGAGCTAGGATATGACACAGTTTTCTTCCAAATAGTCTGACTAGAGGCAGACCAGACCTTCTAAAATCCTGCGGAAACGTTGAACGTCTGCAGGGGGGAAAAAGCAACAGTGAAGGCGAATGTTCCTATTCCAAGAGTAAACGCCAAAAGCAATGAAACAAGTTACATGAAACTGCAGTCTGTGTTTTGATTTCTTTTAACATTCCTGAGTGTTTGGAAAGTAAGCTAATTTAAATGTGTGGGCCTCAGTCTCGCACGTGCGTCTTTTTCCTCCACACTCCACCTCCGTTTTGTGCGTCTTGTGACCAAGGGCTGTGTTCCCATTGCATAGTTTAGTTTAGTTTTTAGTTTTTTGGATTTATAGAGCGCATAGTTACCAAGGGCATCCCAGCGCTAACAACAGCAGAAGTTACGTATAGGAGGAAAAGGAGTGAGTTAGTCGCAGAAAAGAATGGTTTTAAGTTTTTTTTCTGAAGAGTCGCTCTGAAGATTCATGGCGGAGCTCCGAGGGAAGAGCATTCCAGAGACGGGCGGCCTTACTAGAGAAGGAATTACTATCCCAGGCTCTCTTGGACCGGAAAATATGAACGTTCCCGAAGAGAGGAAGACCGTAGGCTCCTAGATTGGCTATATAGGAAAATCCATTTTCTTAAGAAAATTGGACCCCTACCATGTAGGGCCCTGTAAACAATGCAAAGTGATTTAAAGTAGATCCGCTCCTTAATAGGGAGCCAGTGGAGAGTTGAGATAGCCGGTTTAGCAGAAGAATATTTTGGTAATTGAATAAGAAGCCAGGCTGCTGCATTTTGCACTCTCTGCAGCTTCTTTATTACGTAAAGCGGGGAGCTAAGAAACAGAGAGTTCCCGTAGTCAAGTTGGGAAAGAATTAAAGTTTGAATACGAATTCTTCTGGCCATGGAAGGAAGAAGAATAAGAATCTTCCTGAAAGCTCGTAGGAGACCAAAACAAGTGGAGGAGACTTTATTGGCTTGAAATCCATGGTAAGCCGAGGATCGAGCCATACGCCAAGACTCTTAACATGTGTTTTGGGAGGTGGAAGGTTGTTAAAAGTATCTGAAAATGATGAGAGAGGAGAAGCAGGGTGGCCATTGCCTAGGACCATAACTTCTGACTTCCCGTCGTTAAATTTAAGTTTGGATTTAATCATCCAATCACTGATATCCCTCATACAGGAAGAGAGATTAGCAACAGACAAATCTCCAAAGCTGGAGAGGGACACCACTAATTGAGTGTCGTCTGCATAAGTGACCAATGAGAGGTTGTGGGGAGCAATCACTTTAGCTAACAGGGACAGATAAACATTAAAAAGAGTAGGACTCAGAGAAGAACCCTGGGGGACTCCACAGGTCAATGGGAGAATATTAGAGGAAAAAGGTGCGGTCAAGAACTTGAAATTATCTACCTTTGAGAAAAGAGGAGAGCCAGGACAGAGAAGGTCCCCTTATCCCTATTTCTGAGAGTCTGCAACAAAGAAGATCGTGATCGACCGTGTCGAAGGCTGCACTCGGATCGAGTAAAATAATAGCCACGTGAGTCCCCTGATCCAAAAGCTGACGAACCGACTCAGTTACAGTGAGAAGGGCTGACTCGGTGCTATGCAAGGCTCTAAAGCCCATTCGGGAGGGATGTAGGAGCTCATGGCTCTCGAGATAGCAGGTTAGTTGAGAATTGACATGCTTCTCCAGGATCTTGGCGGCAATAGGGAGGAGGGCAATGGGTCTGTAGTTTTCTGGTAGAGTAGGGTCAAGTTTGGGTTTCTTCAAAAGAGGCTTAATAACAGCATGTTTAAAGGACTGAGGGAGGGAACCAGAAGATAGAGAATAATTCAAAATTTTAGTAAGCGGAGGGACAATAATATCCGATACCCGTAGAAGAACAGAAGGAGGGGCAGGGTCCAAGGGAGAGCCAGATTTAATTTTGGACAAAGTCGGCAGTTATCACATCAGTAAGAGGGGTAAAAGTGGTTAATGAGACTCCTTCAGAGAGAGGATCCAGGGCCTGGCAAATTGGGAGCAGTTTTGATGGAGTGGGGAACCCAGAGTATATACTGGTGATTTTATTCTGAAAATATGAAGCCAGTATATTACTGTGGGTGACAGAAGCCTCAGTCATAGAGGCAGACGTAGGAGGTGTGGTGAGTTCTTTAAAAATTTGAAAGATTTCTTTTTGGGGGCAGGAGGAGTTTTCTATTTTTGCACCGTAATAGGTGGACTGGGCAATTTTGATATTGTGGTGGTATACTCTGATAAATTGTCTATAAATATCTGTAGCAGAGAGACTGTAGTTTTTTTTCGCCACAGCCTCTCTAGCTTTTTGCAGTTCTTCCTAAGTTCAAGAAGGAAGGGAGAAAACCAGGGTTTGGGTTTATGAGAAGATTTTTTTTGCTCTAGGTTTGATAGGCAAAATGGCATTCAGGGAGGACGAAAACCATTTGTCAAATGAGTCTGCCGATTCTGGAACGAGAGGGTTATCGGTTGTACAAAGGGCCCGAAGGGCACTACGCCATTCCTCCGGGGTCAATTTCGACCAAATACGCCCAGACGTTAGAGGACTAGAGGCTAGAGGCATACACCTCTCCATTTCCCACCTACTTTGTAATGATGCCAGGGCAGC
Organism: Pleurodeles waltl; assembly: GCF_031143425.1. Taxonomy (NCBI): domain Eukaryota; kingdom Metazoa; phylum Chordata; class Amphibia; order Caudata; family Salamandridae; genus Pleurodeles; species Pleurodeles waltl. The sequence goes on from NC_090440.1 coordinate 1,315,303,315, forward strand.
TGCATTGTCTGCCCCTACGAACCACCCACCTTGTATGTTCAAGCCCATCCCCCTCCTGTGTAGGACCCTAGATAAGTGGCTAGCAGCTCGTGCTTGCCAAACTCAGACAGACTAGAGCTGGACTGATCATTCTGTCACTAGGGCATTTTCCCACTAGATGGTAGGCTATAGGGCTGTGTCCGAGCAGGGTGGGCAGCCATGACCCAACCATACACCCATGGCACCTTTCAAGTCACGGCCTCCTGTAGTGGGACTGGTTTGCTCATTTTTGCCAGAGTTTATTTTGGTTTCCAGTCCGGCCCTGCACATGACAACAGAGGCCTAGTGTATGACTGGGTGGCCTGAGTCGGCAGCTTCCTGATAATGCCTCACTGTGCTGGTGCCCAATACTTAGCTCCTCAGCAGAGCACCCATCACAGCCCATTACTGCTGGTGCTATCACTGCCAAGACCTTCTTTCTTTGGTCTCAGCCATTCCTCCACCGTTTATGCTACTTCACGGTTTCCCTCTGGAAGTTTAGGCTGAAGGAGAACATCTGAGTTCGATTTCTAAAGGGCACACAATCTGCGAGTAATTGTGAGCATTTCTAAAATATGTCTGAATTCAAGAAGTCTGTTCTATTTATTTACACAACAGTCTGCCCGCATATATGAATTGTCTCTAAGTATGTCTCTTAGAAGGTTGATGCGATTTGTGGTGCTAATAATGTCACAAGGTTCTTTTGCCCACTGCAAGAACGACCATGCATGCTTTGAAGCCCGTTTTTAAGGTTCATTTTCTACGGGTGCCCTTTGGAAAAAATGTAATGCCTTTTGTTAATAATTCGAGTAACTTGCAAGCTACTAAAGGTGTTCAACATATGTCTTGTTGTTTGACAACCAGAGACAGCTGAGAACGAAGATAAGCAAACAATAAGTAGGAAGAAACTAACTTCTCTCCCACAAAACCAGTCGCACTTTAGGGAGGTATGGGAAAACTAGGCTTTATTTATCTAAATGATGGTTAACATTGCTGAAATACTGTACATTTACTCGAGGGAGAGCAGAAATGCCCTAGGGTAGCTGAGCTTCACGACCGACCCTCCGAGCTACAGTGGGTTGTGCGTCTCAGTTTAAAAAAAAATTAAGGAAGAGTTCTTCTTTTTCCACGAATGTCTTCAAAATAGATGTTTCACCACCAAGCTCTACAAGTTGTTACCGCTGCCTAGTGGGAAGTGACTAAAGCCAGTGAAGTCAGAGGTCACCACACAGGAGTACCAACGGCATTCCAGTCTCTAACCATAATATCAAAACACATGGGCTGATATTGTTTTATAGACCACAAGTCGGACACTGCAATGTCTTCTATTTTCGTTTAGTAAGGTGGCCAGTAGAGATTACACTTTCAGGCAGCAGCCTTACCTTGCTGTATGGAGAGCCGGTCCTGTTCCTGCCCATGTCTCTTGTGTCTGTCTCTGTAGGCACTGGAAGCGTGGGTGCGGGAGGTGTTGCACACACCCAAAATAACCATGCTGCATTCACACCATGCTTTAGTCATATATTTGGGTGAGATGTGCTCCAAAATGCCCCATCGGCTACTTAATAAACCCTTACCCCCTCCTGTCGCTTGAGCATGGCTTTTGCTAGACTTGGCCTTTGTGTGCCACTTGGATTTTTCACAATCCCCATGAGTTCAGTGAGGTAACATCGATAGTAGTCTCTGAAAATTGTTTCAACACCAGTGTCGGTCACTGTCCTTGAGTTGGTGATTGTGTTTCTGTCCCAGGGTCTGCGTGGTGTCTCGCTTTTTTATGCAAAATGTCCCTCAGTGTGTGTGTCCCTTTTGTTAGCGTGAAGGCACCTAGTCGCCCACATTGGTGTTCTTGATTTATAACCTCCCATTCTGTGTTAAAGTAATTCTTTGCCCCACTCACGTGTCTGTACAAAGCTGCCTCCCCTACTGTCCATACTTCTCTGCCTCCCCCATTGTCTGTACTCCTCTGCCTCCCCCATTGTCTGTACTTTTCTGCCTTCCCTGGTGTCTATACTACTTTCTCTGCCTCCCGCCCATGTTCCTCTTTTTTGTCTCGGATGTGAATTGGAGGTAGCCCAGCTGGCTCTCACCAAATAGATTCTTGCAGACACTGATGAGGACTATAGGCTAATCTGACTATATGCCTAAGGGGATAGGGAGACCTGAGGACATAGCAGTTCATGTGCCTAGATGACCTGCCACATAGACCTATCTTACAGTGTGCAGATGCCACACCATATGAGAGTGTTGTACTAGAGAATGCTGCACAATAGGTTTTATAACCCAATCAGCTGTCTTAAAAGAGACATTCTGATGCCCTTATTGGTGATTATTGAACATACAGGGCAGGGTAAAAGAACAAGTTGACATCTTTCTTTATTGATTGCCTTAATATTACACTATCATTGGTACTAATGCCTCAAAGCAGGGGCCGTCATTAGTATTGGGCTCCCGAGACCGAAGTGCACCTTTACAGACCTCCTTCTGTGGTTACTGCCTGGTATGCAATACACCCTGTATGTGTCAGTGATAATAAATCGGACTTTGCTGCATGAAACTGGGACAGACAAAGGAGTGGTAGTCCTTGTCATAAGACTTGGGCATTGAACATGTCTACCAACCAGGAGGGCGCAAGTGCAAGTAATGAAGCCCTCTGGCCTTATGCCCTTGCACACTCCAATCAAGCACATACAGCACAATGTTATATCATGTTACGTGTATTTGTATAGCACACAACTCACTCACCAGGATATCCTGGTTTTAAAGCACAGGTGGGGGACCGCATCGATACCCACAAACAAAAAACAGTTCACACTGGTTTTCCCTCTATGATCCACTGCTTAGAGCAACATACTTTATGTTCACAGTAAACAAATCAGACTGAAACCTTCCTGCGATAGAGAATATAACAATTCCCAGGCCGTATTTATTCACAACCATATAAACACGACATAAAAAACATCATCATATGTACAGTATTTCTTTTCATCCTTAAATTTCCATAATTATTTACAATATGCATCTCAAATCTTAAAAAGGAGTCATGGTTGTCCACCCACCAGGCACCTGTGGCATCGTCTGTAAACTGGGGGCAGTGTTCCCCCCAAAACCAATTACGCTTCACAAGGCGAGACTCACCTGCCCCCTCAAGATAGAGGGGGCGCGGGCCAGCATGAAAACTGTCCCCCAATCCAACCATGCCAGAGCCAACCCTAAGCAAGGGATCCCCCCTGGCACCCAATGGGAATGATACTGGGCAATCGGGCCATACCTTGGTCCCCTGGCGCAGTCTCATCCCCCCAAATAAAAAAATTCCAGGGCCATGTAATGGAGTACCGTGGGGGGAGCTATGGACATTCACAGTAGCGTTCGTCCCAAGCCCCTTTCCTAAACCCACAGCACCGCCACCCTGGTTTGAGCCAAAAAGCTCATGATACCGTCTTGAGTTCGCCTGCACTAGTATTCTTGATGCCAAGGTTATCCACCTGTTTTGTGCCAAAACATGACTCCTTCCCTCCTAAGGCCTTCCTAATCCTGCTATTCTTTGGGGATGGGTGGGCGGGAAAGAATTCCTCCAGTCCTCTGGAGGAGTGCGTCGATCGTCAGGGGCAGCCCAGGGTCAAGAAAACAACCTGACCCTAGAGGGACTTGAGTCCCCCTTTTAACTAACTCGGGCTGCCCCTGCCGATTACCTGGGAGCCCCCACCACACCCCCTCCAGCCAATCGGCTCACCCCTCGGGGTGAGCGTGATTTTTAAAAAAAATTCGCGGCAGCCACAGTTGGGCTGCCGGCCGAAACCGGTCCGATCCGGCCCGCACCTGTATTGGGGGCGCGCTATGCCGTGGTGCGCGCCCTCTGCCCAGGAGCTGTACTGAGCCAACCAGGGTTGAGGGTCGGTGAAGAGTCAGGTCTTCAGTTTCTTGTGGAAGTCAAGATTTGAGGAGGAGTCTCTGATGTGCAGGAGCTAGTTGTCCCAGGCTTTAGGAGTGAAGTACGAGAAGGCACGACTGGTTCTGCGTATACAGTGGGTGTATGTAAGTAGGAATCCATCTGAGCGGGGGTGTCTGGCATGTCTGTGGAAGTCTGTGTAGTTGCTGAGGTGCATGGGCCCCAACTGAATAAGACCTGAACTACTAATCCGAGATGAAGAGCAAAACACAACATCCATAACATGTCACACTTTATTCACTGCGATGGAAACCTCTGAAACATATTGTAAAGTCGAAATGCTGTCAAAAGAACCACAAGGCCGCACTAATAAGAAAGTGTGAGCTTTACATATTCCAAACACACGCTTCCTTTGCAGGGGCGTAGCTTCAGGGGGGTGTGGTGGGTGTTAGACCCCCTAACAAATTTATTTTGTGATAAATAGGTGGGTGCAGGTGCTTTCAGTTGGGTATGGTGAGGTGTCTGTCGGACTTCACCAGGAATTTTCACACACACACAGACAAAAACGCACACACACTCTCCCTCTTTCTGTTTGGAAAAGACTTCAAAAATGCTGGTTAGTTCACTAAATAAAGTGCTTTCTCTCACTTAGTACCCCTTCCAATACACACTCCTCTTCCTTTCCACTGCCCCTTAAGCACCTTTTGTGCGCCCTACTTGTTATATAAGGTATTTTGACATCGTGTGCCAGCGTGGTTGTCGGGAAATTTGAAGCCAACATCTCCCTCCCCGCTAGTCATAGTGATCGGACATACTGACCGGTTTACCGGCCCCTGTTCCTTGCCTCTGGGGTAAGACCAGGAGCCTACAAACCGTCGGGAGACAGTGTGTGTTTTTTGTTGTTGCAAGAAACTAGTTGAAATGTGTATTTACTGTGATCCTGCCTGCCCTACATCTGCGTAGACTGCCGTGCTTTCAAATGACTCCGGACTACTTGTTGGAAATGGCAGAGGATTCCGCGCACTTGGCGCCATCCATGAGTTGTGCCAGACCAGCTCAGATGCATTTATTTCCCGCGTGTACAGTGTAACACCCAATTTCCTAACTCGCACAGTGAGGGATTATTTCATCGAAGTGACTATTCCACAGAGCGCATTTGTGTTTATTTTTTTCGCAGTGCGGCTCTCCAGTAATCTGCTCCTGTGACCTGAATGTCTAGCCAACACTGTAGAACAAATACTGGTTATTAACTTTAGAGTTCTTGCATTCACAGTGCATCACAGTTAATCCGTTTTTCTTTGCGTTACCAGTGCACGCGGGGTCACCACATATTGTGTGTGTGCAAACTTGTCTTTTTTAGTTCACTTTTTTAATTCAAATTCAATTACTGTAAAACTAATCCTTTGTATTCCCAAAACCGTGGAGTTCTATTTATCAAAAACTGTATCTTCGTCTTCTGATGCCCAATTACAAGGTTGAGAGAAATTGAAAAGAGGCTGAGCGTTTGATTCTCAAGGCTTGTTCTCAAAGTATTGTTTTAGTCCTGTCATGGGTGTGAGTTGAGTTAAAATGTTTAGGCCAGATTTACAAACCATTTTCCATTTTATTTTACTTCAGATTTTTGGTCTGTATTACTGCTGAATTTCCAGAAATAATATATGCTTATTTTTTTTTTGTAATTGCATTTACATAGCGCTTACTACCCCTGCCGAGGCAGAAGAGCTGTATGCCGGGCAGCATTCTGTACCAGAGCACAAGGGCGGTGGTTAATCCAGTGGCATTGGGATTAGTCATGTGCGCTGGAGGAGCCCATTTATGTGTTTGCTCCAGTTTCTTTGTGGTAAATTAAATTGATACCGTGAGATGTGATCATTAGTATTGGGTGGGGGGGCGGGGTATTTGATTTTAGCCAAATGATTGGTGGGATTAACTGAGATTATGCATTGTTAGATTGCAGAGGTAGGATTTCAAAGAAGCAGAGGTTCTGATCCATGAAACAAGATGTGGGCATTTTGGTGAAATACAGTGATGGAAAATAATGTAAACGTGCCTGGGACTTGCAGAGGATGGAAACAGTTATTAGAAAGAAGTCAAGGAGAGGCAACATTTGTGCGTTTTAAATGAAGGACCATTTAGTTCATGCAGGGTTTTACAAATCTAGTGGAAGCTTTTTGATATTGCATGTAGTCTGAGGATGCTATACTGAAGAAAGAACCGACTTTATTTACATGTGATATACTCTCTCCTTTATGTACTTTTGAGCGGCACTATAACAGGGGTCTTCAAACTGGGGGGGCCTCAAGTGATACCAGGGTGGGGGCACCAGGCTCTGGCCAAAAGAAGGATTATGCACATAACAGTGCTTTGTTTTAAGCAGAAAACAATTTGTTGCATTTTTAAAAAGGTAAGAGAACTTAACTGTGATGTTTAACCTCTTTGTTGCGGGCGTCGGCCACTGGCCGACGCCCACACACCCTCCCTGGTGCGGGTCATGACCAGTGGCCAACACCAGGAAGGGTGCACCCGAGGATTTATTATTTTTTTTTAAACACCCCCCGGGAGACACGGAAGCTTCCGTGTCTCCCCCCGCCCCCCCACCCGCCCCTTTGTGACGTCAGCGCGCCGGACGTTGCAAAGGTGTTTTCCCCATCAAAGCAGGAAGCAGCCTTGCGGCCGCTTCCTGCTTTGATGGGGAAAACGGCCTTTCCCACGTTCGGGAAGGCCTCGTAAGAAAGGGGAGACACTCCCCTTTCTTACGAGGCCTTCCTGAAAGTGTTTCCTGGCCCCCGGTCGCAGCTGTGCTGCGATCGGGGGCCAGGAAACACTTTCAGGTTTCCTGGCCCCTCGATTGCAGCACAGCTGCGATCGGGGGCCAGAAACAGTTTGAGAAGGCCTGGTAAGAAAGGGGAGAGTCTCCCCTTTCTTACGAGGCCTTTTCAAAGTGTTTCCTGGCCCCCGATCGCAGCACAGCTGCGATCGGGGGCCAGGAAACACCACTAGACGCCAGGGATTTCACTCTGGGGGGGCGGCCCCCTCGGAAAACGGGCCGCCCCCCCGGGGGCATAATTAATAAAAAAAAAAAAGGTAGGCGATCGCACCCCCCCCCCCCCGGGGATTGTTTAAAAAAAAAAAATACAAAATAAATAAAATGACAGGGGGTCGCCCGTGGGCAGGGTGACCCCCTGTGGGGGCAATTTTTTTTTTTAGATGTTGTAGGGTTTCCCTGGGGGCCATTTTGGCCCCCAAGGAAACCATACAACAACTAAAAAAAAAAGATCTATATATAGATCTATATTTATATATCTATGTAGATAGATATATCTATGTACATGGATATATCTATAGATATATCTATGTACATAGATATATATATATATATATATATATATAGAGGTAGATCTATATATACCAAAGAGATTTATAAAGTGTGCTACTCACCTGTGAGGGTCTCAAGGCGCTTGGGGGGGGGGGCGGGGGGAGGGAAAGGGGCTGGGAGGTTCACTGTTCGAAAAGCCAGGTTTTGAGGCCCTTCCTGAAAAGAAGTAGGTTTTGGGTCTTGCGAAGGTGGGTTGTGAGGGCGTTCCAGGTTTTGGGTGCAAGGTAGGAGAAGGATCTGCCCCCGGTGGTGGTGTGTTTGATGCGGGGGACAGAGGTGAGAGAGAGGTCAGCTGAGCGGACGTTTCGTGTGGGGGTGTGGAAGGTGACTCTCGTTGAGGTAGGCAGGGCCTGTGTTGTGGAGTGATTTGTGTGCGAGGATGAGGATCTTGAAGGTGATCCTTTTGTCAATGGGGAGCCAGTGGAGGGATTTGAGGTGTGGAGAGATGTGTTCGTGTCGGCGGAGGTCGAGGATGAGTCGTGCTGCTGAGTTCTAGATGCGTGTAGTTTGCGCTTGAGTTTTAGAGTGGTGCCGGCGTAGAGGGCGTTTCCGTAATCAAGCCTGCTGCTGATGTGTGCGTGAGTGACAGTTTTTCTGGTCTCTGTGGGGATCCATTTGAATGTTTTTCAGTATACGGAGTGTGTTGAAGCATGAGGAGGTGAGAGCGTTGATTTGTTGGGTCATCGAGAGGGAGGAGTCTAGGATGATGCTGAGGTTGCGTGCGTGGTTGGCGGGGGTGGGTGCAGGGCCTAGCGTGGTGGGCCACCATGAGGGGTCCCAGGTGTTTTTGTGTGGGCCAAAGAGGATTATTTCGGTTTTGCTTGAGTTGAGTTTCAGGTGATTGGCTGTCATATATATATCACTTTTGTCAATATGTGTGTGGTTTCCCTGGGGGGAAAAGGGTCCGACTTGTCTAGTGGCAGTTTTAGTGCCATAAAGAAGCGCAGAAGGTTTATATGCCTACTGCAAAGAGCAAATCTGTATTTTATGTAAATAGCTGAGTACATTAGCAAAGTCTAAGGAGAGATGAAGGGCACTTTTGCTGGGTGGTAATGAGGGAATCCGAGGAGGAGGGAGTGGGAGCACCAATAATGATTGTTGGACTGGGCGCAGGAGGTGCTAAAGACTGTGACGAATGGTATGTGACAAGGTGTTTTTTGAGTGTCTTGAAAGTACGTGCTGATTGAGGGAAGAAGCGCAGGTAAGGTGGCCTCTACTGTTGCACGTATCTCACACACCATCGATTTTGTGACTGTCTACGTAGGCTTGTGTTTTAGAGCAACAGTTTAGCCAATAGCAGAGATGGCATCTTGATGGATGACTGCTGCCTGCACTCGGGTTATAGAGGACCGCTCTGACATAGGATCAGAGACTGAGACATCAGATACTGAGACAGCATCTGAGGGATAGGACAATGGCGCAGACTCTGGGAGTGATTTTTCAGTCCGAGGAGTCCCATTCGATAACTCCTCTTCCAGTACATTATGAGGGAGGTGATGAGGACAGTCCTGCTGTCCCTTCGCAAGCTGTTTGTGCAACTGGGTAATAGTGGGTTAGGCCAACCCAGAGAGCAGGTGAATGCGGCGGCAAGCAGAGAGAGCGTGCTCTCTTGGGAGCTCCCCAATTTAGTTCAGCCCCAAATTCCACCACCCAAATCATATTGTGGAGACATCAAAATTATCCATGGCAAAACAAACTGGTTTTGTAAGGCAGGCACCTGTGTTTTTGGTCCTGGATTCGGCGGCCATATAGAGAAACACACTAAACCCAAACATTTCTGGAAACTAGACATTTGGGGGAGTCCACAGAGGTGTGACTTGTGTGGCTTCCCCAAAGTTTTCTTACCCAGAATACCCTGCAAAGCTGAAATGTTGAAAAAAAACTCTATTTTTCTCACATTTCTGTCACACAAACTACAGGAATATGCTGGGATCCACAATATTCCTACCACCCAGTGACTCCTCACCTGTCCTGATAAAAACACTACCCCACTTGAGTGCCTACACCTAGTGTCTGTGTCAGGAATGGATCACCCCAGGGTCAACAGCTGCCTCACGTAAGGACCAACATTGACCGTTGTGTGATCTATTCCTGTCGCAGGCACCAGGCCTAACCACACAAGTGAGGTATCATTTTTATCGGGAGGCTTGGGGGAATGCTGGGTGGAAGGAAATTTGTGGCTCCTCTCAGATTCCAGAACTTTCTGTCACCGAAATGTGAGGAAAACTTGTTTTTTTAGCCACTTTTTGAGGTTTGCAAAGGATTCTGGGTAACAGAACCTGGTCCGAGCCCCGCAAGTCACCCCTCCTTGGATTCCCCTAGGTCTCTAGTTTTCAGAAATGCACAGGTTTGGTAGGTTTCCCTAGGTGCCGGCTGAGCTAGAGGCCAAAATCTACAGGTAGGCACTTTGCAAAAAACAGCTCTGTTTTCTGTGATGTGTCCACGTTGTGTTTTGGGGCATTTCCTGTCGCGGGCGCTAGGCCTACCCACACAAGTGAGGTATCATTTTTATCGGGAGACTTGGGGGGACGCTGGGTGGAAGGAAATTTGAGGCTTCTCTCCGATTCCAGAACTTTCTGTCACCGAAATGTGAGGAAAACTTGTTTTTTTAGCCACTTTTTGAGGTTTGCAAAGGATTCTGGGTAACAAAACCTGGTCAGAGCCCCGCGAGTCACCCCATCTTGGATTCCCCTAGGTCTCTAGTTTTCAAAAATGTACAGGTTTGGTAGGTTTCCCTAGGTGCCGGCTGAGCTAGAGGCCATAATCTACAGGTAGGCACTTTGCAAAAAAACAGCTCTGTATTTTGTGAAAAAATGGGATGTGTCCACGTTGTGTTTTGGGGCATTTCCTGTCGCGGGCGCTAGGCCTACCCACACAAGTGAGGTATCATTTTTATCGGGAGACTTGGGGGAACATAGAATAGCAAAACAAGTGTTATTGCCCCTTATCTTTCTCTACATTTTTTCCTTCCAAATATAAGAGAGTGTGTAAAAAAGACGTCTATTTGAGAAATGCCCTGCAATTCACATGCTAGTATGGGCACCTCGGAATTCAAAGATGTGCAAATAACCACTGCTCCTCAAAACCTTATCTTGATCCCATTTTGGAAATGCAAAGGTTTTCTTGATTCCTCTTTTTCACTCCTCATATTTCAGCAAATGAATTGCTGTATACCCAGTATAGAATGAAAACCAACTGCAGGGTGCACCTCATTTATTGGCTCTGGGTACCTAGGGTTCTTGATGAACCTATAAGCCCTTTATATCCCCGCAACCAGAAGAGTCCAGCAGACAAAACGGTATATTGCTTTCAGAAATCTGACATCGCAGGAAAAAGTTACAGAGTAAAACATAAAGAAAAATGGCTGTTGTTTTCAGCTCAATTTCAATATTTTTTTATTTCAGCTGTTATTTTCTGTAGGAAAACCTTGTAGGATCTACACAAATGACCCCTTGCTGAATTCAGAATTTTGTCTAGTTTTCAGAAATGTTTAGCTTTCCGGGATCCAGCATTGGTTTCACACCCATTCCTGTCACTAACTGGAAGGAGGTTGAAAGCACCAAAAATAGTAAAAATGGGGTATGTCCCAGTAAAATGCCAAATTTGTGTTGGAAAATGTGGTTTTCTGATTCAAGTCTGCCCGTTCCTGAAAGGTGGGAAGATAGTGATTTCAGCACCAGAAACCCTTTGTTGATGGCATTTTCAGGGAAAAAACCACAAGCCTTCTTCGGCGGCCCTTTTTCCCCATTTTTTTGGAAAAAACTAAATTTTCACTGTATTTTGGCTATTTTCTTGGTCTCCTCCAGGGTAAACCACAAACTCTGGGTACCATTAGAATCCCTAGGATGTTGGAAAAAAAGGACGCAAATTTGGCGTGGTTAGCTTATGTGGACAAAAAGTTACGAAGCCCTAAGCGCGAACTACCCCAAATAGCCAAAAAAGGGCTCAGCACTGGGGGGGAAAAGGCCCAGCAGCTAAGGGGTTAAATAAGTCTAGACATGTTCAAACTTTGCTAATTTAAAATAATAATTGTGAAAACTTCAGGGGGGGGGAACCTGGTGAAAACGACATTAAACTGTTGGAAAACCACAGCACTAGCAAGAGGCTATCTGTTTTTCTACTGCTTGGCTCCCTTCAGACCACCGCTATCACAATGACAGCTGATCATCTCAAGGGTTTGACTAGTAAAGGATTGTCTGGACACATATACAGGGAACTATTGAGAGCTCTGGGCTATGTTTTAAGGACACAGTAATTTGATGACTTTTTTTAAGTAGATGAAACTTTATTCAGATTTAAGAAGGAATGAAATAGAGGAGCATGCAGAATGATAGATCAGTTTATTGAGCTGATGATAGCCGGCATCTCTGTATGACCTGTAGATCAAGGGTTTGAAATCTGACCGGGCCAGCTCAGCCACTCGTTCTTCAGATGCTGGTAATTTGAATCCCACTAAATGAGGATGAGCCTATTTTTCAGCACTTAAGGACAGAAAATGAAAAAAAATGTATCTTCAAGTGCTCAGCTGGCGCATCTGCACAAACGGCTGAAGCGTAGTTTCTTGACCCTACAATGCTGACTCAGCCTTTCACCCATCTGCAGATGTTATGTGGATCCATTTTGTTTGGGGGGGAAATATCATTTTAGTGCAATTAGCTTTACATGATAAGTCCGAATGAGAACCAGAGCTTATTGATGTGGCCTAGGCACACTTCACCAAGTTGTGGTATTCCCTTTGCTCACACAAGATCCAGCCACCAAAGATAAGCCAATAAATAGGTCTGGTTAGTTAACTTTAGTGCCATAAGGGTGAATTATGTTATTGTTAACGTTTATTCACAGCATCCAGTCTGGTATAAGTATGGAATATTAGTGCATTTAGGTGCATTTGAAGAAACGGCATCTTTCTTGCAATTGTGCTCTTAGTAATTGTTACAAAAGGTAATTATTGCCCATTCCATACATGCCGCCCCCTCCCAGTCCACACCTGCGATTAGCACTGGCTCTATTTATTGCTTCATCTTTCAAGGCGTGCATGCTAAACCATCTTACGCTTACCTGAAGAGGCCCGATTCACAGCTGTTATTGGAGGCCATTGTTACTGTTATTTTTACTGTTATCATTGGTACTACTTTAGCTTGTAATCATACTATCACCATTGTTGTTTTAATATTAGTTATTGTTATTTTTTGTATTATTCATTATTCAAACTAATTGCATAATCCCTTAGTAGTTTTACCCGACCTCTACGTGGACTCCCGCACTCATTACACTTTTTGTGTTTATTTTGAGTCTTGATTGCTCCCTCTGGAGGCTTGTTCGTTTCAGTATCCAAACTGAGGCTTTTGAAGACTTTAGACAACACAGTGGTAATTTGCCCATACCGCTAGCTACCACTATAGCGTTGATAACCAGTTGTACTAATTCCGATATCCAGGTTCCACTTTTCTACCGCTGACCTGTATTCATCGGAAAGTGCTCAAATTGTATTTTAAAATGATGCTGCAGCAGAGGGCGGGTTTTCCACACGATAGGTATTCTTTCCATAAGTATACAAAAAAAAATCACCTAATACCGTGAACACCAATTCAAAAGCAACGAAATCAGCCAGCAAGAGCATATCATTCCCAAAGACAGAAGTTGTATAGCAAAGCCCACACCAAGTAAAAAAATAGAAATCACATAGCTCAAGCTCTAGCATTCCTAAATTATAGAATCTCCATAGTAAGAGCTTATTCGCACACTAGCCTTAAAATCACTAAGGCCTAAACCAAGATCAAGGTACGGAAATTGCAAAGCAATGGCAATACCTAACTAAAGTGAAAGAAATCTCATATTAAGATGTTTTTCAAAATGTAATCATGGTATAGGAGCTAAACAACCCCAAAACTAAAGATGACACCTTAATATTAAAATAGCCTCAAATATAAGAAATCACAAACCAAGGGCTTTACATGTCAAAAGTTACAGACATCATAGTGCGAGGGTTAGGTTAGGGGAATGGCCAAACTCGGTCCAGGAAGGTCAAATGTATGCCAACGTTTCAAGATAACTACAGACTAAGTAAATTGGTTCAATTGTTTTACAAAGTTAAACGCAGAGACCGTGTTTCCAAGGTGGGAGAAGTGTAAAGTCATAGCTATAGGGTCCCTTCTAGTCAGATTACTGAAAAAAACTACAAATGTTCCTTTTTCAATGTACAGGAATTGCTCCAGCTGGTAACATATTCTTTTGCCTAGAGTGCCAAAAATTAATACACCATCCCTGATTACTGCAACCGCACAGCAAGGGCTAAAAAAACCATTATGTAAGTCACACCACCAAGGTTTGATTGATAAATAAATATATATGTGTGTGTGTGTATGTATGTATGTGTGTATATATATATATATATATGCACAAAGTTTTAGGAGCTTTATATGACCCTGATAGCTTCTTTATTCTAATGCCCATCTTGGAGCCCTCACTTTACTAAATGGGTGTAGTAAAGGTCACTAAAATTATGTGCTGTGAAAAGGTCACTAAAATTATGTGCTGTGAAAGACCAAATAATGAAGGGGGGAGGGAGGGGGGGAGCAAATTATTCAGAGAGTGTGTGTGTTTGTAATGAGTATATACACGTATTAGTGGTACGGAATGCCAATGTATACTTCTCATTTGATTGCATTATTACCTAGCCTTGTGACATGTCATCACGCGTTGATATAATTGGGATTGCAAATGGTTAGAAAATACTCAGATAGTGAAATTAGTACAACTGACAGATCTATCAATGTAATTCACCACCCGTTATTGATTTTTGTTTAGCATAAAAACACATTAATACGATTGTATTCGCTCTGGCCTTTCTTACATCCTAGAGGAAAATACCCTGTATGAGTCATATCCAATATTGCTGTACTGTAAACAAGCCTCCTTAAAAAAAAAAAGACATCTTGTAACATCAGAATCTACTTTCCGTCACGCTCGGAGGCTCCTTGAAGCACCCCTTTTAACACAAAATATCCTTACTGAGCAACGCCGAAGGTAGATATTTATTACAAAGGCGGTCCATTAGGCGGAATATAGCGACTCAAGGAATCAAAGTATAAAGAGTCACACATTGTGCGTGATTTGTATAAATTCTGAGTGCCATCTTGAAATAACTGCGGCTTTCATAATACCTCGGTGTAAGCCTAGATTTGCTGAGGAGTAGGCCAAAATCTGATTAAAAAATGACAATGAAATGAATAATTCTTCCCACTGTGTCTGACAAAAGCCATTGCCACCCCCTCCTTTTGAAATATTAATACCGTCTGACAATCTTTCTAAACTTTTTTAAATTCCTGACTACAGCTATTAGGCTAAGGATGACCAGTCCACTTTTGCACTGTTGCACTCGGCACAATGTTTTTAGTAACATTTGCTCTAGCTGTTTAGAAACCATTCTTGTTTGAACTATGGGGACTGTTGACCTTATGGATGATTATGTGGCAAGTGCATATAATCTTCCATATGCTAAATAAATGTGGGAACGTAGTGGCAGCAGACCAATGTTATTTCACTGGTCCCGGATATATTCCTCCTATTTATCCCAAAATGGGAATCATATACGTTTCGTTGCAAAAAGTAAATGGCACTATACGCTGGAGAGGACGTCCTTCATATTTTATTTATAGGAACTGTCTTTGGTCGAGTCTATGCATTTAGGGCACGTTGGGAAGTATTGTAGGGGTCTGAAGCCCAGTATTATGCTGTGCTGCTTATGGATTAATCCACTGTTAGCTCATTGTGTATTCCTGGTTTGCTGTACTCGCCAATCTAGCCTCTTTCCCTTTGCCCGAACTGAAATGATCAGGATGAAAGGCAACGTCAATGCAACACATAAAACAATGTCTCGTGGCTTTTATTGGGGAGCTATGTGCAGCGTGTTGTGATGGTATGTTCCACTGAGGGAATATATCAGTACTGCTGTCAGGAGCCAGGAGAACCAATCGCTTTGTCTGTCTCAGTCCGCAAAAAAGCTACCTATCCAACTAAAAAAGCTGCACACAGTGTCTGGGGAAATCTAAGTCGGCGGTGTCAGTCACACCTGAAATAAAAGATATTAAAGAGAGAAACAAAGTATTCGAAGCTGGCCACGAGGACTTCTGCAAAACTTTGCTTATGAATCTTTCAAGCGTAACTCCTGTCGGTCCCCGTGAAACATGCATGAATATTGTACAAAGGAGTAGGGGTCGAAAAGACCCTGCTGCACTTTCCATAATGCACAGAATCGTCTTTAGGGCCTCCTTCTGAGAAGTGGCCACAAGTCTCTGATGCTGCCCTGTGCCCTATTCGCCTTCTTCCCAGGTATGATCCCAGGAAAGACGCCTTGAAATGAGGCGCTGACTGCCTTTGGGGGTTTATACCACCGGAGGCAGCGGCACAGATCACTCTCTGATCGTACTGCTGAAAAAGAGCCACAACTCATTTCATGTATTCGTTTCCAAAACTGGGCGTGTGATGGAGCTCGCCATGATGTGGCCTACACAGTTTCCCTTGTTATACGACTGGAGATTTCCTTTGTCCCACCAGCACTAATTTTTGGGGTCCAGCACCGATCATTCCACAACAGACATTTTAGGAGAGAAAAAGAGGTAAAAATACAAAGAGTGGAAAGATGGAGGAGGGAGAGAAAGATGGAATACCGTCACAAAGACAGAAAGCCGAGACCGGCAAGAGTAAGATACAGGGGTAGGGATGCCTGGTAGTTATTTACAGGGTCTTGAGGTGGATTCAAGGTTACACAGCCTTGGAATTTGGTGCACCGACATTTAATAGCACCGGCACCCGGCTTCTAAGCGGAGCTTTGAGCTCTGGTACTCCATCTTTTACAAATTTAGCACTGTAGTTAGTCCCTGGGCCCCTAAGATATCTCCGTGCCACATGGAAAGGATCCTGATCATGTATGTGTGCTGGTAAACCACGTTAAAGAAGTCCCTGAAGAAGGCTTCCATGTTCAAGAGGAGATAAATCTCTGCTGCTTCTAGTGGTCAGAAGTCATGTGCAGATGGCCACCTACCTGTCATCTGACCAATACTTGTCCTGTGGAAGGGCATAAATATGTCTTTCTACTGTTAAATTATAATTAAGGCTCCTGGTTTTATGATTTTTTTTTCACATTTCCGTCTGTTTTTATCCATATTTATGTTTTGCTCATTTTCTTTTGTATTTATTCATTTTTATTCTGTGTTAACTGTATAAATGAAGCTGCAATAGGTATTTTTCTGCATTTATTTAACGGATTAATGTATAGTCACATTTGAATGTCCAAAACCAGTTTTACCAGTATACATTACTATAGCGTGTATCTGAAAACAATGAGTTGTGGAATAACATATATAACTGCAGATCTGCAGTCAATTAAGGTTAATTAGGAAATCTATTGTCTTTTTTCATCTCCCCTACTCTAACTTGTATACCCACAGACCTGGCACTCATGATTGGCAGTAGAAAAAAAAATAATCTAAAGAAGGCCTGTTTTCCATATTTTTCTGTATTTAAAAATAAATACAAATAAGTAAACATGGAAAACTTGGTGCCCTAGTTATAACTGACCAATATATGCCTTCCCTGAGTTCATGGCTATTAGGCAGGCTTGAAAGTTTAAGGCATTTCCAGTCTGAGCAACCCTACTCATAAGATGTTCTGGATGTTGTCTACCGATGTATAAACATGTATAAGCACCACTGTTCTGCTACTATTATACAATCCACCGCTTTTTTATCTACTGCTCATTCTTAATTTTACCTTGGTTCTATTAAAATCCTGATAAAATGTTCTGTCTTAATGGGCTATATATACTGAGTATACCCTATATAGATTGATTTGCAGAATGCATAGTGGTCGTCACTACATTACAGCACAATGACTTCTGCTTTTTAATCTTGCTTGATTTAATATCCGAAACTGAGCTCCTCCAAAATAGGAATGAGGTGTTTTAGATGCAAATCTATCATGCCAAAGAACCCTACCTGTACCTACGGCCAGATTATGTACATTGCACCTCTGTCGGTTAATTTTGCTCAAGTGCCACTTTTGGTGTAATTTGCACTAACTCTACAGTGAAAAGTGAGGTCTTCACTAGTCAGTCTATTCATATGTCATGGTGATAACTGGTGGTTGGTACAAGACTGCACCCTCCTGTCAGGACCCCCAGGATCCTCAGGAACAGTACCCCAAAGTGGCCCACCATTCGGCAGCTCCGGCTTTGCGTACTATACCTCAGAGTGGCAAAACGGGGGCAAGGGAATATAGGGTAGGTACACCAGAGAGGTAGACCTGTAGAAGAATTGGCAAATGTGAAAATAAACACTGTAACAGTTCTCGATTTGATCAAGCAAGCAATCTTTCGTAAATAATCTCTGAGATGGCAATAGAGGAGAAACCAAAACATAATGTATAGAGTACCAGCTTTTAAGGCTTGAGAAGACAGGGTGCAGGGGACCCCTTGGCCAGCCCCATCACGCTTTTCTCCCTGGCATGGGCAGTGCAGGGTCCCCCATGGCCACCCACATTGCGCTTTTCTCTTGCAACGGGTGTTGGTGCACCCTACGCACCACAACATTTCCGCCAGCTCAATTATGAGCCGGCATCAATGTTATGAGTTGTTTCCGGCTGGCCCAGTGGGAAATTCATAGTAGGGACTGTGGTAAGTGCACTGCACTGGAGGGACCTTGACCACGGGACCTCAGCAGACTGCCTTTTCCATCGGCCGAAGGCCTAATTAGGGTTTACATGTTTTAATCTGCATTTTACTCTGGGCGACTTAAAGTACAGAGTATTTGTTTCAGATAAGCATCATTCCACATTTATCCAGCAATGGCTTGATTCTCAGCTGTGCTTGTCAGCGGTGCATTATGGTATTTGTATTTCTGTATCTGCAATGGAAAACATTCCACAAGGCTGAGAGTGCAATGAAAAAAGCATGGGCAGCTTCCTTCCTAGACTAGGCAAAGTAAGGAAGTTCTTTATTTTTGCTTGTGTTCATAATCTAAATCTTGCCACTCCAATGCCAGAGCGGCCAAGCCATGTTGTGGAATGATTCAGCAGGGGGCACACAAGAATAAGGCCACTGGCTTTGTCCACCTGGCTCAAATCTGCCTCTGGGTGGCAGCACAGAGGCTCTTGGTCTGCTTTAGAGAGTGCAGGGCATGTGGGGAATCCTGGAGTGTGCAATGCCACCGCATCTCCTTTGCCACTGTAGCAAGCATGAATGTTGCTGCAGTAGCAGTGGTTCTTTCATGTAGAATTAATAATAGGCTTCTGCAGAATCCTTGATCTAGTGAACGTCTAGACCTTAAGGAAGCCGCAGTGCTCTAACATGAATTCAGGTACACTGAGCCCTGACAAACACCTGCTCAAATTAGGCAATGCTCTGCAATCTATAGGTTGATCCATCGAGTACTTGAAAAAGGTGTGCTGCCTTTATCCAATTTTGACAATATTAATCATTCCTTTTAATTTTATATGGCTAATTTCCAAAATCCTACATGTTGTATGAGCATTTACATTTTGTATTTCTGTAATTTTTATTCTACCTTAACCCTTTCAGAGTGTGGGTGTCATTTAAGAATGAAGATATAAAAGTTTATAATGTAATTTTAAATACCACATCAAGGGAGTTTAAAATAAGAGGGAAGATTAAAAACATATCCTGATCAACGCAGCCAAACTTCTGGCACAAGCAAAGAGCGTTTTAAGTTTGTAGAATAGGATCTGGCAGATACCAACTCAACCATAAAGATAGTAATACACATTCCATATTGCTACCGTGCTCAACATTATTTTGGATCCTCCCACTGAAAACTAATGCAAGCATTTTTAATGCAGCAGTTTTCTCAGCGTTTCAACAATGATGACTAAGACATGCCCAAATGGGTGGAAATTGACCCGTATGATGCTGTTAGGCCTTTAATTGCCCTTGTCCATAAAAAGGAGAAACTCGACCTAATGGAAATTAAATCAAACGCACAAAAACCAAACAGAGAAATTTACAGACAATTGACAAAAAGTTAAAATAAACAATTGTTAGTTCTAGGATTCAATGTCACGGCGTACCTGCAAAATAAATTAAGTGGAAGATTCATAATCTGGTGGCTTTGGTGAGGCAAAGGTGTTCAACAAACACATGATTTCAGAGAGAAGTAGATAAGAGGACCGCAAAATGCATTCCATTACTTGAAAGAGTTGGACATTTCGCCCTGCACGGATGATACTGACCATTTGCACAGTGCCTATCAAAACAGAGGGTGTGTGCAATGCAAGGAGAACCTGGGTTGTTAAAATTCATGTTAATTGCTTTAAAGGGGTGGAAGACTAGGTCGATGCATCTGGGATAGAATCTTGTGACCAGCCCATTCCTCAAAATTCTCTGCTTTGGAAATCGTTCAAATTAGCTAAATATAATATGTAGGTTTAGGGAATAAAGTCTCAGGTGTTTTTGATTTGCTCCAGTCCGTTACCCTTCTAATGTAATGATCCATCTTAAGTTTTGTTGGGCAAACCCTAGTGATTTTTATCACAGGCCAAAGACGACTCTATAGACGCAAGGGTGTTACGCTTCTGTGCAAATTTACTTACTCAGCAAGCGGAGAAACTGAAGATGAATAAACGTTTATCGCAAGGTGTGTACTTTCTGGCCTTGCCACACCATCTCATCATAAGACCTTATCTTTTAATGAAAACATTTATTTATTTTTTTGCTACTAGCTTGATCTATTGAACCTAGAAAAACCCAGAAAGGGACAGACTGTCCTATTCAGCAGCATGCAATACGCTTTAACATAGTGCAAAGGCTTTAGCTCAGCCGTGGATATTTGGATGGTTTCATTGGCCAGCCACATTCATATTTGGCATTACCTGTTTTATAAGGAGACCGAAAAGGTGTAAGCATGAACTTCAACTCACCAAAATGGCAGGGGTAGCGGTTGTGACATCACGCACCCATTGACCTCTACTTTCTCTCACACAGACACACACATACACACAAATTCACACTTACACACACTCTCACATAAACACACTTTCACCCGCACGTACCCACATAACATACACTTAAAAATATTTTACATACCTCATCTGCCATGGAAGGGCATATTCCAGCTAACTGTACCTCATTTTTATTGCACTAATGGTGAATAATATGTTATCATTCATGATCAGTATAATAAAAATTGACAGAAAACAAAGAGAGCGGATCCCATACTAACGAGCTGCCACTGTGTTCCTGGCACTGACTTTGCCACCTCCGAAGCCAGGTGCAAAGTCAGTGCCAGGGGTCGCAGCTGCGACCCCTAACTGACGTCCATGGGTGTAAACCTGCTCACCCATCATATATGTCCATAATAATGTAATGTTAAATCTGTTTAAAAGTGCACAACAACCACACAGAATTCCTAGTGCTGGTAACAGATGCTTATGGTTAACAGACTCAAAAGTACTCATTTTGTCAATCTCAGGATTATGAAAAGCAGGTATTTGGACAAAATATTGAGTTCAAATGATTCAGAAATATCGGGAAAAATATTGTGACACAGAATATCATTGTCAAGAATATCCTTTTTTTGGTAACAAATTATTGTATTAAAAACAACATTTTCTAAAATCATTTTCATTAATATAGTTGTAAAAAAAATGCTTTTTAATTGTCTTTTTAACTGTCTTTTTACTTGCTATATTAGTTTTAGGTGGTAATTTTGGTTCTATTATTTATTTTTAAAAATATAGTTTGTAAGTGTGTTAGTTATTTATTTTTTAATTTAATTCAATCAATCAGTCGATTTGTACGGCGCAGCTAATACCTGAGAGGGTACCCAGTTGCTTGCAGGATGCAATAGGCTCAGTCGAATAGCCAGGTCTTGGGGAGCTTTTCAGAATCCCAGTAGAGATGGGGAGGTACGGAGCTGCAAGGGGAGGTTGTTCCAGGCTTTTGCTGCGAGGTAGAAGGAGCATCCTCCGCTTGAGCTTCTGTTGGTGCAGGGAGTGTGGATGAGTGCTAGGGAGACCAAGCGTAGTTGTCTGGCTCACTGGTGTATGTTCAGGCAATTGTTGATGTAGGCTGGTCCTAGTTTGTGAAGGGCCTTGTATGTGTGGGTGAGAATCTTGATTTGGCATCCCTCCTGAACTGGGAGCCAGTGGAGTTCCTTGAGTCGAAGAACGATGTTGATCCATCATGGGAAGTGGAGGATGAGTTTGACTGCAGCGTTCTGGATGGCCTTTAGTCTCTGGAGAGCTGTGTAGAGATCCTGTAATAGAGGACATTGCCGTAGTCTAGTCTACTTGTAATGAGAGTTTGTGTGGCAGTGTGTCTAGTGTTTGTGGGGAGCCACTTGAAGATCTTTTGTAGCATGGACAGAGTGAAGAAGCCGGCTGATGAGACTGCGTTGATCTGGGATTTCATAGTCCACTTGCTGTTGAAGATAATTTCGAGGTTTCTGGCATGATTGGACTCGGACGGTGCTGGTCCCAGTTCTGCATTCTACCAGGAGGTGTTCCAGGAAGTGGAGTCCTTGCCGAAGATCCGTAATTCTGTATTGTCAGTGTTGAGCTTCAGCAGTGCTTTCTCATCCAGTGGGCTATACTAGTCATGAACCTGTGGAATCTGGCTCTGGTGGTCCTGGGGATCCTTGGAGAGGATAAGTTGAATGTTGTCTACGTATGAGATGATGTTGAGCCTAAGGAATCTGTGTATGTTGGCCCAGGGTGTCATGTAGGTGTTGAAAAGGGTGGGGTTAAGTGATGAGCCCTAAGGGACATCACAGATTATTTCCTTGGGTTTGGAATTAGGTGGACATTTCTGGGTTCTTCCAGTGAGGATTGTGGAGATCCATCTGAGGGCGTTTCCTTGGATGCTGATTTTGTATAGCCTGGTTATCAGAGTGTGGTCCAATAATATGTTGCACAATGCTGAGAGGTCAAGGAAGAACAGGACCACCATTTCTCCTTGGTTGAGTATTACATTATAATTCATTTAGTTTTAATATTGAGCATTTATTTGGGTTAATTGTTTATTTTTTTTATTAATGTTGATTAAGTATTATATTAATCATAATAAGTAATGTTAATTATTGTGTTTATGCTAATTGTTTAATTGTACATTGTTTTCAAATGTAATTTAAAAGTATATTTTAGTTTTTTAATTTGTTTTTTTTTTTTAAATAAATGTACTACTAATATGTTATATGTATTATACAGTAGTATGCTTTATGTCTTAAAATAGTTTTAATAAATGAATTGAACTTTTTTTTGTTATGTAATTCTTTCACAGTCCAACTCTTTCCCTACTGTTGCTTAGACTGGGGTGGGAATAGTAAATTTAACCCTGCCGAAATCCAACCCTTTCTATACTGTTGCTTAGACTGCTGTGAGAATAGTGAATTTTACCCCTCCATGTCAAACCATTTTCCCTACTGTTGCTCAGATTGGAGTAGGAACAGTAAATATAACCCCTCCAAAGTCTGGTTTCCCCAATGTTGCTTAGACTGGAGTGAGAAAAATAAGTATAACCACTCCAAAGACCAAAACCTTCCCTACTGTTACTTATACTGGAGGGGCAATAGTAAATCTAATCTCTCATGTCTAATGCTTTACCTATTGTTGCTTAGAGTGGAGTAGGAATAGTAAATCCAACCCCTCATGTTTAATTAATATAGTGTTAATCTTTTCTATGTACAAAAATGTAATATGTACTAAAAATAGGTTTAATAAATTATGTGAACATTTATTGTTATATGTAATTCTTTCAAAGTCCCAACTCATTCCCTACTGTTGCTAAGACTAGAGTGGGAATAGTAAATCTAATTTCTCCAAAGTCTAACGCATTCCTTACTGTTGGATAGAATGGAGTGGGAAGAGTGAGGTCCAACTTTTTCTCTACTGTTGATTACAGTGGATTTTTAATATTTATTAAAATGTTGATTATTATTTTTTTGTTTTAATTTTTTTTGTTTAGAAATGTTTGTACATTAATGTGTTTTACTATATTTCTTTAGATAATACATGTTAGTGTTTTTATTTACTGTAAATACTATTTAGAAGCAAATATAAAAATATTATTGATTTTATGTTAAATTGTTTAAGATGAAGTGTACAGTATAAATACATTTTAAAATGTTTATTTTAATATTTTATTTAGGCTAAATATTCTTGTTGGTTTATATATGTTTCCTGATTTAGTTTAGTGTTGATACCGACAATTAGAATTTTCTAACAATTGTTTATTTTTGAATTATTTAAATATATATGTATACTTCTACATGTTCAAAATCATTAAATACATTTTTATTAAATTTAAAGAGGTAAATGCTCTAAACACAATACTTTCAAGTCAATAATAACAATATTTTTGTCGATATTCTTTTAAACAATATTTTTTACACAATATTTTTGTATTATAATTTATGAGTATAGGACAGCAATACGTTTGACAGTGGTATTTTTGACATGGTATCTCTGCATCTGATATTTTAGCCCACAATATCTGTCAGTGACCCAGAAAACCCCATCAGTTGGGATTTGAACCTCTGCCCTTCTACGTCACCAAACCACTGGAGAGGATGCATTAGGTCACTTTGCCACTGGACCAGTTTGCCAGGAGTAACACTGGTACATCTGGCATTGCCCTTACTACCTCTGGCCTGTGGGGTCATGAAGGCTGGGGCTAGAAGAAAAAAAGTAAAGCGAGCTTAAAAACTGTGTCATATTTGTGTAGGTCGAACTCTCTGCCCCTCTCACACTTTTCAGAAGCAAAGATGATGTTGTTGAGGGAGTTTGGGTGGGGCATTGGGTCAATTCTAGGATGCCTCTAAGGTTCAAATATTGCTTGAGTTCACGTCAAATCAGCTGTCTGTTTCCGCCCAGTTATCTTTTGTTTGGTGGGTGAAAATGTGACATTACCTCTCCTAACTCACTGACAAAATATGCAACCAGCCTTCGAAAAAGAATAAATGCCAAAAAGAGACACCATTAACAATTTAGACAAATTGCAGTGCTCTTAATGGCGCTTTATAGCTGTTTGCCTATTTCTTATTCATTAACGTGTTTTGGGCTCAGCAAAAGGCGTTTGGAGATAACCGCAAAGCTGCCTGCACTACCTAATGGAAGATATATCCTTGTCATGTGACAAATAAGAACGAACTCCGGAAGTTAGAATTTGGTTTTCCGACTTGCAGTGGGTTTTCTCCAGAGTTTCTTTGTGTGTGTGATGGAGAGATGGACAAAGGGTGCTATTGAATGAGCTTCTTCACATATATTCTAACATGCTTTATTTCCATACAATTGTCTATTATTGCTAATACCTTCTATCTTGGAAACTCAATCCCCAGCACCACAATCCAGTCCAGTACCGGGAGTTGGTCCTCTTGGTCCTTCTTGACCCTACCATAGGCTTTCCTCTCTACTTACTGAACAGTCTTGGAGAGCTTCCCTCTTATCTTTGATAACTAATCCTGTGCCCGCTTACACTTTTTTTACTTAACTGCCCTCTGAGGAGACTACAGATGCTGGACATCCTGTACACATTCAAATAAGTAAATCATATTCCCTTTCTGTGTAGTACTTATTTTATAGTGCTGACATGGATAGATATGGACTGAGGTTTTATCTCATTGCACAGATTTAAATATTCTGTTCTGTTCTGCGCAGCTACTCTACGTAAATGCTCAAAATCACAGACTCGAGCTGCAACATCCAAGGAGTTTTTTGTTGTTTTAAATTAGGCTCCACCACTGTGTCTGCCTTCCAAAATCTCGGTGGCTAGTTAATTCTAGATCAACAGATTGCTGAAGACTATGATTTGACTTCAACCATCACTTGCTTGCTGCAGCTGATTCCAAGGAGCTCCAGTATATCTGGCCCCAGAAGGAAACAAGAAAAAAATTCTTGATAACTTCAAGAAAGTGCTCTTAGGCCAAAATATTTTAGATGATGCTTCCAGGTAGATGTATGTAGCAGCTGCGGCTCACTGCGCTCACATTGGGTAGGGAGGTGTGGAGAGGGGAGTGGGCGGTACATTTAATAATACATTTTAAACTTACCTGATCCGCCGACCTGTGCAGCTCCTCTTTCCATCGTCGCTGCAGTCACAGGGTCCCAGCCTGCCCTGCGACCAATCCTGATGCTGCTCAGAGCAGTGTCAGGATTGGCTGGGAGTCTGTGCATGCTCTTTTCAGCCCTGCAACACAGTGCCAGGCTGGAGAGAGCACAGTGCTCATGTGTGGCCGGCCCAAGACTGAGGCAGCACTCCCCTCACTGCTCGTCACCCCCATGGCCTGACCCTTTCACAACAAAAGGATAATAAACAGAGTTTTGAAAGGTTTGCAGCTTCTGCTGCTGTTGGGGGGATGAGGGGTGCCACGCTCCTCCGCCCAAACGGAGGAGCCTCCCCTGGTATGTAGGCAGAAGACAGTGATTTGACTGTAGACTGATTATCAGAAGTAAAACCATGAGAAGAATAGATCACTTGAATGAGGGCTTCAGAGGTGGCTTGAGCCACCTGGTTAATTGGGCTGGATAAGTTAAACGGGCTGTTAAAAATGGGTGAATGCTGTGGGAATTATAGATTGGCACGAGCAGCACTGTGCAGATCTGACTAGGCGCCTCGTGGGCCATACCATGAAAAAGCAAGTGTGGTATTTATCCCGTAAGAGCAGAGCATAAACGAACAGGAGCATGCCTGGAGATCAAGTTGAAGCAGTTACGAAGAGTAGTGATTCACTACATGTCCACAGGAGGCTTTTAGCCACAGATGGCTAAAAGCTGCCTGGTAAGTGAGACCTACACAGGTTGGAAAGTGTGTAGGGATATGTTCATGTAAGATTAAGACCCTGACAGTCCGTATTTTGAGTCTCTATTTGGAATCGCTGTTTTTGCAGCATTATTACTCATAAACCCCTTGGCACTATCTGTTGCACTGCGTCCTTGACCTGTTCTTTCTTCACTGTGAGTGATATGTTTGAACCATTTCCTCTCCTCTCATGCTCTTTTTAAGTGTTTTGGGAGTACTACTGCCTGAATAGTCCAAAAGCATAACTTTCATAAGAAAGGAATATGAAGATTTGGATCCTTTAGAACATTCTGAAGATCTGAATCTCAGCCTGCTGAAACCTGGGGATATTATTTATGGACTTTGAGTCATTTTTGTGAATTGTTTTCAGGAATGAGTTAGTAAAAGGATGATTTATGATTGTGTGCAAGTCGTATTACTTTATATTTGTTGCCTATAAAGCACTTTATGCTTCCACGAAGCCACATCATAGCTATGGGAGTCAGGGAGGCATAAGAGGTTAAAAAGAAGCATCAGGATAGAGAAAAGAAGGGAACAGGGAAGATGGATGATTTTCTAAAAATGCCTGCTTGCTTGTCCCGTGGGTAGGCATCCGTGGATCCGTGGGCACTTGTTTGGCAAGAGAGAAGTGGGAATAGTAGGAGAGGTAAGGAGGGAGTTGAAGAGTGACATCAATTGGGCGAGAGCAGGCAATAGAAAGGAGTGTGTTTGTGAGCGAAATTGTGGGCTGAAAGATTAAGAAACTGTGGTAGATTGTTGGGAAGAGAGAGGTAAAAAAAGATGCTTGTTTAGACAAGGGAGAGAAGGAGCAACCAGATCGTTAGTTTGAAGTCTATCATATAAACGCTCAAACTGACTAGGCGTGATCCACTCAATGTCTAACTCAGATATTGTTTCATTCTTAGGGTGACTAGACGTTCATGGGGTAGCTTGGGAGCTCTTTAATGTTTCCTTTGGTTAGGTAAAGATTTTTGAAAAGGGACAAAGGGTGCAGTCTACAAAACACTGATTTGTATTTGTCTTTCTAACATAGCCTGTCTCAGATGTTTGTGGGGTGCACTAGTGTTGTCCTTCTATGGCAGTATGTGCAGTCATTGTAGCTGGGATTTACTGCAACAGCACTGTGTTTTCACTATGCATCCCTGAAATCCGCCCACTACAATCCACCTCACTTTACACCACACCAATCCACTCCGATCCAAACCACTCACCTCAATTCAGTCCAACCCACCCCACTCCAAGCCCCACAACCCACTCCAATGTAATCGACCCCACTCCAATTCTCCCTACTCTAATCTAAAACAATCTGCACTACAGCAAGAGAATCTGTCCCACTCCAATACAAAACATTTCCCACTCCAATACAAAACAATCTGCCCAATCTAAAACGGTCTCCCCACTGCAGTCTGCCCCACTACAATCCAAAACAATCTGCCCCACTTCAGTCCACCTCACGCGAATCTGCCTCACTTTAATTCAAAACAATCTGCTCCACTCCAATCAGCCCCACTCCAGTCCAAAACAATACACCCCACTCCTATCCAATCCACTTCATCCCAATCCACGCCACTCTGTCAATTCACCCCACTCCCATCCAGTTCACCCTAATACAGTCTTCCACACTCCAATCTGCCGCACTCAATCCAAAACAATCAGCCCCATTCCAGTCTGCCCACTCCAATCCAAAGCAATCTTCCCCACTCCAATCAAAAACAACCTGCCCCACTGCAAATCATTTCAGTCTACTCCACTCCAGTCTGCCCCAATTTAAATCAAAACAACCTGCCCCACTCCAACACGCACCACTCCACCCTGCCCCCTTCAATCCCAAACAACCCACTCCAATCCAAAACAATCAGCCCCCTAACCCAATCCCCCTTACCTCATCCCAAACCTATCCACACAATTCAAACCTAGGTAACCCACTCCAGTCCACCTCTCTACATTCCAGTCCACCCCACGCTTATCCAGTCCACCCTACTCCAATCCAGCCGAGTTCAATCCACCCCACTATAATTCAATCCACTTCTCCCCAATCCCACCCTCCTCCAGTCCAATCCCGCCCCATTCCAGTCAATCCCACCCACTCCAGTCACTCCTACCTCAATCCAACCCATCCTACTCCAATCCAACCCATCCTATTCCAATCCAAGACACCCTACTCCAATCCAATCCACCTCACTCCATTCCCAGGTCATCCCAATCCAATACTATCCACATTAATCCCCATAATCCAGTCCAATCCACCCAACTCCAAACCACCTTAATCTATCCCACTTTAATCCAGTCCACCCCTCTTCAATCCAATCCACCCTACACCAATCCAATCCACCCCACTCCAATCCACTCCACCTGGCAGCCCTATCCCCCCACTCAATCCAATCCACCCCACTCAATCCAGTCCACCTCAATCCACTTCTCCCCAATTCACTCCACTCCAGTCCAATCCCCCTACTCCAGTCAATCCCACCAGACTCAATCCCACCCTACTCCAATCCAGCCCACCCTACTCCAATCCAACCCATACCACTCCAATCCAACCCACTCTACCCAGTCCAATCCGCCTCACTCCATTCCAATTCACCCACACCACCCCAGTCCATCCCAATCTAATAAAATCCACAAGAATCCACCCTACTCCAGTCCAATCCACCCCACTCCAAACCAATTTAAACTACCTCACTTCAATCCAGTCAACCCTTCCCAATCCACCCCACAACAATCCACTCCATTCCACCTTACCCCTATCCACCCCACTGAATCCAATTCACCTCACTCAACCCAATCCGCTCCACTCAGCACCATGCCAATTAGAAACGGCCCACTCCAGTCCATCCCACTCCCATCCTCCTTACACCAATCCAATCCACCCTAGTCCACCACACCCCAATTCAACATGCCTCAATCAAATCCACCCCATTCCAATCCAATCCACCCACTTCAGTCCACCCCAATGTACCAATCCCATCCCTGTTCAGCCCACTACACTCCAAACCATTTACCCCACTCCAATCCACTCCACTCAAATCCACCACACCCTAATCCAATCCACTGCACCCCCATCCAAACCATTCATCCCACCACACTCCAATCCACCCCACCTCAATGCAGTTCACCCCACTCCAATCCAGCCCACTCCAATTCACCCCAACCAAATCCACCCTACTCCAATCCAAACCAGTTACCCCACCACACTCCAATTGACCCCCACCTCAATGCAGTTCACCCGACTCCAATCCACTCCAATCTAAACCACCCCACCCCATTCCAATATACCCCACTAACTCCAATCCACCACACCCTACTTCAGTCCATCCACTCTATTCCAATCCACCCCACTCACTCCAATCCACCACACTCTACTTCAATCCAATTCACCCTACTCCAATCCATCTAGCTCACCCACCCCAATCCATCCAGCCCATCCCCCTCCAACCCACCCCACCCCAGTCCACTCTAGTTCTGCCCACGACACTCTGGTCCTGCCCTCAACACTCTAGTCCTGCCCATGCCACTCTAGTCCTGACCATTCCACTCTAGTCCTACCCACCTCACCTTAGTTCAGTGAATCCAATCTAGCCCACTCCAATCCACCACACTCCAACTCTCCCACCCCAGTCCAATCCACCCCACCCCACCCCAGTTCATTCCCCCTTACTCAAATCCAAACCATTCACCTCACCACACTCCAATCAACCCCACCTCCATGCCGTCCGACCCCAAACTAAACCACCTCACCCCATTCCAATCTACCCCACTCACTCCAATCCACCAAACTCTACTCCAGTCCTATCCAGCCGGCCCCACTCCAGTCCTATCCAGCCGGCCTGCTCCAGTCCTATCCAGCCCACCCCACTCTAGTTCAATCCACCCCACTCTATAGTCCAATCCACCCCACGCTAGTCCAATCCACCCCACTCCAATCCACCCCACCCCCGTTCAGTCCACTTTACTCCAGTTCAAGCCATTCAAACCACCACACTCCAATCCACCCCACCTCTATGCAGTCACCCCCCTGCAATCCACTCTAATCCACCTCAGCCAATTCCAATCTACCCCACTACTCCAATCCACCAAACTCTACTCCACTCTAGTCCAGTCCACCCCACTCAAGTCCAATCCTCCCCTTTCCAGTCCAGTGAATACAATCCACCCCACTCTAGTCCTGTGACTTCAATCCACCCAACTCCAGTCCACGCCTCTTCAATCCACCCCACCCCAGTTCAGTCCACTTTACTCCAATTCAAGCCATTCACCCCACCATACTCCAGTCCACCACACCTCGATGCAGTCACCCAACTCCAATGGACCCCAATCCAATCTACCCCACTCACTCTGAACTACCCCACTCACTCAATACAACACACTCTACTCCAATCCATCCAGTCCACCCCACTCAAGTCCAATCCTCCCCTTTCCAGTCCAGTGAATACAGTCCACCCCACTCTAGTCCTGTGACTTCAATCCACCCAACTCCAGTCCACGCCTCTTCAATCCATCCCACTCCAGTTCAGTCCACTTTACTCCAATTCAAGCCATTCACCCCACCATACTCCAGTCCACCACACCTCGATGCAGTCACCCAACTCCAATGGACCCCAATCCAATCTACCCCACTCACTCTGAACTACCCCACTCACTCAATACAACACACTCTACTCCAATCCATCCAGTCCAGTCCAATCCACTCACTCCAATCCACCTAACTCTACTCCAATCCGTCCACTATATCCCAATCTACCCCACTCTAATCCTTCCTGCCCGCCCCAATTCAATCCTTCCTGCCCACCCCACTCTCCTCCTATCTACCCCACTCTACTCCCATCTTCCCCACTCTAATCCTATCCTCCCTACTCCAGTCCACTCCAAACCAACTCACCCGACTCCAGTCCAATCCACTGACCATAATGCAGTCCACCCCACCCATATCACTCCAAGCTATCCACCCCAATCCAATCTATTTTACCCTAATCCCTTCCACCACACCCCATTTCTATCCACCCCACTCCAGTCCAAGCCACCTCACACCAGTCCACCCCACCCCACTCAATCCACCCCAGTCTACTCCAATCCAATCCACCCCTCTATGTCAATCAGCTCCAACCCACTCCACGTCATCCACCCCACTCTACGATACTATCTGCCACTGAACACTGAACTCTACTCTCCCTTACTCAACTCTACTACCCTCTGCTACTCTTACTCCACCTTATGACATTCCAACAAACCCACTCTATGATCCTCCACTCCCCCACTATACTCTGACACTAGACGCCACTAACTTTTAAACATGCAGAACAGCACCCACACTGGTGTACAGCATGCCAAACAAAACACATTGCCAAAGCCAATAGCTCTTCTATAGGCGAAACCTATTAGCTTTGCCAATGCTTGTTAGTAAATGTAGCTTGTCCCAGATTTCATACAGGGCTGACTGGACACAGAGGGAGGCACGTCTTCATGTGTTTGATGCAGAAATAATCATTAGCCTTATCAGAAAGTAATTTGTTAACAAATTCCCTTACTGCCACTTTGTCAATTCAGTCATTCTCTGACCCTTAGTGGTCCTAAGTCTATTGTTGTGGACTGGCTCTGTTTTTGGATTTCAAAATCTGGCCACTTTATTCATGCACCTTGTTAAAGCTGGTATTCAGCATGACTTCATCTCGTTCATGTTTTCAGAGTATCTCCATCATTTCTGCCTTTGTTTTGCACATGGATCTCCACTGATGTCTCGACAAGCTGCTTGCTGTGCGGTGCCTCATCTAAAAAGGATGGCCTTGTCTTACACAAGAGCCATTATTGGATATTGACAAATGCCCAATAATATAGACATGCAACCTCTGCCTAGAAATGCCCTTCTTCCTTTTGTGGGACTGACCTTGGTATCAGAGTCTTGGTTATGCGTTTGGGGCATTAGATTTTCTTAATTCCCAGTGTAATGCTACTCAGTTTACCCACTTCAGGAGGATGGAAGGTAGCCGGGAATCAAAACATGACCTGCAGTGCACGGCATATCGCATTGCGAGCACTAAGCTCAGTGAATAATCTTGCATTACAAGTGTTATATTTGATTTCCCAGGTCTGGCCGATCTGTTAAGCTCCATTCATGTGCTGCTTATGAGGTTTTGGGGGTTATAAATGTAGAAGACGAACGAGATATAGCTTTGCAGCCCTCGATAAAACTGAATTTTGAAGAGATTGCATCTTTAGAAGCCTGTATTTCAATATGAATTGGGTATATTGTTGTTTATTTCCAGAGTCTCTAACAAATAGGTTCGATGAGCTTTTTCAGGGAAGCTAATGTGGGAAAGTATCAAAGCGAAAAAACTTAACTTTCGAGCCCAGATTTTGGAAGGTGTTTTTCTTAGGGATTCAGGACCCTTTTGAGAGAGTACACTTTCCAAAGATGAAGGCGAGCTGGAGGCGTCCGGTTTACTGACTGGCCATACAGGATCTCAGTACTGGGAGATTTGGACTTTGGGCACGGTGATACTTCACTGTCTCCGCCCCTCCCCAGAGCCGTTTAGTCCATTTGTTACCAACGTGTGGCCTCGCGTGGTTCTTTATAGCGACATCATAAGGCAGTTGCCCTTCTGGCCATGAAACATGCAGGCAAGTGCTAGTAAAGGGTGGGACTTTCAGCATAAATACCCTTTGTACAAACACTGTGCAAGAGGCAGCAGCCTCTCTCTGGGTGTTTCGGCGTCCATTACTCTTTCCCCAAGTACCAAACAAAATATGGTGAGTAATTGAAGTCGAATAACCTGTTAATCCCCAAATATTTCAAGGCTAACAAAAACACCTTCGGGAAGCACGATTAAGCGCGAAATTGCAACCCAAAAGTTATTCACTGTAGTTGTGCTTTCAGATATTAGATAGTTGTTTGATTTCATGAAAAAAATATTTTCCAAGCACATTTGCGTGGGCCATAATTGGTGGCTACATGTCTGCTTCTCTTAATGATCTCAGGAACCTCATGTATTTTATTGAAGCTGCCAAATGTTTGTACTTGCTGGCTTGGCCCAACTGGAGAGATTCCGCCCACTTTAAATGAATACATTGATTGAAAAGATAACTTAGGGCCAGATGTAGCAAAGTATTTGCACGTCGCAAACGGCATGCCTCTTTGCTATGCAGAAATGCATATTGCGAGTCGGTACCGACTAGCAATATGCATTTCCGACTCGCAAATAGGAAGGGGTGTTCCCTTCCTATTTGCGAGTCTGAGTGGTATGCAATACCATTTGCGACCGCGTACGCGGTCGCAAATGGCATCGCAGTTACCATCCACTTCAAGTGGATGGTAACCAACTCGCAAATTGGAAGGGGTCCCCATGGGACCCCTTCCAGTTTGTGACTGGACCCACAAACATTTTTTCAGGACAGGGAGTGGTCCAAGGGACCACTCCCTGCCCTGAAAAAATACCGAAACTAAAGGTTTCGTTTTTTTTTTAAGTGCAGCTCGTTTTCCTGTAAGGAAAACGGGCTACACTTAAAAAAAAAAAAACTGCTTTATTTAAAAGCAGTCACGAACATGGAGGTCTGCTGACGACAGCAGGCCTCCATGTTTGCGAGTGCCTATACTCGCTATGGGGCCGCAATTTGCGACACACCTCATGAATATTCATGAGGTGGGTCATTGCGACCCCATAGCGAGTTGCAGTCGGTGTCTGAGACACTGTACTGCATACCAATTTGCAAGCTGCAAAGTGCGAGTCGCATGGACTCGCACTTTGCACCTCGCAAATTTTAAATTTGTTACATCTGGCCCCTAGTTATTAAGCCCACTGCTGAGACTGGTGTATAACTAGGGCTCCTGTGTTTTTTTTGTTGTTTTTTTTTTACATTTCCGTCTGTATTTATCCATATGTATTTTTTTGTCATTTTATCTGTATTTATCACCGTTTATTTTCTTCACAGGGAAAGGGAGGTGCTGCTGCTGGTGGTGTTTTTTTCCACATTTAAACAGACAATGCACACTTATATTTAATTCATTAACAATCAAATACATGTATGTGGACATGAAATGAACAAACATGATACACTTCTGAAAACTCTAAAATAGGAGTGCATGCATTTCAAGAGACTGT
The DNA here is from genome assembly GCF_031143425.1 of Pleurodeles waltl. Lineage (NCBI taxonomy): Eukaryota > Metazoa > Chordata > Amphibia > Caudata > Salamandridae > Pleurodeles > Pleurodeles waltl. The sequence goes on from NC_090440.1 coordinate 1,315,337,490, forward strand.
ACAGACACTGAGGATCTTTTCAATTTTCTCGTGGAATAAAGACAACTGAAAACCTGCATTAGCAGATGATATGGTCATAGGGCTCAAGGAGCTTTATACAATGTCGGCCATTTCTACTTCTGAGAAAGCAAGTATGTCATATCAGTGATCTTTCTTTGTTGAATATTGTGCTTTTAGTTTGCAAAAAAAAAGCTACACACTTTGGAGGGCAGACATATCAGCTACCAAGAATTCCATACGAAAGAAAGTCTGACTGCTCAGGTAGAAAAAACGCTTTCATTTACATTCCTTGTTAACACACATGAATAAAGAAAACTTTCTTTAAAGTGGTTGAAGTAATTGTGCCATTCTAACAGTGAAAATAAGTGTTTTTATTACCTCATTGGTACTTGTTGCATTTACCTATTCAAGGATGTGAAAGCCAAGTCAGTTATATAAAGACCTTAAGAGCTAGTGCTTGGCTTATTCCTCCATTGTTCAACATATGTGATAATCTGGATTGAGAGCCCACTCTGTTTAGGAAACATCCCTGGGCTGAGCTTGTTCTTCTGAAATCAGAATTTCATTTCAGCAGACAGATTTGACACCCTGCAAGGTTGACTAGACATTTTATTATTTAAGGTTTATAAACGAGTAGCATTCTTTTATATGGAGTGACATCACGGTCACAAAAACCCCGAGCTGCATGTAAAATCGGCATCCTTTTTGTTTTTTTAGAATGTGAATTATATGATTGTTATGTGTAAATAATACATTAGGACAGACCTTCCTCTCACCATCCACACTGCTGTGAATGGGTGAGCGCATTGACACTTGCTGGCCCAGCCCTTCTGGCCTCCATGAAACAATGTACATTAATGTAAGTTTGGATTATCCCACACCTACTTCTCACAAACCCTCGTCTGTGATATTCAGAGGCAGCAGAGAGGCCAGAGGGGCTGGGTCAGTGAGCATCTCAAAGTGTGCATGGCAATTTAATTGCAACATTTTAAAACGCATCTTTTGTTTCAAGTCTGGATGCTCTGATGCCAATCAAAACTCAACTTATCTCCAGTTTCACTCCACTTCAGGGCATAACTATTAATTAAGTGACTGCCAGCTAAGAGAAAAGAAATGCAGATGGGCTCCATTAGAAACAGTCAAGCTTTAATTACTGCCACTAACTTACCTTGCAGTGGTTCTGCTCATAATTAAGCTACATAGGCAGAGGGAATATTTTTCAGTTTCTATACATAAATACTGACAGGGAACCTAATTATTTGCAGTTGGTCTTTATCCTTAAAAAATCTGTATAAAAGGAAAACTGGGAGCCTTATGTATAACCAATACATACCTGATCAAGTTCTGATCAGGATCATTAAAAATTGGAAGTCCTTTTATACCCATCCAGCTAGCTGCTTGAAACAATTATTTGCTGTAACACATTATGTAGTATTCCTCTATCGTGCTATTGGCTGCTTGGTGGATCATTCCAGCTCTGATGGTGTTCGCACTTGGCGATGCATGAGGGATTCTTTTACATTTCTCGGTCATCACACATTCAAATATTTATCTCATAGATTCATTCAATGCAGAAAGCAATTTTTTAATTTTGTTTTTGTTTTCTCTTCACTTCAGAAAACTTTTCTTTACTGTTTAGTGAGGACTCAAAATGCAATCCAGACATATTGGGTTTGCCAGTGCTTGTTAGGACTCATCTACAGGTGGCTTTTAGCTGGCTGCTATTAAAGGCATTTTCTGGATAGTACAAATACTTAAGTGGGCTTTGTACCAGCCCATTGTTCAGAAATGGCTTGCTTTCTTGTTACTCTCATGTGCTTGCATAGCATTCAATGATTTTCCTTCCTGTTCTTGTATTTATCTCTCCCCTGGATGATAGTATTTTACCATCCTTTTGGTTGGATGACTTGTGTCCTTCCATTGCTCATATTCAGGAAATTACTTTTTTCTTTCAGTACTCACTTGTGTGCCGCTTCTCCTCAAACTCCTGCCCCTCACACACGTCGTGTTGCACCCTCATTACCCACCTGAGCTCACCCATTGCTTTTCCCAACTCTTGTTTTTTTATTTATTTGTCCCCTTCTCTCTTGCTCCCACATCCCCTGTATTCACTCCTCCACTTCCTGCTTCTTCATTGGTCTCCACGCCCCAACTACCTCAGGGCCTGGCGAAAGAAAGAAAAGAAGACAAAAAAACGAAAATAAACAAAGCAGGCTGGGGAGTTGACTGTATTTGGTGTGCCAGGCAGCTGCCATTTCCTTGTGGTCCCATCATGCTATATGAGCACACACATTTGGTGATGCACCTGCCTATATATGTCATTGCAGTGGGGCGTCGTTGAACTATGACCCAGACATGTGACACACTGTGCGCAATAGGTAAGAAAAGCTTTGCCAGTGCTTGATTCTGTTACTGAGTGGAAATAAATGCACACGCCGAGATATCATTGCTTCAACATTCTGTGAGAAGGCACCTTGCATAGGCCTGTCTGCAAGTCCTTTTCTGAATTCTGGTCATAATTCCTCTTAGACACATTCTTCATCTGCCTTGTCGTTTACCATGCAGGATTTCACCTCCTCACCTCCCTTGCCTGTCAAAGCCCAGACGGAGCCTAGGATGCACAACTGGTTGTTATTCGTTGAGACATGCCTTGTTTAATCCTTAAAATTCTCTTTCATGTTTTAAAGATAGTCTGGTTTTCTAGAAAACAAATGCAGGATACCAGCACATGCCACAAGGCAAGAGTTTATGGAAGTGCTCATTAGTAATTTTTATTTTTCCCCTATTTTTCTTCCTCTGCACATAGAAAAGTTTTTCACGTGGGGAAATCCACTCCCTAAAATTATAAGGATAGTTGGGCCACATTAATAAACATAAATGCACGTATTTTTTTAATTCATTTTGTGGTGGTTCACAGCATTCCATTTCCATTTATTTAATTGTTATTAGCCTATCCGGCCTTAACAATAATCACACAGTAGATATCAATCCCTCGAACTCAATAAAAATCACATTAAGATAAAAACATTTCAATACAAGGAACTATGCTTGAATTTTTGATTTAACATGTGCCAAAATGTATCCAATTTACCATGCATTATCGTAAAACCTGATTTGACCATAATTTACATAAAAACTTAACTTATTCTAGAAAAACATTATGAATCTAATATTTAAAATGTCTTATTATGGGACGAGTCATTTGGGGCCTTGCATTGCCTTCCAGTCATTTAATAAAAGACCGAGGCCTAACCCAGTTTACATTGCCCTGCACCGATTTCCCAAGCTAAATAGGTACGGGATAACATAGGCTATTGTGCCTGTGCCAACTGTAGGTGCATTGATAGACGTAATTTCCATGCTTCCAAGATATAAGTTGAGACCTTTGTCACAATGTATTTCTCATCTGAACGCATACATAGCGCTTCCGCCTCCTTGCACTTCCTAACTCCGAAAGTTCCGAAAAGTGGACGAAGGTACAATTTACGGAGTCTGAGCGTAAAGTGACATAGTAAAAGGAAATGGGAAAGTGTTTCCGGACCACCATGAAGACATGGACAACATTCTAAACTACCCGGAGGAGCGGATTGCCATCTGTTGACCACCGCTGTCACTGGTGGGGTGCCCATACAGAATTTAAAGTAGAGAGCCCTTTTTTCCTCCGGATAAATACTGTCTATGAATATTGCTGGTTTAAGCTCTTGGTTAAACAAAATATACCGTTTGAATAAAGGGCTAAATGACTCGCACATAATCTCTGTCTTTCGCTCCCAATATGCCTTTTTTATGACAGCAAGACTAGGCCTTCCGATTTTTTCAGGATGGAGCCAAAAGTCATCCTGGCCAATAGCAGCCAGGATAGTTGAAATATGTTTGAACCAGGGCAGTTTCCGATGGTTTTGCAACTTCATGATATCCTTGAGTACGTCTGAATGGTTTGAGAGCCTCTTTTGTCCAAATGCGGATCCAGTATCTTACTGGAGCCAGAGCGATGTAGTCCTCAACCTTTCTCATCTGTAGATCAATTCTTATTGCGTTCATTGGTGTAGCATTACCTAGACAAAGTAGTTGGCGTAAGAATTTGTTCTCGGTTACTTGTATTGATGGAATCTTTCTGAATCCCCAAATCTCTGCGCTGTAAAGTGCTGCGGCTCTTGCTTTTGTTTTGTATGCAAGCAGCGCGGAGCTCACAGAGTGATTGCCTGTAGCCTTTGCAAATCTGAGTACTGCTCCGGCTTGTTGGGACAAGGAAATTCTGCTTTTGTAGATTTGTGGTTTCCATGTCTGTTTTTCATCTAATCTGCAGCCCAGGTAATCATAGGAGGCCACTCGGGCCAAAGGCTTATTATTTACCCTAAAAGTCGAATGCAACGTCTGTTTTTGGTTGAGAATCATAAACTTTGTTTTCCCCTCATTGATTACCATGCTCCTTGAGGTACAGAAAGATTCGAAGCCCCTAAGTAGGCCATGCATTGCTATCTCTGTTCTTGCCAGTAATACGGCGTCATCAGCAAAGAGCAAGATAGGTATACTTTCATTGGCTAGTTTTGGCACATCCAGATTTAATTCCTTCAAAACTTGACTTACTTTATTTATATAACAATTGAATAGGGTTGGGGCCAAAACGCAGCCTTGTTTTACACCTCGCTCAATTGGGATTCTGGCCGTATAATCATTTCTCGTAGAATATCTGACCCTGGCAGTGTTTCCTGTATGCAATAGAATTAGCAGCCTTAAGATTTTTCCCTGTATACCCATGTCCGACAATAGCTGCCATAATGTTTGGCGATTTACGCTGTCGAAGGCTGTTTGGAGATCCACAAAGACCAGGTATAATGGACAGTTTTTAAGGGTGGCGTATTTAGCAGAGATCATGTTTAGCTTAAAAAGTTGGTCTGTTGTACTTTGGCCTCTCCTAAAACCAGCTTGGTGTGTTGATATTAAATCTCCGTCCTCTAGCCATTGGTCTAGACGCGACTGAATCAATTTGGCAAAAATCTTTCCAACACTATCAAGCAGTGAAATAGGTCTATAATTGCTCACCATGTCCCGAGGCCCTTTTTTGTGAATTGGAACGATTATTGATTCCTTCCAAGAAGGAGGGATTACCTCGTAATGCCAAACACTGTTGAATAGACGGGCTAGAGCAGGTAACCATAACGTTAGCTGGTTACGGTAAGCATCTGAAGGGATGCCATCTGGGCCTGCAGCCTTATGCGGCTTTTGAAGGAGGATAACTTGTTTAATCTCTTTTTCACTAAATTCCGGTATTAACTTCATTGCACGTGGAATGACGTGGGCTACTTGCGTGGAATTTGTGCTGGAAAATTCGTTAGAGACTAGTACATTCTGGGTTCCGTTTACCAATCTAAAAAGACAATTTGAAGATGCTGCGTGGGTCTTTTGAAGAGGAAGTACTTTGCTTGATCTTTGATTTCTGCCTCCCGGCCCTTGAGTGAGGATGTTTGAGTTAGTGGTCATCCCTGGTTCTGTCTTGGCCACTTCCTGATACAAGGCAGTAAAGTGCTTTACCCAAAGTTGAGGGTTAATATTCAGTTCTAGGTTTTTCGGGGGGCCTTCGCATCCCCACCTGACTAACTCCCAAAACTTTTTGGAGTTCCCTGCCGTTATTGCTTGCAGTAAAGTTTTCCAAAGTTTATGTGGAAATATCTTTCTTTTGTATCTTAATAATTTTTTGTACTGTTGCCTACATCCATGAAAATGTTGCTCGTTGGAATCATTCAAGTGCCGGTTCTTCAGTGCTTGTGATAAGGTCTTTTTTAGCTTTAAACACACTTCATCGAACCAGCCCTCCATCATTTTAGGACTGATTTGAGGATGCTTGATCTTTTCCTTTTTTGTTTGCAGTAGCAAATTATTAAAGTTATGCAGGAGGGGTATAGCGTCATTGTCTGATGGGTTTAAGAACGTGCTAAGTGATGACAACCAGGTTTGGCTGGGAACACTCATATAAGGTTCATCCTCATTTGACCTTAATATGTTTTTCCTGTTTGGTCTCATGGTTATTGTTAGGCTATTTCCGTTGAATGGAGACTCCGCCTTCCCTGGGCTCGTGTCCGGATGGACTATCTCCATTAGCAGTGGGTCGTGATCACTCTCGATTCTGTCCCTTATTTCCATATCGATGACGTAATGCCAGGCTTCGATGTTTATTGCCATATAGTCAATTATGCTTTGCCTTTTTCCAGTTCGAAAGGTAGATTTAAAGGTTTTATCTGACTTTGTTCTCCCATTTAATGTGCGAAGTCCTCCTTCTATTAATGCTTCAAAGATTAATTCTCCTTTCTTGGAGTCATTACAACGTTGGATAAGAGGCGTTGGGATATTCCAAGCATAATCTTCCTCTGCTACTTGTTCGTCCCAGAGGATAGAATGAGGTTTAGTGTTGAAGTCACCACATATCAATAAAAAGATTTTACAAGGTTGGAGAGAGCGATTGTTCATGTGACCTGGTACTGGGTTCCTCTGATCCATAGTTCTTTTGTTTAGGATATGTTCTTTAAGGAGCCCACCCCTGGCGTAACTTGAGCCCGGCTGATAGGTGGGAAGTACACATTTACTATTTCAAGTGACCATTCCTCGTATTTGACTGCGAGGGTCTGGATTCCCTTGCTTTGTACGGTGTGAGTTACTACGGAGTTCCTCAGTAATGAAGTCCTAATCCAAATACTCAAACCTCCCGAGGGTCTTCCTTTTTTTTGCTTAATTGCAGGTGAGTGGAAGGTGGCGAACCCATCTAGGTCAATAGCATGTGTAGACCAAGTTTCTTGGAAGCAGCTGATGTCTTGTTTTTTAATGAATTCAACCCAGTCTTTATCTTCCATTTTGTTTTTTAAACCTGCTATGTTCCAGCTTAGAATTTTTAATATGGGACTGGTTATATTTTTTATGTTCGAGTTATCCATTTTTTGCTACGAGCTTTTAAATGATTGCTCTTTGCAATTCTGTAACTGTGGGGAATTACCCCTACTGTTTCTAGGGGAATTAGCTACCAGGCAGAACCTCATGTTACTCAAGTTTATTCGTTCAGGGAGTTGTTGTTTGGAGCTGATTGCTCCCTGAAGTATCGAGCCGAAATTGCCTTTTGCCTCTTGCCTACGCATCATGTTTCGGTCTGTAGCTTTTTCAAGAAGTATTGTTGGATATAGTTCTTTTTGTGGAGTAGCAATGGATATTCCCCAGGTCTTCATCGTGTTTGAACATTTTAAGATCTGTTCTGCTATCCAAGGTGAGGCCCAGACTGTTTCTGTTAATTCCCCGTTCTCTAATTCTTTTTTTGGTATGAATCTTACTGAAAGGAGATCTTTAGTTGTTACATTCTGTAAGGCTGGCAGGGAGTTAACAAGACATAAGATGTTAGACCTATTCAGGATGTCGTGACTTCCTCTTGAGGAGTACTCAGGCATAAACAAGATCGTGGTTTCGGGGTTTTTAGTTGTTTCAGACCGGATCACAGTGTGCCCGCCACCTTCCTGCGACAGTCTACCTTGGAGTTGGGTGTTCTCGTTTTGTCTGTCTTGGGTGGTAACTGCCCGACTAGTAGATATTCGATTTACCTGGCCTTTTTCCCTCCCCTGTTGCACTTCTTTGTTCCTTTGTTCTTCGTAGGGTTGCCTTTTTGGAGGCCAATTGTCCCTTTTTCCTTTGATTTCATTGGTTTCCAGGTCCAGTGCTGGGCGCGATGGTGCAGGCGAATCAGTGATCCACCCAGGCTGGTTGCTGAGATTATAATTCCCAGGGCTGCCCTGAGAACAATATTTTGCCTTTGTCCGGGGTGCGGGAACTGGGGCTGTTGTGTTGTCCACGCGCATGGTTGTTCTTATACTTTGTCCGTTTCGTATATACTCTGGGGTCTCTGCCCTTCTATTTTCGCCTTTGCTATTATCTTGTTCTGCCCCCTCACTAATGGGGTTCGGAGGCTGCTGGTATTTTCCGTACTGGTCTTCTACTATGTTTGAGAAGTGTACCTGAACTAAATGTTCAGTTTTTGTAGCTGGGAGGAGCTTGTCGATACAAATGCTGGGTTTGGATGTTCCTGGGCTCCATTTGGGTTGTTCGTTGGCTGGAGGATCATTTACCTCGTTTATCCCATGATTTGTTCCAGGGTCTTTTCCGGACCACCTTTCTTTGTCTAAGTCATGCCCAGATGCTAGGTGTCCCCTGGGGCCAGTGGGTATGCGGTTTATATGGGAATGGTGAGTGCAACTTTTGTTGCACAATAAACCGGGATTTTTATTTATAAAGTTAAACACTTTATCAGTAGGTTTCTCAAAGATCTCTGACTTAATGCTTTTATCTTTATACTGATGTTGGGCGCTCTCGTCACCTGTGTTCCTGATTTCTCCTGTTAGGCCTATCTGTTGTAACATATTTAAGGCCTTTCCTGCTGGTGCTTTTTTTTTTCCTCTAGCTTTCTTCCATGTGTTTTTCCATCTGCCTGTTAGTTGAGGCCTTTTACCCGGTGGCCTTTTTTCTACTGTATTTGGGACTTTGCTTCCAAATTCAGGACTTCCATTTGTTCTCTCCCTCTTAGGTGTCTGATTTTTTACATCTGGGTAGTTCTCTCGTCCTGGGCCGAAGTGACTTTCTATATTTTCTTTGTCTGCTGGCCCTTCAATTAAACTAGATTCTGTTTTTCCTAACTCGTGAATGCACCCCTGTGTGCTTTTAAGGTTATGTTTAAGGTTATGTTTGCAGTCTTCGATTATGTCCTTGATTACTTTTGGGACTTCCAATAGTTTTTCCAGCAGTGGTCCACAATCTTGTCCATCCAACTTGTCCATTTTATCGGCCACTGCTTGGTGCAACAGGTTTTCCCTAATTACGCCCTCTACTAGGGCCATCCTGTAATCTATAGACTGTATTGAGGATGTAAGTTGTTTGGTCAGTTCAAGTTGATCATCAAATTTTTGAGACTGGGCCATGATCGTTGTTGCGATTGAGCCCAGTGTTGCACATATAACTTTCATGATGCTAAGAATTGGTTGGTCTAGTGAGAGGTCGTCTCCAATGCCACTTTGTTCGTTGGTTATCTGACCTTCTGGATTTTTACCTTCCTTTCCTCTGTGGCCTATGATTATACTACCTTCCAGGAAGTTTAGATCTACTGATGTTATGCTGTTTAGTTGAGGGTCTGTGTTGCCGATAACGGAGTTGTCGAGTGAGGACAGCTCCAGACTGAAAGAACTACTGTTGAGTCTGCCCAGCATTGAATTAGTTTTAACAATTTGTCTTCCGCAGTGAAGCTGTGGCGCTGGGGTTTTATGGGTCTGTTTAGATGGTGAGCAGTCTGTTTCTGGACCCATTACATTTTGGAGTGCTGTGAATTCTGCTTGGGCACATTGTGGAGAGGATGTTAGTGAAAAATTTCCGGAGTTCAATAGTCCCGTTTGGGAGTCAGGATAAGGTGAATTGTTGCTTTTTCTTTGCTCTCCCGAAAAGTTTCTCCACTTTGGGGGGTTATTTAACTCCACTTCACCATCCCCAAGAGGATTACTCATTGGGCAGAATAATTGCGAAAAACCAGCCGGTTGCTGTTGCTGCTGAAGTGGGCGAGTATCCTGGAGCCTGGTCGCTGGTAGCTCCAGTTCACCCCCCCCCATGTTGTAGCCACCCACTTCCCCCGGTGGCTGTGATCGGAGGCCACTGGCTCTGGGACTTTGCGTTTGCGGCTGTTCTGAGTTCGAGATCACTTGGTTGTAATAGTTAGTGATAGTGTTTGTTTTTGGTCTAGTTTTCCTTACTCCCGTAGATCCACCCGGGCCCGGGTGTGTCGGTGTATACTTATGTCCCCTGCACATAGGACTTAGAAGGCCCCCCACAGTTCCGCCTACAGTTTCTCCTGCATTCGGTAGGGCACCCCCTGTATCGTCAGAGTCAGTATGGGCTGGCAAGAAAGGCAGTGTCACCACTTCTAATGTCCCGCCTGACTCTTCTCCTGGCTCGGAATCGCTTTTGATGGCGGGAGACCCGAATTGGACACCCTCTGCTGTGTCTGCTGTGTCCTCACCTAGGTTTGCGAATCCCCCCTGGGATTGCTGGATGGTTCTGGGGTCCTGGTCCAGGTCCTGGTCCTGGTCCTGATCCTGGTTCTGGCCTAACCCTAGACTTTGTAGACTTTTGAGCTCCTGCTCCTGCTCTGGTCTTTGGGAATCCGCAAGGTGAGTGAACGCCTTGTTGGCCTCCCTAGCCTTCTTTGTTTTTCCTCTTGTCCCAACCATCCTCCGGTTACCGTTCACTGCTCACTACTCACCGTTCGCCACCCACCACTCACCGCACCCCACCCCTTGGCTCCTTACTGGGTTACTTCCTTCCTTCCTAGCTTGGTCTTTAGAAGAGACCACCAATCAACAATGGCAAGTCCCAGTCCAAATCCCAATCCAAGGCCAAAGACCAACTAGGGCTATGGCTAGAGCTGTTGCTGTGGCTGTGGCCGTGGCTGGGTAAGGCTGGGTGAGACGACGTGGCGCGGTTGAGTACCGGTGCCGGAGCCGAGGGCAGGAGCAGGAGAGGGAGAGGGAGAGGGGTTCAAAGGCCGGGAAGGTGGACAGGGACCCCCCCCCCTTCCCACGAAGTCTGCTTACCCGGTCTCTCCTGGACAGTCCTGGTCTCACCCGGTCTGCTCTCCTACTCAGCGTCTTTTTCCGGGAGGGGGCTGATGGAGGTCACAGGAGGTCCACAGGGGGACGGCCTTCCTTCTGGCTCCCTCTGACTAGTTTAATAATCTCCTTGGCTTCACCTAGTCCATGTGATGGCAGGGCAGGGCAGGGGAGCAACTCCAAGCTCCAAGCTCCTCTGGTACCCCTCTAGTGCTCCTCTCGTGCTCTGGGACTCCGGTACTCCTCTGGTGCTCCTTCTGGCTTACTGCCTTCTGGCTTCTGCCTTCTGGCTTACTGGCTTACTTAGTGACCACGCCGTAGTCCGCACCGTGACGGCGCTGGTGAAAAACAGGCAGCAGCCCTGGTCGCACTCGCCTGCTCGCGGAAGCTGCTCCCCCTGCCAGCAGCTTCTGCACCCCGGACCGTGCTCACTCGGCTTCTCAGCTTCCCGGCTTCCCGCGGCTGTTTTCTCCTGTTGACACGGAGAGTGCCCCGAGACCGTGTGCGCTGGACGCGGCTGTTTTCTCCTGTTTCTCCTGTTGACACGGAGAGTGCCCCCAGATCGTGTGCGCTGGACGCCGGACGCCACCTCGCGCTCACGCTTGCACTCGCGGTGAGCCAACCGCGACGCGAGCCACCCGGCACCAGCGCCGTACGCCGCACGCCTGAGCTCCTCTCGTCTCGTCTCTCGTCTCTCTCGTGTGCGCGATGCAGAGAGATGTCGGTTGTCACCCTGCGGGAACTGCAGAAGTCGGTTCCTTCCGTATGCTTTTCACAGCATTCTAAATGGCCAACCCATTGGCTATACTGTTGTACATCATGGCTGAACAACAAACATTGATAAAGCCAATAAATCTTGCATGGGCGAGACCTGTTGGCTTTGCCAATGCTTATTTGTCTTTGTTGTGAATACCTCCATATTTGCTCAACCATCCAGCTATTTTTCATCTTTCTTTATGCAGTGTTCTACTGTGTTCTGGATATCATCTATCTACACCACTTACTTCTTCCTGTGACATACTTAAACAGAGATTTTGAAAGTAGATCTATATGAGGTGTAGCAATGAAACGCTTCGTGCACTCCAGTGTTGCACTCCTGGTAGTGACATAAGCGACCCAATCACCCCAAGCCACAACAGAGAAGCTGCTAAAGTGTGGGTGTTGGTTAGCAAATATATCAATTGTAATGTGAACAGGTAGGGCTGACATCCCTCTAGCAACCCCCTCATACGCATTCAAATTAAGGGAATATGAATGGATCCGAATGTTTTTGGCTTCACAATTTGCCGAACAACATACACATTTGTCTTTAGAGGTGTGGTCTCATACATTGTTTTGAAACTTAGAAAAGGGGGTTGGTGGGGGTTCTTGTTTCATATATCAGAAATCCCAAATGTTCACAATTCTGAGGTGTGAGCACAAACTACCAAATGTGCAAATGTCACAGAAAGAGACCTCATTTTTCTTCTGCCTCTAGTGACATCTAAGGGCAAGGTTATGCATGATCATTGACACAGGAACATAACAGGAAGCAGCTTTGTTGTAAAATGCATACAAATTGACAGCAACAGTCATTTATTTGTTAAAACTAAAACCTCACAAATTGATGGAAGTGCCCTAAAATGAACTGAAATTTCTCTAGAAGAAACATATCTTCCTTTAAGGAATGGTGACTGAAATTATTAGAACTATCTCGAGTGGGGTGTATAACACATGGTAATTAAATATTACTTTACGTAACAAAAAACCCTAGAAATTCACTGAAAAAAATGAAGGTTAAAGTAACGTTATAGTTAGGTGTGATAAAAAGATCTGTTTTTATTTTATTTTTTTAAAACAACTTAGAAATCACTGAAAAAACACAATAAGTTAAAGTAAGTAATAAGGTGATGCCATTTGATATGGCATAAATGAACATGCCCTTAGTGATGTCATGAGCAGTGCATGGTGGGGGCACTAATTCTAGTTGTCTGGCTTACAATAGCTGGTGATTTTTTTAGTTTTTTTTGTGTTAATTTCGTCACTGACAAATTCATCTCACTATAATGTTACTTTAAGTGATACGTAGGGGGAGCGGAGTATTGAGGGAGCCATACATAACACAGCCTCTCCTCTCTGTCCCAAATGTAATAAAAGTAGACCTGGCTTCTTGTCAACCAGCCCCACTACTCTGATCCTTCCCTTTGCTCCAGAAACTGTACTTAGTGCAATCTAGTTTTGCATAGATAGTCTCTCATTGTCCCACCAGAGTAGCCGAGAGTTCCTTTTATCATGTAGTATAACTGGGTGTCAAGCTATGTTCCTCCTTGTATCTATGAAAGCCATCCATGACAAACCTGTATATTGCTAAATCTCTATGACATTGTCTCAGAAACCTCTTCCTAACTTAGTATGAATGTCCGAAATACCTTCAGAATGAACCCAAGATATTTTATTGGGATATAACGGTCTCCAGATGCACAGTTAAATACAGTGTCAGTGTCTCATTGTCTTAATATACAGTGACAGCATCAGTTTCATTTAAGTTATAGTGTTTGTAAAGTGCATTATAACATCTAGAGATGCGTGCCATGAACATCTCTATACATGATCTCCTTAAATATATGCATCAAATTAAAATGCCAATCAATATCCCATAAATATACCCATCAACATCTGTTTACAAATTTATTATATTAGTGCCACTTCTGTCATTATCTATTCCTGTGAATGTTAGTCTGGTGAATATGCTCATCATGATTTTTTTGATAGATGGAAGATGGGCATCTCTAGTAGACATGCAAAGCGGAGTCCAATCACTTGTTAGGATTGAATACAGGGTCAGTGGGAAGAATCTGTTTCAATGAAGACCAGGTGGGTTTTAGTCCAGGTTTGATGACTGTCAGTGTCACTGTGTTGTGCTTGATTCAGGATTCCACATAGGGGAAATACACTGCTTTTTTTCTGGGTTCCTGCTGGTCAACCAATCTCATGGTTTAACAATTCTTCTGTCAGAAAAAAACCTATGCACTCCTGTCCGAATTCTTTTATAGCAATCCATTCAAGAGTTATAAGCAATGTTTAAAGAAGCCCACAAAGCCATACAGATACTGCCATCAGAGGAGGCGGGTACGGAATTCCACCCTTCAAACTGCACAGTAATAGCTCCAGCACTAATGAAGTAGTTCTCCCAAAACATGAGAGGAAACCAAAACTGACCTTCCATGTGTACAGCAAATTGTTCAGCCTGTGGATCATGAAAAAGGCTAGACGAATTCCCAAATGAGTATGGGGAAAGCACCTGTCTAAAGGCAACAGGACACTGTGACAGTGCAGGAGGAGGGGTCGGATGAGGACGACCCATGGATGCAGAGCATCATTGGATCACACACCATGTCCTTGTCCTCACTGGAGCTGCTTGGGAATAGATGCCGTTGACCATCGGCTCAATGCACTCCATCGCTGACCTGAGTGAGGAGGAGGAGGATGCGAGGGAGCTCGGCCCGGCAGCTTCTGGCAGTAGCACAACAAGGTGCAGAAGAAATGTTTGAGGGAGCATGGACAGCTGAGTGATAGCTGAAGCTCCACGCTCAGGTGGAAGAAAGGGTAGAGGAGAGTACCAGGAGGCATGGAGGCAGATGGGGAGGAGCATAAGGAGAAGCAGTATTAAAGGGAGAGGGAGTAAGAAAAGCCTGCCAACAGCAGGGGCTCCGGTTCGAAGAATTGTAATCCTAAGGAAAATCAATGTTCAATAATTATTCCAACAGGATAAAGCACTAGAGAGAGTTGGCTCAAACATGTGGACTCTCATGGGGTGCTCAACATAAAAGGAAAAAGTTCTTCTTGAAAAGCAAGCAATGGAAGATGATATTCCAGCCAATAAAAGCAACAATAAAGAGGCAAAGCTAAATTGGAGGGACCGACACAAGATTGAGAAGCAGGGTAAATGAGTGACAATGAAAGTCAAACCACGGTAAGCAATCGGTGGGATCCAAGAACCTCTATGTTCTTGGTAACCCACTGTAAGCCCCACAGTAGTCTCCTCCTAAAAAGGAAATAAATCTATCAAATAAGAAGCAAGCAAATGAGACTTACAAGAAATGTTACCAATGATAAGCAGTGGGCTGACCCAAAACCTTATCTAAATATTGTTTTTCTACACAATACGTCTTTGAGAGCAGAGTGCTAAGGGCTGTTTGTGGGTGCGACTGAAGCAACTCCTAAAGAGTTGCTTCCTTACTGTGGAATGCACCTTTGTAGCGCCTGTTGAATGTAAAATAGTTCCTCCTGCGTGACAGTGGAGTTAGACTGACACACCAAAGCAATAGAGAAATAATGAGCCTAGCGTGCTTCTGTGGACGGCACCAAAATGTACTAGACTATATCGGAGTTACATGGCTGAAGATTCCACAACAACAGAAGCTAATGGCTGAAGAAAGCAGACCCACATACCACCAGGGTAAACCTAGAACACAAGGCGTTTGCCACGAAAGGTGGAAGCTCCATACGTGTCGGTCTAAAAACCACTGCAATAGCCTTTCAGTTTGTTTACTTAGCGTGGACGTTGGCATTGAAAGCATGCCACATCTCACTGATGCCGAGAGCACAACCTGCAGGCAGCAGACTGGACTGCAAGTAATTCTTCATGCACACGTGGATTTACCAAAAATGGCTGCTGTGTCTCTCAAGTGCTCCTTCTTTGAATACCTTTCATGCGGCATCCTCCTGTTCTTTCGTTCCCCTTTCTTTGATTTACGGTTGTCCTTTGTGCTGCTTAAGTTGATCGCTGCTCACCGACGAGGCCAGATGTAAAAGCAATAGTGTCCGGCTGAGAATGGGAGGGCGCATGTTTTGAAGTAGTTGGTCTCTATATTCTCTGGAAAAAAGACAGCTAAATTGAAGCAACATTTGTTGATGTTTCAGTCCCCTGCAAGTCCTGGCTGCACCCTGCCAAGTCCGTCTTTATTTTTATTGAACAACTGCTTTATCCATTGCACAGCAAGTGAAGTCAGTGCCTCTAGTACCCACGGCAATATGTTCACATCTTAAAGGCGATTGGAAGCTTGGTCTGGAGATGAAAGCACAGTTGCCTAAGATGACATTTTCAGGAAGAAAGCACATTTTAAAACAGAATAATAGAAATAGATGAATTTCGTTTATTGTTAAAAAAGCTCCGTATTATTATTAAATAATTTAAATTAAGAATTTAATTAAAGAATCAGGTATATTATAATTTTCCGTTTGTCTAATATAATCACTGCAGTGTTGGCAAAAACAGTGAACTTTGTTCACAGAAATGTTTTAACTATTGTAAGTTCAAATATGCACTTGTAATTGTGCATGTTAAAAATGTGCAAAATGTGTTGTAGGCCAGTTCATAAAGGGCATCAGTGCACATTTTAAAAATTGTCACCCATGGGTGCTAGCCAGTACCCTCACTCGCACTTGAATACAAAGGGCTTAGCCAAAAGGTGGCAGGTCTCCGTGATAACTCCTCTCTTCACAGGTAGTTCTGTGTGGGCATTACGTGCACCCCTAAAGGCAGGTGCTAGGTGTCACTTCGTGAATCTTAAGGCAAAGGGTTCACTTCTGACCCTCTCTGTCCCCTACCAGCCCACCCCCCTAGCAGAGCATGAGGGCGGCCTGTAGGGGGAAGGGCATTAGTTTAGCTACAGCAGGAAAAATCCACAGGACAGATTATTGAGTGATAATCATGGGACGTTTGGTTTCACCTTGCAGAGAATAGTAGCTTGCTAATGGCTCCTCCTGGTCTTGGTAACTCTGATCCATATCTGGGAACAGTTGAGGCAAGGCCCAGTTTAAACAACTTTTCTTTATTTTGAATACAGCTTTCTGTTTTGAGACATATTATCTAATCCTAAACAAATTTTATAATAATACTAGGTTAAAAAAAGAAATATTTGTAATGGTTGCTGTGTTCCCTATTATTACAAAGGGCGTGAAAAATGTTTGTTTTTCACCTCATGACTTCCCATGCAGAAGAGCTACAAAAGGTAGTTTGGCTAGGTTTTCCGATGGTTAAAATAGATAATACTGAGACTAGACACACCGATCGGTGTGATGGTTCTTTCGATTAGAAATTGATACTTATATTGTCAATGATTTTATGATAATTGGGGCAATTATAATCTATACTCTGGAAGCGTATGAATCTAATTTTAGTCAATCTTTCAGTTCTAGAAGACCCTCGTATTTGAAAATCGTTAGCTGAAGGATCCTGCGGCATGCATGCAGCATCTTAGAAGTGACCTATAATCGACTGAATCGGGTTCTCTATCACGGAAGCATATAGTTGGCACATGTGCTGCTATGCACACCAATCGATGAAGGTAATTTATAGGTGTGTGCAAAGTTGACCCAACTTCTCGGCCGTTTTTTTGCCTTCGCAAGCTTAAAAAAGGAATCGTTTGGGAGCCCTTTTTAGCAGCGAAAAACTCTTGTGTCAAAGGGTGGACTACTGATGAAACTTGTCAACTTTCCTTCACTGTGTTTAATTTGAGGTGGCGATTGAAAGTGCTTGGCACCAAACCCATTCATCACAAGATTTTTACCCAGAACAAGAAAGGGTGAAGCAGAAAAAGGTAAAAGAAGGAGAAAGAAATTGATACTGACAAAAGAAGAAATTAGGAGTGTTAAAGAAAGTGCAGCAGGGATATAGAGAAATGAAGTGTGGGATGGTGGAAAGAAACGGGGATGAGGTGGGGTCAAAATCCTTGGTATTCAGCCACATTGGCATTTGGCCGTGCTTGTCTCCTAAATACAACTTTGGGTGCCAACACTTATGTTTTTACTAACTATGCATTGCCCCATGATCAACACACCCTGCTTAGAGAGCTCAACCCCCACTGGCTCCCACTTAGTGAGGGACTGAGTCTGTGTCACTTTACACCATCATTGCTCCTGCTATATCTCTGATGGTTTGTGGAAATCGGCACAGTGTGCAGAGCCGGGCAGGGAGCATCAGCCCACTGTCACCCCTGCTAATTTTTACTACTGTGTGCTTGTTCTACTCTAATTCATGTCTGAGTTGGTGGCTGACTTCGCTGTCGGTGCCTGTATGTGTCTACTTCTGAACACTGAAAACAACCACTAGTATTGACAAAGCCAATAGATTCCGCATGTGACAGCAGGGCGCAGAGCTTTTTTCTTTACCAATGCAAGTTTGATTTTTTTCTTCCATCGATTTTGGCAAAAAAATATACAAATCTGGTGCCCTGTGCATGCACCTGCACTCAAGTGGCAGCCACCTTTGTATTTTTTTGCTATAAAGTGTAACAAAAAGCACTCTGTCTTGGAATATATATATTTTGGATAAAGTATAACAAAAACATTGAAAGATCTCCACCACCTGGGTGTCTATTTTTGATTGTTTTGTTCTGCTTTATCACCATTCAAATATGGCCACACTGTTAGAGGTATGCACCCTGATCAATGGTGGTGGTGGGGGGGGGGGAGGGGGGCTGGAGGTGCACAAATAAAGAGTGGGGCTTGCAGCAGAAGCCAAAGCACCGGTGAAAGTGGGGAAAAGCGAGGTGAAAGATAGAAGTAGAGACAACAGTCCCTCATTAACTGCAGTGTACTCCACAGGAGGACATAAGTAACAGATACAGCTGGTAGGCGGTGAGGGAGCCAATCACCTGTAAAATGATCTATCATGCGATTGACAATAACTCAAGCCAATGGCTGAAAGAAGAAGAGAACATGACATGGGTTTACCTAAATTCCATTCTAAGTAAATGCTAAACTAATACAAATATCAGATCTGTCCACCACACATAGATTAAGCAGTGTGTAGATGTGACTCAAAATCGAGTTATCTCTATTTACTTCCATTGCAGTACCTCCTTCTCAAAGCTAATAACCAAAGAGATATCAGACCTAAACAAATCCTAAAAGAGATTCTTTTCAGAGCAGCCTACCAGTTGATTTTTTTAAAGATAGGTTTTAGGAGATTAGTGTTAAATTAAAGGAATACATTATTCCGTCTCCATCTCTCCCCCATAATATAACCTTTTTATCATGTTTGTCATCATTGTACATCTTGTGTCAGAGCAAAGGGGTAAGCAATGGCTTACCTCTCCCACCATTAAAATGAGTGGTTATGGCTTTCCTGGTTTCTTTTTGCAAGATAGTGGATTTCTGGTTCATTGGGTAGAAGTTTTCCCACCATGCCAGTTGAAGAGATGCTTGGCTGCTAGTTTCAAAAAGGCAAATTAATATTCATGTCCTAGGTGAGTGCTGGTTTCATGTCATTCTTGTTTATTCTTTTGACATTGAAGTCCTCTTTGAAAATCCCAATGTGTGCTTCTTCTTAAAGTTACTGCTGTTGTTGAGCAAATTTTAGAATGGATCTGTACTCGGTTTTCCAGGTCCCGTTTAAAGCGGCACCGCTAGCCCCAGGTTTTGTTTCAGATCATTGCCAGGGCGTGGAAAGATGCACAGCCACACAAACTGTATGTGCCTATGTTCTTCGGAGAAGGCTTCTAGGAGGTTTTTTTTGAAAAAAATAAAGATGTTACTTCTGCTTCTTTAACAAGTCTGTCTATGCATGAATCATCACTTTGTCTTCTATGATTTTTAGGCCGATACTCCATTTTAGAAATGTTTCCGAGGTCATTGTGTTAGTTAGTCCAGTCCAGCTTTTTTCTTAGAATTGGGGGACATGTATTCTTATTTATCCCAGTATAAAACCACGTCTACAAGTCACAGAATTCTAAGAAGCCAGAACTGGACTAACTAGACCAGCATGAACCTGGGAAATGTGGCACCTATGTACAACAAGCATTTGCAATGCAATAGGTCTCACATCTTCTTGAGTTAGAGCTGCTGGTGTTGTAAACGCATAACTGAACTTTTCTTGCAACAAAAATTGGTCAGCCCTGCAAAATAATTTCAGTGGCCCTGCATAGAACTAAAGCACTTCCATTTACCTTCTCACTCTATCGGCAACAAAAAATGAAAATATTGCTATTACTTATCATATTTTTATATTATTATTTCCCCCCCCCCCCCCAACCTAGTGTGGGGACCCAGAGATGACCTAGACAGAAAGAGCACATCATGCTGACCGTTTTGATGGTAGTTCCATTGTCCTACGTTCATCACACAGTAAATTATGGGCAAAAATGCTTTGTGTAAGGAATGCCCCACAAAGCATTATAAACAAGTTTCCGAGTGCAGCCGGTATTGTAGCATCTTGACTGTATTGCTCAGAACAGCTTCTAGAGGGCACCACAATAAAAATAGCATTTATAAGAAACATAGTCATGTAACCATATAGTCTCCCCCTATATAGCACAAGCACATGAAAACAGAGTAGCAGAACATCATGAAGTGTAACCATATACTTAGCCCTAGAGGGTGTAGTGCATTACACATTTTCATGCCTTGCAGGTCTACTAAAATAATATTACAAACATGGTCCTTAAAACACAAACTACTCCCAGATGTAAAACAAAAGTTTTAGCCATGAGAGAACTTAAGACACTAAATACTGGGAGGGGTTATTATGTTGGGGTCCCCCCAAACCTAGTGTGGACACCCAGAGATGAACTAGACAGAGAGCGTTGTGCTAACCATTTTGATGGTGGACGCGTTGTCCTAGGACCACCACACAGTGAGTTTTGGGCAAAGTGTTTTGTAAACGGAATGCCCTGCAAAGCATTATAGGGCAAGTGTCAGAGTGCAGTGAATATTGTAGTATCTTGACTGTAATGCTCAAAGCAGCTCCCAGAGGACACCATAATAAAGATAGTATTTGTAAGAAACATGGTCATGTAATCAAATAGTCTACCTCTTGAGAGCCTAACCACATGAAAAGAGAATGGCAGAAAGTAACACAGTGTAACCATACATTTAGCCCCTAGAGAGCATAGTGCTGTACAAATTTTCAGGCCTAGGACCGCTACTGTAGTGATATTACCAACAAGGCCCTTAAATACACAGACTACTCCCAGCTGTAAAACAAAAGTTCCAGCCATGAGAGCTTAAAAGGACACTGAATGATGGGAAGGTTTACTATTTTGGGGTCCCTTCTAACTTTCTGTGGGGACCCGAGATGACCTAGACAGAAAGAGCATGTCATACTGAACGGTTTGGTGGTGGTGCCATTGTTTTAGGAACACCACAGGCTGAGTTACGGGCCAAAATATTTTGTGGAAGAAATGCCCTGCAAAGCATTATGTAGTGAGTTTCCTGTGTGCAGTGAATATTGTAGTATCAGCTCTCCTGCTGTGCCAGGAGAGTCGCGTTGAGGTTTTCTGTAGTTTTTACTTTTTAGAATGTGCCCGTTTATATATTTTTCATATAAAGCGCTCCTCTGACGAGTTTGCACTATATGCAACTTCACCTACATCAATGGTACTCATGTGAAGTGTGCCTTCCATCGGGTTTGTGCTATATGAAACTTAAAAAAAATAAACAATAAATAAATCAAAAAGTACTACCCTCCTGCTTGCAGCCTTTGGGCACAGACACCACAAAGAACAGCGACCTGCTCAAAAACAAAGAAGAGGAAAAAACAATGCACAGACACGGAATGTGAAGTGGAGAGGCAAAAGAGAAAAGACAAAAATAGTGCGCCACACTAAGGTATATGGCCGATCATACAATAATCCATTTTACAGGGTCATTCTCCAAGTTGGTAACAAAGCAGCCTCAAGGCCGAACAAACGTAAGCATTTACCTACAGAATCAGAGAATTTTGAAAAGCAGGCGAAGGAACGAATTAAAGTGATGGGCGTGGTGAAAGCCCACAGAAAAAGATTACATGTCGAAGACAGCACATGTGCGATGCCTAGCTCAACTTAAAGAAAAAAAACGACAATTCCCGGCATGCAGTGTTGCCACAGTGCTAGACACAGTTGCTTCTGACGACATGGAGCCAGCTTGTTTTCTATAAATGAGTAACAGGCTCATTTCCACATTTCTAGCAATCTCTCACAGTAGCTATCCAGAGAGCCATTGTCCCATGAATGTAACACTTTTATTTGTTTATGGTTACCTTTTTTTTACTTTCTTTTTTTTTTTTTTTAACACTACCACCATAGCTGCCAAGTTTCCCAGATCCTTGCCTGATATGCTGCTTCAGTCTGATGTTTTTTTCTCTTTGAATTCTCCGACTTGTAGTCCTGTTTTCTAATGGAATAAACAAGACTGCAAGTCCCATAATTATAAGAAAAAACATGGATTGGGAGCCTCACATCATACATGGATCTGGCAAATTTGGGAGGGCTGCACCTCTAGGGTGTTTTATTTGCAATATGTCACATACTAGAAACTCCAGCATACAGAGTGCTAAAAAAAGCTAGAATAGGCTGAAAGCATTGTTTTACATTAGACCACTTGGCAGGTGCACCTTACCTATGGTAACCACCACACAACCTTTTACTAATTAAGTAGAAAATGCCTTGCAGCACTAAACTCCCATGTCTCCCAGATACACACAAGAGTAACTCGCCGAGTCGGGATTTGCATTTTGGTTCTTGTAATCCCGTTTACCCTAAAGTAATTTCAATACTGCAAGTCCCAGAATGTACACTGAAAGTGAATAGAGGATTAGCTACTTGCACATGGCCCTGGGATAATATAGTGCTTTTGGTGGGTACTATGATGCACGTGTGACTACCCAAATATGCCTGTTCGCTCCACCGTTCTCCTTGCAAGTGCTACCCCCGTCTCATTCATTCTTGGAAGGCTACCAGCAGAAAAGCCTTCATTTATTTGTAGGCCACGGGGTCATATTGGACGGTTTCCGCGGGGATTAATTGTTCATCAGTTTAATGTCCAACAGGCCTACCGGTGACGTCCTTCTGGACACAGTGTATTCTATTTCTGTGCTTCGTGAGGGTCCGCCCTGGACTCAAGCCAACCCCGGTTGCAGAGTGCTTTCGAAGCATTCCTTCCGGGTGACATTGATTTACACGAGATTTTCATTTTTCTAATTAATTGTGCGGGGGACAGGCTTACTTAACTGTTTGGCACGAGGTTGAGAAGGATTTCACCTCTAGCTTACTGGGTCAGTTCCACCCGTGCCTGGGTCGATGAAATGTCCTTACTGACTGGCACGTGTCCAGTTTCCTATGCGAGCTGAGCTTTTCAGCCCGACTTGGGTAGGTGTCAGTGTGGTGGCAATCAATTATTCATTCCTACCTACATTCTCAATGAAAATCTCAGCACAGACGTCTGGCATTGAATAGAGGTGGAATCTAAGCTCGCCCACAACCGGTAGGACCTACTGAGGTGGACTCGGTTTGGAAGTTTTTTCGTATTCTAGAAACACACCTTAATGTCCTATTTGTGATAGGTGCTTTTCCTTGAGCTGAGAAATTGTGCATCTTCCACTTATTAAAACGTTCTTTGAATTCTATTATTTCACTGTTAACGTGGATCTTTCCGTTTCAAAAATCACCAGTCGTGCATGTAGTAAATTACTATTTTGCTCCAATTGGTAGTATTGACTGTAAAGAACTGGCTCCGAGCAATAGCTGAAATTCATTCCTTTGTTTCCTGCTTAATAAACATCGGTATCTCAGTTATTAAAGTATACAATTTCCTAGCAGAACATCCAATTTACAAACTAAAGTGCTACACATTATTTCTTAACTACTGGCAGATGGTTAAGTCCATAAAATAATACATAGCCGATTTCGAGATAAATCTTGAACCCCGTGACATTCTCATAGAAAGATAGCCTTGTGCCTGGCCTTCATGAAACTGCAGACGAAAGGATATCAGGGATCAATAATTTTGGCAGGAAAATCCAGGCGAGAAGGATCAATATTTTTGGCATAAAACTGCAGGCCAGAGGATATCGAGGATCAATAATTTTGGCAGGAAACTGCAGGGGACAAGCCATCAAAGGATCAAACATTTTGCCATAAAACTGCAGGAAAGAGGATATCGAGGATCAATGATTTTGGAGAGAAACTGCTGGTGAGAGGATATCAAGATTCAATAATTTTGGCAAGAAACTGTA
This sequence comes from Pleurodeles waltl, assembly GCF_031143425.1. Lineage (NCBI taxonomy): Eukaryota > Metazoa > Chordata > Amphibia > Caudata > Salamandridae > Pleurodeles > Pleurodeles waltl. The sequence continues at coordinate 1,315,361,085 of NC_090440.1, forward strand.
GGCTAGAGGATTCGAAGAAACAGTCATTTTGACAAGAAACTGCGGGTGAAAGGATATCAAGAATCAGTAACTTTGGCAAAATAAGAGTTCTCTGAAGAGAATTCTGAAAATAAAGCCATGAAGGTAGTCTAGTATGGTGAACCCTATAACTTGTTGTGTTCCATCTTCCACAATTCACGCTGGTCAGTCCCGTTTCTTTCCTTATTACTGTTTTGTTTCTTATTTCCATATGACCTTGTTAGTTTTTTCTTTTTTTCAGCATTAACCTGGCCACCTTTCTTTTTCTCCCAGGGCCTACTTCTGTTCCCTTGTCTTCCACCACTAACTCGTCCGTCCATTCCTTCTTAAGGTAAGGACTGACGAGTTAGTTCTTTCTTAGTTCTGTTCCTTCTTAAGGAATTATCTCCTGTGTTCCAATGTGCAGTGTTAAGTTTCTGCACCACTGGCTGAGTGCATGTCATCTGATACCCTTTTCTGACCTGTTCTGTATAACAGGGGCTAGTTCCTCTATACTACGCTATCCGCAAAGCGGTATTTGATACAGGTTTGGCAGCTTTCACTGGCGTAACTTAGTTTTTTATGTTATTCTTTCGACATCCCCCTGACCCCACCACCCCCCAAACCTCACTAAGACCGAGGTTTGGGCCTTCATCTGCTCTGACCGATCTCAGTCATTCCTTCCTATCCCTGTGTCTTCTCTCTCCTTCCTTCAAAGCCTACACTCTGCTTCCTCCTTCTCCCGCTTGACCCAGTCTATTACTTATTCTTAGCTCGTTGCCCTGTTTTTTATTTTTTATTTTTTTGTTGTTGTTTCTGATTCGTGACTCCGCTTTGGTGAGCCTTCATCATGCATAACTCCCAGTCTATCCTTCATCACCATGGTCCCATTTGATTAATTTTTCCTCAGTTCATGCCTGTCAGTGCCCCGATTTGTCCCTTCTGCATCTGTGACCACAATACGTTCCTTCTTTGCCTCCTGGCCTCTTGTTGGTCCTGTTTTCTTTCAGAGCACTATTCCTCCTTAACCCACCACCCTGCTGGCTCTCAGGTCTGTTCCCCTCTTCTCAGTCTGGCTGCTGTTCCTACTGGTGCCTGGTCAGCTCGTGACCTTCTCCTTATTCTTTGCAGGACAGTGCTTTGTTGTGTGATGCATCTAAAGCCTAGTCTCTCACAGAATGTTTTCCATTGCATCATCAATGACTGTCTCGGCTGCTAGTCAAACTCTTTCTGGTTGGTTTCATCCAGATAAGCCAAAGCCTGAGCTGAACAGTATATTTCCCTCCTGCTACAGGGAGGATTTGGGGAGCAATACAAATAAATATCTCATTAGCTATGAAGTGGATAGTGGGGCAGATCCCAGAGTATCAGAACCTCGTTCCTTGTACATTAACCTTGATCAAGGGAAGGCGAGGAAGACTTTGGAATAAATATGAGCTGTAAAACTTACAAAGCATTGGGCATCTATTCACCAAATGCCAGTGTAATGGAAGTAAATGAAACTCCCATTGATACCTAATGACGTTTTTGCTTTCAACATCCTCCTGTTTGCTGTGGAGGTGCTTTGAAAAGGAAAAACTACTGAAAGGCAAAGGGACTGTGTGCCTTGTTTACTTTATCCCTGCTGCTGCCTTCGTGATAGCTGAGGTCAGAGGTAGCAAGGGAGCTGCCAAGTGGTACCACAGGGCAGGACAGGGGCAACAGTTGCTTCCCTGTCTAGGTGGAAAGGATGCCAGTCCTTTGATCAATTATTTCTGTGTGCCATTGATCTTGGGCCGCGTTTGCGCCACCAGTACCACTTTCTCCTCCTCGCCGTGCCAAGGTGCCTCAGCTCCAGCACGATCACCAGCCGAGGGAGAGCAAGCAGTTTGCTTCCTGTAGCCATGTCTTGTCACAGGTGGTATCTGGTAGTTCTCAGACTATACGTGTTCATAACTAGTGAGAACTGTGACTATCACCTACTCCCTTCGACAATCCTACAGCCCACCTCTGAGTTTCACATAAACCAACGAACAAGTCAATGAGTGGCAGATACGCTCCTTTATTGTTTAGGGATGCAACAAAATGTCTGACCTGGTGACGAATTGTACCCTACAGTACAGTGGCTTCCACAGGACGCCAAGCATTAATCTACAAAACCTCTAAAGCCGTTGGTCACCAGTCAAGCCGTGTATATTATTTTATGCCACCAGTTTCCCCTTGGCTGCTGAAAGTGGGTGTCTGCTGCTACCCAGGCAGCATCTCCTTTTCATTCAAGTTCTAGCACAGGTTCGGTAAGCCACATTTGACATATCCAGGGGAGGTCTACGGGGGCTACCTTTCAGGATAACCATTGGAGATAAATGTATACATTAACTAAATGAGCATCTTTTACACAGTCAGTGGTTATGCTGAATATCTGCCACGACTCCGGCTCTCTTTGACCAACATTGGACACCCTGAGGAACCTCTCTCCTACAGTTAAATAGAAACAGTTGATGCAAGCCTGTTCCTTTCAGTGGAATACAATGGTTTCCTTGTGGATCACAGGGCCCTTTTATACAGCTCAGCGTTACCTTCGCATGCTTTCATTTGTAATTAGGGTTTGTGGTGTGCAAAGTTTACATGGATATTTTCCACTGGCGGTCACCCCATGCAGGTGCACTGCGGTGTGTAGAAGATACATGCTTGGGTGTCTGACGCAACCGCTCATGCTTGCTCTATTTACACACCTGCCAATCACAATCTCCGAAAACGACTTGCTGTCTGCAGTGCCATTTTCGAGTGCATTTGCAGAATATTGTTTGATTTTCTTTGGCCTAATAGCACTTGGCAGCTTAATTTGACCTTTTTTTCTGATGTAATTTTCCATTTGCCGGTTTCAAATGGTCCTAGTTTATGGAGTGTTTTTTCTTTGTAGCCACTGCACTGTAGCTAATTTAATTTGAATAATAGAACTTGTTGCTTTGAATTGAAGCATTTTATTCACTCAGTATCTTCTCCCCTTATTTTTGCACCACTTGCCACATGTCACAAATGGAACAATTAGAAACCACTTAAAAATAGTCAACTGGAATTTCCACTCCATTTGCTTGCGCTCCTCGATAGTTTGGAATCCAGTTGATGATTTGCCAAAACTCAATTGAAGACAAAGACTTGCATGTCATTTCAGGGGCTTTGATTTCTTACTCACAAGCATGGACGTCTTTTAGGGGTCGCAGCTTGCCATTTGCGACCTCTGGCACTGCCCTTGCGACCCCTGGCTACAGAAGTGGCAAATTCAGTGCCAGGAACCCAGTGGCATCTCATCCTTATGGGTCAGCTGGGACTCTGCTCTCTTTGTTTTCTGCCAATTTTTTATTACACCAATAGTGAAACAAAAAATATTATTCACTATTAGTGTAATCAAAATCTGAATGTGCCCTTCCATGACAGCCGAGATAAGTAAAAATGCTTTTAAATGTATGTTGTGTGCGCACTTGTGGGTGAGAGTGTGTTTGTATGTGTGTGTAAGTGTGAATTTGTGTGTATGTGTAAAGTATGTATCTGTGAACGAAAGTGGAGGTCAAAGGGCACGTGGCCACTTCCACTATCCCAGACATTTTGATGAATTGACTCCCCTGCTCACAAGGGCACTCCACATTTATCTACGCAAATGGGTAGCATGGAGAATGAAAATGTACCACCATCTGTGTCTCTCCGGAGCTAAAACCTTGATAACATACAATTTGGGACCTCCTTCCAGAACCTCTTGCATAGAAATTGTGAATTCTACTATTCTGTATTTTATAGCAGAATTCTGTGAGCCCTTTCCCACCTAATGTTGCAGCCTCAAAGCACTTTTCAGACCTTGAGGTGAGCAGTTCTCACTTCTGAAGTGCATGGATAGGAGAACGGGTTAGTGAATGTTTCTCTGCCATTAGATTAGGAGTATTCGCTCATGCATTGGGTTCTGTGGGCCTCCTTTGTCTGGATGCTCGTTGGGAGTTTTGGCGATGCCATAAATCAGTGGGATTGTAATATTCTTTGACAGCAGTGGCTTGGAAAAGAATGTTCGGGGTGCAGCTTTTCTTATCTGGTTCGGACATGGCTGGGTACTTTAAGATCACCAGATGGCCCCATGTCATCAACGAAGCCATTTCCAGTCCTCTGCATTTTTTTGACAATGAGATATATCATGGAAGCTGTACATTGGTTCATTTCAGCTAAAAACATATTCATACTCCTGTTAAAAAAAAAAAAAAAAAAAATACATTTGGAGACTGCACTTTTTCGACAGTAGTGACAAAACCGTGATTGGAGCATCCTCTTACCTTACGTATGGAATCCTGTCTGTTGAGGATATGAAAGGACCTGAAAACTTGACTCCTTGGCCAGGACATCTCACTTCCTCTGATTTTATTCTCCTACTTGTTGTGCTAGTTAGTCAGTATCTCTTGCTTCCCCTCTTTTTTTCTCCTTTCTATTGATTGATGTGCTAGTCTTTAGTGTAAAGAAGCTTTTGACTAAGCATGTCCTCTACAGATAAAATTGATGATCTTGAACTTGATGTCCCTGGTGACTTTGTGACGTTTTACATTTTCAATTATCTTGGGCTAGGGTTTCCTCCTAAATCTTCAAACCAATCACTCATCTTTGGTGCATAATTGAACACAATTTCTAGAAAAGGTCATATTTATGTCAACAAATTGGTGAGTTGATCTTTTTAGCCTACAGTGAAATGGGGCTGTGGGTGGTGGTAAGATAGCATGAAGGTTTACGCATGGCATTTACAATTGGTTTGATAACCATCAGCTTTATTTCCCAAAAAATGTGTAGGGGGAAAGTGACACAAAAGATAAATCTCTCCCATTTTAGTAGATTTCTATCACTTTTTATTATTGCCATTATGTTCTGTTCTACAGCACATAAACAATTAGGACCAGTGGAAAAGCACACAACACCAGATCACAGTACCATACGTCACGCTATGCCCAGGCAAACATTTTATAATGGCCAATAAGGTGAAACTCCATGAATTTTGTTTGTGTGAAACTTCATACAATTTTGGGGCTCTGTGCACTAGTTCAAGCAGAAACTATGACGTGAGAGAGGTTCAAGCACAAAATGTGTCATGGGAGACATTTTGTTGAAAACCAATTTTCTTGCTGGTGTCTTTCCTGGATTTGTACACGAGGTATAAATACATTGTGTTATTTCAAGTAAGTCTCATGATGTTTTGCGAAAAAAAAAATACAATTTTGTGTAATTTTGTTTGACAAAAAACACTTAGGTCATTTCTCTACCAGCACCTTTTTACAACCATGCATAACATGGAATGTTTTCTATCATACTGTATCAATCAGAAGGGTCCCTGGCTGCTGGACAAGAGGTGCCATGTGCTATAAAAATGCTACAATACAATACAATTAGAAGGGCAGGCAGGGTCTGTCAGGCTGCCTTGCAGTTCCCTGTTGGATTCTTCCCTGGAGGGTGGGGATCAGGGCTAAGCTGGTCATTCAGACAAGCTGGCTTCTCCACAGTAGGCTGTAGGATAATGGGCTTTCAGAACAGAAGGGGCTGCCGTGAACCAACTATGCCACCAAGTTGCACTGTAGTCTCTGCCTCCTGCAGTGTTGTGCCAGTTTGAACACTTTTGTCAGGGCTGATTTTAGTGCCCAGTCCGGCCTTGGTAAGGAAGTCTCCCCACGGTTCTGGTCATGGCATACGCTGAACCTGTAATCCTGTATCTGACACGCATGAACGTATATTGTACAGTCACTTAAATGATTGCATTCTTTAATAGTAGTTTGTTGCTTTCACTTCTGCATGTGCAACAGAGTATAGTAGGTGTTTACGTTCTCACAGTACTGTAAGGAACTTGAGTGTTCTCCAACACTGGGGAACAGTACAGTGCATATTTGCTAGTACAGTCTGCTTCAGGCTATCATGCTGTTCTGATATCAGATTATTCACATGTCGAGTGTTCACTAGGTCTGAGAAAAATATAAATTATACTGGCATCATTTGAGGACTTTCGTTTAAAGCTTGTTACTTGAAACTTCCTAAATTGCTTCTGTACGCCTCACCAGAGCAAAACTATACCAGTGTGAATAGTCGGATTGTGAGTGGCTGTCATTAAGTGTATTAGCGTTTTTGACGCTATATATCTTAGTGCCAAAGGCATCCTTTTTGCCAGTTGCATTTTACACTAAAATATAGATCTAGATGCCACATTTCAATTTCACAAAATCGCAAGTAAAATACTTGGATCATATTCGTAAAACTTTGCATACATAGTTGAAAGAAATTAGGCACCGCTAGTGTTAACAGCCCTGCCTCAATGCCACAAACCATGCAGCCGTGAGTAAGTGCCATGAGCTCAGAAACCAGCTTCACATACGGCTCAGTTAGTAGCATCATTTTTAAATTTCAGAGGTATTTATTTGTCTGACATTTCAGTAGAAGGCCATGCTGCGTCGGTCTTGTGAAATCCGGGTGGGCGTTCAAATAGTTGTACATGGCTTCGAAGCCGTTATTTGCCAGTGTTCCTGTCGAGGGATGTCAAACTGAATCGCTTTGGCAGAATCTGTCAAACAAAGTAGCCATCTTGCGGAAAGGTCACGCGAGGTTAAGCTTGCAGAAAAACACATTTTTGCTTTTTATTGAGTTTTCCAAAAAAGGGTTTCCTAAATATTGTTAGGAAGCTGTCAAACCCGGAGTTAGTGTTTGGAGGTCTCCCTCAGCACGAATGTGCTCATCGTTTAATACCGTTCTTCATAGTCTGTTCTGTTTTCTGCACTGCTCTTCTCCTCCCTCGTTTCTTTGGAGTCAAACACATATCTTGAAGCTATTAGTAAAACCTGAAAAACGCCATTGATTCACAAATACACGTTCTTGCATAGTATGTTCCTAAAGGAGAACTAATAAAAAAAAATCCATGAAGCACTGGCTTAACAAAGGCCTCCCCAGCCCCTGCAATGTGTTGGGGGGGGGGGGGGTAAGGGGGGGAGCTCCAGGGGGCCCTATCAGCACAGTACACTCTTCAAGGGCAGCGTGCACTCGTGCACTTGGCCCGAGAGCTCCTGACTGGATGGTGAGGAGAGCCCTCCATGTACTTTGCAGGGGGGTGCCACCCTCAAGTTTCGTTGTGCCTCTGCCATGAAGCTGCCTTTTAGGGAAGATCCTGGGAGAAGGAATGTATCTTCTGAAATGGTTCACTTCAGCTCTTGTGTGCTTCCAAGTTTGAGGGGAGGGTGCCCTCCACACCTTGGAACAGGCCGCTGAATCAGATTACAGCAGAGTTTAAAATTGATTCTGGAAATATTTGCATTTTACCAATCGTTACTAAAAATTGATTATGTTAAGAAATTTTGGTTGACTGTATCTGATGCCTAAGGAGGTTGCAGGTTGATGGTTCCTCCTCAGGTCCTAAGTCCTCATTATAGCCGGTTCTCTTCAGGATTCTCTCCCCACTGAAAGTAGAAATACAAGTGATGAGGGCCTATTGGTAATTTCCGCTCTCTGGCGCAGATATCTGACCGTGGGATTCTTAACAAATTGGCTTTCCCTCTTCACCATGACAGACTGGCACAGAGTTTGGATATTAATTTTTAAGGTAGGGTGTGGCTGGATGTGCATGTCTGTGCCTAACTGCTCCATGCCATTCAAGTGCCTTTTGGCCAGTCCTGGTTTGTCATTAAATAGCATTATCCTTGCATTGACTTGCTGGCCCATCCTCATAATAAGAAACCTAAAAAAAAGAAATATTTCCCTCTGAAAACCTGTTCTTCAAATACGCCAGCCTCGATGTGAGCTGCACAAAAATGTCCTCTTTGAACTGTTGAATAGAGGTCCCTCGTGGTCAGCTGGGGTGCAGTGCTTTATTTGTAGCTAACACCAGCACTCATACCACAACTCATTTTTCATCATCATATTACGTCTCCGAAGAACAGAGAGTGTAAAGCAGAAGAGGATAAGAGGAGAAATGCTTTGCAACCTGGCATTTTTCACAAATAAAACACTGCTCACGACCATAAACAGAAATCTCAGAATGGACAAGCATGTGCTATAACTAGCTTACTGGACTGTGATCATAAGAAATACCAAAAATATCAGAGGAGTTGTAGGTTAGTTTCCTATCAGCAAACATATTTTAAGCTGTGCTCTTTGCAGATCTATAGAACCTTCCACCGCTGGTAAGGCACCTTAATAAGCATGTTTCTAAAAGCCCAAGGGTCTTATTTAGAGTTTTATGGATGGGGGAATTCTGCATTAAAAGGGTCATATAGTCCCATTTAGACATTAAAGATGCCTAAACACTGTAGTGCGAGTCAAATAGGACATCTGATGTTTTTGGCAGATGTCCTGCATCTGCAAAACTCTAAATCAGACCCAACATATTCCCAAGCTTAGATTTTCCAATAATTTATTTGGGTGTATCAAAGCAGCATCGATATGCTCCTTCCCTAGGTGTTCAGCTGCTTAGATCAAAGAATATTGAGGGCATTAGGGTTGTGCCTGTGAATCCATGGGTGAGCAGAGCATGGTCTTCGAACCTGTCACTGACTATCACATCCTGGGCTAGTCATGTCTATTTGTGTTGGACATAGACAATGGCTGAGAAGCCCATCAATTATTTCTGCAGTCTTTGTGTCTTCCTTCATTAGCCGTCTCTTTACACAATGGCAGCAAAAGCAGTTCGGCTCCTCGGAATAACTCTTAAAAGGTCCGACACTGTCCACCCAAACTCCTTTTAGCCAAGGGGTTCTGATGAATTGTAAATGACTCCTAATTGATTACCTGTCTCCATTGCTGATAATCTTCTTCCTCACCTTCCTCTTCATTTTCAATATTGTCCTCTTTGCAGTTGTTGTTGTCATCGCCATCTTTGTTCCCTTAATTTTCATTTTTGCTCTTTTTTAAATTTATTTTTTCTTTTATTGATTTTTGTGTTCTTGATTTTTGTGTTCTTGGTGTCATGCTCATGGTAGTCTTGTTCTCTTTTTTTATGTTCTTGCATTTTATATATTTGCTCTTCTGCTTATAGCACGGTTGTTAAAACAGTGTATTATTTTGGATAGCAACACACTCACCTGACGGAAAAACCCATTTAGGAAACTTCTACAACTAATGAAAAGTACTAAATTCCAATCTTAAATGTCAGTATGTTCATATTTTGATAAGGGCCTATGTTCATCATAAACCGAAGGCTATCTTCTTCCTTTTGGTTTTTGTTGCATGTTGTGTAAGGCTAAAGGCAGAATTGCATTAATCTCAGATTGTTATCATTTGATCATTAAGGACTTTCTTCAAACGCTGCACTCTCTTCAGTAAGACCTAAAGATGCCTCCGGCAACAGGAGTAGCTTAAAGCTGTGTTTTTATAAGCTACTTTGCTATGGTAAAATAATAAGTTATGTTATTTAATACCATATGCAAATACTTTAGAAGATTGTATAATGAGCTGGGTATGGTATAGTTGATGTAACCTGAAGAACGGCTGTGGGAACCAGATTGGTAAAATGTTGACACCAATCTTCCAATGAACCTTGAGAAGGTAGACCTGGAACCCCCACGTGAAAATGTTTTATTTAGAATGGAGCACATAGTCCAATTCAGGTGTTTGTATGGTTGGTCAACAAGTTAAATGCTTGCTTATAACATTGTCTTTACTCTTCAGCTGGAGATTTTGAATCCTGGGCAACACCAGTGCTGCCTTTCATCCTTGCAAAGTCACAAAATGTGTGCCAGCAGATTGAATAATCGCAAATTCTAAGTTAAGCACCATACAAAGCTATTCTTCTATTATTTTCTTCCATCCATCGTATGAAGATTAAGATGTTTATTACGTCTACTGATAAAATAACCCACTCAGGATGGAGGATTACTGTTCTGAGTGTTGCAGCTTCTACTAAAACGTTATAATTACGAGGCTACACGTTAGGGTTGATAAGTTGTCAACTGATTGGTAATATTGCTATTTATTCCTCAGCTGTAAATGTATTTTGTATGAGTTTACACCAGAGCTCTAATGAGGGTAGGCCCAGCCTAATTCAAATTGTAGAAGAATCCTCTTTTTTAAGAAGAATTACATAGATCCGGTATTTCTTGTGCTCTGTGCCCTTACCATGCCTGCCTACTTCTGTTGCGGCATCACATGCGTCATTCGTAAGGACACTCTATTAAATATTGGGGGACGCCTGTTAAACATGAAATCTAGAAGGGCTGGGGACACCTCAGTGGTATGAAAGGCTTCATCTTGGTGCAAAGTGACCACAATGCGACCCTGTTTCGTATGTCGCCATTTTGTGACATCTGTTACTGGTAGGTTTCATCCATCCTCATGGCTCCTATACCTTTTGGCTGCTGAACTACAGCATTTGCCTTGTGCTAGGCCAGGGCCACTAAAGTTATGCGATTTTGCAGCTGTGGCATTTTCCACACAAATATGGATTTTCTGCATTTGCCATATAATTCCCCATCTGCTACATATTCTGCGGATTTTAACAAAATAAATAATTTGTTTCTAGCTGAAACGGATTAAGCGTTCCAAACAACGCAGGGACACGTTTGCAAAAGTTTAATTGTCACCTTTCTTGACTTATTGCTATATTTAGGAGTAAAACTCTACTAATGAGGAACACCTATGGCCGGACAGTGTTAATCACTATAAAAGTGACATAACAGTTAAGTAATTGTATCACAAAATGCGCCGCGTTATGCGCATAATTTTTCCTTTCTTTCAGCTTATTTTAGTCAACCCTGACGCAGAATTTGGCCATTCCCTGCCACATAATTCCAGGGGCCCTGTGCTAGGCTCCAAATAAACTGCTGCATAACAAAAAAAAAAAAAATGAAACCCATTTTCAGCCTAATGTTGGCGTGTTACTTAGGTTAGGAGCTCGAGGGGTACGTGTGGAGGACTGGTGGGGGCATGCGAACTCTCAGCAAACTGATTTTAATTGATATGCAAAGTGCGCGAGCTAATAAAGTAAGCATTCCAACTATTTTTCACTGGTGCCGCTGTGTCGCGAGGGGGGCACATTAGGGTGCTGTATGCTGATTAAAGTCCAATGAAACGCAGCAAAGGAGCAAACCTACAAAAAAGGCACTAACTCGGGGCTGGCTCATTATGGTGCTTATTAGCAAGACGGTAATTATATGGTGTAACATTACTCAAGGACTTTCTCGGGAAATGGACTTCATGATGCCAGGGCAATTAAATGTATTTAGTTTGATTATCACACCTCCAAAACAAAAGGGATATGGCAACCGAAAAGAAATTTGACAGCAAAATAGGCATCTCTATTCATGCAGTGAGCCCGCCTTCTGCTGAACTTGGCAAGAGGGTGCCCAGCGTGGAGTGGCTCTCCGCACCGCTAAATACAATGCCCCTGACAACTTGTCCTCATCCATTGTCCAAAATGGCCCTTCACCAATTTTGCCATCACTTTGGACAATTTGTAACAAATGTATTTCTCAGGCAATTCTACCTGAAGCGTAGAAACGCGATTTCTACGACCTTTTGAAGAAACCTGTGGTCGACCCCTACATCTTGAGTAATCACCTCCCCATTTCAGAGCTTCCATTCCCAATAAAAAAATCTTAGGAAAGGCTATCAACAAGCAGCTTTCTCTTTTCTTGGAGAGGATAATTTTTTGGAGGTTAAACTGTTTTTTGGCCATTTTATAATACCATATCTGCCTACATTTTGATCCTTGATCTACGGCTACCAGCCGATCAGAGCTAATCTTGGCTTTGGTATTGCTGGGTTAATGGGCCGTCTTTGACATGAGCCTCTACTGCACAGACTTAAAAAAAATCTGGGCTCCAGGACAAGATATTAGCATGAAGAAAATCCCATTTTTCAACTACACCTCAAGTGGTCCATCTAGCTTTCCTGTATGTTAGAATGTTAAGATATTTCTCATAGCGTTCCTCAGGGCTCCTCATTGAGCCCAACCATTTTAATTTATATGTATTTTCTAGACCAGCTTATTAGTCACTAGGTTTCAAATTAATGAACTATGCGGACGACTCCCAAATCTTGGTCTCTCTGGAAGACAGTACTCCTAACTCTTCACAGAGCTTTTATAGTTGTATGTTTGATGTGGCAGAGTGGATGGCTAATAACCCTCTTAAAATGAAGAGAGACAAGACAAATGTTCTTGTGTCTCTTGTCATAAGTCACCTAAAGTACTACCTGAGGGTTTTTGGCCCCTACAATTGGGGCTGTCTTCCAGTTTCTTTGGTCCAGAACCTTGGTTTCCCTTTTTGACCCTGATCTTTCTATTACTGCACAGGCCAACAAAGAATCGTCTTCTGGTTTTCTTCTTTTGAGACTTCCGCACAAGATTCTTTTGTTCTAGCCACACATACAAGTCATTTTGTAATCCAGATGAATATACTTAGTGTTTTTGGGCTATTGTAACTTGTTTTTTGTGATGTTTTTTTTTTTTTTTTGTTGATGCAAAACATCAACACCTCCAAAATGTGGCTACTCAACTTGCACTTCAGCGTCCTCTTCATTCCTTTGCTTCTTCTTCCTTGAGTATCTGCATTGACTTGCCATTGCCAAGCGGGTTACTTTTAAGCTGTCTGCATACGTTACAGAGCTCACCATTTCTTTGGCACTTTATACCTGCAGCAAAAGTTTGATGATTGCCAACCTTGTCTTACTTTCAGGACATCAGAAGGTTACTTGTTTATGGTGCGCAGGTTCCAGGACACCTGTATCTGTGGTCGACCCTTTTCAGTAACTGCGTCTAAAAACTGAACCTCTCTATCTTAAGTCTTCACATTATTAACCAGTGTTGCCGGCATTGGAGAAAGTCTTCAAAACTTTGCTTTATTCCCAGTAACCTGGTTTAGATTCCTCTTGTTTTTTGCTTTCCATTGGTCATATACACTTGTAGCGCCAGAACTCCAGAGATATGTACTTGCCATGTATCCCTATTGAGAGAGGATTAGAGGATTGCTGCCTTGTGTGGCGCCAAAGCAGACGTCTGCACCAGAACGAGCATGGTTAAGAAGGGTTGGTCACAGACCCAAACCTTGATGGGGCCATTCAGCCTTGAAACCTTTTGTGATCATTAATATGAGTGCCATTGCTTTTGTCAAAAAACAATATTGTATCTGCCAATAGCGGCAAGAGACCCTCTAGGTGGTTGATGGTGACCCTACAAATTGTCTTGGTAGGTTATTTGTTACCCTAGTTTGTTCACTTTACTAAATTGTATGGACATGAGCAAGGGCAACAGCCATGGTCAAATGGCTTTGTTTTTGACCTTGGAATCTGGAGACCAGGGTTATTCTGACCCTCTATCCAAATAATACATTTTGTGAAATTTGACAAATCTCTTCATCTGCCTGTGCACAATTGTGAATGTACAAAATGTACCTATATAAAAGCCTACAGTCTGCAAAATACTGTCCCACTTAGGTATCTCCATCCTCCCCTCCCCACTGTATCCTGATTTCTATAATCTAATCTGAGCTGGACTCTACACATGAGACTGCAAATCGCTCCACTGCCTCTTTCGATCAATGTCTGCACTATTTTAAATTGCAATGCGAAAACACCATCTTATCCATGTGCCTCAATTACTTTACCTGCCAAAATTGGGAGTGCGTAGGGCTTTCATGCTTAATGCAAAGCCCTTGCACGATAACCTGTTCCAGGTTTTTGCACGATGAGCCATGCTGCCCTCACTTTCTACATCCTATACACCCTCCCGGGATAAACCAGACCCAGTTTCCATGATGCTAAACTGTCAACAGAAGTCGGGTGCCTAAGGCACCACCTACAGCACTATCAAGCGGCAAAATCCCTTAGTAATTTCAGCTTGTGCTCTGCTGACGTTTGTAGCGCCTAGAGATCGCAACTCAAGATAAATAATGCCTTTCAGATAATTGTTTTACATAAACATTAGTAAGAGGTGGTCTACAGTAATCTTTTATTTAAGGCATTGCCGTTCCAGCCCTTATTGGCTCATGCATAAAGTTGGAGAGTTCATTAGACTTCGAGGGGGCTGGGTGGGGTCACCAAGTTATATTAGCAAATAACTGCACCTGAATGTGAATGCTCCTGAAGGAGCAGTTTGCAGCCTTGGCAAATGTAAGTTTGTTGTATTTCATTTGGGTACCTCCAGTGGGTCCTGTCCATCAGCGTACCTTTTGTTAATCGTGCAACCTTTGAGACAGCTTCTTTTTAGGTCTGACTACAGATAGCTTCAGGTGGTTTGCAAGTCCTTATGTCATCAATTCTTCAAAAAGTACAAAACGAAATAAAGAACCTGCTTTGGGTCAGCCCATTTCAGCCTTTGGCTTCTATGTGTTCTTCATGGTTTTCGATTGCTTAGATGGGCTGTTTACGAATGGCATGTCATTTTGTGGATGGTTACATTGACCCATTTTTGTTCCTATTTGGTTTTGATAATTGTTAAACTAGAGCCAGACTGTGATCCTTGGTGTGGTGTATTTACTTCCACGATCCTGCCTTTTTTAACTGCTGGTGTATGGTTAATTTGTATTGTATGTGCTGCGCTGTTGAGATGCTTTAGCCTGCCATAAAGACCGTGTTATTCACTAAGAGCCAGTATAGGTTAATTTGTTCTGCTTTGCTCTCATGATAACATGCTATTGATATAAGGCTTTTTATTTAGAAAGTGAAAATGTGCCATCACAAATGCTTTTTTTAAAGATGCAACAAAAGCACTGACCGTTTGCCAAACACAGCTGCTATGTGATGTTTTGCTCTGCTTACCTTTTAAGTTATCCACTTACAGTGCAAACTTGATCTTCTGATTCCTTGTCATAACACTTTTCCTTTCAAGATAAAGCATGCTCGGTTTCTTCAGTCTGATGAGCAAAAGGCCCCTGTGTCCAATTTCCCTATTGATGCAACTAACAATATTGCTCCTTCATTCGATTTTCTTTACAGAGTTATCCAACTATTACTAAACACTTACCTCACAAAAGCCAGGCCCATTGGCTTTTCCAATGCTAGGTATCTATGGCAGTGTGTGCTTTTATGTAGCGAGATTCTGGTCATTTTCACAGATAATGGTACCGACGTGCAAGGGAGTAAAGGGACTTACCTTGGATCACCTATTATGGTCGTGTGGGGAAAGTGAGATTAAAGTCCTGCCCACCTGGTTCCAAAGGTGATTGCTGAGCGGCTACAACACACGAGTAGGCGTGCGAGAGCCTTTATTGTGTGGTCCACTCGCCGAAGCGGTTGTGGGGAGGTGATGTCTGATGGTTCCCCTATTCTTGATCCCCCAAACCACAGGAGGTGTACTTCACTCCTGCAGCAGACCTCCGGAGAAGTGAAGCGGTCTCATAACATGGATTTATGACCCCGCCTCCAGTCTTCACTGAAAACTCACTGATGACATGAAACGACTTGGTAATTGTCCTTTGAACGCAGCACTCGCCCTTGCATAAATCTGCTCAAAATTGAAGGCATAACGAGGCCATCGCAGCCTCAAAGTTTTTTTTCTTATTCCTTTTTTAAGTAGTCCAGGGGCGTTCTTTTGTGAGCAGACCTCGTGATATGTCTGCAATAACCCGTCACACTAATGAAAAGAAATTAAGAGATAAAATAACCACAGTCATATTTATGCCAAAACCAACTGACCTGAGAAGATGATTAATGAATTTTATGCAAACCTTTTCATGGCGATTCCGCCGCACAGTGTGATCTGCCTTTATCTTTTGTGCTGCGCAAATCACTTTCGTGTTTGATCTGCACAGCTATCTGTTGAATTTTATTGAGAGTGAAGCTTGCTGCATGTCTCATGGCTATGGATATTTCTCCCAGTATGTTAAAAAGCCAGTGAAAATGGGACTGTAGTGTGGCAAACGTTGCTTATTCGAAGGCTTGCACCTGCCACAGATGGTAGGGAGTGTATGTGTCTGTACCAGAGCACTGAACCGGAAGAAAAAGGTGGCAATATATTAAGCCTACTGAAAATCATTTGCAGATGCTCATTCGTGTCACAGCAAGTCAGTAGGAGTCCCGAGACCAGAGGGCTGATTCACGAAATAATTTGCTAACCTATTTGTTGATTTAAGCATACATTTTGAGTCGATGCAGACATTTTTTTAATCGTCTAGGAGTGTGCCTGGGAAGCGGTGGTGTTCAGTTTTCCAGGCGTACTCAAATCTTTAAACTTTTACACATGCTTCCATTTGTGTGACTTTGCATATGTATTAATGCTTTGCAGAAAAGCATTTGCCCTTGCTAACATTTTTAGGTCGAGCACGCAAGCGCTTTGACCTGTTATAAGTATTGTGGACTTTTAACATGGTCATCCCTTTCATTCGTTCCTGGACAAAATAACAACCCTTATCGTAATTTTTTTTTTTTAAAGCTGTCTCATGGCTGGAACCTTTGTTTTACAGCTGAAAGAAGTTATGTTTTGTGTACCTTGTTTGTAATATCATTGTAATAGGCCTGCCAGCCTTGAAAATGTGCAATGCACTGTGCTCTCTAGGTGCTAAATATATGGTTACACTGCATTACTTCCCCCATTCTTTTTTTCATGTGGTTATGCTCTCTAAAGGCTGACTATGGTTACATGATCATGTTTCTTCCAAATGATATTTTTATTATGGTGTTCTCTATGGGCTGTTCTGAGCTTTGCAGTCAACATACTATAATATTCACAACATGAAAACTCACCACATAATGCTTTTCAGGGCATTACTTTTACAAAACGTTCGTGCTAATAAGAGCCTGTCGTGGTCCTAGGACAATGAGACACCTTCAAAACACTCTGTCTACATCATCTCTGGGCCCCCACACTACGTTAGTGGGGACCCCTAAATAACAACCTCTCCCACCATTCAGTGCCTTTTAGGCTTTCTCATGGCTGGAACTTTTGTTTTACAGCTAGCAGAAGTTTTGTTTTAAAAGTCTTGTTTGTAATATCATTGCAGTCGCCCTGCTAGCCCTAAAAACACCCTCCAGAGGCTAAGTATATGGTTATACTACTTTCTCCTGTTTTTTCCCCATGGGGTTATGCACTCTTGGGCTAGCAATATGGTTACATTACCACGTTTCTTACAAATTATATATTTGCTATGGCGCCCTCTAAGGGCAGTTTTGAGATTTACAGTCTAATGCCAAATGTTTATTTCTGATACAGGTTTATATGATAATTGTATATGTTTTAATAATCTCTCCTTATTACAGTTATGCCCACGATTCCGGCCAACTTAACATCCTTATTACACTATGACTGTTTGATCACTCTTGATATGTTTAGGTGACCCTTCTAGTTTTTCTCCTCTGTGGCTGTCTTGTGTCCTTCTGGGGGCGAATTGTGCTAGCCAGCCAACAACTCTGATGGTCGGGTGGTGAAAGTGGCATTCTAATGGAATAAGCATGGCAGATTTAAATTAGGGCGCTAAATGGCAATATTTTCATTTTTTGCTGCAGATAGAGGAAGAAGGTAAATGGAAGTGTTTTAGTTATTTGCAGGGCCACTGGAATTATATGTCAGGAAAAGATGAAATATGAGGCAGGGTTGACCAATGTATGTGGCAAGAAAAGTCCAGTTATTAATTTAAAATACCAATAGCTATAACTCAAGCAAATGTGAGACCTCTTGCATTGCAAATGCTTGTTGTAAACCTTGTCTCCTATCCTTTTACGTCTTGGGTGCGGTTCCTCCCCTTTTACCGTCTGGGTAGGGACTTACCTCTGCCCTTGAAAAGAATAAAGCTCTAACTATATCTCAAACAATGATCAGCCTACTGATTTTGGCAGCTAGTACAAGAAGCAGTAACTCCAAGACGATTGCTGGACATGGTTCCACTGGCAAATCAGATGCTGTGTTCTTTTTTTCCTGTGCAAGGGGAAGAACATCCTCACTTTCATAAATTCGCAGGATACAAGCTTGATGGATGAAGGAGGGCTTTAATTTGGCCCAGATAGATTCTCGGATGTTTTATATTTTTGATTTGAAAAAAAGTTGATAGTTACAATTGGGTTAATCACCTTTGGCATGGCTAGCTCTCTGAAAATAATAAAGACAGATATTAAAAATGTATTTTCTCTAATTCAAAGCATTGCTGAGGCGCGAGGTAAAGAAACCTCCTCTTTGTGGTCCATATAATGTAATAATAGTCCCTTTCATATATTTTGCATTATGTCATGTTAGATTCGGACCAGGTTTTGAACCCCTTCTGTTAAGTTGTGTTTGCCTCGCTCTGGTTCTGTCAGTTCCCTTTGGAACCCCCTATTGTTGCTTTGGGGCATGATGTTCAACAGGTGGCAGATTATCCAATGGGGTTGTTGGGTTATGATGGATTTATCTTGTAACAATGTCTCTGTGGTGTGGTGTTGTGATTGTGTTTCAGGTCGTTGAGTAACAAGCTTCTATGCATCAGAAGCGTCTGACACATGTTTCTCTGCACTGCTCCCCCTTGTGTTATTATGCTTATTTTGCAACCGGATGGAAGAAAGCTGTTGAAGATTGTCATTGACATTGTCCAAAATCATGGTTATCAAAGCCCACTTAGATGGCAGTAATTGCTGCTAATAATGTCATGTACCCTTGCATAAAAAATGACAATTTGTATTAATAAAACAAGAGTTTGCGCTCATAAATTAACTTATACACATATAATATTACACCATATGGTGTAATATTATTTGGGTGTAAATCTGTTCCCGGGGGCAATAGATGAGTGCCCCCAGTAAGCACAAATAACCACAAATATTCCAGTTGCTGAATTTAGGAACTTGATTTGACATTAGTATGCAAAGTATGTACGAGTACAGCAGACTAATGTAGATTTTACAGTTCTGTTTATAAATATTTTGTAGAGATCATCACGAAGATAGTTACCACCCAAAACAGTTGGTAAGATCGGAGCCCTTAGTTTGACATGAATTGCAGAATCCAGTACTAGAACTCATAAATTGACACATATAAGCAACTAAAGCTACATTTGAATGTTCTTAACGATGCATAAAACACAAGAAAGGAAATCTTGTTTTATTATGTCTTTACCCCCGGGATACCACGACCCAGCATAGTCTGCTTTTTTGGCATGAGATTGCAAAGCGTTGCCAAGTTCCATTAATCAATCCGCAGAGGTTATGTGAAGGTTGTGCTCTGCCTACAGATGTGGTTAGAAGAGAAATACATCCTAGATTTTCTTCTAATTTGTCAGAGCGCCACTTCATTCTTTATTTCGTTGAATGTCGTGGGATCTGGCAATGCATGGTGGCTGTCTCGATGTTTACTATGCATTCCGTATTTGGGGTCTACTCTCTGTCTCTCACACTTGCGTTCTCTGTCATGCTCTCCAGTGCTCTCTTGTATTCGCCCTCAAATTCTTTCTATTGTTGTGCTCTCATGTTTGTTTTCTTTTTGTCTTGCTCGTGCTCACTCACTCCCTTCAGACAGAGACATTCATTTCTGAGAGTAAAAAGGTTGTACCAGTGATGACTGGTTCATTTTAAAACCAGGGGAGTGTGGGGGGAGGGGGAATGCTTCAGAATACATGCAAACGTTCTCCCCTTGATCTGTCTACTCGCAAACCTACACTCATATGCTCACACCCACCCATGCACATACTCTTACACACTTAGCCATTCACAAGCACAGCACACATATGCAAATGCGCATGCACTCATATGTACACACACTCACCCCATCATTCATGGAAGCTCCTACTGCCTCCTCACTGTTAAGTCTCAGCCAATGAGAGGAGGACATTTCCTATTTCATCATAGGGTGGGGTGGGAATCGGAGAGACTTGCTGATCCTAACCCCTCCGTGTCGAGTTGGAAAAAGGCTGGTTTGAGGCTTCGCTGATAGGCAGTTAGCCCGGGGCGCTTCAGGGCTGAAACCTAAAGCACCTAGAGCTGACTATAGGTGATGCTCCACCTGGGGAAGAGCTTCACAGGGCTTTGCCGGGCAGATGATGCCCTGCCGTTAGGGCTGTCAGATCTTCAACCTGGCAAACCTTCGCTCAGGCTGCGAAGAGCCTGCACATGAGTGCATCTGTCAAGCTGCCTGACCCTGACATGAGTGTCTTTCAGGCTGGCCTTGCCTTGGATCCTGCACTGTGAAAGGGGAGAACCCTAGTGCCCGTACTGACAAGTCACCGCTGGGTTGTTCTGAATTTTCTCATCAATAGACAAACTTTAAAAATGACACTTTGGTAGAAAATTCAAAATGCTCACTAGAGTAATAATCTGTCACCAGTGAGCACAGTCAGTTTTCCCGTCAGTGTGAGCTGGTCACCAGAGTTATGTGGGTGAATTATCCCACACTCCCTCCCTTGTTCTGTTTTTGAGAGGGCTTTAATAGGATTGGTCACTTTTCCAGACTGATAGGAAGGTAATGAGGGAGGGCTCATAGCAGGGTGAAAACCCGAACAAGCTACATATGTAGGATAAGGCCTGCAACTGTAAATCAAAGCCCTTGCAAAAATAAAGGGACAGTCCACTTACAAAAAGATGGAAATAACAAAACTTTCAGGACTTTTTCCATCTCTCCAAGATTTAGGCAATGTTCAGCATTTTAGCAATGTTTTCGAGTAGAATGGGCATTTTTACATTGCAACATATACTATTTATGTAAACAGAAGCTCCAGCTTGGGATATTGGTGTGAGCTGACATATGGTTTTGTTGTCTGAAGCAGTGCTTTTTCATCGGTGTAACTAAAGGGACGCGTGTGCTGCTAAAAGCTTGAGAGTGGGACATTTTTGTAAGCTAGGTGATGGCACTGCTCTCTGGTTGGTGCATGAGTCGGTTATGTTTGTAACCTGAATGATAGATCAGCTATGTAGGCCTGAAGGCCCGTCACTTGGAGCATACGTCTTTCAGAAAAGCCGTAGGTAAGGTTACACAGACCTTACAAGCTCTCGCGTTTGACAACCCTTTTACTTCATTTGTTGTGGGAAACTTGTAATTACATTGTACTGTTTACAACTTTGCCCAAAGGTTTGTGGTGCACGTGTTCTACTCTACACAAACCAAGTAGTCATACTAAGGCAACGTTGGGTGGGTGAATGAATACATTCTTGACTTGGAATAGGAGATTGACAGCGTTCCTGAGGAAGAGGTAGGCTCAGGGAAGAGGTATGGGGGGGCAAAGTCACTGGGACAGCCAAAGCAGGTCCCTGCAACCAACCTAGAGGAACCAAAAATGTGTCGCTGGGCCCTGGGGCAGCCATTAACCCAGCACCCTCCTCAGTCTGTTTTGTTCATGCCATTGAGAGTACCTGAACGTGTGCCAAGTTTTAATCGTACTTTGTGTATGAGAGAAATGGTGTGACTAGTACAAACAATGGGATTCTGTTAGGGACTTATTGTAATGGTACCTACATGCAGTATTTTCTATTTGTTAAATATGCGGTGGAGGGAACTCCTGGGTTCACTTGACCTCCTTGCTTATCTGCTCTGCCAAGCTGTTTTTTCTGAGCACAAATCATGAGATAGTCAAGAGATTGCAGCTAAAAGTGGACCTTAAATGACTGTCACAGCTCTCCTTTGGTTCACACCATGCTAACATCACGGCCCGGAAGCCTAGAC
The DNA here is from genome assembly GCF_031143425.1 of Pleurodeles waltl. Lineage (NCBI taxonomy): Eukaryota > Metazoa > Chordata > Amphibia > Caudata > Salamandridae > Pleurodeles > Pleurodeles waltl. The sequence goes on from NC_090440.1 coordinate 1,315,382,602, forward strand.
ACACCACCCCTGGCACTAAAGTTTAAGCAGCTGCACACTTGTGGTCTAGCAAGCTTCCATCACTCATTGTAAAACAGTTAGTTGACGTAGTTGATGTATGGGACAACAGTAGCCCAGTGGCCTTTTAATGGGTTCGGGCAAACCCCTGGAGAGACCCAATAACTGGGGCCATCAGTGAATGTAAAAAGAAGATATAAAAGAGACAACCAAAAGCATTGTTTAAATGGGAGAGGGAAGAGTTGGTAGGAACATATGTATTGTGACTGTACCTGTTATTTAATCTTACAGCAGTTTTGTTTAACTGAGCTAAATGTGGACATGTCAAATGTTCTATGAACAAAAAGGTTCATAAAAATAGGTTACGATTATTGATAATTCTAAATAATGAAAATACTAAGTACGTTAAAAGTTTTGCAAAATTTGTTAAAAGAAAAGAAGTTTGAGTCAGAAGAATTTAGTCGTGGGAATTAGATTTTAGGATGTCCAACTATCTATGAAGACTTTGGCCTCAAATCCTACTATAGAGCTACCTTCCAAACGGAGTGTAAACCCCTGTGTGCACAGGATAAAAATTACAAATTGTGCCACAGATTTTCTCCACTTAAAAGTTGGTGCATCACACCTGTCAAAATTTATCTGCGGGGAGGTAAAATGCCCAGTATATGCGAAACACACCAGTTTCTCTTGAGTCACTGTTTTTTGTTGCTTTTTTTTTTTTTTTTTTTTTTTAGAAATGCTCAGAATACTGCCAGGGTTGTGCTGTTGACGGATAAATGCTCTACTTGTCTGTTCGTTGAATGACCAAACAAATGCTATCATCTCAGCCCGGATTGCTTAATGATTCACGTCCCTCCCTCTTGGGATATAATATCGAGGGTAACCAACGTTTTGAGAGCACTGGAGTTCATGGGAAGAGAGTCTGTGAAAACTGTGACTAGTACTGACCTGGGCCTTTGGGGCTGGTTTCGGAGCGATGGAAAAATGTGATTTTGGCACAAACAGCAATTTTCCCCTGACTGCTGGAAAACTTCTTCCGATCATGATCTTCCCAAGAGGCAAACGCGTCTTGCGTCTTACGTCACGCATAACATGCGTCAATAATTCATTAATTCAGAATGTCTGCCCTTGGACTTATGCGTGCTGGTCACCAATGCATGCTTAGTATGCAAATTATCAATCGACAAATTTGAAGGCCGATCAAAAACTATCAGTAGCGAAAACTGGTCCTCATGCTGACCACGCCTCTACAGGGTTTTTCTACAGCACTGAAAACCGGCTTTAGAATGCCAATGTAAAATTAAAATTAAATGTATAAATCATTTAAACGCTTACACACCTTTCCGTGTACATAAAAGCATCATATTTTCCTCAGATGCTCAGCAGCGGAGATCGAAACGGAGAACCCATTATAGTGATTTAAGGAGGATGAAACGCTGGTGCTTAAGACATTCAAGCCTTCTGTTCTAAAACCTTTTAAAAGGGAAAACCAACAAGAAAATGGGGCTCGACTTAAAGGCGTACACACGAGCCGAATGTCATGTACTTTATGGTACATAATATAAGGTATATTTTCCTTCTCAAATACGCTGATTAGAAACACTTTCCCTTCCATCCTTTAAAGTGAAAATATTAAAGGGTTTGTATCTGCTCAGTAACCCTTTTAGGGTCGAGCCTGCACTAGCATGCGCTTGCGAGACGCAGTAGTAGTTAGAAAAGGGCTCTGAGCCCCATCCATGTCAGTGTCTTTCATTGGTTCGTGGGCTTGCCTTTTCAAATCTACTTGCTTTCATTAGTGGAAGGCATGCATACGTCATCATGCTTTTTCCGATGGTTAGCCCTCCTCGAGCGCGGCGACCAAGTACTGAAAACATACGAGGCTCACTGTTTTCCATCTGGTTTGTGGACTACTTTTTCTCTTTTTTCGCAGCGCGATCTCAATTGGCAGAAGTCGAGCGCTTTGCATGACATCGACCCCGTTACATAGTTAATTGCACTTTTGTTGGTTACGTAGATAATTGCACTTTTGCCGATATGTTTCACTACGAGTGAACTGTAGCAGCGCGATCGCCCTCTTTTTTGACCATTTAATGAGGCAAGAAAAGTCCGGTTGGGAGTTTACAACTGCTAATAGCTTTAACTCGGAGAAATGCGAGACCCGATGCATTGCAAATGCTTGTTTTCAGAGTTGCCAGATGGTGGGAAGAAGCAAAGTGTTTCCTTTTTAATAAGATAACTTTTTTTTTATGCGGAGGCTTTTCCAAATTGTGTTGAAGCTAATTATGTAGCTATTGAAATATGTTTGCTCAAAAGAAATGGTTGCTTAACGGTTTATGTTTATAGAATTTGAAAGTTTAATTGGATGCATGATAGCAGGCCTGTAAAATTTCATAAAAGAACGTGGTGTTAACTTAGATGCTCCATACCATAGGCTAAGTGATGTCTTGCATTTTGCTATGAAAATGCAAGGAAACTCCAGGATGCGTGTTTCCGGTCTGCCATCTTCGTTGTACAGTCAGAGGGCCGTATATACAAGACATTTTTGCTGCAAACGGCCCTATCTGCAGAATTGTGCTCTTTGAGACTGTGAAAAACCTTATTTTAATGTACAAAAGCCAATTTGTGAATTCAATAAACTTGTTAATTGGTATTTGGAAGGGACGTGTTTTATCCAACTGGTATGTAATAATATTTTGTGAATGAATTTCCGTCGCAAAACATTCATATTTTACCGACACCTTGAAGGAGGCGGTAACCCATTCACAAATCGGAAGAGGTTCACTAAGGGCTTCTTCACTTTACAGAATGCAAATAAAAATAATTTTAAGAACAGACAGTGGTCCCATAAACCACTGCCTAGTCTTAAAAAATGAATCTTAAAAGTTTTTAATATATATATGTGTATGTATATATATATACTTTTTTTTTTATTTAAGCACATCTCGTTTTCCTTTAAGAAAACTGGGCTGTATTTAAACAACAACAAAAAAAATGCTTTATTTAAAAGCAGTCACAGGCATGCTGGTCTGCTGACCCCAGCAAGCCACCATCCCTGTGATGGCTATCATTCCTAATGGGTCGCAAACTGAGATCCGCCTCGTTAATATTCATGAGGTAAATCAATTTGCGACATACTAGGAATCTGTATTTAATAGTAAAAAGTTTTCTTACACTAGGAACTGCAATTTTCTAATTGTGATTAGGTACGAATCACATTTTGGAAATTGCATTTCTGGCACAAAATGACTAGTGTCCAATATTGCATGTCTTAGGAGCTCAGGCCGATGAAACCATTTTACAGTTGGTCACAAAGTTTTAGAGGCCTTCATTACGTGAATCAGGCTGTTTTTTTTTATTCTGTAGGCTAGGCAGGTCTTCACAACACTGGCTTCAGGCAAATACCTGGCCTGGGGGGGTACATGAAACTTCTTATAAGGATTTGCTAAGGAATCTAGTGGCAAATGAGTAAGGCAATTACTGTGGGAAAGAACATTTGAATTTCAATCAAATGATGTAATCTCAGCCAGGATTAGCCAGCAAAATACTCTGGTGGGACAGTGGTCTGGTAAGACCAATACATAAATCCGATTTTAAACCCCGGGGCAATCAACTGTATGCCACATATGTTAACGCAAACTAAAATACACAACTTGAATACAAACTTCATTTAGGCCTGGAACTGGAGAGCTAAAAAGTTCCTAGGAGTGTATTTGGAATTCTGTTCCTTGTCGAATTAGAAATAAAGTATATCTCCAATAAAAAGCACCATGTCAAGACTTTACAACAGCACATAGTTACCTGCTCCTCCTCATATCAGGATCATATCTGCATTCTACAGGAGGACCAATCCATTGTTCATGTTAACGGAGAAGGCTGTTATTCTGCACACAACCCTCTAGTCATTACGGATGCATGCTGTACATGCTTGGTACCAGAAATGCTCTAAATATGCATGCTCAAGTTTCTAGGAGCATTTGTGCTTCCATTGCATCAGTGCAACCAAACTCTTCCCTATTCCTCCCCCTTTTGCGGGTGCTGTCCCTCCATTCTTCCAGGAAATTACTGAACATGATTTCCGCTCACCCAATGCAGGAGACCTCTTATACCAGCACATCACCATTGACACCCCGATGCATACCCACTCAGAGATTCCACTGCTACTCCAGAAACAAAAGCTAAACTCATCATCTCTTCCATGGTAAGTAGTGTTGCAACCATAATGCATAATGCAGCCATAAGCATCTGGCCCTTGATTCTATATGTGACACTCATCCAATATTCCTGGTTTCCATCTTGGCATCGACCTGTCAAGGGCTTCCCGGTGAGCATTCTGAGTAGACTATCACCCAACCGTTGCCACTTTGAGTGAATGTTGGCATGCTCAAATGATAAGTTTTTTTTTTTTTTTTTTTTTTTTTTTTACAACTACTGTGACTAGTGCTGGTCAAGCCCTCCTAGACTTCCATACAAGATCATCCCCAGTAATAAAGCTGATTTTGATTATTCATAGCCCGAAGATTTTCCTAAATTCTAGATGCATTCTAAGCTCAACAGTACACATTGAATTACAGCTTGTGCTTGTGCTGTCCCGGTGAAGCCTTCTACCTGGTGGCAAATTTGCTGATGCTATGAATGCTTCCTCACATGCAGAGCTGAAGGAGACTTTTACTGTCCATGTCACCTTCTAGATTGGGCTCCAGGTAGGCCAGTAAAATGTCTCATTTGGTTAATGCACCATCTTCAGTGATCCTGTGTAACCTGGAGTTCAAAGGCTCTAATCTGGGAAGTATTTACCATATAGAGCCTATAAATGGATACATTTAGCCGACCTTACAAGCTCCTTGTTAGCTTATAAATAATGTCTAACATTTTACCATACTGAATAACGTAACAAGATTGACACTGGTGTAACAAAGGCCTCCGCAGCTGAGGATGCAGGAGGAGCCCCCCAGCTCCAGGCAATGTTATTTTGCCTGGAATGCTGAAAATCTTTGCACATTGAGGTATTGTCCAGTGTAAAGGGGACAAGATGAATCCACACACTACATTTCAAGCAGTCTGTTACTGGTAGAATTACCAAGGAGCCGGAAAAACAAGTAAACGATAAAGTGGATCATCTGAATAATAAACAGAATATCAAACATGAGCAGAAGCACATCAGTCAGGCAAAGAATGCCTGGGAAAGTAAAGCAGCTGAAAGAATGTTCTTTCCAGCTAAAACAAGTGTCAGCCGGGAATGTGAATAAATAAGGCTCAAAGCAGGGGAAATGACAGAAAATTGAAGGGAACAGTCTTAGAGAGAGCCTGGATGCAAACGCACATAAGTAAACAGAAAAGGAGGGAGACCCCCAAACAGGAGGGCGACTTAATAAACTAAGTTAAACAGAAGTGCTAGTATAGGTAAATTAACAAATCATTGGCAAATTAACATTTCAAACGACAATAAAAAAGTGTAACGGTAAATTGTATTTAAATAGCGCTTACTAACCCTGACAAGTCATTGGATCTCTTTGCGGTGAGGAGCATGCGACTTCGAAACCAAAGTTTAATCTTAAATAATTAGTAGATTAGTAAGGTCTACTCCGTTTTTGTGTGTGGTCTCTAGTGGTAAATTTGTTAAGTTTGTGCTCTCGAGTTCTTGTGCTTTTAGTTGTTTTTTGAGTAGAGATTAGAACAATGGAAGTGTATTAGAAACAGGAAGTTGTAAGTTGTTATTGGGAGTAGTAGATGTGCTCTTGTTCATTGGTTGAGTTAGCTAAAAAGGAGGAAGAAGTTTGAAAAGGATGTTTGGGAGTTCATTATAGTTAGAAAGGTTTGAAATGAGTCAGAGGTGGAATGGGACTTTTTTTTTTTACAAATAACTGCAATTAACATACACATTTCAAGGAAAATACCCACACATCTAAATGTATAGTGATTTACATGCCTACATATGCATATATACACACAACACTTAGAGGGGCATATGCCTTCTACTAAAACTTTACTATGTATACACTCATATACACATAGAAGCAGCAGCATTTCCATGGTCTGATATACAGATATACGTTGTGGCTAACTATACAAAGAAGCTTGTTTTTCTCCTTGCCAATATCTGCTCATAACTGGAAGCTTAGTTCCATGTAGAAGGATATATGTGTAATGGAACTTCATCTCCATATCCTGACGGGTATCTCTCTCTATATATATTCAGCTGGAGCACCGACTATGTGGCCAGTCATTTGGGGGGGGTGACCATGGGGAGCCCCAAGGCCCCTGTTGGCTCCCCACCATCCTGGGTGCAGGCAGGGGCTGGCTTCATTCCTTTGCTGCTGCCCAGGAGGAAGCAGCTTTTTTGTGTGCTCCCGCCTGGCAGGAAAAAAAATGTGTTCCCTACTGGAAAAATGAAGGCAGGGAATTAATTTGTATTCCCTACCTGCACTCTCCCAGGTAGGGAACATCAGTGTACCAGGGGATGCAGCCATGCTTTAATTGTGCCTTGGGGAGAGGTGACCGAACACTCCCCTCACCATAAAAAACAGTCTTCTGAATGAGGTCCCTGGGTCCTGTCTTAGCCTTAGGAGCAGGGCTGCTTGCCCCCCTTTCCAAAACAATTAGTTTGGCCCATGAGATGGAGACCCTGAGGCCTCACAAAGGCATGGCGTGGGGAGGGGACTGCATGCTCCCTCCACAAAAAAATACATGTCAGTGACCCTCGAGCCCTGACCCACTCTGGGAAGGAGGGGGGACGAGGGGGAGAATCCTATTTCTAAAAAGGTAGGAATTGGAAGTCAACTTTTTTTTTTTTTAAACTGTGCGGCAGATCTATGACAGACAATCAGTAGTTATCGATCGGACCACATTTCTAGAGAAAATACATATTTTAGTTTGCTGATAGCATTAGCACCGTTTGACCAATCTTTACAAACATCCCCAAAAAAATCATCTACCTCAGCTTCTTCATGGAAAGTTTTGGGGTGATCTGCCAAGATGGGGTCAAGAAAAAGAATGTGCTTCTCCCAATTTGAACTAATACTGCAAAAACGGCTGAACTGAGTTACACCAAATTTGTTGGAAAGCTAGATCTTGAGTATAAATCGTGCCTTTTGTGATTTGCTGTAAATCTGTTATTAAGTTTTTGAGAAATTAAGGTTTAAAATGTATGTATATATACAGACGTGGAGCATCCGCGGATCAAGCAGATGAAAGATAACGTTTGATTGGCTGCCACAACATCAACAAATATGATGCAGCAGCAATTTTAAGACTGGGCCAAAAACACACATATTTTTAAAGGTATTATGGAGCCGCAGTCTTGTGAGAGATAAAACATTTTTAAAAGTTAGGCTCCTGCCATTTTCAAATATAAGCCCTCTGTGGTGGACCAGGGCTCGACGCTAGTAATAATTTTGGAGAGGAGTTGTGTGCCACCCCCAAGCCATTCTAATGGTCTTGGGACCCCATCACGCAGGGGGCCTTGAGGCTCCTATTACAGCCTCCAACATTTAAAATTGCTGTAAGTGCTTTGGGTAGCAGTGGGGCACCCCTGGAGAAAAATAATTGCTTTTATATTATCTTCTGGGTATACAGCATTGTTAGTGCGGCCAGCTTTGTTTTGGACCTGACCCAGCAGGGGAGATTGACGGGTTAGGGTCTTAGCATGGTGTCTACAGAGGAAGATTACCCCTAAACCCAAGCCACTAGAATTAAACATAAGAGATCCCTTCATGGGAGTGAGTGATCAGCACCCAAACCCCCACCAATTTGTAGTTGGGGTAAGGACTACCATCCCACCATCAAGCCGGGGGAGGGAAAGGATATCTAAACCCACCCCTCCTCACCAACCATCTGTTCCTACAAGGTGGCATGTCAGCCAGATGCCTATTTAGAGCTGTATGGAATAAGGAGTTTTAATGTCCATGAGCTCGCTGATTGCGACCAATGGAAAAATGTGTTGTAGACACTGAGATGTTAGTGGGACATTTCAGGTAAATGATAGTGTCAAGCTGGATTTGAAGAGTGTTTCCATGTAAATGCCATAATAGTAGTCATGGTGTACCGCACCATCACCAGAGTCTTTTTTTTCTTGGGAAGTTGTAGCAATGTGGAGGAGCCAGATGAGTTCAAATTAAGTCTTTGAGATGATAAATTGATGGAGGAAGAAGTTATCAAGTCGAATATCATACTTGGATTATCAAACATTATGCTGTATTATGGTGAAGGGATTTTGCGAACTTTTGCCAGACGGTCATAAAGGGCTCCAGAGGCAGATGTAGTGTGGTTGGCAAATCTGCCACCAGATGCTACGTTAGTCCTCATTGTGTTCTCCAAAACTAGGAATGTTTGTGGGAGATTGGCATAATTAACATCAAGGTTCTCTGCATTATTCCTAAAATGTATAAGGAAAAGGCACATAGTATTCACAAGACCTAATCTCCACAATATACCCCAGCCATAAACCTCTGCTAATTGGCCTCTAACTTGGTCCAGCAATAGTCTTTATAGAGAATGAAATTTAAGAGGCAGGTCCGTGGGAGACAAGCGCCCAAGACTATGGCACAGCGTCCACTCTTCCCTGAGATCCAACCCAGATCCAGTACGATGTTCATGAAACTTCTGTAAACTGATTTAATCAGACTCTCCTTCTAAACAGACCTGGGATTTCATGCAGCCACCATCACACCAACACCAACCTAACTAGATGCGGCCTACACCTACATCACTCTTTGTCAAATTTACAAAGTTCTTTTCTGGTGTTTTGCTCTTTGAAGTAGCCAAAATGTTACACATAGAGCAATATAAAAGTACACGGGCAACAAAATAAATGTCAGACAGAATGAGTGCTAAAGTGAGGTGCAGCTGAGTCAATAGAAGAAGGGGCGTCAGTCTCTTTACCTCTGTCCATCCTTCTTTTTCTCGTCATGCTGGGCAGTGACCATTCAGTAAGAGCCATGATGGTTACTCCCTTAGTAATGGTCTGAACCTCCCCTATGTCCCCTTGTGAAGGTTGGCTTTAGCAGTAATCATTGTCTGCAGTGCTCCTTTACACCCTCAGTTTTAGATATGCAAATTGCCCTGCTGTCATCTAACGGTCTGCACAGACAGACCGATAATCTGAGCTCTTTTCATTATTAGTCTGGGAAGAAATTGAGAAGGTATAATCCAGTCGCATAATGCATTGCATTGCTTTGGTGCTTCCCAGCTAGGTATGGAGTGGGAGGGAGATGTTATACAAGATCGTGTACATCACATTGAGATAACACAAATACATTTCACATTTTTCTAGACATAGGGTGATTGTATAACTAGATACAAATCATTTCTTATTGTTCTGTGCTCTTTTTTTCCACTTTTGAAGCGTAGAGTAGCGTTTTGCTGTTCTCAAAGCAATTTTGCTTCCTGTGCATTAGGATGCTTTAGCCAACGAGTGGGTCTGGATCAAGCCCCTCAGTCCTTACAGATACACCAACAGGGGGCACCGAGGAGCCTGAATCTCAGTTTGCATTATTACATGCCAGATCTTCTCATTCTCTTGCCTGCTGTGAGGTCTCTGAAATCCAGCCAGATATACAGAGGAGTGCATACTGGGAGCCTTCCTAGTTAAAGATAATACATTGAACCTGCATCAGAAGAGGATGCTTCTAACCGTCCATGTGAGAAGAGAACAGCTAGGACTGAGAAAATACTTTTATTAACACATGTATTTTGGCACCAGAGAGAAAGGAAAATATCCCTCCCCTGGCCTTTCCCAGCCATTATGCACCTGCTGAAGGGACGGGCGAGTAAAGAAGTGTTTCCACCCTAGTTGCCACCCGTCGCCACCTACTGGCAGATGGGAGAGAGGTGCTGCTCCTCCTACCTCTGGGGCTAAAGGTCACAAGGGTAGCGACAGGGGTACCAAGGGACAAGCAAGCAGTAGCGGCGGTCCCACAAGTGACATATAGATGGCCATTAGTGCACAAAAGATGACTATTGCAGTGACACCCAACTCAATCTTCTGACAAAGGTGGCTTGTTATGTAAAAATCTTACTGGTCAAGCCTCCTCCTTCCTGCTGGCTTCTCACCTCCTCCAGCATCCTTCCTGGGACTTTTGTCCCTGCCGTGGAGCGCTATACAAACAGACATAACATAACATAATACTAGAACTAGCACATTCACGTAACACTGCTTCAATTGTGAAGGCTTCAGTTAAACTGTGAAAGCGCCTAGATAACCTCACGGGTGATTAGTGTGTTATACAAATAGACATAACAATCTGCCGTGTTTCAGCTCGCCGTGCACTACTATAAAACCAGTGCTTGAAATGGAAAAATGTAAGTGCAGGTACTCTGTGCCAGAGTACCTGCTTATTTCCGAGAAGTGCCGGTACTCTCCAATTAAAATTATTACGTTTTTCCTGAGATGTGCCGGTACTCTCCCTCTCAAAATAAAAAAGTGCCGGTACTCAGTACCGGCCCATTTAAAGCACTGTATAAAACCTTCTTCATAAACATTAAATGATGTAAATGTAGTTTAATGGCATTTAGGATTTTGCCCTTTCTACTCAGAAGCACTAATGTACATGCCTGTTTCATTCTATGCGACCCTTTATTTATGGATCTGCCACATTTGTGGTATTGTAAAACGTAAGTAATTCGGGTTGAATAAAGTTTATCTGATTCTGAGCTGGCTAAAGAAAGCTTGGGTGGTTTTGACGGGCCTCTGTTTCAAAGTTGGTAGCACACAGATCGACTGGTCGTACAGAAGGCCTCAAATTTTAAGTTTCCGTTTTTAAGCGAGTCATTGATCTGTTCCTGTTTTCCAAAACTTGAAAAAGAACACTAGGTCTAAATTTCAGCAGCTTTAATGCAATTATCCTGAGTTCCCTGTAGCAGTTACAAAACCAGAATGTTCTTTATGGGGACTAGATTATATGTTTTTAGTTCAAATGGCAAAAGTAAGTTTTTCATCTGCAAATATATTTAGCTTCTGTTGACAATTTGACAGGCACGGCATTGAGTTCTCTGTGCTATTTAAAATGTTTTGCTACTTTCTGTTTGTGTCAAGCATCCTGCACCTTGTCTTGGATGTAAAGCTCAAATTGAACACTACCACCTGAGAAAGCCTGGTAATGTATTTCTGGCATTTTGGAAATGGCACAAAATCTTCTATTTAGTCCTATATCGGGTACACAGAGAAAATCAAAACGGAGGTTGTGAAATGCGTGAATTAGTCTCCGGTAATTGATCTTGTATGTATTCCAGTACATCGTTTTTATGCTCACTGTATGTGTGCAACAAACCGCATGCAAATTAATTTGGTCCTTTTCCATTGTTGTTGGACCTGATAAGGGAGGTGCTCCATAAGTCATATGGCACAGAACCAGGATATCCTTCTGAGTGATACTGCGCTTTACAAATCTCCATAACAATGAAAATCAACTCATGCCTGTCCATACCTCTCAAACGCGGGGGGTTTTACCAAGAAAAAAAAAAAACTTATAGGTGGAATGCTGCAATTAATCTCAGACAATGGCAAGGGGTTGGGTGTATTCTTGTTCAATACAGATGTGTCCTAGAAGTGAAGATTGGGCTGCTCCTTTTGGAGGGTGACCAAGCCTTATTTGCATGTGTCCACACAGCTAACAAAAAGTAAGCAAACAAGAGTAACAATAAAGCCTTCTAGTAGTTGGTGGGGACTCTAATCCTACTGTAAACTGACCATAGATCTTTTCACCAACAGACAGCTTGCATTGTCTGGTAGGTGAGACCTATAAAGGGCCACAACGGTTACAAGAAATAAATGTCTGTGATAGTACAAATGAAAACATAAATCTGGATACTAGACTGGGCCCTTCATGTAAGATAGACAGAAAGATTGCCATACTAATGGGGATGATGGCTCTTCTCAATTTACAAATGTCTTCATTGTAGTAGTACAAGCCCTGCGTTGGTATGAACAGATCCAGATGTGGCAGCAAAAATGTCTGTAATACGTGGTGTCTGCATCTAGTGATATTCTGATCTTAAATTGGGTCCTGCAAGTGCCTGGTTGTGTAAGTAACTTAAGAGACTTACCACCAGGCAAAGCATGAGATCCACCAGTTTACTTAGAGATCAAGTTTTCTGCTTGTTTTTGGTTCAGCAGGTCCGTTTGTCGAAAACTCTGCCAGCGTTCCGCCATGTCCAGCCACGTCATTGTCCATTAACTCACTTAAGGCCCTGTTTTCACCACTCTATTCAGGTCCTCCTATAGTGCTGCCCAGAAAAACTCACAGAAGTAACTTTGGTATGTGCTATGCAAATCTAAAAACTGAGAGGCTCAATCAACAAAGATCTACCAATTTGAGGTTCTTTCACTGGCCTTCTAAAGAGCATGGTTGAAAATATTATTGACCAGTTAATGCATTGCATTGAAATTATTATAGTATCCTGTATCTTGCAGGTGTAGGTTTGGTTTTAGATTATAGTTCTCTAGAAGTCTTTGCATAGGAAGCCACATAGTTGGTTTTGTGTTTTGCCCCCTTTTCCAAGCAAAATGTATGAATCTTGGAAAGTCAGCCATTCTAAGATTCTTTCCCTATTATTCCCTGAATATTTTTGAAGAAAGTCTGCTCTGGAAAGCTTTCACTGTAAGACCCTTCATCACATATGTTCCTGATGTTAATTCCTGGAAAATGATTGCTTGTGATGTGAGTTTGATTACGCCTCTTTATAAGACAGCAAGGCTAAATATACTGGGTTATTCCTTAAGGACAGGACAGTTTCTGTTTGCCCCATATGGAGACCTCATGAACTTGGGTTGGAGAACATTCAATAAGCGTCAGTGCAAGGATTTCTGAGATTTGTGCTCTTCCTACCCCCTAACAACAAGGCTATATCCTAGATCATGTACTGCAATTGGGCGTTCTCTTGTGGTCATTTGTGATGGCACCATAAGGCAGTTCTCTACAGGTGTCTTAAGGTATCACTTGCCTTGCATGCCTTACTTAGGTTTCTGGTCAATGGGGATAGCCCACTGAGGTAGGGAAGGTTTCGATTGAAGCCCCAGGAGGTTACGAAGCTTCTTATTTGTGGGTTAAGTGACAATTGTTAACTTGAGCTAAGTCTTGTTTGCAATGCGCTTTGGTTGATTATAAACATATACTGAAAACTCATTCCTAGATGATTGTTCTCTTGTACAGAGCATTATGATCCATATTGCTTTGTACAGCTTGTTGGAGCTTATAGTTGATTGTTCCCGATGCTTGAATGAGGATCTTAGGTAGTTAAAGTCCGCTCCCATTCTTAACTCCTAACTACAGCATACACCTAGTGGTACCCAAAACCTTCTGCCCAGTCCCAACATAGTCCTATGACACACATTCAGCCCTACACAAAATCCCAAGCCAGATGTCAACACAATGCAACAACGTAGATCCAATGCTACCCAACACATCTGCCCAATCCCTGCACTGTCCACCAAAATAGAGCCATTGTGTTAACAAACTAGTTGTACTGTGTTAAATCACAGCCTATCATAACACATTAAGAGCACAAATCCAAAGGTACACAAACGTTGGTTGTGTTGCACAGCAGTGCCTTTTGGGCCTTCCTCAGTAGGAAACCTATGTTTGAGGATAACAATAAAATGAAAAAATATGCATATTTTGACTAACCTTGGCAGAATCTAGGAATGTATGCATCTGTTCTTAGTCAGCATTCAAAACAGGCCCTATTGAAGCATATTTTAAAGGGGCATTTCTTTAATCCTGTCATGGATGCTATTTTGGTGTACATTATCAATCCTTTTTAGGGACGAGCGCAAAGCGCTCTGTCCCTGGTGTAATCTCTATGGGCTTGTAACCATCTCCATGTCATTCCTGTCAATTTAGTTGGCTCATGGGCTTGCCTTTTAAAATTGATTTCATTAGTGAAAGGCACGCACACGTCATGCCTTTTCCAGTGTTTAGCCCTCCTCGAGCTTACCGACCAACTACTGAAAAAATACAAGGCTCGATGTTTTCCATATTGTTTCTGGATTACTTTTTCTCTTTATTTTGCAGCATGATCTTGCTGGGCAGTAGTCGAGCGCTTTGCATGACATCGACCCTGTTTACATAGATATCTGCACTTTTGCCTGTTACATGGATAATTGCACTTTTGCCGATACGTTTCACCGTGAGCGAACCTCTGTTTCCTTTTCCGTGTCTGCTTTGCATTGATGGCGGCAGTCGGCTCGCTTATGTGAAACCTTTACCTTTCAGTTTATGTTTCAAGAAAAGTCTGGTTAGTTATGTGAAACTGTTTTACTTTTCATTTTCGATTTATGTGGCAGTAAAGTCTGGTTAGGAGTTTACAGTGCTAATATCTCTAACTCGAACAAATGTGAGACACTGGCTGAAAACTCTTATGAGTACGTTTTTTATAAATAATTGTAACAAAATCAAAAGATATGGCTAATGCCAAATTTAAACAAATGCAGACATATATACATATAGGGGCTTAGCGTCCACTGTCTTCATCCATTGCGCTGTCCAACTGACATTCACATTTTGCTTCTGCCTATCAAAGCATATAGCATTAGGCAAAAGGCCATCCCACTTCAGGCATCTGCTCTGTTGCCCTCGAATGACAGCATTTTGCCTGATAACATGTATACATCTGTCTATAAAGAAGTGACTTTCAGTCTTGGGACTGGTGGGTCAAAACCTTTCGTTGCCAATAATTAGTTTTTCAGTTCCTTAACTTTTTATATTTTTAGTCGTCCTTGTGTGTTAGTCTGTGTTCAAATTGCACTAATCTATAAGCCAATAGCACATTTCTTTTGTGTCAGTAACAATAATATTTTCATGCTGAAAAGGGTTTGTATACCAATTTCTATCTGACTGTTAGGAAGTACCCAAAAGGTCCTATTATAATTATAGGCAGTGGTTCTTTGAAAAAAACAACAAAAAAAAACATAGAAAATGTTAATTGCAAGCATATGAACACAACATTTAGGTTTTCTTTTTCTTCTACTTTTTAATTTGCTTGCAATAAAAAATAACAATTACACCAGCTTGCTAAGACCCGACCTTTTGGCTTTGTCAATGCCTGTAACATTAAATATCAGCTGTGAGGCACCGGACTTATGGAATTACAACCGGGCGGGGAAAAATGCACTGTTAAAAAGTGTATGCTGTGTAGCAAATGCAGCCTAAAACTGATGGCATCTGGCAGGTCCCATATCACGGTTATCTGACCGAGGACCCCAAGTTGCAGATATCAGAAGCTGCTGACTGCCCCATCTCATGTAAACTCTCCTTTGTGGACCTTAATACAAGGAGAACAAATTCAGGCCACCCAGTAGATTGTTTTATGTTGTTGTTTTTAATTTCGTAGAGAATGGTTTTACCAAGAGCACCAGTTGAGTGCCTCTAGTCCAGATGCATTTCTCCCCTGTCCTTGTGCTCCCTTCTCCCTCTCTAGTGCTCTGATGCAACCCAGAGCCAGTCCAGGAGCCACACAAGAACCTAACATAAACTATCAGGTGTATTTCTCAAGTGCATGTTCACCTCCTAGGGCATGATGGTGCTGAATGGCAATCTTTCGATTCTTACCCAACTCAGTAGGAATTGATCAACATTTGTAAAATGAAGTTGTGTGTGGAGCATCTGGGATTCGATCATGCTTTTGGTCAAACACAGATTCTTGGGAGTAGATCCAGCAGTTCACTGAATCATTAGACCCAGCTTAAAATGACACAAAAGAAATACCACCTTCTGTTAAGAATGTTACTTACATGGTAATGCTGGAGCCAAATCGGATTTGCTTACCCTGCTAGCATAATACTCTCAAATTCTTCAGATGGTATACATTGATTTCCAGCGAACCCCCCTATGGAAGGGTGTTTGACTCCCCCAGGCGTTGAATCTAAAATTCTACATCTGGGCTCTAGTTGGTATGTCTAAAATAGGGGATGCATGGTCAATCATATTAAATCTTTTGAAATGTTAACAGTAGAATTCTAGTTATCCATAACCACATTTTTCTGTTACCTGCAACTCCCACATGCACTGACACATTACGACCACTTCCTACTCCCAGGACCAGACTTCGGGCCACTCAAACCCAAGGTGACAAATTAGCCAATGGGGCAAAAGGGATCACCCAAATATATATATATATATATATATATATATATATATATATATATATATATATATATCACTGGTGGTAAATACGCTGGATTCCTTTGTGCGCCTGCTGTAAACATGGGACCCATATGTCAGACCACTAACAGTTAAGGAATGCCAGGACGTCAAGATGCTGCTACATGCTTGACAATATCTGCTAAACTCAGACTGATTCAATTAAAAACTTTTCACCCTATATATTATGATCCCGACAGAATTTGGCGCATGAGAAGGAGACAAGATGACAGCTGCCCTCGGTGTCTTACTACACAGGTTTATTCCACATGATAAGGGACTGCCTCCTCAATACTGCTTAGTAGGCCACAATACGTGGCACCATTGGTAACCTAGTGGGCTACATATTGACTCCAACACTGGAGCAGGTAATCTTATGAATTCATGACTTGAAAGGGGTCTCTGTAGGCATCCCCTGCTTAGTGGCCATTGGCGTTATAGTGTCCAAAAGAGACACTGTGACTGATTTGCACCTCCCCCCGACTCTCACTGTGTGGGCTTAGGTAATTGAAACTCATGCACCGGCTTAGACATCTGTATCTACAGCCTGCATCTGTCCAGCCAAGTATCACAAAATATGGGATTTGTGTTGGGACCAAATGGACTGAATGTGCCTGGATGGAAACTGATAGGAACCATGTTACTGGAACTTATCACATGATGTGCTGTGTTACCCATATAGCGAATGGGGATCTGTACTGTCTACTTATTTAAAATGCAAATAAAAATTATTCTTGAAAAAACGCAATGTTACTTGGAGCCTTTTCACATCGTGATGCATACAGGACTATTG
Organism: Pleurodeles waltl; assembly: GCF_031143425.1. Lineage (NCBI taxonomy): Eukaryota > Metazoa > Chordata > Amphibia > Caudata > Salamandridae > Pleurodeles > Pleurodeles waltl. The sequence goes on from NC_090440.1 coordinate 1,315,399,525, forward strand.
TGGATGTGTGGGACACAGTGAAAGCCACCAGTTGTCTGGAGTATGGACTGCTTTCAGGGCTGGATGAAACAATTGATACAAATGGAAAAAGAGGGGATCAGTTAGCGCCACTTACTTATCAACATTGACACCATGAATTGTCACTGTACACATTAATTCAACAAATGTATATGTGCTTTTTGTACACAGTTAATAGTTATCATGCAACACCATGAATTAAAATGTGAATACACACATACGAAATGTTGTGTTTAGTCATGGACCCGCCTATGACGTCCACACTCGCAGGGAGATGACAATAATCTCCCCTGCAATGGGATGAAGTAATGGTTGAGTTGGTGACGCAACCGACTGTAATAAAAGGACAGGGGAGGTTTTCCCACCAGTCGAGTTACTAGTAATCTGTGTGGTGGTATTCATTTATTGTGCAGCAATTATCCAGCATGGGACCTAGCCCGACAACACAACAAATTGGCGACGAGGTGGGTGATCCTGACGATCGGACCCCCTCGTGCACTCACCGGTTAGTGAACACTGTGCAGACGCGTCCTCTGAGCTGTTGTCGACGCCCCCCCCTACAGGATAGTGAAGCCGCTCGGTGCCGCTTGTGAGCGCTGCTCTTCCTGCTGCATTCTGGTGTCCCGCTGGTCCCGGTTCGAAGGGGCGTGTGGGCATCCCGGCGTTGGACGCATTTTGGCCGCGTGAGGAGGCCGAAGCTCAGACGCGCCAATCGAAGCACGCCCGAGGCCAACGCCCCGGCTGCCCTGAGTGCCGCGGGCGTGGCTCTTTCAGAGCTCGTCTACACGAGGTGTGGCCGGAGCGCTGGGGAATCCCAAGGCTCGCCGGTTCACGCCCAAGGCAGGCATCCTAGCGGTTGCTGGAGCAACCGGCCTTGTCAAATCATCAGTCTACAAGGTGAGCAGCAATCGGGAGGGGCGTGTGAGGCCCCTTATGCTTCGTTGGTGCATGCATTCTGGAGTGCACAAAGGGCAGGACAGAGCTGAGGATCCTGTTTTGGGGCTATAAGCGTATATATACTGTATTTTTCCCATTTGTCAAGGCAGTTACACTTCGCTGGAAGTTTTTTTCTATATCTGACAGTAACTGTAACCCCTGGAAATTCACAGAACAAGTGGATCTTGCTCAGAGTACATGGATAATTTTAGGCCCATCGCATTAAACTCCACAGGGTCATGTACGTGACTTTGGTTTTCGCACTTCTGGCCTGCTGTGGAGTAGGCTGTGTGGCAGTGGTGTTGGGTGGCGGCGAAACCTCCTAAAGCACGTAGTGACTTTTGAGTGCTTTGATTACGTGCACATAAAGGTGGAGGTGTGATCACATGTTGAAAGCTTTGAGGTAAAATCATGGCTTCAGTCCCGGCATTGGAACCTTTTGTCGTGAAGGGTCCTCCCTCCGCTCAAGCAGCTCGATGGAAGGAGTGGGTGGACAGGTTAGAAACCTACTTTGTGGCAACAGCACTGGACAATGACAGAGGCCGTTCCATGCTCTTACATTTGGGAGATGCAGCCATTCATAAACTGGGACAGTCTGTGGCCGAAGAGTGCACGCCTTTCACCTACCAGTCACTAAAAAGGGGGCTCACAGCTCATATCGAACCCCTGGCGAATCCTGACTATGAACGTTTCCTCCTCAGACAGGCCAGACAACTTCCCAATGAATCAGTTGATACTTTCTATGCAATGCTAAAAGACCTAGCTTGCACCTGCACTTTACTGGACGTGGAAGGTGAAGTCTGTGTGCAATTCATACAGGGATGCGCATCCATGAAGCTAAGGGAGCACATATTGCAGATACCTGGTATGTCAATGGTAAACATACTCACATTGGGAAGGTCCAAGGAGCTATATGTGCAGCTCATATGGAAGCAGCGCTGCAAACCCAGGTCAAAGTGGAGCCAGTGAACGCCATCACCGCAGCTGCTGTGGATAGAAAGAAATCCAGGCAAAAGGCCACCACGTCATCGCGATCCTGCTACTCTTGTGGCAGTCCATTCCCTCATCAAGGTGTGTGTCCTGCTCAAGGCAAGAAATGCTCGAGTTGCAATAAGTTGAACCATTTCGCCAAAGTATGCATGTCAACGGTCCGTCCCAAGTCACAGAAGCTCAAAGCTGTCAACTCAGTGCAACCACTCATGATGACAGAAGATGATGATCTGGACGATGATGAGGAGCGTGAAGGAACCGTCCACGTGATGCACGCATTGCAGCCTAGTGGGTATCCTCGGAAGCGAGTACCAAGGTGCCCAATTCCTCTGGCAGGCCATAAGTTGACGCGTTGATTGACACTGGCGCTTCCATTAACGTAATGGCCCAATCTTCCCATTCAGCCCAAGTTATGACCTACAATGACCCAAGTATATGCGTTTGGGTCATCGCAGCCACTGCCGTTGGCAGGTGTGTTTATCACGACACTGTCTCACGAGGAGAATGCGATACAAGCTAAGGTATTTGTCACCAAAACTGGATTGGACATGCTGCTAAGCTGCCGGATAGCAGAGCAGTTAAACCTAATTTCTTTTGCATTTAGTGTTCACCTTGAGACTGTGGAGAGCTTGGTAACTGAGTTTAAGTCATTGTTTGAAGGTATAGGTTGCCTGAAGGACCGCATGTTACGACTACACATTGACAAGTCCATTCAGCCAGTGGCTTTGAAACATCGCAGAGTGGCTTTCCATCTGAGGCCCAAAGTGGAGGAGGAGCTCAGGAAGCTGGAGCAAGCGGATGTTATAGAGAAGGTCGACGGTCTCACTCCGTGGGTATCAACCACTGTGATTGCTAGAAAACCTAAGCAACCAGGAGAGGTGAGGATTTGTGTGGATATGCGCCTGCCAAATGTCGCCATTAAACGGGAACGGCACCTACTGTAGATTACGTTGTTGCAGAGGTTGCAGGGTCAAGGTGAATCTCAAAAATGGATTTGAGGTCTGGGTATCACCAGCTTCTGTTACATCCTGATTCCAGAGGCATAACCACTTTCTCCACTCATGTGGGACTCAGGGGATACAAAAGTATGAGTTTTGGGATTTCCAGCGCTGCAGAGGTTTTTCAAGACACCATTCGTGGGGTACTTGCTGGCCTACCAGGAGTCATCAATGTCAGCGATGACATACTTGTGCATGCGCCCAGTGTGGAGTCACATCTCTCTCACCTCCGAGCAACATTCCAGAGACTTCAAGAGAATGGCCTGACGCTTCACAGAGACAAGTGTTCTTTTCTACAGACGGAAGTGGCTTTCTTTGGGTATCGTTTCTCTGGAGAAGGAGTTTTGCCGGATCCGGCCAAGGTAACAGACGTTCAATCTGCCATGGCTCCCATTAATGTATCTGGTGTTCGCAGCCATTTGGGCATGCTGAATTATTGTGGGCGGTTTATCAAGAACCTGACAGCTCTAACGGCTCCTCTCAGAGACCTTATCAAGACCAATGCCGTTTGGGAGTGGGGACCCGAACAAGATGCTGCTTTCCATGCCACCAAGTCAGCGTTATCTGAACACGCTACCCTGGTCTATTTTGACTCTCGAAAGGAGTCTGAACTGTCGGTGGATGCTAGTCCCACGGGGCTTGGAGCAGTGTTGGCCCAAAAGCAATTGGACGGAGAATGGGCTCCGGTGGCGTATGCCAGTCGTGCCTTAACAGAGACTGAGCAGCGCTACTCCCAAATTGAAAAGGAAGCCATTGCAGTGCATTGGGGCTGCAGACATTTTCATCTGTACCTGTATGGTCAGCCGTTTGTAGTACACACTGATCACAAGCCCCCGATTCCTTTGTTTAATGGGTCCTCGTCCAAACTCCCGCCACAAATAGAGAAATGGATCTTGCAGCTGCAAGACTATCGATTTCAGGTGGTGTATCGACCTGGAGTTTTGAATCCGGCCGACTACCTCTCATGGCATGCTAGGCTTGCTACTTTTCGAGGTCGCAGATGCAAAAGAAGTAGAGGAATATGTGAGGTTGGTTGTGGAAAGGTCCCGGACACTCCCTCTGTCTCTGGACGAAATCAGGTCAGCCACCGATGGTGATGAGTGTCTGCAGTTGGTAAGGTCAGCTATGGTATCCGGAAGATGGCATCCTATTCTTCAAAATGTGACTCTCCGGACGGCGGAAGCTCGTGCTATGTTGTCCTCCTTGCACAAGGTCAGACAAGAACTGGCTGTATCTCCTGAAGGATGTTTGCTGAGGGGGCACAGGCTGGTCATTCCCATGTCTTTACAGCACTCTGTAGTGGAGCTTGCCCATGCATCTCATCAAGGAATGGTGAAGACAAAGTCCAGATTAAGGAGCAAGGTATGGTTCCCGAGACTTGACCACGTTGAAAGAGTTGTACATCAATGTATGATGTGTCAAGCAGTTGGTCCGGCTGAACATCCCCCACCAATCCTTACGAAACCATTCATCCTGCCCCGTGGTTTCGAGCGAGTGCTGATTTTGGGAGTCTGCCCGATGGACATCACACTTTTGTTATGATAGATGACTTCTCAAAGTTTCCTGAAGTTGAAATTGTGGAGTCTACCACAGCGTCTCAGATCATACCACGTTTTGAAAAGATTATGGCCACCCATGGTTTGCTACACGAGATTCGCATTGACAATGGACCTCCGTTCTCAAGCCAAGAGTTTGCTGAGTACTTACAGTCTCGAGGGCTTGTGCACAAAAAGATCATGCCTCGTTGGCCTCAAGCAAACGGTGAGGTGGAACGTTTTATGAGGACGCTAAACAGGGTACTGCGAATCGCTATGGCTGGGGGTCATAATGTGGACTGTGCTGTATATGCCTTTTTGCGGGAGTACTGACTTACTCCTCATGCTACCACTGGAGAGACACCTAGCTCTTTATGCATTAATAGGAATGTTAGAGATACCATTCCCCATGTTCAGGAACCGTCCGAATTTCATAGTCAAGTGGGGAAAATGCTCTCACAAAGAAAGGACAGAAATGACAAGATGTCACGGAGAAGGAGAGCTAAGGAGCGAACTATTTATGTAGGGGATTTGGTCCTGGTAAAATGCAGAAGAGGAGGAAGCAAATTTGTGTTACCTTTTGAGAAGTATCCCTGGGTGGTAAGTGAGGTCAAAGGCACCATGATCACTGCAAAAAGAGGCCAGGAGACAGTCACGAGAAACATTTCATTTTTCAAAGTGGACTGCCAGGTGACAGAAGCTAGAGAACAGTCCTCAATTGGTTTAGACAATGAGAGCATGGATGGTCAGGAGGAAGGTGATTTCGCATCTCAGGATCCCTGTTTGCCGGCTGACGGTGTGGCATCCTGCGGAGCAGGGAGCCCAGAGGTGCAGACCTCTGACGGTAGTCCATTCTCGGAGCCTGATGCACATGGAACGGTGCCGGACGGCTCGGTCTTGTCAAGACGGGGAATGAGTTGTTACAGCTTACGGCCCCGCCCCCAATGCTCTACCAGGCAACAAGATTTTGTGTTAGATTGATCATGTACATAATACCATTTGCATGTTAAACTCAGTTTCTAGAATGTAGGTAACGTTTTGGACAGTGTTTGAAATGTGAACTGACGACGTGGTTTTACATGTTTTGTTATGGTTAAAGGAGGAATGTTGTGTTTAGTCATGTACCCGCCCATGACGTCCACACTCGCAGGGAGATGACAATCTCCCCTGCAATGGGATGAAGTAATGGTTGAGTCGGTGACGCAACCGACTGTAATCAAAGGACGGGGAGGTTTTCCCGCCAGTCGAGTTACTAGTAATCTGTGTGGTGGTATTCATTTATAACGCATCAATTATCCAGCTTGGGGCCTAGCCCGACAACACAACACGAGATACTTAAAATAGATTAGTCAAACTATATTGTAGTGCATTAAATTCCTTGTGGTTCCAGAGTTTATACAAAGGTGGTTATGACAAGTCGTTTGCTGCAGAATCCAAGGTAGTCCATCCCAGGCCGAGGAAACGCGGTCGGATAGGCCGGCCAATCACCTGGCTAAGCCTATTCCCCACTACTCCAATTATCGGACTCCTTCCGCAGCTGTTGACGCTTCCAGTCTGTGCCCATTATTTCCTGATCCAGGGCAGTGGAAGTCAAGGAATGCTCCTCCGAATATTTATCGCAATTAACCTAAAAGTATATCATGTAGTACAATACCTCCACAAGTGAAAAGTATTGCGGTGCCCTTTTCACCCCCTCCTGTGACGCAGACGCAGTAATCTCTCACGTGCTCCTTCTTGTTTGGCCTGCACCCGCAGGTGAGCGGGACCTGATGCATCATCGAACAATAATTACATGTATGAAAAGATTGGCTTTGGAAAAGCATTTAATTTCACGACATCAGCGCTGCTAACTGTGAAGCAATTAAGCAGCTTCATGCTCTGTCGATCCTTTCCCGTTACTCCTTAAAAACAAACCGCCAGATCCCCTCAAACAGGCAGTACAAGGTATTTTTTTATTATTAGGGACGTGGAGAAGGCTAATAAACTGCTGTAATGAGGAGCAGGGCCCAAGTGATGAACTGAAATTAGGGTTGAACACCGGCTTTTACTACACAGCATGGGCCCAAAAAGCACAATTGCTGCTTTCTCATTACCAGCGTTAGTCGCAAACATTTTACAGATCTATGCACAGAGAGCCACGCCCCCCGCAATAAAACCATGTGTGACACTCCTGCTCTGTCATCGCTTTTTTGCACTGCTTTCTGAGATTTGTAGTTTTGCGTGTCTATCCCAGCAAGCAGAATGCTGTTGATTCCAAAGGGATGCCTGGTCTAAGGTGTCCTACATAACCCTGGGTGCTTGGAAGCTAAGTCTTGAAATTGGGGCATAGGGTGCACTCAATGAATACTGCAAGTAGCTGTGAGTTGAAGGCTGCTTTATTGGCTTAGGTGCATGGTTACAGAAACACAACCTGGCCTTTGCCTTACAAAACTCACTAGACATGAACATATTCAATCTCCCCCCCTCACCCCCCACAAAAGTACCCTCCCTCCCCAATCATTAGCAATGCAAATTTCCCAGAGTTGCTCTAAACTAATTTCAACTATAATAGCACTTTTATATTGTAAATCTGTAAACCGCTGAGTGCATAACATTTGCAACCAACCTTAAAAACCTGCCTGTCCGTGTTTGGTCCTATGTACCCCAATCTCTCCAGCCTGACCTGCCCCAAGCCCAACCATGAGCTGAGCGAAATGAGAAAGCCTGCCCTCCACCCGCCACCCAGAAAAAGTCCCTAATGGACTTTACTGCCCCCCCACCCCCACCCAGTCGCTAAATGTCAGCTTTATTAGACCTTCAGTGTAGCCGTCAATGTCTTCCTTACCTCTAGCAAATAGAGGCTCATGCCCATAAAGGACAAATGCACTCTATCGTCCCTGTAAAATTCCTTATTTTCAAATCTAATGTCCCGTGCTCTATAATCCCCAATCTGTTTTTCCCTCCAAAATATGCACATTTCTTAATTCAGCTTTCTTTTCGCCTTTTCAATAGCTGCTGGGCAAATGGCCGCAAGCCAGGATATCCTGGACATGAATGCTTTCCATATAACGTGGCAAACAAGCCATAAAGCCAGAATGTCTTAAGTCCCATTTCATTTGTTTTATAAATCGCCAGGCCTTTTGACACCACCAAATAATTTTTCCTTAAATGTATTAGTAAAACATGAGGGCATGTTCCCCTCCTCTATAACCTGTTCAGGCAAGGAATCAATTCCCTCCATAAGAAACCACCTTTCCCATCCCAGTACAGGTGATAAAACTGGCTGCTCAAACCTAGTTGTAGTCCAAAATGTGTCTCCTGCGTCTACCTCTCTGCCCCCCTAATAAAAGAAGGCCCCACGATCCAAAACGTTCAGCACTTATTGGCTGTTCCCCGGACATATCTGTGAACACTCTGATGCCCATCTACCCGTCTGCATGATTCTGTCCCTTTCCCATCCCCGTCGGCCGGCTTCTGTGGCCATGTCTATATAAAAAAAGAGTGTGTACCAAATTGTGACCAATCTTTTCCCATTTTCTTCAGAGCTTTACGCAGCACCACCAGAAATTGGTATGTGGTAACTGGGCTCCCATGGCTATGTACAAAGACCCCCAAATCTACCTGGTATTGGGCATCTTGAAGCCACTGGCCCAACTGAACTGGGCATATTCTAGTGTCTGGGTAGGGTCACAAATATACTGTGTAAATTCAACTGTATACCCTGCCTCGTGAATTGAACGTCTTGCCAGCTCATACCAGCAGTAGTCTTATCCCCCAGCAACTCAGAAACCCTAAATGCCCTGAAAAACATCCATGACATAAGTGTACTAAACAGTATTGTTTCCGCTGCATTGAAGCGTACCTCCGGAAGGACCCCATTGAGTTGGCCCAAAGGGACCAACGATATTGGTTCTCTCTTCCGCTCGGTCACCCCTGACTCTCAGGCCCACCTCTCCAGTTTTCTTTTACCCAGTTTCATGGCTGAGAGGGGGGGTTAACCCCACAGCAGTTTCCCCATAAAGAAAATACATGCTAGTTTCCCGGAAATGGTAACCCTCAATTGTCCTTTTCTAATTGGCCTCAGTATGTATCGAACAACATCCTACACCCGTGCCAGCCGCCTGTGATGCACCCCGCAGTCAATAAATACTGCCCATGCCTGTGCATATGCTGACTTAGTAGACACCGCTATTGAGTTCAAAACCAGTTGTAACATCCGTTGTCTCCTATCGTCCACAGCTCTATTGGCATCTGTGTCCGTACTGGATCTTGATCCGTGGCCAGCCCATGAAATCTCCTCCACTGTGAACGAGACAAAGCGTCCATAATGTAGTTGTCCACACCCGGCACATGTAAAGCACCAAATGCAATGTCATGCCTGAGACAACCCAAAACAGAAACCTTCAATAACTTAAAAACCTGAGGATCACTTGCAGATTGTCTGTTGATAAACTGTACCACTACCAAACTATCAACCCAAAAGTTTACTTGTTTGTGTGTCAAGCTTGCCCCCCACAAAATCAATCCCACCACCACAGGGAACATTTTCAAAAATGCTATGGTGAGACTGCCATTTGCCCGTTCTGTGTGCCATCTTTCTGCACACCACTCCCCTTGCCAGTAAATACCAAAGCCGCAGCCGCAAATATGTGCACAATGGAATGCCATTAAAGGAGTCCTCAAAAAAGTGCCACATCCTCAAATCTTCCTTCACTCCTTCCGACAAGCAAACATGGTGGTGAAGTAAGTATTTTCCTTGCAAGGTGAGCCCTAATCTTCTACAGAACACTCTTCCAGCCCAGACCACTCTGCAAGTAAAGTTAAGATGGCCAAGCAATATCTGTACCTCCTTCACAGTTACCTTCTGCTTTCTCAACATGTCATCAATTAGTAAGTGCATCACTGCTTTTTGGTCCTCTGGCAGCTGTGCTGACATTGCTGCTGTGTCTATTTCAGTGCCTAAAAAATGTAAATTGCTGAGCGGGCCCACTGTTTTTTCTGGTGCCAAGGGCACCACCACTTCTGCCATTATTTCTTGAAAGCTCCCTAACATCTCATGGCATTCCCGGGATCCCAGCCTGCCATCAATAAAGAAGTTGTCCAGGTAATGTGTGATGCCAGCGTGACCAGTTACATAAGTGAACAGCCACTGTAAAAGTGTGCTGAAACACTCAAATAATCCACAAGAAATGGACCAGTCCATTGGAAGGGCCGTATCCACATGCCAGCATCCCTCGAACTGTAGCCAGAGTAGTTGAAAGTAAGTAGGGTGTACCTGCAATAAGCGGAAGGCTGACTTTACATCACTCTTCACCACAAATGCCCCCCGTCTGACTTGCTCGACCATTTGCATGGCAACGGCCACAGATTAATAAGACACTGACACCATGAAGGTATTCACTGCAGCACCCTCCGGCCAGGACAAATGTTGGATTAGCCAGAATTGTTCTTTTTCATTTTTAGGAATGACCCCAATCAGTTAAACAATTAGGGCTTCCAACAGCCAGTCTGAGAAAGACTCTGCCATTCTTCCCTCATGTACTTCTTTAGCTAACTTGTCATGCACCACAAGCCTATGCTGACTCGCAGATTTCAGATTTTTCGCCCACCTAGGTGTCTTGAGACCTTAATACCTCAATTTAAACCCCTTACAAACCCGTCCCGCAGCAATCTAGCATCTTTCCTGTCGCAGACATCCAACCAGAACAAAGGCCTGTTGATGTCAATTGGCATAAGAGCCCTCCCCCCCCCAGTATTGTGACTGCCCAGCCCTCTCCTGAAGCCACTTGTCTGGCCTGATTGAGAGTTGCACCCGCTCTGCAGTACCTGCCACTGTCCAGATGACCCTCCATTGGAATTGCTTGCCACAAAGCAGTTGACAATTGCATATCTCCCCCCACACTTGGAGCAATCATGACGGAACTTGCAGTACTCCCTGGTAATTGCTCCTTTATTGAAGTCCCAGCACGCTCCGATGTGGGGAACGGCAGTGTTGGTCGATTGAGACTGTGACTTTGCTGCTGACACCACTCCTCCCCAAGTAGGCCGACCTTGAAAGGCAGATATACTATCGGAAAACCACTAGCCATGAAGACTGTTTGTACGGAACTTTGCTGGTCCCGTTATATGCTGCCACAAGTCAGCATCTCTTTCCCCCCACTGCACCTCTGGATCTGCTGCCATATGCACTCTAAACTCCTCGTCATATTGCACCTAAGCGTATCCACCATAGTTTATGTACACCTTACGTATAACATCCATATATTTAAACAATGTGACAGAGCGTTCGGGATATTTCTTGCAGTAGACGCTGGCATAAATGGGAAATACCGCCATCCAGTTCTCAATCATAACTGGCACCTTGGGTCTTTTAGCCAGCTCGTATTCCTCCTCTTTTGATCCTTCTTTTGCTGTCACTTCTCTGTGCAGCAGCTTAAGCATTTCTACCGACTCCCCTTTCCAAATCTTTTGTTGAAACCATCAAATGTGCCCCTAAAGGCTTGGAAGTACCCATGTAGGGCAACTTCTTCACCTTAAATTCCTTGCTCTCTATCTTTCCTGTATCGCTGGTGCCTCTCCTTTGTCTGTTGTTTCGGCCGCATCTACCTGTCTTTTTAAACCTACTCCCTTCAACTGCCCCTCTACCACTGCTTCCCCCTCCTTGTCTTCAGTTCCCACTTCAGTGTGCAGCACAAACACCCCTCTCCACAAGCTGTCCTTCAGGCAACCCTTTCACCTCCACACCAAATGGCACTTTTTTAGCATGCGTCTAAGAGTAAGGGGGCTTACCTGTTGTCTCGCTGGTTGCCTTTTCCTCGACACACCCTCCCAATGAGACTGTAGCACGAGAAGGGTTAGGCTGCACAAGAATGGTTAGGCGGAAACACATAAGGCAAAACAGCATGAGAATCCCAAACCCCCTCACACCAGCACTCCACCAGTGCTCCTCCTTATCGTGGACTTCCTCCTCTCTTAATTTCCTTTTCTTCCATGCTCTCCTCATCGTAATCCAAGACCGTTACATCTTCTACCATGGATTCACCTACCCATGGGGAACTCGCACGTGCCCTTACCTGCGCTGTAACCCCCAAGTGCACCAGCATGTTACCTCATCTACTACTGTGAGAGGCCGCATGTAGCCCACAATGCAGGACACCTGGTCCTGTGTCTGGTGACGACAGGGGGCGGCCCAAGCCCCAGGTCATGCGGGTGACCCCCGGCTATATCCCTCGTGGCTGTAAGGCTGGCTGCCCGAGGCCGCACCCTCTTTCCCTCGGGGCTGCGGAGCCGAATGAAGGTCCCAGAGTCTGCTGTGTCTCACAACGCCTTACTCTGCATGTACGAGAATTACCTGGCATGCTGGTCAACTTAACCACCTGTCCCCGGCTCCTGCCTCCCTCGTACACCTGACTACCCAACTCCTTTTGAACTTCCTCACCCCACTTTGCAGTCATCTCTTCTTCTGTGTGTGTGCTCTGGACCCTTGCTGTCCTCTCCCTACCAAGTCACCACTTAAACCTGCAGCACAGAGTTGCCCCAAACTCGGTGCTCCCCAGCTAGCTTAAGATATTTATTGTTCTGGAGGTAGCCCATCTAGGTGACTTTGTAGCGGTCTCACACCCAACCTTGCAGAGGGAATGCCATTTTGCGTTATGCCATGACCTCTAATTCGGCATTGTCGTTTATATTTATGCACCAGAACATAGTGTTAAACAAAAGGCAGCATTTCTGAGAGATGTGGACAGTTCTGGGCACGGAGAACTGTTTTAGATCCCAGCGTGAGGTACTCATTGTTTCTTTCCTTTATACATCAGCCATTGCTACAGAATTTTAATTTATCCAAGCATTTGGCCGTGTTCCCTGAACAAGCTTCTTAAAAGTATTAGATCTAGCTTGTGAAATTCGATTACCTAGTTTGGCACTTGGCATGTGCTTGGAGGTGTAGTGCATTGGCTTGAAAGCATCAATAGATTTTATTGCCCTGGTGGATAAAGTACCTATGTGAACCCAAGCAAAGTGACTGAATTCCCTGGTCGTTGGCTAACATGGGCGAATTCAAACAGTGTGGGACCCGGATGTTTCTAGTTTTGCTAAACAAGTGTCTTTTCTTCAGTTTGTCATATGGACGGGATATTGTGTGACATTTCAAGGGGTGGGGGGGTATAAAGTGCTTTATAAATGCAATCAGAATGTGTTAAAACACAGTTTTTAATTTGTGTTTTACATCTCTTCACCTCAATCAGGTCGGCTCCCATAGAGAGAGTGTGGAATTCATCGTGAAAAAAACGATTTTAGGATAACTCGTTGTGAAAAATCTCCCTTCTCCACTCTGCAGCTTCAGAAAGACTTTCAGTTCCCCAACGTCCTGGCAAGGTGATGTTTATTTTCATAGGCGGTGGCAAACCCAATATCCCTTTCCCTGAAGTCTCAAGCCGGGGACTTTATTAACTATCAAGTGTTTTGTCCAGGCCTGTGCCATGGCTCATCCTTAATTGGGTGTGTTCCAGGAGTGGCTCGCGGGGCTTTGTTGAGGCAGAGCACGGGATGGTTAGGAGGAGGTGGCACGGGGCTAATGAATAAAACAATTTTTTTTCTTTAAATCACTTACCTGCTCCGCTCCTGCGCTACTCTTCTCCTGTTGCTGCTCAGAGCAGTGTCAGGATTGGCTGGGAGCACCCAGCCAGGGCGCTTCCAGGCAGACTGGGAGCCTGTGCGGGCTTTCTCCAGTTCGGCAGCTGTGTTGCTTGGCTGGAGAGAGCCTACTGGCCATGTATGTTTGGTCGGTGAGTGGAGTGCACAGTGCACTCCTCTCATCAACCCCAATGCCCCACCCCTTCAACTAGCAAAAAAGATAATAAACATGGTTTATTATCTTTTTGTTTGTTAAAGGTGATTTGCAGCGGCTGCTGCTGGGGGGGGGGGGGGAGGGGGGGAGACGCTCCTCTGCCGTAATGGAGGAGCCGCACCTGGTGTGTTCAGCATAGATCAGGCCACTGTTCTCTCTGTGGGAAAAACACTTTCTCCCCAAAGCAGATCAGAACTCTTGACAGGTCACGGGGCTCACGCCGGCGCAAGACGCAGTAGTAAAAAACAGAGCAGCTGCTTGAAACCTCAGCTTTCTCTTTCTCTCCGCAACAATCTGAGAGAGTTTACTCTTAAAATCCTCACTATTTAGCACATGAATCATAGCATGGAGTGTATGAATACCTAATTAAGGTATAAGAAAACATCCCAATAAATGAATAAGGCTGCTGTTAGGTCTGACTTGTCACTCATTTGAGGGAGAAGTAAATCCTCCCTTGGGGAATATAAAATTAATTTTAAAAGTTCCACGTTTGTCACCCGGATGGGAGGGGACAATGGTGAAGAGGGGACTGTGATGTGGACGCATTTATTCAGCCTTCTAGAGTATACTGTCAAAGCACAATTGGACACCACTCATTATCTGTATTATATTTCAAGATGTTTTTCTTCCGTTCAATCCTCAAATATTTAGACTTTAGCCTACGAACAGTTGTTGCCGGCACCTCTCTGAGGTTTCTTTAGGTTTTAATCACACACACATTTGACAGTGGGAGGTTAATCTTGTGTATAGACATTTATTTTGGAGTTAGGGTTTGTACCCATTCTACATTGGAATTTGAGATTTTGGCACCTGTAGCAGTTCATTGGTAGAACTTTAAAACGTATTTGTGAAAACGTATTGATGTGAGAGACTGTGAATACCTACAGGGAGTTTTCCACCACACTCTTTCTGCAGGTGTCATCTTCGTCTCAGCTGCGCATCAAGACCTTGCTAAGCTAGGAAGCCGGCACCACCCATAAAAGCCCTTCACAACCCAACAATCGCTGTAATCCATATGCATGAAGTATGTACGGCTCCAGTAAACTGAAGAGGACAGTCCTACTCTCTCACCTCTGTGAAGGTTGGTAGCATTGCCAATAAGATATACATGTCTACGCTTGTGTCCATGTATAATACATTTCAGTGCTCCCACTCTTTTTGCAGGACCACGACTGCCCAGTCTGTGAAGCAGCCTAACTTGAAATATGCTACGCTAATCCATTTGTAGAGAGCAACAAATATCTGAAATGGTGTCCTGCCACTACTTTTGAAGACAATGGGGCTCACTTCCAAACATCTCTTAAAGTACTTCAATAAATGACACGAGCCCCTTGGGGTGACCATTGGTCCCTATTTATTAAGAATTGTGTATTTTCAGGTAGGCACCACACCAAAGTGCCAGTGATAACGCAATTTTTATTTTTATTTCTCACTTTTCTTAAGCTATCTTAGACATACTGGTATCTTCCAACTCCTACAAACAGAAAAATCAGATTGGTAATCTAGTTCTAGACTTTACATGTTTGTTTTAATCCTCAAATGGTTCCATGACTTCCTGGGGATAAAGAAATAAGAAGCTGTCGCCCTTGAGTTTTCCTGGATTACTTCTCTTTCTCCCCGCTAACCAGGCTAGTGGTTTATGGATCAATTCCCTTTCCTGAAAAACACTGGCCTATGGAAGAAAAAAGAATAAGGAGCGGTCATCCTTGAGTATTTCTAGCCTGCTTCTCCTACTGAACCTTGTTTTTCTCATATTTTTTACCCTTTCTTATAAAGAGTAACTCCCCCAATCTATTATATGAAATCCAAATATTTTCCTTTTGTTGTTTTGTACTACCTGACCGGTTTCTCCAAGACCCTTCTCGGAGTGTCTCCCTTTGCACAGGGTTGTTTAACACCACCTTTTTTTTTCTTCCCAAACTCAATGGTGTTTCTACAAGAGTCCTTCCTTGAACTCCTTCCCCTTCCCCCCAAACCACAACAGACCTCATTCAGAATTTTCCAGATGTTTCTCCTTGGATGCAAGTCTGTTGTGCACTCAAATACTTTAAGGTAGAGGAGACCACTTCAGAGGATCCTCCGCAGTCAATGTGCTGCAGCCAAACGTGACGTCTCCTGCCTCACCAGTGCTTAGTTTGTAAAAGAATCAGTGCCTGTGCCCAAAGCTTTGCTCAGACGTCTGTGGGGTATTAAATGTCAGCATGCAGAATACCAAGGCTGCGTAGTCTTCAATCCACCTCATGTCTCTTTAGTCCACTACGAGGGTCCTATTTTCTCCCTTTGTGAGGGATTTTCTGTCTTTCACTTTCTCGTTATTTCCTCTTTGTGTGGTTTTCTATCTCCTTTTCTCGGGAAATGTCTAATAGAAAAAATAAGTGCCAGTCCCCGAAAACAGATGCCATCGGCCCCACTGGCAACCACCGGCTCAAATTAAGCACTGGTCTTAAGGTAGACACTCTGAAAGGAAAGTAATTTACATGTAATAAACTCAAGGCAGTGGCGCTACTGTGGCTCCCGTAATATGTAACCTCAACAGTTTTTTGCATATCAAAACAGGAGACTAAGAAAAGTAATATAGAAATAACAAGATTAGTGCAATGAAATATATTCAAGATCATTAATGATTTCAGAGAAGGACACACAGTAGAATTGGATAACAAGGTAGGTGTAAGTAAGAGGTCTTTTTTCATATGTCTTACATTGCAACCACATTTTTGTTTTCACATTTTTGCATTCAACCATTAGAATTACCACCAGTTTCTCAGTGACATAAAACTTCTACAGTTTAATGAACAACGTAGACCATGGCCCTGTAGAATGTAGTTTCCAGGTATGAGCTATGGCCAGCCTAGAAGTCAGAGTTTAATTTACACGATGAAGCTGCTAGAACAGTGCTTAAATTGAAAGAAAAAAAGTGCTAGGGCGTCCTGCCCCACCCCATAACTCTACCAACACAAGTACTAACCATCACACTGTTACTAGTGTTAAAATTCAAACTATTCCATGCCCCTAAAGTTACAAGAATGGTTTGGGAGTAAGATATTTGTCTTTGTAATGTATACTGAATTAATAAACAACTGTTGTGTTTGTTGCTAAATTGACCAGATAGTGCCACTATGTGAAGGCCAGTCAAAAGCACCGGTGTAGACAGTTATGTGCTGGTGCCGAGCACCGCAAACAACCAGCTGAAGTTAAATGCTGCAGCATCTCTCCAACAGAGAAACTCTCCATGCTCAGATGTTCCCTTCACCGGTAGAGCTGCCAGTCATCTGCCTGGATTTATACCCTACGAGGCTCACGGATTATTATTATAATTATTATTATTGTCATTATTATTATTATTATTATTCAAATCTTGTAATGAGCACAGCTACCCACAAAAGGTTTCTTGGTGCAGGGTAAGAAGGAGGGGTGTCTGGGAACAACAGATTTTAAAGTTGGGTCTTCAGGCATAAGGCAAATTGTGAAGCACAGCTTTTCAAAGACTCTAGGAGGAAATCTCATAATTCCCAGACCAAATAAGCAAAGGAGCACCCTTTCATGTGAGCCATGTAGAGCCTAGACACAGTGAATAAGGCTAGTTACAGTGATCTCAATGCTCAGGTGGGCGGATAAGGAAGCACCAAATCCTGAATGTAGCATGGTCTTAATCCAGATTTAGCCTTAAACATATAACATAAAGCTTTAAATTTATTACGATTAGAAATTGTAAACTAATGCAGCTCTTGAAGAAGATGGGAAATCGAGGTAAATTTTGCAAGCCGATACAGAAGCCTGGTGACTGTGTTCTAAGCTGTCTGCATTTGACAAATTGTAGCCTTATCAGTTCCCAGGTACAGCACTTTGCATAATCTAATCTAGAAAGGATTAGGACCTGAATCAGTCTTTTGAACTCCTGGAGGAATCATGTAAATGATCTTTTTCAACCAATTGAGCACTACAAAACAAGTGACAGTCAACTTAGCCACCTGAGGTTTAATAGATAAATCGTCATCCAGAAGGAAGCCCAGATTTTCACCCTTAGAGGGTGGAGTAGGCAAGGCCCCTAAAGTTTCAGGCCAGTGTTGCGGACCCCAAAGAGGCCAGTTCTTGCCCAGAATCATGACCTCTGTTTTATCACCATGGAGCTGAGCAACTTTTTATTCATCCATGAGGAGATACTGCTGAAGCCCAGGTTAAGATCGGACAGTCCATGATTCTGTGCAGACAGCAAAGTAAAGATGATCTGTGTGTCTTCTGCATATGAGAAGAAGGTCAAGCTAAAACTCTCCACTACACTCACCAGAGAGCGGAGATAGATGTTAACATCAGGCTCAAATCTGAGTACTGAGGGACACCTCAGGTTAAGGATTGTGGCTCAGACGTTGCACTTGATGAGAAAACTTGAAACAAGTGGTCTTTTAAGAAGGATGTAAGCCATGCTAGAGCCGTACCTTCAAGGCCTAGTGACACCAATCTTTCTAATAGGATGGAGTGGGAGATAGTATTCAAGGCCGCGCTGAGGTCTAGTAAAATAAGCACAACTGTTCCACCCTCATCAAGGCGTTGCCTCAGGTGCTCAGATACGCCCATGAGGGCAGATTCAGTACTGTGTCCAAACCCAAAACCCAACTGTGAAGGAAGAAGAAAGTTTTGAACCTCCACAAACAAAGTGGGATGAGCATTAACTTGTTTCTCCAAAATGTTGGCGAAAGTAGGTATCAAATAAATAGGACTCAAGTTCGACAAATTGGACGGGTCCAGATTAACTTTTTTTCAAAAGCTGAAGAACCATCTCATGCTTAGACTTCTGAGGGATAAGCCCCTTCCGCAGACAGGAATTGAGAAGCTCCATTACCACTACTAAAATATTCATATCCAGTAGCCTGAGCTTACTAAATAGTATGGGATCCAATGGAGATTCTGACTTAATGGATTGCAAAATGGCCTTAAAAGTCAGCGTATCTAGAAGGGGCCATGTGCTCATTTCTGGATTGGTCAACGTGCCAATGTGACCTGCTTGGGTAGAATTAGGAGTATCAGTATCTACAGAAGGGTCAATGGAACATTCTCTATTCACACAATGTGAGCCAGATCCTGATCCAGGTCAAACATTTGTTTTAGAGCAGGACTGGTGTTATGAAGTTGCACATTCAGTGTTGTAACATTTAGTTTGGACCAATTCCTTGATTTAGTTGTAGACTTTGGTCGCAGTGGCACGGCAAAACGATCTGACGAAAGTAGCGGAAGGGAGGGGCAGAGGTCAGATCCCTCATGTTGGAAAAAATCTGACATTTATGAACCTCCTTTTTAGCACAGACATGTTACTCATAAATTGGAATGAACTGGGAATAATTCCTTTACTATTTTTTGGGAATACTCGTACTACAGGCACTGAGCATGCCCTCTTTTTGTGATCAGGCCATCTTAAGTAACATTTCAGGGCGTATTCTGGCCTTCAGCCAACAAGTGCTATCCAACATCCATCCATTAAAGGAACCATCCATGCTGACCTTTCACATAAAGTAACCCATGCCATGCCCATCACAGTTAAGATGTGTACAAATACTTAGCATAAATGGCAGTAATCCCATAATGTGTATAATGTATTGCTTGTTCAAACAATTACAAAGAAAATTAAAGTAAGGCAACTCTGATCCACAGATAAAATGGGGATACTTATGGATGCAAAATTAAAGGGAGTGGAGGGGTCAGAACAAAAATGGTAGTTAATAAACTGTCCTGCTGACTAGTAACCTACCACACGTTGTAGCACTGTGCCTTAGCGTGTGTATTTGTTCACTCACCAGAAAAGTATCCATTTCTGCTAGTAAAGCCCCCCCTCTGCTCAGTTTTAATAATTCGAATCGGATCTCATCCAAAACATAGTACTGTAAAACACATTCCCTCTTCAAACATAAATGTATCATTCGCAGATGGGCACTGCCTCAATTATATTCAGCAATGAGCAGTGTTTCTTTTTTACTGCCCAGCTGGAATGTGCTGTCCTTTCTTGTCCTTTTCCCCTGTCTGTTAACAGACACAAGGTGTACCAGGACATGCAACAACATATTCCTCCCTTTAAGGCAAAATATGCTGTCATGTAATATTGACCTGAGGTAAGAGACATTACAACATGTGTGACTTTAGTCACATTTGAGTACCTCCTGCTGTTTTGTGAGTACATTATTAATACAAAAATGTGAAAAGTGGTCCAAGGTGGCTTACAAAGTATGCACTAGTTTTTAACCTCATCCAAAAGAGGCAGACTTTGACTCTGCCCTCTTGAAGATCTCAAGTTTGCACTGGTGGGATTTGACAAGCAGCCCAAAGAGTTGGACTTGCAGAGAGTGTCTACTTTTTCTCTAACATGAAAGGAACCACTAAAGACAAGATACCCCGGCCTGGGCCGCTCAGTCTCTCCCAAAGAAAGTAGGGTTGGGATTAATTGAACACTCAAAGTAATACCTATTGGTCGTATCTCAAACCAAACGATGGCAATTTCAGTAGGTGTGTCTTTAAAAAATTATTGTCAGGGAGTGTAAAGCATTACCATAAATAGCATGGGAACGGATATGTATTTGTGTGGAAGCAAAGAGCGGTAGAATAATATTGGTGAAACTTAAGTGGTCAGGTGTTGGTTACACTATTCAACCAGACCTAAACATCCATATTGGTTAATGACTGCTCTCCTCCCATCTGCGCTGCTGCCACAGAAAAACACCTTAAATAATCTAGTTATCTAAGAAACTTGAAGAGCATTACAATGTAATGGGTGTGCCATGAAATGTCATGCTCGAGGACCTGGATAAATAACCAAAATGATCACAGCTGTATGGAGGGCAGGCACTTTTTTTTTTTTTTTGTGGGAGCACACAACTTCTGCCCCATCAAAAGGTGCACTCTAGGTCTCCTTCATAACTCCTCTCTAGTGATGGTCACATAATTGCCTGGTGACAGCTGAGATGTCAAGCCAGACCATAAAAAGGGGCAAGTTATGCCAGCAACAATGTGCCTCAAGACAGCATAAAACATTTATCAGACATCAGCTTACTGTTTGTATGGTATGTCCTTAACATTTGTACAGCGCCGTCTATCATTAGTAAGCATCAAAACGCATTCTAAGTCTCCGCACTCCTATTGTACATGTCTGTGATTTACATTAATTGATTGTGAATGGTTTTATTTATAGTGTATAGTTGGTAACGTTTTGGGGACCTGCTAGTTTATTAATGATATGAGTTGGTTAATGTGAAATTAAAATGAGTTTCTGCCTGCTAAAGATAATTGCTTTGTGAATGGAAGGGTCTCATTTTTGTTGCACTTGATTGTCACTTGGCAAATGATTTCTTGAAAGCATTGCTTGCCATGAACGCACCTATGATGCTACGTTGTTTGTGTGACAGTATTGTAAGTTTAAAGTAACTTTGCCACATGGTTCTAAGAGGTATATTGGTGTTTTGAGAGGAGAGGGGGAGTGCTGTTGAGTAGGAAGCTATTTGCCAACCATGCAGCTCTAATGGCAGGTTGTGCACAAGAGGTTTTCAAGAGTCTCTTGAGCTTGCTCTTTTTAGAAATGCCAAATATGTGTGTTAGAAAGGTGCTGTGCAGTGAATATTATCTGGGGGAAATAGTGTGTACTAATCTACAGAATGACCGCACTTTCTGAGCGTTAGATCTGATGTACAAAGCAAATTGCGACCATCCTAATGAATATTAATTAGGCAGGTTGTTCTGCACACCACTGCGATGATGTGACCTATGAGTGCAGTGGTTCCCAACCTTTTGAGTTCTGTGGACCCCCACTTTATCATTACTGGAACCTGGGGACCCCCACTGAATCATTATTGGAATCCGGGGACCCCTCAGTTAGTCTTTATTGAAAGCTGGGGACCTAATCTGTTAATATTATTTAATTTTCTAAGCGGTCGCGGACCCCCTGAGGAGGCTTTGCGGACCCCCGGGGGACTCCGGACCACAGGTTGGGAACCACTGTATTAGTATGCACGCTGGTTCCCAAAATAACACTACATTAAAAAAAAAAAGTTGATGCACAATTTGCAACCACTTTTTGTGAAAGCAATCTTTGTACCTCAGGCCCTTTGTTATGTAGTAAAGTTCACAATGTTAAAGTCCCCTTCTTACTTAAACTGATGAATTCGTTTACACGTGCAGTAGCTGCTAGAGTTTTCGCTTGGGAATAATTTGAGTGCAAACGCAAATCTTTATAATGTATGCAACTAACAATGAGAAAAGAGCATGAGTGAAATAAAACCAGAATACTTAAAAAAAAAAAAAACAACAAAAAAATCTGTGAGTGGTAATAAGCTGTCATTGTGCCGCACCTGGCAAATAGATTATCTGCGTTTTTTGTGCTATAAATGTTTTCAGAATAGCTCGACACATCCCAATACACAGAAGCAATTTCTCTTCTCAATGGATTTTGTAATTTAAATCTAAAACCTCCCCTCCTAGGGACACTTTTCGGATGTTTACTTACTCTTAGATCCCTGACGGGCAATTTTGGGAAAATAATCGGATTTGACTCTGCTCTTTGAAGCACATTCCTCTTGTTATTTGCTTGTAAATGGTACCTCCTGTGGAATACTTAGCAATTTGCTCATGAGGAGAGGAAGGCCACTTTTTCCTTCTGGCGCTACATTTTCAGCTACATTGACTATGTTTAGTCCGTGTTCTGCATTCCCCTCAGTCTCCTGAAAACAAACTTCATTAGTGATGTGCGTGTACAGCTCACAGAATTAGCTAAAGTGTTTTGATAGCTCACTACATCGGGACCGTTTAAACATGTCATCATTTTCATGAGTGCAGTGGGAAAGTATCAAGCAGCGCAAAAACGATGTTAATGTCTCCACCAGTCTACGGGATTTAATCAGCAGTTCAATTAAATGTGAAAAAACCTAACTTACATTTAAAAATAATTAGAACTGTAGAGAGGTTTGTTCAATGACTGGTAAGATTTTGATGGGGAGGGGAGATGGGGGTTACGTTCGTTTTAGGCACATGTCCAAATCATAGCAGTTAAAACATAATATTTAAAGGTATAAATCACACTAAACTACCGAGTTTGTTAATAGATACACATCCGGTTAATAACTGCCTTAAACCATCAGTAAACATTTGGAACAACGTCGGGCACGTCTATGTCAGAATGAAGTCAACCACCCAGAAGACGTAAAATCAACCTCACCCACAACCAAATGCATCAAAGCCCCGTGTAAGCACTTTACTGGCTAATAGTGGATGCAAGAATCAAATTGGAGGTCATCTGCCCTGATCACAGAACGTATATGGGCAGGAACTGGAGCAGTTGCAGATAGCAGCACTTCACTGTATGCCTGCCAGAAACCTCTGCTCGTCGGCCATCTTTTTGCTCAACCAACAATCCTTCAAGGAGAAAACTTGGGGGCAGAGCCATAGGAATCCAGAGGCCTAGAATGTGAAACAGCCTCAGTCCTAATCTGGGATCCGACCCAATTGCCAGAGATTCAGCAAACATCTGAAAACTGAAGCATTAAGGCTTGCATGTAACTGAACTGTCATAGATTCATTGTGGTGTTGGACATTTGGCATGGTCATCACCCATTCGAACAGACACTACACCCCTTCCTGCACCCCTTCCTGCGTTCTTTGCAGAGTACTTTCTGCCATCAGTCTCAGTGATCCAAAATAACTAAATAGACATAAATTAGGGTGGCTGCTTCGAAATGCAGAGATCTGCAGGTCAGAAGTTCAACTCGGGGCAAACCAACTCAGACTCCCTTCCTCCCACCCAAGGTTGGTAAATTGAGTACCATTAAAAATATGTTATTTGTGGCACTTATAAAAGTGCAGACTAACGGAATGAATAGTAATACACAAGCTAGATATTGTTACTTGCATTTTTAGGTGTTGGAAGATGTCTACACCTTTTAAATGATGAGGAAGTGTTGACTACTTTTCATTCAGTGGAGTGTATCTCTCGTGTAAACTAAAAGGTGGATGAGATAAACAGACAATGCATAAGCCTTTCATGACCAAGGTGTTTGCACACTCCTGTGATACAGTTTAAGGTTTTTTCAAACATTTGTGTCTCATTATACTTCTTGTGAACCCTCAGAAAATACACTTTTTCAGCACATATATGGCTATTTTTTTTAATTCAACCTCGGCATAAATATCTTGTTGAAGATTGAAAATACAAATAAAAAGGTGGATATATTTTAAATACATTTTAGATGTTTTTTACATATTTGATTAACATTTCGAAAATGGATGAACATAAATCCAGGGATGCTAATCAAAGAAGTGTTACACTGAGTGCCCTCAGTACAAAAATACCAAATGTATATGAGTTTACTTAGGGTGTGTGCGCTGCACAATCAATTGTCTTATATTTGTGCAAATCACCGAATTTTAGCAGAATCACTATTTATGGTGTACTGTTCAAGCTATGAAACCCAGGACTGTATGAAAAGAATATCAACCATATGCATTCTAATTCTGTGCAATCTATAATATCTACAGATGTAAGCCAGGCTTACCTTGTCTTGATTAGGTGGTGTGAAAAATGTCTTCAACATTTTCAGCAGTTTTTCCCAAAACATAGGAATTCTCTCCAGTCCCTACACTGAAACATAATCCTGACGAGGCCTGACCACATCTGTGCTTATCTGGGAGTCCTGAGTTTAGAGTATCCGACAATGGGAATATGATGCTTTTCAAATGATAAAAAGCCCCACAAACTGTAAACTGTTTATTTCGACATAATCACTGACATTTCTAAAGCAACTAAAAGCGAAATGTTGATTTAGGATACCTGTGTTTTGGCCCCAGGGATCAGCTCTGGGTAGAACAGAAAGCTATTATAACCATATATTTTCAACATCCACATTCCCTAAGGTTTCTATTACTTTATGCCAGACCTCCTTTGTCCTGAATAGCTGGCTAGGTGAACATGTTGAACACAAGGTTTCTCAGGATGCCAGCATTTTTTTGCCAAAACATGGCATTCCCTCTAGCCTCCATCACATTATAACATCTCTCTGTCAATGTGTGACCCATACCTGTGTTTCCCTGGGTTTGATGAGTGTGTGGGTGTTCTGCTGGTTTTTCTGAGTGTGGGAGTACCAGTCGTGTGCAGATGCCTGCAGTATTTAGGCCTGAGGTTTTCTGGCACCCAGGGAAATATACCAACTTCGGACATCTCTGAAAACTAGAGACCCAAGGAAATTCAGAGTGATGTGGTTTGCATGAATCCCAGTATGTTTTACTAGCCAGTACACCCTGCAAAAGTAAGGGCATGGACAAAAAGCACAATTTCTTCACTTTTTCTGATGGAAAAATCCAGAAATTCTGGCAAATGACGAAAGCCCTTCCAGCACATTTCACCCTTTTTTTTATATATATATATAAACCTAGGCTACATGTATGAGTGGGCCTATGGCACTGGATAGAAATAGCCCAAAACCTTGACCATGTGAAGACCACATTGACAATAAATTGACTTCACAAGTCACAGCTTTGGACTTTTTGTGTACATTACCACAGGTGCATGGTTCTCTTTTTATCTGTAGAATCATGACAATGCTGGGTGGTGGGACTTTTGCTGTTCCCTATAGATTCCCAAACGTTCCATGACAAACAATATGAGGAAATTGTCTTTTTTTTAGCTGAGTTTGATATTTGTAAGGCTTTTTAGATAAGAAACATTACTGGCCCACAGGATGGACATGCTACCCTGGACTTCCCTGGGTGTCTAGTTTTCACAAATATCTGAAGCTAAGTGTTTCCATGGGTGCTGACTGAACCCTGGTCCAAAAGGCCACAGCTCCCCACATCCCAACAATCACCCTATTTCCGAGCTTCTTTTTAAAATTTTCAATGGCTGTGTTCTTGGCTTTTCCTCTCCAGAATAGGTCCAGCCACGCAAGTGGGATACAGTTTTAATTAAAAGTAGCATGGAAAAGTAAGATGGAGGGATATTTGCTATTATGTATTACATTTTAATGTATTTTTGGTTTACTATTGTCAGTGTTCACAAAAATACAGTTTAAAACGGCCTCCTCAGTAACTGGCATTGTGGGTAACTCAGAATTCGGAGTGGTACAAATGTCCCCATCCAGGAATACAGATTTTTGCATTATATTTCAGTGCATTGCTTTTATTCACCCCCAATTAATATTCATTAGCTTTTCATTGTCAAGTAATGCAAAGTCAATACACAGTGAAAAATCAATGTACATTGCAGCTCGATTATTGGATTTAGGTGTTGTAGATTTCTTTTAACAAACTAAAAAATAATTGTATTTATTTATTTTTATGGTGATGCGTATGGTGTTTGTATTGTATGCTATTTGTGCAATATAGGTGGATACCGAGTAAACCATTTGTCTTTTTTCACCAACTTGTATTCACAATTTTTTCATTTCAATAATTCGTTTTTTGGGGGGCTCCCTTGAGCAATCTACACATTTGAGCCCTTGTTGAATTCAGAATTTGGTTTACTTTCAATGATTTTTTTTGGTGATCTCCCCTTGATTTCACATATCTACTCCACAAATCACAGATGGGTGTAAGCACAAAAAGTCATGAATTTTGTTCATTTTCTTGATCTAAAAAAACACCCAAATGGACTCTGGCTCCTTGATAAGGGACAGACATTCGGCTCCTTCATCTCCAAATGCGTGTAATGAGACAGAGAAACATTGTGTGTTGTGTGGTTGTGCCCAGGAAAGCAGTCTGTACCCCAGCAAGGAACCAGTCGCAGTTTGACTTTACAGTAGCGAAGAATTCATCCAAACGGTGATGTCTCCCGTAGGGCAGAGGTACACGGCTCCTTCCCTCTCATGCTTCCCATGGTTAGAGAAGCATTGCAAGAGGAAGGAGCTCACCAGACAACAGAACAAACGGGCCACGAGGTGAGGCCGGAAGGGGTTGGGAGACTAGGAACAATCCGAGGCCCTGCCACCCAGTCCTCACCGCCTGGTTCATGTCTTTTTATTGGAAGAGTGGAATGAATGAGGGGGGAGCTTGGCAGCTCTTTCGATTTAGCATCACGTTTCCCTTCCACCTACTGAAAAAGTGGATGGCTCCAGAGGAGCTAAATCGGTGATAGCTGCTCTTAACACACCCCGAAGCCCGGCATCGAGGCCCTATCCTGGTGAAAGACCTGGGAGGAGCAAGGAAGTGTTACCCAGTCTTTCAGATGCATATGTGATATCGCGTGTGACATCACCTGCATATGAATGAGTTAACCTGGATGTGAGCACCAGGCAGTTTCACTTGTATGTTTGCTGCTGTACAAAAGAGATCTAGCACTGGTAAATTGCCTCCAGCCACTACCACTTTAACGTTATTTTCTCACAGTAGCGCCAATACAAAGTTACACATAAACTATGAACCGACAAAACGCTCATTGACAAAGCGAAAAAAGGCTGGCAGCCAGTGCCGCGCTTATTGGCTTTGCCAAGGCTTCTTTCATACAGAGACAAGCATGCAACTGTGTATGCACGGGCGGAAAAGAGACTAGTGCATCCTTCAGTTTCCAAAGTAACTTTGACAGTGTAATCCGTGCCTGTGGGAGAAGATGCAGCTGTTGGCGCTGTCCTGCCTGCGTTGCCAAGCCGCGCCCACTGCCCCCTCTTCAGATGGCTCACTCTCTGCCTGTTCAGACTCCGCTACTGACATCGCCTACCCACGGCTGCAGCCAAATTAGAACCGGTGGCAGAAGGCGTCTATAAAATCTGTTTTTAATTAGGGACCCATCCAAATTCACATTTCTTCTGTTTATTTGGGCGTTCCGACAAACTGCCCCCGAAAAGGCGACGCGTCGCGTTGACATTTCTGAAATCCCCGGTTCGCAGGCATGCCAGGTTCCCTAATAAATGGGCCTCGATTCCGTTAAAACATTTAATAGCTCCTGGTTCCGCGCCTAGTCAGGAGCTGTGCGCTCTAGATGGGCTGGCGCTGTATGTACAGGGACAGATAGTGGACGTCACTCCACGATTTTGTGACAAAGACTTACACAACTTAAAAAAATAATAATAATAAAAGTCGCAGACCAGTTGCAATTAAGGGCTTGCTCCAGCGGCGTAGGTGATGCTCAATTTCCTGGAGGGACATGTTGGTCCTTGGGGAGGGCCAACTCATCGCTGCTGTGTTAAATCTAGTTGCTAATTTCAAGTTAATGCTGAAAATTGCACCAAGTCCATTTGGGGTGGGATAAACAATAGCTGCATCAATTAAAATTGTCTAAAATATATTTGATTTTTGACTGGTATCAAAATCTGTACTTAAACGTTTAATATTTAGGATTTTATTGAAAGGTCTTTCTTCTATTTGTGTTTTCTCCGTCTAAAAGGATTCACAAACCGTCCCAATGTGCTGAATTGTTGCCGAGCCGGTCATAGCATAGCTATGAGAAAAATGTAGTGTTTATGCAAGACTTGTACCACTCACGGCTACCTGGCTTAAAACATACTCATCATCTCCTATGGCCGGTCGAATTTATTTTATGAAGCTTCTCCCACTCACCGTCATGAAACGCAGGATGAAAACATATGTTTCTAAGGCGCCGCTTTGGTCTTGTTTCCCCCACTGACATCTCTGACTTTGGCACCGCCCCCTCCTTTCAGGGCGGAGGATCAAAGCTCAGTGTCCAATCCGTTCACACCTTTTTGAGTGACAAAGCTGGAGTGGACATGTGATATTGAAAATCAGCACCCAGAATAGACGTTCTGGGGCTAGCCACAGGCCACTAGCCTAAAGTTAAATATGTGGAACCTGATAGTTGAAGGTTCAAGTTCCAGAGGGTAAGTTTAGTTGTCAGCTTCGCAGGTTAACAAAACGAGTAGCCATGTGTTGGGTGATCTAAAGGTCACGAGGAGTGAATCCAGGTGAGGCTAGCTTGATTTTACATAATTTTCGGGTTCTTAAATTGCTCACCTTTAAATTGATTAATAGTAATATTTTTTATTTGCACTGCGAAAATGCTGCCGACGTACATTTTGAAGTGTAATAAATGAACACGTTATTGATAGTAAAGCCTGGGAGTCATGCATTCACTCACACATAGTCTCAGAAGTGTGGCAAGTGTTTTAGACATTAATTTTTTTATTAAACTTATCATGTTAAATTAAATTATATATACTTGAATGGGGCGTACCTTCATCTTTTAAATATATTAACTTAATGGACTTGTGAACTTTTCTTGAAGAAACTGACACAACCTAACCTATCCCAGCAGCATCTCATTGATTAATAATGGACTAGACTATAAGTGGTAAACTCTAATATCCCTATAAAGGGGCAGGCATTTTAGTCCTATTAAATATGCGTTCTAAGGCGACAACACGCCTGTATGATTCATTATCCTATATTTTATTGTGTGAACTAGTTCCCCACATTATGCTTATACTTATTATGTACTGCACCCTAAAGCCTGTCGATGCTCAAGGGCCACTGGAATTATTCAGCAATGGGAGAGCTAAACATGCAGCAGGGTTAACTAAATGATGTGGCTAGTAAAGAGAAATTATGCAGCACAATGCAGCATTCATCAAGAAAAAGGTGACAAGGTAGTCTTTACAAAGGGATTGTCATTGTGCGGCACCACACATGGTGCATTTGTTTTAGCAACTTTTAAAACGTTTGGGATACAACCTTTTTTGTTGAAATCTCCAAATTATGCTGCAGATGGTGTAATTTGTGGAAAGTGTTTTAAACCCATAACTATGCAGAGCAGGGCCGGGGAATCACATAGTTCAAGGACTCTGATAAAGCCAGATA
Organism: Pleurodeles waltl; assembly: GCF_031143425.1. Classification (NCBI taxonomy): domain Eukaryota; kingdom Metazoa; phylum Chordata; class Amphibia; order Caudata; family Salamandridae; genus Pleurodeles; species Pleurodeles waltl. Next base: position 1,315,428,591 of record NC_090440.1, read on the forward strand.
AATAAATCAGGAAGACTTGACAGATTGTGTAGATGCCTAGGTTGAGGTCTGATCAGCAGAGGTACTGAACTTGTTTTAAAACTGGACAAATAATTAAAGAGGACTCAAAGGAGCTCCGTGCCTGATCTGAATCCGGTTTCTCTAAAGAATATGGAGAGGCTACACCTATGGATTAGGATGTTCACCAACAATCCTCTAGTAGATGTAAGGATATGGGCGCAATGCTTTATTCGTAGAGTAAGTGAGGATCTATTACAAACATTTCAGTAGCCCTTGTTTGGAAGTCCAGAAAATGGGAGAATATATACAGACTATATACAGAATATATTCGACTCTAGAATTAGGGGTCATGATGTGACGTTCACGGAAGGCTCAGGAGTATCAAAACATTGTACACATCAAAGGTGGAGAGGGCATTGATCTGTGGTGGATCTGATGATTGATAAAGGCAAAAACAAGTAAATCAATTTAATTGGAAAGCATTAATTATCCAGTTTTCTTTTAATGATACAATGAAGCTGTTGCATGCAGGGGCCAACCCTCAGTCATGTCTCCTTTTTGATAATATATTTGGTGACAAGGAGCTAATGCTCCATCTTTCCCGAAAGAGTGCTTCATCAAGAACACACGTTTTATGGTACTGTGAAAGCAATGACTGTCTTTCTGCAATACACAGGCAAGGCTATGGATTTGGAGACCCTTGTCCGAGATCAAAACCTATTATTCTACGAGTATTAGTAGTCAATTTTGTATGCACACTGGGCCTCTTCTTGGCTTTGTATTTTAAAAATGACTGCTTTTGGGTAGGCTGATATGTTTTCCTGAAAGTTAAAGGTAGATACATCAGGGACATGACACGCTCTCATAAGCAGGTAGTCTGGCAACACATTATCACAGTAGGCACTATGATGTTGCAGAGTGAATGCTCAGTAAGATGAAGGGCATTTCAGTGCACAATGTCCTCTCCTACAAAGACTTTGCAAACGAGTGCGCGAGCAGTGCCAAAAATGTTTAACTGGATTACCCATAATGTGGTAATTGGAGTGCTTCCATTTCTGCTCTCCTAACCTTCATGGAGCACAATTGCCTTTGAAAGGCTGGTGTCCAGCTGGTGCAGGAACACTCTGCATATGATGTTTAATCTCTTATGGAGCTATCATTTCCTCATTTCTGTCCAGCAACGTCCGCACCAGTCAATTTAGTTTTGTGGATACAGGCAAAACAGCAGATGGTTCCATTATTGTAGGAAGATTTACCTGCCTTCCCCCATGTGTTTCAGAGAAACAGATTAAAGATAGCCTGGGGGACATCTACCAACATGGCTTCAGTTTTCAACCAAAAGTCATTTGAGGAGAGACGAAACAAGCATTGGCAAATCCAATAGGTCTCGCCTTTGGGATCTATTGTCCTTGCCAATGGTGCTAGCTGTACAGCATGACTTTTAAAAAAGAAAAAAGTTATAGATGGCCAGGAACGTCATTTTGTAGGTACACAAACCAGGCATGTGTGCTCCTACAAAAAAAGATGTAAGCACTTTTTTTCAGTTTGCTAATCGAAAACTGATTGGTTAAAAAAAAAAAAAAAAGTAGTGCAGGTGGGCAGAAGCGACATGGGGTGGGAAAAGCAATGAGGGGGCATCACCAATGGCGGTGAATAACACATGGAAACAACAAGATGGGATACATGAATGGGTGGCGGAAGCAACCCAGAAGATGTGGAGAAGAAACAGAGGTTAAGCACCGAGAGAGAGGAATGTGACAAGCGCAAATGAACAAGAAAGAGCACAACATAGAGGTGGGAGGAGAAGCACACAGGCGAAAAAGCAAAGTGGGGGCGGGATAAGCAGACAAGGGTGATGGGAAGCACACAGGCAAAGAGAAGCACACACATGCAGCAAGTGCAGGGGAGAGAGAGGCACCCACTAGGTAGACAGCAGGAAAACATGCATTGTCTTAGCGTGCCTAAACAAAAGGGAAAACGTAGCGCCTAAAAAGGGAGGAGCTGAGGGACACACGTAATGGGTCTATGCCCCAGAGGAGGGAAAACCAAAGAAGAGAAAGTGAAGCTCAGTCTCACTAATAAATTAGAAGCAACCAAATGAGTGACCATAAAGCCAACCAACAGTAAATAATGAGTGGGCTCTAAGCCCACTGTAAGCTAACAAATTGTCTTGCAACAGTTTTGGTGAGATCTATAAATGGAAATGAATGCAGTGTTGAGGAACGAACCTCTAGGCCAACCAAGACCTACTGTTCTCTTTATGCTGTAAGACAAAACTGTTTACTTTGTCTCCAGTTGTGTCTTACTCTTACAGGTGTTTAATTTGGAATAAATACAAATAAGTGAGGAGGTAAAGTTTTTCTTAGAAGCATATCGCAAGTGCTGCCAAATGCAAGGACTGCAGAATTCCAAGGCCGCCTAGTATTGATTTCACCTCACACTTGCTTTAAGTACATTGCCATTTTATTACCTAATTGTTATTTTTTCACTGTTTTCCTTTCTTCTCGCCTTCTTTCTCTCTTTTTTTAAAACTTTCTTTCTCTTGCTCCCCGTCAAAATTTAGCATGAAAAATAAATCCTGGTCCCTAAAAATTTGTGCTATCGTCCACCAACTGCAACTTCCAGCATAGATTAAGCACTGGAACTTAACTTAAACTAGAGATACTGTCCTTTCTGACCCAGGCTGTTGTTGAATTCATTTAATTATTTTTGCCCCACTACTCACATGTTTCTTGATAAAAACTATAGTGGACTCCAGCTTTTCACCCAATTAAATTACACTTTGTTTGTATTTTTATCAAAATGGTTCCTTGCCATATTGTATCAGTAAATACATTTTTTTTAAATGGTGCAAGTATGGTGAAAGTCACTCCCTTGATTTGCATCCTTTCTTGAAAATAGAACTCGGGCAGTCTAGATGGCAACTTTTCACTCAGATTTTAAAGATATTGCTTGTGGTATTTCTCATGGGTCTTCTCTCAGTGTCTCTCTTTTTACGTTGTGGGCCTATCACACAGCACAGCTGTCTGGTTTGCTAAAGAAATATTGGGAATATTCAGAAAACTGACGTAGGAATCCATTTGCCATTGCTTACCATTGACTTTGTGGTTTGTAATTCACATTTTCTGGCTTTGCATTTGCTGAAATTATGTTCATTAGGCTGTCCAGCTTGAGTCTGTCCCTCCTGTTGCCCACATCTTGTTTACTGTATTCTTCAATGAACTTGCTTTCTGTAAACAGACGTTTAAATCTTGTTATCTTGTCACATTGCTGTGCATTCAAAGATAGGTCAAATGCCAGGTTCTCGCTTCCAGGGAGCTTGGTGTTTATTTTTCTTTCTCTGACTTCAAAGTGAGGGAATTTGTGAGAATCCTGCTGAGTACCCATGGAAAACAGAAGGAATGCTCTTTTTTTCTAGCATACAACAAGAAAATTGAAATGTGCTGATCTTTCAGAATATATCAGAATTAGATCCACATCTTTTACAATTCTGAAGTGTGGTGAAAACAAATATCTGAATACTATCAAAACCCATCAATACATTAGGTGATGAGATTTGCATGCATTATCGTTTGTGTGCAGTAAAACCTTATTTCATTGCAAATGTAATGGCCATTTCAGTTGAAGTGTTTTTCTGTAATGGCAGTAGGCTGCCACACCAAGTATACGCCACAGTACACCACTCCACTCCACTCCATTCTACGACACTCCACTCTGTCATGCCACGCCACACTACGTCCCTTGATTCGTAAGACACTCTGCGACACAGCGCTCAACTCCACACTACTACAATCTACGCCACTCACTCTATGGCACAACACCCAACTGCACTTCATGCCCTTCCACTCCACACTACCTACCACACTCCACTCTTCCCCACACCAGTCTACCCTAATCCAATCTATCCTGCTCCACTCAACCTCAGCCTACTCCTCTTTACTACAATCTATGCCAATCTGCTCCACTCCAATCTACTGCACTCCAGTCGATTCCACTCCACTCAGTCTACCCCTTTCCATTCCCGTCTATCCCACTGTACTCAATCTACCCCACCCCAGTTTACCCAACCCTACCACAATGTACTCCACACTTCTCCACTTCAGTTTACCTCACTCTAACACAATGTACCTCAGGCTAACCAAATCTAGCCCACTCTATCCCAATCTAGCCCACTCTAAACCTGCCTTCCTCACTCCAACCCAATCTATCCCAATTCACCCCACTATGATCTAATCTACCCCACTCCCCTAAAATCTACCTCACTCCACTCTACCCCAATCTACCCCATTCCAATCCAGTCTACCTCACTCCACGCCAAACTACTCCACTCCAATATACCCTACTCAACCCAGTCAGCAACACCCCAGTCCACCCTACTCCACCCCACTCTACCCTACTCCAATCTACACCTCCCCAACCTACTCTTCTCTACTCCACCCTACTTCACCCCACTACATCTACCCCACTCCATTTATCCCTCTTGAACCCACCCCACGCCAATCTTCCCTACTTTAATTACCCCACTACATTCCACTCCAGTCTACCCCCACTCCATTCTTCCCCAGTGTATCTCACTCCACAATCTATCCAACTCCACTGTGCCCCACTCCACTCCAGTCTACCCCCACTCCACTCTACCCCAATTTACCCCACTCCATTCTACCCACTCTAATCCACCCATTCTACACAACTCTAATCTACCCCAATCAACTACTCTCCATTCTACTCTACCAAATCTACCCAACTCCAATCAAGACTCCACTTCTCCCCAATCACCCACTCATTCCATTCTGTCCAATCTACCTCAACCCACTTCACTTTAATCTACCACACGCCACTCAAATCTATCAGACTCCAGTGCACTCTAACTCACTCTGTCCCACTCCAATATTCGCTACCCACTCCATCTAATTCCAATGCGCCCCAACCCAATCTACCCTATTCTACTTCACTCAAATCTACCACCCATCCTAATCCACCCATTCTACCCCACTCCACTCTTCCTCACTGCCCACTGTAAACTAGCCCCTCCACTCTAATCTACCCCATTCCATTCTACTCCTCTCCACTCCGATCTACCCCACTCCAAACTACCCCATACCAATCTTCTCCACACCACTGTAACTCCACTTCAACCTACTCCACTCCAGTCTACCTCACTTCACTCCAATTTGTTGCAATCCACTTAAATCCACCTCATTCCTCTGCACTCTTCCCCAGTCTTCCCCACTCCACTCCAGTCTACCCCAGTATATCTCACTCCACTCTACCCCAGTGTAACCCACTCCAGTCTACCCCAGTGTAACCTACCCCACTCAAGTCCACACCCACCTACCCCATTCCTGTTGACCCCACTCTAAACTACACCACCCCACTCCAATCTACCCTATTCTAATCCACCCAGCCTACCCCACTGCACCCTAATCTACCACACCACACTACATTCTTCCCCAATATATCTTGCTTCTCTACAACCTCGACTCCACTTTAATCTAACTCCACTCTACCCCAATCTATCTCACTCCAACCTACCCACTCTAATCCACCCAATGTATCACACTCCACTTTACCTCAATCTGCCACACTCCATTCTACTCTACCCAATCTACCTCACTCCACTTCACTCCATACTACCACATGCCTCTCAAATTTATCCCACTCCAGTCTAACCCACCCATCCAAATGCACCCCACTCACATCTGCCCTTCCCCACCCCAACCTACCCCACCCCACTCTAGTCCATTCCAGACTAACCCACTCAAATCTATACCACTACATTCCAATCTACCCTACTCTAATCCACACAATCTACCTCACATCACCCTAATCTACCCCACTACACTGTTCCTCGATCTACCTAGTTCCTCTCCAATCTCCACTCCACTTCAACCTATCCAACTACACCCCACCTACTTCCCTTCAATTTACCCTATTCCACTCTACCTCAATCTACCCTGTACCAATCTACCCACTCCAATCCACCCAATCTATCCCACTCCACTGTAGTCCAACCTGTCACACTCCATTCTAATGTACTACATCTACCTCATGCCACTTCACCTCATACTTCCACATGCCACTCAAATCTATCCCACTCGAATCCAGTCTAAACCACTTCAACCAAATGCACTCCACTCCAATCTACCTTACACCACTCCACCCCAAACTACCCAACTCCAATATACCCCTTCTAGTACACCCCACTCCAATCCACTCGACTCCAAGCTACTTCACTCTAGCCCAGTCTACCTCTCCCTAACCCAGTTTACCCCACCCTAACCCAACCTACCCCACTCCAATACAACTCACCCCATCCCAATCCACACCACACTATTAAACTCCAATCCAACCTTCTCCACTCCTATCTACCCCACTGCACTCCGATCTATCACAGTCTACCCCCACTCCTATCTATCTCACTTCAATCTACCACACTCCATCCCAATCTACCCCACTACACCTCATTCTACCCCAATCTAATCGACCATTTCCAGTCCAGTCTATCTTGCTCAACTTCAATCTACCTCACTCCAATCTGCCTCAATCCCATCTACCCCACTCAATCTAAACCAACCCACTGTTCTCCACTCTTCCTTAATCAACTCCACTCCATTCTATCCCTATATTTCCCACGCCAAAATACCCCTGTAATTCCCATTCCAATCTACCATAATATATCCGACTCTAATCTACCCCACTCCATTCCAATCTACTCCAGTCTACCCCATTCCAATTTACCACACTCTAATCTACCCCAATCTACTCCACTTAACCCGCTCCACCCCAATCTACCCCACTCCACCCCAATCTTTCCATTCTACCCCTCTGCTCTCTATGCTACTCCACCCCCACTCCACTCTACACTCAACCTACCCTATTCCACTCTACCCCAGTCCATATCAATCCAATCTACCCCACCCCACTTCAGCACTAAAATGTTGTCATGCTGAACAGCAGCTACACTGGTGTACAGTAAGGCTAAAACACAATTGCATAGGCGAGACCTATTGACTTTTCCAATGCTTGTTATATATGTTGATCCCCTGACAGATTTGATTGCCTCTTTTGGATTTCAATTCTATTACTATACTAATGATAGCCCAATAATCATCTGCATGAATGGCAACATTTTCAAATTTAGGGAAAAGTTCAAAGACGTTTTGATCAAGGTAGCTAGCTGGGTGAATAACAATTCTCTCTGGCAAAATTCAGATAAAACTGAGGTCTTAATGTTTGGTAATCCTTTGATCTGGTCTTCTCTGTGGTGGCCCCAGTTGTTAGGAGAATGCCCGGAAACGGCATGCACTGCCTGCAGTCCGAGCATGCTTTTTGATAGCATTTGAATATCAGATGAATAAATTAATGTCTACATGCTTCCTACAAATGAAACCAGTGGCGTAGCGTGGGGAGTACAGGGGGGGCCAGCCGCACTGGGCGCAACATCTTGGAAGAGACTCGAGTGCTAAAATCCATGGGTTAGGGGGCGCAAATTACTTGCCTTGCCCCGGGTTAGGGGGTGCAAATTACTTGCCTTGCCCCGGGTGCTGACAACCCACGGTACGCCACTGAATGAAACAAGTAAAAAAGATCCTGCCTTTTATTTTTCAACATTCTCAACAGTTGAAGCCCTGATTTTAGGCAGACTGGACTATTGCAATACTTTCTATGTTTGACTTCCGGATTACATCAAAAAGAGGTTACATTTTATAGAGAATATAGCGCTTAGACAGATTTTTGGGTGGAGTAAGTTTGACAGCAGCTCTTCTTTCATATCAGATGCCGGTTCAAGGTCCTTTGTATGGTTCATAAGACCCTTTACCCAGCAGCATGGTCTTTGTATATATATCTGATATGTTTTTTTTTTAATGCATTCCTCCAAGACTGCTTCACTGAACCTCCGCTTGTCTGATCACAGTACCTAAATAATGGAGAGCAAGATTCGGAGGACCGCTTATTCTGTGGTTACAGCTCAGGCATGCAACAGGCTAGTGCCCGGCTTACACCTAGAGCAAAATAGCTTAAAATTTAGCAGGGCTCTAAAAACCCATTTGTTCACAATTGCTTTGCCTGGAGCCATTGTATGTGAGTTGCTGTATAGAGTGTATTAGTTTGCTTGTGCCAGGACACCCCTGGGTAATTGCAGACTCTATAAAACTAATAAATAAATAAAATATGCATGCCTAGGGATGGACTAAGCTGTCAGTGGTGGGTCAGTCATCACGCGTGAGTGTTTTTGTTTTTTTTGACTGATGCTGCATAACATCATCAGAAACCACAGGCAAAGCCAAAAGGTGAGATGCACAGGCTTTGCCAATGCTTTTTTGATTTGATTAGGCTAGTACTGTGTTTTTATTAAAAATGACTTGGAGCCTTAGAGTCTAGAAGCTCTTGTGAATGCCTCAACTTCTGTAGAAATGTGACAAGGTTGATTTTCATCTCTGATTATAGTCGGTTGTTGCACATTCTGTAGCTGCTTTCTGTCATGGAGATCAAAATTTCCGTATTAATTTGTTTGTATAAATATGTTCCTGATATTATCTGGGTTTAAAGTTAGTTCGAGGGCATTATTTAAAAAAATGTTGACATATTATTTATTTTATTTTATTTGAAAAGATTTACCTCGAAATTTTTTTTAAAAGGGTTGTTTGTTAGAGGCCTGTCCCGACAATAACTTAGACCATGGCCATTGCTTTGTCTTGACGTCACTTTAACGAGCTGGATTATGTTTTATGGCCTGACACTAGCCCTGTACCTTAAACACAGCAACCCTTTACCTAAACCTAATCCTCTGAAAAAGTCTAATCCTGACTAATCTAAAGATTGTCCTAATCCTTACCTTTTCCTTAAACCAAAGCTTGCCTTTTTAAAACCCTTTTACCCTTTAAAAGTAAAGGTAATTACTCCCATTGGCATCAATGGTATTTAAAAATGAAATTGAGGCGATTTCATTTTGTCCAAGTGCTAAGGGAGCATTCTCTGTTGTTGGGTCCTATATCGTGACACGACTAGAAGATTTTTTTATTATTATTTTATTTTGTGAAGACGGGATGATTTTTTTTTCTTTCAAGTTTTGTGGTATGCAGAAGCGAAATTTGCATCCTTTTGCAATGGAATATAGAAAGTTCCACGAATCGAGAATGACTGGTTGGAACAATGTTCCTCTCTTGTAAAATTAAATCCAGTGAGATCCACGCGACCTCTCGAGTTGTCCAGTTAGTGGGAAGTTCATGCAATTCTTGCTTGTTTTTTTTGGGTACAACTGAAGAGGTTTTGAGCAGTTTTTGTAGCATATAGATCAACAAGTGAATAAAAGAAGTTGATTTTGGCTATTTCGAGTTCGAAATGATTTTCCTGGCTAATATTCATAACATTTTTTTCATAAAGTTATTGGCTGTGACATATTCCCAGCTTGGACACTAAAGACAAGACTTGCTCAAAATTAAGTTGTGCTTTTTAACTAAATGTTTTAAATGTTTTTAAACTAAAATTTTCAAACTGAATGTACTGTAGTTCTGCTGTCCTCTACAGCATACTTCACAATTTCTGACTTTTCTTGTCAAAAACGGATCTTTGTGAGACTACTAGTCCAAGAAATGATTCTGTATATTCAGTTACCTAAAAGACATCAGTGGAAATTGATGGTATAATTAGTTAGCTTTCAAGATCACACAGGTTCTTTCTTCGGATTGTTTACTTTACTTTCCTCCTTGAGCTTGGAATAGGAAAGCTTACAAATGCCCCTTTGAAAGAACACACTGTGCCACTGTAGAGAAGCCTGTACAACTCTAAAATCACCCACCCTGTGTTCTGTTGAGCTGGAACCGCAAAGGAATGTTTGTGTGTGCAGAGGCTGTGGCTCCTTGTCGTTCTCTGGTAAAACCCTAAAAATGAAACAGAACGTTTGCTCAGGAGCCACTACAAATATATACAAAATGTTTATATGCATGTTTAGCTCTGTTTTATGATTCGTTCTTTTTCATGTATTTTGGTACTTTTTAGGCCAGGTCTTGAGGCATCTTTAGCTGTCTCATCAGCTTGTTTTCTGAAAACAATATTAAAACATAAGTATGTAAAAATGGCTTTTCGGTTACACTTCTTTACCCGTTGGTATGTTCTAGTGCCACATTTTGCTTCTGTCCACCATATTCTATAGCATGGGACAATTGGGTCAACCAACTTCAGCTTTGGATTTCTTCACTATGGGTCTAAACGAAGTCCACCTCCATGCATAGGCTGGCAGGCCGATGTACACATTAATTTCTGCTTTAATTTCATGTATTTCTGGCTGTATTTTTCAAATGAGCCTTTTTTTTCTAAACATACACACCACCTGTAGACTGTTGTATTTTTTATTTTGAATTCGTTTAAACTTTAATGACTCCTGCATATCGTTAAAATACGAATAAAGTACAAAACTCTGCAGGCTTGTCAAGGTTAGACCTATTGGCTTTACCCTTGCATGTCAGTTGTTCTAGAGAACAGAAGGCTTTTCCATAATTTTTCATTTTTTAAGTAATTTTGTTTATGTTGACTTCTTTCATAAAGTTTTTGTTTTATTTTCCCTCTTCTGTATTGAGACCTGACATGTCTTCCACAAAAATGTGAAGGCTTCCTCCAAGCCCACCAATGACAAATGGGACAGGCAGCGATAAGAAGTAGAGGGTAAAATCCTGACACCTCATCCGCCCACTTTCACGTTCCATCACCTCAGAGAGTATTCTCTGCATAATATCAGACCTTGGGTGTTGTGAAGATGCCACAGGACCCTTCAATTATTGTAACAGCAAGCCACAGTTTGGGTCAGACTGTGTTGGATGAAAAAGGTAGCATGCACATCTGTGGCACAGTCTAGATGTAGCTCACCTGACACTGGCAGAATATTTGGATTGTGTATTTTGCAAGGCAATGTACATTGTGGAATGTATGTTGAAACCGGCCTTCCTCTAAACGTAGCTAAGATAAAAATGCCTTAGTCTTGATATGAAAAATCTTGGTTGTCCGACCTTCTGGAACCAGTGAGGCAATTACAGAACCGGGCGGGGGACGGGGGCATCTTTTAAAGAAAACAAGTGTGTGCCTCGTATTGAATCACCTCCTTTCTAACACAAGCTTCTGGAAAAAGTTAAGTCCTTTGTGACTTTTTTTGACTGGCTTGTGTGGCTGGTTCTATGTCGGAGAAAGACGAGGTAGACTCCTAGGGTGCCATATGAAATTAGAGGTACCAAACAGCACCAGAGCACCAACTGAGGCTCCCTTACAGGGTAAGGAGGCATCAAAATGACACTTTCCCTTGTGGACCAGCAATCTTTGCACCAGTCTTGCAGGGGTGTAATTTTGATTTTTTGCCAGTGGTTGCGGCTCATAGAATGTTAAAAATAGCTTGGATAAAAATTGTGAGACACATATCTCTTGAAAACTGCCAAGTGCTGTCACACCTTCAATTAAGACATATTTGCTTAATTTTAGCCCTTGCTTTGAATTTGAAGTTCAAGTTGCTAACTGAGCAGATGGCTTCTATTGAACTTTGTTGCGTGTGCTTCTACCGAGTCACCTCCGCCCCCACAGGGACATGGGGATCCATGACTCTCTTGGAGGCCTGTGGTTACACATTGTTTAGTAAAGATTTGCCTCACAAGTTATATGTGACAAGTTTGAAGAAGGCTCCTCCTAGCCGCAGGTGTACTCTGAGTTATAAGCTACAGTGCTCATAAACTCTAGCTCTAAATCTGAAAGAAATTCTGTTGATTATGGGATATTAGCAAAAAGGAGAACCTTCTGTAGCTACGGGTAGTCGGTGATTTCATGTAGACAACAGTCCTGTGTTTTTCTGAAATCAGCTTCCCAATCGTTTATGCTTCTTGGTGTTTCTAGAGTTTGTTTCCTTTCTTCTTTTAGGTGGAATAGTTTCCTGCTTCTCCCTGCTCTGTAGTGTTATTCAACATTTACCTCTAGCTTGCCTGAGAAATGCCTTCCTGGAGAATGGAGAGGAGCAAATTGCCCCAAACACACTTTTGTGTTACTTTTCCCATCGAGGTGCTAGAATGGCTGCTCTAGCCTGCCTGGTATTTTGGATTGTGACCAGAGCCCTTTTTGTAATGAATATCCAAGAACGGCATCGCATCGCTTCCACGACATACTGTAAACATAGTACAGCCACAGACTAGACTACACTCCACCATTTCTGGCTCCGTTAGATGCATATTTATAGGGCCGGACTGGGAACCCAATACAGCCCTGGCAAATTTGGTCAGACAAGTCTCCACAGGGTGTGTAGCAATGAAGCCTGACCACTACAATGGGGATTTAGGGGTTCTCCCCACCCCAAGAAAACCTGAGGAACAAATGGCAAAAACAATGCATTCTACAACACATTTTTCATTATATATTCAATTGTATTTGTTTTTAAAGCATAGTAAATTATGACATTACCGTGCACCAGGATATTGCAATCTTTTTTTGGCATTCTTAAATGATTTCCTCACCATCACCCTCTAACAGTGCGTTTCTTCTCCCATAGCCCCTCTCTCCATGCACTTCATTTATTTTTGTCTTACCAGTGTGGGGTGTTTGAGCACTTCACATCACATGCGCATACAGAGACAAAATAAATCATACGTGTATAAATCAGTGTATGGAAAATATTGACAAAAGGGACTACAAGGTGTAAGTTTTACATGTCATCCATACCGGTAGGCATTTTTTAAGTGTTTGGGACGGGGAGGCATAGATTCAGGATTCAAAACGTAGTGCAGTGATTTGGGTTGACTTTACTAATAATATATTTATGCCCAAAGAAACCCTTTTTATCAAAATTGGGACAATCAAAGACTGAGAAAGCTACATACCTTTCTAACCTGTACCATGCAGTTTACATGCAGCTATTTGATGGCAGTTCGTAGCTCACTGGGCTAAATTATGATTGTAACTTATGAAGTGCACAGTAACAAAATGAGCAGTAACCCACTGAGCTATGTACAAAGAATAGTGTTCTGTGATCTGCATAGTAGACGTTCTTTGCAGCAGGCACATTAACCCTCTGTGCTACCTTAAAACTGCCACTAGACAATACCCAATCTCTCACCAGCAGGTACAATAATCACCCGAGTTATCTTGGCACTGTTATTGCTTCCTGAAAACTGTTGGATATACAAGGAACTCTGCAGTGCTTTTAAAACTGCTGCACTGCTACAAAACTGGCCCCCAGTAACAAAAGCGCCCCCTCCACCTTCCAGAGGAAACGTCTGAGGTCTGGTACAGCCAGCCACCCTTGGATATTTAGGCCAAGCTATAACATCCTAACACCCACAAAACACAGTGGTCAAAATATGTGAAGATTAGCTACTAAACAGGTCCTGAGAACAGCGGCCCAGCCCGTTGAGTTCAGGAATATTTTACTGAAAAGAAACAGACGTTTCTTTCAGCCTATCAAATCAAGGAATATACTGCTACAGAGAAACCAAGTAGAGCCTTTCGGCCTGTCAACTTAAGGCCTTGACTTCTGAAGAGAACCCTAGAAGAGCCTTTTGGCCAAACAAAAAAAAGTTGCTAATAAAGAGAACCTGAGATGAGCCGTTCAGCTAATCAAATTTACTTTTAATGTTTTCTGGTTATTTGAGGACTTTCTGGTTTGCTTAAAAGCAGCAGTACCAACAAATCAGTTTTATAAAACTGGGGTTTGTGAAAATGAATTGTCTCCATTGTTTGTTTTACTTTTCTTTGTGATTTGCTTTTAATATATGTGCAAGTTTAGCTTGTAATATGCACCAGTTGTGTGTTTCCCCATTTATTTTCTGGCTGTGTAAAAAGAATATAGCACATACATACTGTATTGAACACAAAATAAACCATCGATTGGCAAAGATGAGTGCTCGATTTGTAAAATAAATAAAGTAAGTGGTGATGTCCAAAATTCTTCTTAGGAAGCTGACACCCACTTCCACCAGCAGCCTTAACGGATACTTCCGCAAGCCAAGTGTAATACAGGATCTGAGTTGCAAGAGGGGCACATGTAGGGGTGTATTTGGAAACAAGGATTCAAGAAGTCCATTTTGCTGCACAATTTCCATTTATCTTTGCTGAAAGAGATGACCGTGCCTGAGCCATATCAATGCCCCTGTGTCCCGGAAACAGACTGATCTATACGGAAATCAGAGATGCTAGTCTGAAAGGTCAGTGTGTTGGTCATTATTTTGGCTGTTGATGGGCATATTTTATGATGCGGTGGGCCAGTTTTTGTTGTTGATGTTTCTGAAATTACCTCAAACATTACCTGTGGCAAGCTCAAACCCATAAAATCTTTAATACCCTGCAAAACGCATACAATGAGCTTTTAAAAGTTACAAATTTCCCCAAATTGCAAACATGGCCCACATTTATAGCTATCTGATTCACTAATAGGGACCACTTTTATTTTGTTTCCCGGGCATATTTTCTGCCCCAGTCCAACCCTGTGTGTCTCCAGGTATGTCTGACTGTGTACCCAGAACATGCACCAGCTATGCACTGAAAGAAGCTGGCAGGCACCAGTTACAAAACAATATCCAAATAGTACAATCTTGAATTTCAGTGGAAAACAGCTTCCTTTTTGCTATTCAGAGGCTTTTCTATGTCCTTATACCCCGCTGTAGCAGGCTATACTGGCTATCTAAGGCCGACTCAAGAACTGAAGGCCCAAGCCAAATGTAAGGGCCTTTAACACAGGAGCAGGCCTTTAATGACAGGTATAGCCCAGCAACAGCGGACTATAAGGCTATTAGAACATTCCGCCACTAGAGGGCAGAATGTTCTAATACATAAAACAAAGGCCTCACGGAGTCCGGGGGATTGCAATCCTCTTGGCTCCGTGAGGCCTTTGGTCACAGTTGTTGCTGTGAGACAAACATTGGAATGTTGGAGCTCCGGGCTTTTACCAGTCATTAGAAGCCTGGAGCACTTCATGGTCTTCAGTGGATCTCCGAACATTCCAAAGCTCTAATGAAGAATAAGCGCACCTTTAAAAAAATCTCATGTTTGATTTATTAGTTCTATAGTTGGAGGGCAACAAACAATAATACATATTGCTTGCACCCTAGAGATGGACTTGAAGTGATAGAGGGTACCCTACCGACACTGCATACCCATGGGCAGTGCTCAAATTGTAAAGGATTAGTGCAGATGCCTAAAGTTTCCCTCAGAAGCCTGCAGCGGGTGTTTCCAAAGGCCAGTATTGCCGAACACCAAAGCTTTCCGGTCTCCAGTTCACCTTATTCTCCTTTCATTCATCATCCTACACTCCCTGCTCCTTTATTCTAGCCTTTATGTTCTGTTTCATCCCTGCTTTCTCCCTCTGTTACTGTTTTCCCGTCTTTCTTCCTCCTTATT
This sequence comes from Pleurodeles waltl, assembly GCF_031143425.1. NCBI lineage: Eukaryota > Metazoa > Chordata > Amphibia > Caudata > Salamandridae > Pleurodeles > Pleurodeles waltl. The sequence goes on from NC_090440.1 coordinate 1,315,443,951, forward strand.
TCCCCGTCATGCCTCTTTCTCTGTTGTTCTGAATGAAAGTGTGATAATGAATAAAACAAAGCCTAGTCCCTAAAACTGAGTGCTGGTGGGCCCTACCTGCAACCAACGTCTCAAATTAAGCACTGCTCATAGGCCTTTTGAGTGTCACATACTCTTTTTAGTCTTTTGGATGTCGCACAGTCTCTTTTGAGCTGTCATGGCCATGCTGAGTTATAATCATGACCACTGGGATTCCATGTCATGGAAAGACCAAATTATGCAACAGGGTTAACTAAATTATGTGCCAAGAAAAGGCAAAGAGTGAAGCATAATGCAGCGCATTTTGTGGTTGTATTTCTATAGTATTTTCTTCTTTTTACACTTGTTAATGTCTAGGCAAAGGTTTCACCTATTAGTATCAGTGTAGCATCTAAATACAACCATCAGCACAGCAAACAAAAGCAGGCCTGCCACTGTGCAGCACACACTTTGCAGCTATTTTAGTATTTTTTGATCCGTTTGAGCTAGAAATATTTTTTTGTTGCAAAATCTGCAAATGATGCAGAAGATGATGAATTACGTAGCAAACGCATAATTATGTGGAAAATGCAGCAGCGGCCAAGGAATTGCATACTTTCAGTGGCCCTAGTTATGATTCTGCTAGAATGTTGCAGGGTTTGAGTGTGTTTAGCCAGCTAATACTGGTTCTGTGACAAGGAACTCGTCCTTGCAGCGACCTTCAGAACCTGTACCTCAAAGACAAAGAAGAGTGACAGCCTTGTAATGACGCTGCTGACTCGTCCACCTCCAGGATTCACAACGTTGTGCATCTTTACGCATAGAAACTCTGACCTCAGTACCCAAAGAGGGAATGGTATATTGCTGAAGAGGTGTTGCTATTGCGGATGGGGACTCTGCCTCTTAAACTAAAAGTTACTGCGTCTAAGAAGCATTACACATAAAGGTGGTTAGCAATGGTTCTTGGAAAATAAATCAACAGAGTGCCATGAGCTTTGCCAGACAGGTTTTAACACCATAAAGTACTGAACCTCCAAGTGTGAAAAGTATCTGTTTTAATAACAATTAGGAGGTTGGATTTTACATTTTTATTTAATAATAGGTATCACAAATAGGCTAATACACCCATGCACTGTAATAATTAATGGTGGTGTTATTATTACCCATAAGTTTTCAATAAATCAAACTCTGGAGGGCAGTAGATTGTGTTGGTTCTGCTGAGATATAAATCAGCATCCTTAGGGTTTGTGGGTTTATAGGCAAGCACTGTGCTAGCCACCAGCAACTTTTACTTGGTTATAACTAAGAGGAGTGGTGAAGCACTGGTGCCATGGACCCTAGCACAAGCACAAAAAAGGGCGTTTTCACTGATGGTTGGGTAGTAATACACAGTAATAATCAGGTGGAGTGAGACACTCAGGCGTTTGAGTGCTGGTGTCACTGCACCTGCTGCACCATTTTTACCCAAATACCTGCCTAGGAACATTTTTCAACTGGGTGATCACACATGTCTGCCTTACACCTATTAAAGTGAGGATACAGAGCTGCTTTATGAACACAAACATACCATTTTTGGGGATTGGATGAAAGGAAATTAGCTACCGATGCTGATCTGTGGCTTTTTTAGGGTCGAGCGTACAAGCGCTCTATCCTGTTGGAATCTTTCTGTGGGCTTTTAACCATGCCCATCGCACGTCCATGAGTTTTGTTGTTTCATGGGCTTACCTTTTAAATTTCGCTTGATTTTGTTTGTGAAAGACATGCATACGTCATGCTTTTTCCGGTGTTTAGCCCTCCTCGAGCACACCAGCCAACTACTGAAAACATACGAGGCTCCATGTTTTCAGCATGGTTTCAGGACTACTTTATCTTTTTATTTTCTACATTAGCGCAATCTCGCTGTACATTTGCCAATACATTTCATTGCAAGCGAACTTCTGTTTCATTTTGTGTGCTCCTTCACGCTCATGGCGTGGCACTTTAAACCTGGTCTCTTATGTAAAACTGTGTTACTTTTCATTTTCATTTTATATGACAATAAAAGTCCAGTTAGGACTTTACTACGCTAATAGCTCTAAGTTGAGCAAATGCGAGACCCATTGCATTACAAATGCTTGTTTTACTGCCTGCTTCTTTTGGATTGTTTCACCTGTCTGGCGGTCACATATATTGCTCCCTGCTATCTTCTCTCTGGTAGTGCTGTTGTGCAGTCAGCACGGTGGGCATAGGCACTGCACAGTTCACAGACTGAGGGAGCAATCATTTGGGCTCAACCAATTAACTGTGTCTTAGGGCATCGGCGCTCTCTGTGCCCCACAGTGCAAATGGGGCAGTTGCTGCATTGTCTTTATACTTACACGGACTAGCCATTTGACCATATCTGCCAAGTTTCTGATCCATGCATGATGTGCTGCTCCCAACCAGGTTATTTCTTTGAATTTTGGGACTTATAGAATTGGTTAATCCTCTGTAAAACGGGACTACAAGTCCCAGAATTTAAACTCAAAAATCTAGACTGGAGCAGCGCTTCAAACATGAAGCGGGAAAACGTGGCAGCTATGTTCGACCCGGGGCTGGCATGAGGGCATACATTACTGAGACAATGCCCCTAGCATCTGGGGGCACAGCTGCCGAATACGGCTCCTATACTGTTCTGCAACAAGTAGGCCCTGCGACAGACCCTGTTGGGGCAGAGGCAGTGAAGCGGAACCGCAGCCCACAACATAACAGCAACTGACAGACACAAAGTATAGGGACAAAGACCATGCAAGCGCTTGGGTGTACGGCCTACTGCAGCTTAGCCTGCTCAGATGATTGTATCATCCAATGGAAGGTGGGTGTGGGACCGGACTGGTGTCCAATGCTAGAAAGTGCTTGTGGTATTTCTGCAAACTCTCATGCCATTTTGTGATTTGTAATGTTGCAACACGATGCTGTGGAGATATGGCCACCTCATGGCCGGCTTAACGTTTGCAGTTCATTTATTGAAAAAAATGATCCCAAACTTGCTTCTTTCGGCACTTGTGAAGATGAGTGACCAAAGGTAAGTGCCAGTGGCGGCAATAAGCAACGACTGGCTCAAATTAAGCACTAGAGAGTCAATCGGTCTGGCTTGCATTTTAAGTCGTTAATAGAACATAAGGAAACTTGCTAAAGGAAATCGATTTATGTGTGCTTTTCGTGCGTGATAAAACATGTAATGTATAATGGTTTAGAATACTAAGGATGTGTAAAACAGTTCCCCACGCGTTGTAATGCAAACCTTAAAGGAGGCGGAATGATACACCAACAGGGAGTAGCATGAGGTAGGTGGATGAGCCGGATAGGCCTTTTACTCCACCGGCCATTTAAAGCTGGGTTGGAGCTCCTGGAGGCCGATTCCGAAAGCTCAGGGCCACTCCTGTCTGCCCCTTTCCTGACCCCTGAGGTTAATCGCAGCAAGCACGGGAGGCTTCAGGAGAGAGCGAAAAAGAGAAAGGACGGGGAAAGGTGGAGAGAAAGAATCAGAGAGGCGAGGGGAAACTGAGAAAAGAGAACGGATGAACTGAACGACAGAGGTGAGGAAGGGAGAGTGGGGCTGCTATGAACATTTAAGCCAGGGCTGCTGGTGGCTCTCCGTTGCAGCCCTGTACCTAAAACACAGACAAAATCGATGTGGGCTTGGCTCTCAAGTTTTATTTAAAGAGAAACAACAGCAAAAAGACCGGGGGATTAAATTGAGCACACCACACCACCTACAGGAAACTTACTTTAATATATCAAATGCTTTATACATAAAACTAAAACACATTGCTTAAACAAAACTGCATTCAAGCAATATCAAAAGATTAAAATGGGCCCAAAGGCAAGACTGCCCCGATTCTCGAGTCGGCCAACACCCTTAATGGTGAATTAAGGTGAGGAAACTTCTGGATATAACACTGTTCACCATTGTGACTAGCAGCCCCGGCAGAAAGATCTGTAGCTTCTCTGCCGTCCACTCGCCCCATCACACACCAAACAGGGCGGCGCTTGAAACCATTGGTGTTGTGAAGCGAAGGTAAAACAGATGCATGCCTCTGCTTGGCTTCCAGCGGTGAATTCTTTGCTCTTCTGGGCCGGGAGGGGCAGAGAGGGCGGGTAGCTTTAGTAGGCGAAAGGTCACTCTCTCGATCGTTCATTCGCTTTCTGCCTCGCTGTCATTCTCTCTGGCGCCTCTTTCGTTTCGTCTCGTCCCCGTTTCTCTTCCTCTCTCTTTCAGGCACTGTGTGACTATATAAAACCGTACGTACAGTCTCGTTGGAGAGAGAGACTGCAGTGTCGGAGGCGTCTTAAAGGAATCTCCTTCTAAAGCCCGCTCTTTGCTACTGTGGCCAGAGAAAGCGTGAACTTTTTAAGAGAGGGGTGAGGTTCACATGGAAACGAACTAGAAGTATTCGTACAACTCTCATGAACTGGGTATAACTTCTGTCTCCTGCGCTGGAAAACAATGCTTGGTCAACATGAAGGGTCCCCACTTCCTCTTCAGTTCAGTGGTATAGGCTCACCACGAATATGATGAGTCTGGAAAGCGACTTTACTCCCCCCTGGCTTGCCAGGTGGAAAAGATGTGATCAAATAAAACAAGTTATTTGAAAGAAGCATACCAACATACATTCATGCGTTTATTATTGCAGCACAGTGTTAACATTTCACAAATTCCCTGTTATTATAGTAAATCTTAACTAAATGGAGAAAACACTGCTTTAAGCGCAATTATTCATGTTACTGTCACTTTACAGAGGAAAACACCTGGACCCATAGTGCTAACAGACCTTGTAATTAATGAAATGCGATGAAGGGTGGAGCTAAGCACTTTAAACTCCACCCACAGATCGAGATGTCTACAGGCACCAGATTATGAACTTTACTGTTATGCGGTCTAAGTGCAAAGGGTCTTAAAATTGGTCCGCCACATCTAAATCTTATGAAACTAAAATGGCAGGGCCACAAGAAGGTGAGCTAGAGAGACTACCATGGTCACTGTATGGCAGAAGTATGGGTAGGCCACCTTCATTGCTCAAAGCAACATTGTTCTGCTAAAAAAGGGGCCTATTAAGAGTTGGCATTAAGGACATGTATGCAGCAGCTGTGCCAATGGTCAGATTACCTGGGTCCAAGGGACCAGAATGGATGCACAGGTTGAAGCCATGAAGGGAAGCGCGAAAGGACACTCGTGAGAGCGTGAACGCAGAACGGAGAGATTTTCTAGAACTGAAACAAAGGGAAGGCATACCGGTCGAGCAGTTCCTTACATAGTGCAAAATAATTGAATAAATGAAGCAAAATGTTGTTATTGAAAGTGTAGAGCTCCAAGTATAGTGTCCTACAAAAGTTCCTGGCTGTAGGCGAGGGAGATGACTAGTGACGACTTTGTGTAGGGCCTTGCTAATGCACAAAAGGGACTTGAATGGTTGTTGAAAGAAGTGGTCTAATGACATTGGAAGATATCGGGAAGACACGGACTGGGCACTTACATTGGACTACACCCAAACGTATTAAGGAATGCTAGGTTTACGTTGCTAGAATTCAATATACTTCACTTTACTCCAGGCAGACTCCATAAGATATATGGACTCTATACCACTGCAGAATGCTGTAGGTGCAGAACAGAGGAACCTGATTTCTGCCATATCTTGTGGAACTGCCTATAGACAGTGACTAATAGATGAGAAGAAACCATGGTGAGGGGAAAACCTGCTTAAACTGGAAAGCTGCTTTATCGAACTCAGGGCCTTAGCTACCATAGGTGAAGCAGGTGCAGTGTCACCAGGGCCCCGAGAGCCCTATCGAACCCTGATAATGGCTGTATTTTACTTCTTCAGCAGCAGTCAAAGGAGCCTATTTCCGTGCTTGCACCAGGGCCAATTACATTCTTGCTACATTATTAATTGGGCTTTATGTTTCACTCCCAGAGACGAAACATTTGCAGCATGTTTTTAAATTTGACACTGTTGCAGGTCAAAAGAGCAATAGCCTAGCACTGGAAGGAGATACAAGCATCTGGAATTTAAAAGTGGTTAGTGGATGTGATAAGATGGGGCCAGGTTCGAGGCATCTGGAGAAAAGGAAGAGTGACACAAGTTGGGAGGAAGCCCAGGCATGGGACGCTCTGCTCCTTTAAGCTCGTGAAAAGAGGCGATGCACCATAAGCCGAGCCAAGGGTCTGACTCCGATCTTAGTGCCGGTGCACAGACCGAGTCCTGACATATTTGCTATGTAAATCATACAACAAACAGGTAAGATATGGTAAAGGCTCTTCAAAATTGAAAAAGGTGTATTTCTTTTGCACATGGAAGTGTTATCATGAATAAAACACATTATAGCACTGCACTCCGAAGTGCCTATTGAAAGTGATAGTTTTATACAACTGGTAGTCTGAGCTCGTATATATGAAAGTGCTTTCATACATGATAATGAAGAAAAAAGTCTTGGTGAAATAAAATATTTGCTTAAGACCATTCATTTTAAATGGGAAACCTGTGATGTGGCCAGGTTTTATGGTTTCACTTTGTGCAAATCAGCCAGGAAATTAATCTCTATTCGTCTTTCCTTATATCAAGGCTTTGTCTTAGTTCATTTTTTGCAGTTTTTATAAACAGCACAAATTGGGTCGAAGGGCTGAGCGCTTTACATGACCACAAGTTACATTACACAGGATCACATGCATTGTTTAAAGACATGGGGAAGTTAAGTGATGTGCTCATAATCACTGGATGTTGAGCCAACACCAGACTCAAACCTGGTAATCCACATCCTGGGTTGAGTGAGGGAGGCATAAACCACATGAAACCTCAGCTTGTTATGGGCTCAAGGTTCGTTCCAACAGGACCTAAAGCAGAGCAAGTGCCTGGGTTCAGGCTCGGGCCTGGCTTGAGCTTTCAGTGGTTCACAACTCAGCGATAGAAAGAACCTGTGCACCGAGACAAAAAGGTCTTCAAAGGATGTCTCCAAGGGATTTCCCCCCAGAAACTAGGCCTCTTTTGAGTCTGCCTGGGGCATTGACTATACACTTATGGCGAAGATAAAACTGAAGGGCAATAGAACATTGAGACACATGACCTCAGGGAACATTTTTTTCATATTCTTTATTCTTAATATGTCTGCTATAGAAAAGATCACTGGAATTTTGTGGCAGGGGAGGACCAAATAATGCAGCAGGGTTTACTTAATTATGAAGACAAAAGGGAAATGATGTGATGTAATGCAGCACATCTTTCAGAGTATTACCTGTTAACACTATCTGGGTAGAGGATTTAGTTTATTAGTACCAGTTTGACAGCCAAATACAGCAGTAAGCAAAAGAAAGATGGCCAATATCCATTGTGAAGGCCCTTGCACTGCACACCTGTTGCTGTGTTTTTAGTAATTTTTGATCTGGTTGAGCTAGAAACGTTTTTGTAAATTGAAATCTGCAAATTATGCTGTAGATGATGGATTATATGGGAACTGCAACAGATCCATAATTTTGCAGAAAGTGCTGCAGCTGCATATCGCATAATTCCAGTGACCCTGACTGTGGATGACATTTGGGCTAGTTACTTCATATTGATTACCCTAACCTAACCACCCTCATATTGTAGCATCACTTGGCACAGTGCCCGAAAGCTTGAAAAACAGAAACTGTACACAAATATGTAGACCATGACTAAGTATAATGACGCAAGATTGAAATCGATGTAAACCAACATTAAGGAAGCGTTTTTATTTATGCATTTGCTTTTTTTCAAAGACTAATAGAAAATGATGGAAAAATAAACATGTTAAATACGTTTACTGCCATTGCATTGGACTAGCACACCAACTAACTGAAGTCCAGGGCTTGATACGTGGTGTCCTGATAACAGGGTTAACTAGATAAATGAAACAAAGGGTTGGTAAGGAAAGTTGAGAGCTCCATACATAGCCTCCTTCAGGAGACCCTGGCTGTGGGAGAGGGAGATGACTAGTGACGACTTTCAGTAGGCTTTTCTAATGCAGACTAAAGGTGACTTGAATGCTCCTTAAGAGAAATGGTCTAGTGACATTGGAAGGTAGCAGGAAAACACCTAGTGGGTGCTTACCCTGGACTACACCCAGACTTATTCAGGAATGGTAGGTTTACAATATACTTCACTAAACTTACTTTACCCCAAGAGGACTCCATATGACCTACGGACTTACCCCTGCAGAATGACTCCATATGACCTACGGACTTACCCCTGCAGAATGACTCCATATGACCTACCGACTTACCCCTGCAGAATGACTCCATATGACCTACCGACTTACCCCTGCAGAATGACTCCATATGACCTACGGACTTACCCCTGCAGAATGACTCCATATGACCTACCGACTTACCCCTGCAGAATGACTCCATATGACCTACGGACTTACCCCTGCAGAATGACTCCATATGACCTACGGACTTACCCCTGCAGAATGACGTCGGTGCAGACTTGTACCGCAGATGCCACTAATGAAGAGCACTGAAATATGGAGACCTTGACATCGCTCCTGATCCTAGTTCCCATTTTTCCTGTTTTCCCAGCAGAGCCGAGAGATGATTTTGGGGTATCCTTCAGCGCTGTACAAAACACTAACAAAAAATATCATAAGCAATCCTCTGTACTTAACATTTTTTTAATTTTTTTATGTAGAAAGCAAACTCTATCCATGTCTTTCTGTTTATCTGTCCAGGGCTCACTTCTCTGTATTTATTGTTGTGGTAATTGTCCAATTCAGGACTTCTCTTTTATTTTTGCCTCAAGGAGACCTAGGCACCGCCACGTTTCGAACCTTTGACCCCAGACTTGTCAGCAGTAAGTGCATAAACAATATTTTTTACCAAAAGCGTTTTATGTTTTAGGGCCAAAATATAGCCAGCATCCACTAAGGTTTTGCACTCCTCGCACAATAAAATAGTGTTGTTTTTTTTGTTTTAGTTTTCTCCGTAATCTCACATAGAAACCTGTTTATCGGCCATATGGTAGACATTTTCACATAATGCGTGTCTTCCGTTGCTTTTTATGGTGGCACCTTTTGTTGATTCACTGAAAGGCTGGCTCTGCTGCGTGTTTTGTATTTTTTTCAGTTTTTTTGTCCGTTCTTCCTTTTTTCTTTCCTCTTTCTGGTGGCCATTGTCCCTGCTTCCAGCCACTGCAACGAGGGGACCCCATTTTGAGTCTGTCGTCACTTTGTGAGCGCAGGCACCATAGACAGAGCAACAATGCTGGTCGGGGTCCACTGACGAGGAGACACTAACCCAATTAACCACGGTCCATAGAGAGCGCCCAACAATGAAAATGGAAATAGTTAGCGCTCTTGAAAAAAGCGCCAGCGCTGTCGCCCTTCTTCGCGAATTAATTCAATGAAAAACCACTCGCTAAATGCCTTGGGACGGAGAACAGGAGTCCGTGTGACGCCTAGCTATACCTCTTCTGTTTGTTAATTAATTCTGGTGTTGGAAGTGACTGCTTTTATGTCAGCATGCAGCCACACTACCTTTGAGGCTCACTGCTGCTACGCTCTCCCCATCTAGGGATGACATCACTCCTCCAGGACCTCGCTTCAGGGATTAATCAACTAAATGGAGGTGATGGAGGTGATAGGGGTCTTGGCAAAAACGCAACTTGTTTGTGCACGCGCAGTGTTGAGCAAAGTGGGCGCTTCTGCTTATCCCTACTAGCCAGACCTGAAAACTTCTTTACTTGAACATAGACTGCGGTGGCACTCATCCAAAGATGCATTTAAACTTATCCTAGGTGCGTTCCTTGTAAAAGCACAAAGCATTTTGGTACATGTAGTTTAACACCACCTAACGAGGTTTGTCTATGACCGGTTAATGACTGAGGCGTTAATGACTGAGGACCATGTCGATTTCAGGCCATAGCCTAATTGAGAATAGAACTGTTGGAAGTAAAGATTACCTCCCTGAAAATGGCCAATATTTACTTCAAAAATAAAAGATAGGAAAAAAAATGAAAATTAAATGACAGCTCCTAGAGCACTTTGGGAGCCTTCCTGAGGGCACACATCTATGAGGGCTCCCGTAATCTGTGTTGACTACTTCTTGACCTGCTCAAGTTTCTAAATCTATAGTGTCGACTAAAAGTCTACATACTTATTGTGTAATTCAACAATTAGATTTATATTGCAATGATTAATCGTACAGAGATTGTGCAAGCATTATGCTGTGATTTTAAGGATCTACAATCCGAAACCAATCGCTATGGATTAATGACGGTATGCCATATCTGGCTATAACCTGGAGCTTCCTCCCAGCTCAGACGTGCCAGGGTTGCACCTTTAGCACTCAGTGATCACTGTTCCGAAGTGCTGGTACTCTACTGTGTAGATATCCAGCAGTCATCCCCAAAAGCGCCAGCCCTGTGCATGCACACTGGCAGTAATGTTTAGAGGCGTTCATACTGTGCTGTTGGACATAGCTGCCCTTACTGCGCAGATATAGCTTGACAGTAGTATTAGAGAGTCTTTATACCATGCTATTGTCAGAAGTGCCAGCACTGTGCGAGTATACTCTGGCAGTAATGTTCATGGGTGTTCATACTGTGCTGTTGGACATAGCTGCCCTTACTGCGCAGGTATAGCTTGACAGTAGTATTAGAGAGTCTTTATACCATGCTATTGTCAGAAGTGCCAGCCCTGTGCATGCATGCTCTGGCAGTAATGTTCATGGGTGTTCATACTGTGCTGTTGGACATACTGCCCTTACTGCGCAGGTATAGCTTGACAGTATTATTAGAGAGTCTTTATACCATGCTATTGTCAGAAGTGACAGCCCTGTGCATGCACACTGGCAGTAATGTTTAGAGGCGTTCATACTGTGCTGTTGGACATAGCTGCCCTTACTGCGCAGGTATAGCTTGACAGTAGTATTAGAGAGTCTTTATACCGTGCTATTGTCAGAAGTGCCAGCACTGTGCGAGTATACTCTGGCAGTAATATTCATGGGTCTTATTACTGGGCTGTTGTTCAGAAGTGCCAGCCCTGTGCATGCATACTCTGGCAGTAATGTTTAGAGGCGTTCATACTGTGCTGTTGTACATACTGCCCTTACTGCGCAGGTATAGCTTGACAGTATTATTAGAGAGTCTTTATACCATGCTATTGTCAGAAGTGCCAGCACTGTGCGAGTATACTCTGGCAGTAATATTCATGGGTCTTATTACTGGGCTGTTGTTCAGAAGTGCCAGCACTGTGCATGCATACTCTGGCAGTAATGTTCATGGGTGTTCATACTGTGCTGTTGGACATAGCTGCCCTTACTGCGCAGGTATAGCTTGACAGTATTATTAGAGAGTCTTTATACCATGCTATTGTCAGAAGTGACAGCCCTGTGCATGCACACTGGCAGTAATGTTTAGAGGCGTTCATACTGTGCTGTTGGACATAACTGCCCTTACTGCGCAGGTATAGCTTGACAGTAGTATTAGAGAGTCTTTATACCGTGCTATTGTCAGAAGTGCCAGCCCTGTGCGAGTATACTCTGGCAGTAATATTCATGGGTCTTAAGACTGTTTTAATACTGTACACTCTGCAATCAAAGTTCATGGATGTTAACAATGAGTTAATACTGTGCTGTTGTTCAGAAGTGCCTGCACTGTGCATGTATACTCGGGCAGTAATGTTCATGGTTCTTAATACTGTACTGTTGTTCAGAAGTGCCTGCACTGTGCATGTATACTCGGGCAGTAATGTTCATGGGTCTTAATACTGTGTTAATACTGTAGTGTTGTTCAGAAGTGCCAGCACTGTGCATGTATACTCTGGCAGTAATGTTCATGGGTGATAATACGGTGCTGTTTTGAAGTGCTGTCAGTGAGCATGTAAGTATAGTCTGCCAATACTGCTCAGGGCTGTTAGTACTGTTCTGCTGCTCTGAAGTACCAGTACTGTTCCTTTAAAATCTTGCTACCCTTTCTAAGAGTGCCAGAACTGCACCAGGAGAGTCTGGCAGTGATGCCAAGTGGCAGCACTGTCCATTAAAGTCTGGGATTCCTGTGTACCAGTTTAATTAAGAAACGTCACTGCCGTGTCATGACAGCTCTGCTAGTGACGGGTTGACGCGTCAGTGCTGTGGCGCTGAACGTGTAGCAGGCCAGGTTTGAAGTGACTGCACAATCTGTGGCTGGTGACTAGTGCTTGTAAAGCCCCAGTATCTGAGCGCCTGAGAACCCTGCTGCAGCCCAGAGGTACATTTGGTAGCCTTGCACACAGGTATAGATACTGTTTGGTGGGGGAGAATGGAAGTGGACGGCAGGAAAGGAATTGAATAGGTTTTTGAATTCCAGCGTTAATTTAATGTATTTCATTAGTAACAGTTTTATATAGCGCGAACAAAACCAAATGGGCGATAGAGTGCTTTACATGAGAATAGATTTGAATATTAAGAAAAGTTTGGTTTTGTTACCTAAGCGCAGTTTCATCTGATTTCATTGTACATAGAGCCAAATGCAGGATTCTCAAACCGAGGTCTCTCTTTGTTTTGACGGAGTAATTGTTTTGACAACTCTCCAGTACATGAGCTTCTCCATTTCCGGACATCCGGAGTCTTCCCTGCCTGGTGACATCATAGATAATATGAGAATTCCATTTAGTGAGTAGGGATCTGCCGGTCATCGTCAATGGCGCTTATATATCGAGACTTCCCAACTGTGGGATAAGTGTCATGATGTGAGAGAAGGCGGGTCTAAGTGGCATAGTGTCCGTGGAGGGTGGCGGGACCTTGAGCCAACTACTCTTACGTGACTTCAGGGGGTGGGGTCCTGGAGAGGGGCGGGACCTTGTGCCATGCCCAGGCCTCCACTCCCCCCCAAAAAGACCCAAAATAAAGCTGCCAGAGGCAGCCGCTATGTCCTGAGGAGTTTGCTATCCTCCTCAGGGGAATCCGCTGCATCCCGCCTCCAAACACGAGCTGGAGACTACTTTGAGCCAGGATTTCCAGCTCACAGTCTCCAAACGTGTGATATCAGCTTCTCACTACGAGATCGTGTGAGCAGTTAAATATTGTAAGCACCGTGCTTATTGGTAGGTCTGTATTTCATGTACATGACGCATAAGTGCATTTCACGTCTCCTGGCGTTGTAGTAAATATGGCCGTTAACTTCAACATAGCAAAAATGTGGTGTAAGAAACAGGAAGTTGGGAGAAGACCAACTCTCAAGTAAGAAGGGGTAAGGTGAAAGGCTCAGGTGCTGCTGGGCGACACATTTATCCAGTGGTTACACCTGTGACACTTGTGGGGTGAAAGGGGGTTTGAAATTGCTATTTGAAGGTGGGAGTTTAGAAATGTTGTTAGAAAATGATCCAACTAATGAAACCCAAAGCCAGTTAAATGCAAAAATAAAAAGTCAGTGCAGACTTTCTGTTCAACAGTGTTTGTACTGCCCTGGACAGAAGCATCACTTTTGGGCTGTTGTTTCATTAACATTCCAACAGTCTGAATCCGAAGCCCTTTTATTCAGCCAATAAACTGTGCTATTGTTCAAGAGCGCCATTAAGGCGCAAGTATAGTCTGGCAGTGATGTTAAGTCTTTGTGACAGTGATGTTTAGAAGTGTTTGTCGAAATCCAGGTACTTTTTTTTATTGCAGCAGACGAATAACAACCCTGTGGGGTACTTTATTTATCTGGTGCGATAAATAGCAGCTTTTACAAGACTGGGAAATAACACACCGATTTTGGTACGTACTGCACCAAGCTTGCGGGGTAAGGTAAATGCTGTACACTTTTACCCTGTTAAATTCTGGCAGGTAATTACTGGGTGAGGTAAATACCCCCCAACTCACAATCCTCACACCTGCACAAACAGGGGTTTATGCGAGGGTTGGAAAACATCGACGCACATAATCAGGGCCTAGGAGCCCTGATCAGAAGTATGAGCTCTGCATCCAAGGAAGTCTGGCAGTCCCCTAGAAGTGGGGATACCCGCAGTGCTTAATTTGTGCTTGTTGTTTCCGGTGCTGAGCACCGGCACTTATTTGTGAGGGTCGCGGCTTATTCTTATGCCTCAAGCATTTGCTGCGAGCAAAAGACGCATATGTGAAAGACGGAAGAAGGAAAAACTAAAAAGCGTCATAAAGGGAGAAAGTAGAAAGTTGCAGGATGAGCTGAAGGGGCAGGGGTGGCCGTAAACGGATTAAAGAGGCCCGAGATGGCTTCAGGATTACGCTGCCTCAGTATTCAGTGCTGGCAGATTTAATTACAGCAGCCTCGTGTTTAAGAGAAGGGCTTTGAGCATCGGCACCTCTTAATTTACAAATTAAGCACTGGATACCCGCATGTTAGAACCTCACTGTGAACCTCTAACGCATCCATCAGACACACCGACACACCACTGGTGAAATCAGAACAAATCTGTGGAGTGTGAGTAGCAGCACCCTACAATGCTACAAGGAATGCCGCAGTGGGTGGCCGCAGAGGGAATATGTGAGATGAAAGGAGGACGCATGGTCGCGACAGGGCCCTCGGGTGTGTATGGTTGCTGTAGTAGGCCCCACAAAGGACTGACACTTGTAAAGGTGACTTGGTTGTGATACAGTAGTTCCCATAAACGCACCACAGCATTCAAATGCATTTTTGTCATCTTTACAATTCGCTGTGGAGTGGAATATCCAGTCTCAGAATGGCCGCCACGTCCCATTGTTCTTGTTCGTGACTCAGAGGAGGGACGTCGGTGGTTTGTGTGTGTGCGCAAGTGCACGGGGGGAACTACTTTGTTCATTTTGTTACCAACATAGATTCCTGTACACATTGACCACTTCACTAGAAAAGTGCTTAATTTATATGTTAAAAAGGTTCATAGGTCCAACGTTTCTCTTGGGCCCTCTGCCAGCATTGAGGAATAGCAAGGCTACCTAGGCTTCATTCCACCTCACGCATCTTTCTTCCACCACCCTACACTTTGGATCTCTTTATGTCACTCTTGAGGCTTCCTGTTTATCCCCACTTTCTCCCTTTATCACTCTTTTCCTATCTGTCTCTTCTTTCTTTTGCCTTTTGCTGCCTTCCCTTTTCCGCTTCTTGCTCAAAGTCTGAAGAAGAAAGCAATCTGTCCCAGTTCAAGAAATGAGTCCCGGTTAGGGTGACCAGGTGTCTCAGATATGAGTGGACGGTCCCTGTTTCTCACCAGCTGTCCGGGAAGATTCCGTGAAATTTAGGTCACGTCTCAGTTTTTAGAGAGGGTCGCCTGAAAACGGCGGGTGGTGACTTTTTTGTTTTCCAAAAACGAGATAGTTAGCAGGTGTTATCGGAAAGCAATTTAATTAACAGAAATTATACTGGTTTTAAAAATTGCGTTTTATTTATGTATGTTCTTAGTGCCTCTTCTGTATGTCTATGCTGATGAGTGTTTTCATTCAGTGAGCTCGGTTGGAGTACAATTGTAGTCTTTCTTCTTTTTTTTGTGAAATTTCCATTTTTTTTACTTTAAAATTCTGGTCACCCTAGACCCGGTGACCTCATTCTGCAACTACCAGCACATATTAAGCACTGCATAATTGTTTGAGTGCTTCACTGTAACGCGCATGCTTTTCATAAGTATCGTACCTCTGATAAAACTAGGCCCGTGAACGTGTCTGCCGAAAATGGGATTTTCATACTTATACAAGTGGCCTGTAATATCTAACTGGAGTTTAACATGTTCTTGCTGAATCGTGTGGGGTGGGCGTTGTCGATTACAGTGGCTTTGTCACCGGATACAGTATGGTACCTTTATAGTCAAATATTATAATTGGATAGTGCAAAACACCTCCACCCAGTGAGATTTACAATAAATAATCCAGTAAGAGTCACTGATTGTAAGGAAAATGCTAGCAAGATGAACGAGCCTGAGCGACGCCCCCTCGGTGAACACTGCTGACACTTTCCCTTTATGTCCAAGTGCTTCTGGTAGGCCCTGCGCATTGTACGCGTCCGCTGGGAGTCTAAAGGCCTTTCTACTGTTTCTCTGCAGGTTACTCCAGGATTAACACCGATGAAGGCCCCGACAGCGACAACCCCGTGATGCAGACGCAGTAAGTTCAATTCCTTCTTAATTTTAGACTCTTCTAATACGCTATTTGACCGAAATCTGGTAGTAAGCGGCTAAGCCTCCTTTTCTGCCACTCCAGCTGACAATGGCCCTCCCCTTTCCCGCCATTGTCCACGCTCGCTGCCATTAGCAGCTCTGAAATGTGAAAACGCTTCTCATGCTTCGTGTGCAGTCCAGTATTTACCTCAGTGTGCGGCCGGAGTCGGGGACATTATCTGCCCTGCGATTGGCCGCCAGTGACGTCGGTGCATCGATACACTTTGGGACGTATTCAGAACGAGTGCGAAAATAGCCTTATAGGTACAAAAGGGAGCTTGAATACTTTAATAACATGTTTTGTGTATGCATTGAAACACCTCAGAGTGTGTTACTTTGGTATGATTGCCCTACTTCCGAGAATGTTCTGTCTGGAGGCCCAAAATGTACGGCTGTTTGGAAGCGAATACCCTGCAGAAATGCTAAAGCGGTTCCTCTGCAAGTGAACCATTAGAGACACTTTACTGCTGATGGTTTCAGCAGTACAAGATAAGTAGATTCTGTCTGCACAATCAGACGAGCAGCCCGCTAGTCGTAATCCTGCACTTATATGAAAGGTGAGCTGGTGGGTACGCATCGTTCAGTGTTCTCTCTGTACATGTACGTGATATGGTAACTCAGTGAGCGGAGCTCCCTCTAGAAACCACAAGCCACAGGTTCCAAACAGACCACAGCTGGTGCAGACATTCAAAATTATGCAATTAATTAAAAAAAGTTCAGTTAATTTGGTTGTCGATAACAGCAGCTAATTAAGCACACAAAGACAATTTAGATTGTGTCACAATTGGGTTCTAGGATTTTTTTTAGGTATCCATTTGTATTTATTGATCTTGCTTTTTTTTCTAATTGTATGTGTATTTATTTGTTTTTATTTGTATAAATTAGATTGCAACAAGAATTACCCCCTGTGTGCCTATACGTTGCCTGTGCTTGAAATAGTCATGCAGACTATGCCAAAATCCTAATAACAAACTATTAGTGTTCTTATGCAGGCACACATGCAGCTAATCAGCCTCTAGTGGGAGAATTATTTCCTTTATTAAACTCCCTTATGCTGTGAGTTTAAAAAGTTATTGGCCTACATTATTGACACCACGAGGAGCCTGTAGTGTTGCCGCAGGAAGTGGGTAAGACCACTTCCCTTGAGCGGAAGGGGTTATAGAGTATCTACCCCTGCAACAAGGCGCGATGTGGAGTGCACAAGGAATGATGCGGGGGAAGGTACAAATAGAGGTGGGGGACGCGGGAAAGTTGGACTGGGTGTGAGACAAGGAATAAAGTACTACTCACCCATCACCTGTATGTTGTGTTCTCACTGCGCCGCATGCCAGCGACACAACAGAGCCGATCAAAAGAAGTTCTACTGTCTGTTTAAAAAAATAAATACAGACAAACTGATTGTTGCATTTATGGGTAAAGATCGGTTAAATGTAAATCTAGGGGTCATACCTATAAATGAGCATTAGATTTTTTTCCCCTTCTTAGATGTGTGTGGCTGACGGTGGACAACAGAGCTCATTTTGTCAAATGTTTTGGCCCTGTTAGATTCACGACGGCAGGCCTTGTATTTCCGACAGCTGTAACAGCCAGATGGAAGAAGTGTCAACCAAGTTCTCTACTTAAATATCTGTTTCAGAATCACTGTTTCTTACCATGTCTCCCATATCCGCCAACATGTAGAATGCAGACTAACATTTATAGAAAAAGTACTGCATTTAGCTCAGTACTAAAGGCAGGATCGTCACCCAAAGCCAGTGTTAAGACAAATCATTCGGAAATTGGAAAGAGCAATTAGAAATTTATGATGAAAACAAAATGATTTGATATAAGAAATCAATCTTGTATAATGCATTAATGAAGGTGAATCACATCGGCAAGGGAAATTATTGGAGTTGAATGTAAGTGACAGTAACACAGACCAGGATTTAGAAACGTTGATTTGTAACACATGATAATAATCAACTGCCCATAGTTAGAAAAAGAGTGAATAGGTTATGGCATTTGATTAGACCCTGAGTTATTGCACAATCTGGTTATTACGTTCTCCAGGGTGGTGAACAGTGGTGATGTGGT
Source organism: Pleurodeles waltl (assembly GCF_031143425.1). Classification (NCBI taxonomy): domain Eukaryota; kingdom Metazoa; phylum Chordata; class Amphibia; order Caudata; family Salamandridae; genus Pleurodeles; species Pleurodeles waltl. Next base: position 1,315,462,110 of record NC_090440.1, read on the forward strand.
AACAAGCAGCTCTTCTGAAACTGACCCCTCATAACCCTACACACCATCAGTCCCTGTCCCCTCAAACCTGTATGTACACCTAAACTACTCATCCCTGAAACCTAAAAGCCCTTTCACCCCCAAACTCCCCAATCCCTTTACCATAAAATCACTCAATACCCTTAACTCCACCCATTCCTGAACCCTAAAAAAATCATTTTGTGCCCAAACCCCAGTTGTTACATACCCCTTAAAACACCTCAGCACACCCAAACTGCACCCACTCCTGAACACCCCCAAAATTACTGCCCTTAAACACCAGCCATCCATGACCCTTAAGAACTACCCATCACCCTAAACTACTCATCCTTGAATCCTAATAAGACATGTCCACATTCAAACTAAACCCATCCGTGAATCATTAAAACTCCTAACCACCATAAACTCCACCCATCCTGAACCCTAAAAAATTTCACCTCCCTAACTGCTACCCATAATTGAACCTTGAAAATATTCACCAGCCATAAACTTGGTCCATCAGTGAACCCTAAAACCCATCAACACCCTTACACTCCACCCATCCCTGAAATCTAAAAACATCTCACACACCTAAACACCACTCATCCGTGAACCCTAAAAAACTCTTACCACCCCTAGAGTACACCTATCTCTGAACCGTAAAACCCCTTTCTATGTCTGAATTCCAATTACGCCTGCCCCTAAAATCCCTCCTCAACCTAAATATTACCCATCTCTGAACCCAAAAAACCCACATTAGTCCTAAACTTCACCCAAGTGTAATGTAATTTAGGATTTTTCCTTAAATTATCTTTCCTTTAAAATGTTTCCTTTAACTATCATTTTATTTGTATTTCCTTAGAATTGTCTTTCCTTATTATTGGTTTTACATGAATTGGTTCCTTCCAATGTGGTTTCTCAGTTTTCGTTTTTAATTAATTCGCACACATGAGCTAAAACACAGTACGTTATAAAATCCTAAGTGCAACAATAGATCTAATTTACTGCACACCAATATCGAAAATCAATAGTTTATTACAAAAAAATAAGCTGGGTAAGCCAATATATGCGCTGGGTCCTGTGCCTGAATTATTGTTCCTTCTTTGCCCTACAAGCCCATACAAGTTGTAGCCTTTGAAAGTAACCTACTGAGTTGCAGAACGTCATTAGGGATGAAGTTGTAGTAGCTATCTATCTCCCTTTTCCTTGATTTTTGTCATTTTCATGGCATTCCATGGTTTTCTGAGGAGATGAGCTTACATAGGGGTGCAGCTTCGTGGGAGGGGCATTTGTCATGTTACATCCCCCTAATAAATGTATTTCCTAGGAAATAGTTGGGTACAGGTGCTTTAAGTTGGGTATGGTGAGCTGTCCATTGGATTTCACCAGGATTTTTTTCTTCCAAAACACAGGGGAAAAACAAACAAACAAGACACACACGCCCCCCCCCCCCATTTTCCTCTCTGCTTTTAAAGTCTTTAGAAATGTTGGTTATTTGACACAATATTGTATTTGCTCTCATTTACAACCTCTGCCAATCCACATCTGTCTCCCTTTTACACTCTTTACACTCTCATGTGCCTTGCTTGTTGTATAATGTATTTTAATATGATATGGCAGCGTGGTTGGGTTGCGCACCGCCCCTCAGTCTTACTGACCAGGCTATGCCCTGGGGCATACATTGTAAATGGAAAAGCTTTGAGTACCACCCTGTGATTTTTTGTTGTAAAAGTGTGAGTTCGGAATGCTGCTGCACCTTCGTTTTCGTCCAGAAATCCGCCAAAAACCCTGACCTGAAATGCCACTTAGCAGTGAAAGAACCTGTGTTGCTTTGCGGAATGGCCTACGTTTCTGGCAGAAGAGGTCCAAGGAGCGCCATGAACACATGAGCCCAATTCCCAGAAGGGGGGAGGTGGGGGGTGGGGGGGCACAGCACACTGAAGACCTTATCCCCTGGCAAATCCCCGCCTCTTGGTTTGTAGATGGAGGGGGGCGTGGCGGTTCGGTGGCAGATCATACAGAGGATTTTTCAGGACAAAGAGAACTAACTGGAGGTGGGGGAGTGGAGGTGAGAGAAAAGAGCATGATAATAGCATTCCCAGATAGTATAGGGGTGGACTATGCTTCAGATTGCAGTACAGGATCTTGAAGCACTTTCACAAAGGAAAGTAGGCCGTAATTTTCTACTGCACTGTGGCATTGTGTAAATGTTAATTTATATATATATCAATTATTTCTAATGCTTATTCTAGTTAAAATTCATTTCTTTATTGCACAGTTCCTAAAAAGCATTACAAATCAACATAAAAGCACACAATCGAGTACTACACAAGAAAAAACAGTGCAGTAAAATGCTGGTTAATAAAACATCAGTTAAGTAGAATTCGTTTCTGAGCCATCTCTTCAAAGAATTTACTGAATTGGTTTGACACATTTCAGTATCAGCCCTTAAAAGAGTATTGACAGTTACTCTGTGGATTTGGTTCTTTCTATACATTTATATCCCTGGAAACCTCTTTAATTTAGTTAACATAATAGATAATAACTTTACCGAACGAGTCAACCCTGTGGCAAGAAACCAGAGAATCAAATTTACTTCTCCTGGTTCCACTGGTGACAAAATTAGCCACTCAAATTTTGAGCTTCGGTGGGTGTTATTTGTACCTGTGCATTGTGGTTCCATTCTTCTTTACAATGCTTTTGAATCCCTAAAAATGTGCATACTGATCGGGGTGCTTGATTTCATGTACGGAAAATTGCTAAAGTGATTTGGAATGCTGTGTGCCAAAAATACCAAGATGGGAGCTAATTTCTACTGCCTGACCGACGTCTGTGTTTGTCGATCTGTCGGTTTTTGAATTCTGACAATAAATTATCTACTTATGTGATTTGAAGGGTAAGGCTGTCTAACCTCCCTGACTGCACCACTCTTGAACCGTGGTCTTTGCATTCATTAGTTGTTAAATATATGCCAAGTGTCTACTTATATGTTATGTTTATTTATTTGTGGTTTCTTGGGTAGTTCTTCCATGCTATACTAAGCTTTGCATTATGTAGCATAACATCCACTGTTCCCAACAGCACATTGACGGTGTTTGGAGATTATAAAGCCTGGTGATAGGTTAGTCCAAAAGGAGGCTCTTGCCATTGGTGGATTAGGTTTTGTGACCTGTTTCAAACCCGTTGTGTGTGCTCCCTTACTCTAATTGTGCTGTCTGATCCAGAAAGTCTAGTGTGCGTAAATCTTGCTCCTAATGTTTGAGGATGTGTAGGTAGGTGCCTGTTAGCCTTCGTGTTCATCTTGTGTTTGAAGCCCATCTAACCCCAAGCTTGTAGTTACGAGCTGTTAGCAACAAACAAGGGGATTGGCTTTTCAAGTCGTAGTAATCACAGCAACAGGCAGAGATGAGAGATGCTTGTTGTGTTCTGGTTGTCACTGGGGTGTGTCGTGTGTGTCGGTGTCTTCAAATTCATGAAGCAGCTCTTGCTGATGTATGGTGGTGATATTAGGTGGGGATGTCTTCCCACATGGTCTTTAAGTCGGGCGGTCCCGCCCACGATCTCAGAAGACTGGCACAGTGATGTTACTCTATGCGTGTCTGTTTCACTTGTGTTAACTTATGGACCAGATAAACATTGTCTCTCACTGGGTAGGTGGGTGCATCGAGCATTGTTAGTTTGTGTGCCATAGTGGTCATCTTGTTGATTGCCATTCACTAGTGATTTATAAGGTTTTGTCTTCGAATTTTGTCCGGCTGTGTTTGGGGAATCTTTGTGGACGTGTATTTTGGGGGTGCTTTTGTTATTAGGCCTTTCTTTTTTACATTTTCAGTTACGTTTTTGTATACGTGGATGTGCTTGACTGACATTGTGTTCATGTGTTAGGTTATGTTTTTTGTCTCTTGTTTGTGATTCCTTTGGTGTTTATATTTTACATTTATGTTTTGCATGCATGTGAGATTGGGGTGATTAGTGCCTGCGGTAAATAAGTGTTGCTTTTATAACTGTGTTTGTATCGGTTTGCTGATTTGGATCTGCATTCGAGTAATAGTGTCTGTTGTGTTTTTTATGCTTACCTATATGTGTGTGGATTATTGGAATGTGGGGTTTCCGAAGGAAATATATCCAGTTTATGGCTGCTGAAAGAATTATGTTCTTTTACTCTAATAGGATCTTTTGCTTACTGTAGCTAAGTTCTCGCTGTGAAATGCTAAATTGGCTTTTGTGTAAATGTTTGGCTTGTACAAAGAGCGACCCGGCTTTTACAAATCGGTTTTTAGTTTAATAAGATGAAACCAATTAACCAGGAACGCTGCTGCCAACATACTTTACAAGCCCAGTACATAACAATGTATTGCTCTGCCAGGACATTTCATTATTACTGTCGATGGGCCTTTTTCTGGGGTGGGGTTGGGGGGGGAGGTCAAGTTACCAGCGTTCGACTAGAATATATTATTCTGCAGGATTCCTGGCTCTGTGTTATCGATCCAATCTTGCCTGTTAACCGGGCTAGCTGTTTGTTCAAGATGCTCAGCACTGATAGTGTCTGGGCTCTTGAGCAGAAAACGTCTTGACTTACTGTTGATAAACCATTTAGTTTGCAAAACAAGAAACTGAAAATCAACTCGAGCTGTAAAGGCAAGTAACAATGGTTGCCAAGCGATGGAGAAATAAGTCACTCACCCTCTCTTCTTTCTTGCTCCCTCTCACCTTATTTCACATTTTCTATCCCCTTTTCTCCCCTCACTATAATCTCTGATTCTTCAATTCAACATAATCAATGTGTATTTCCTTTTCTTTTCCTTTCCTCTCGTTCTCGTTCTCTTTCCCATTTTCCCCATTTTCACTTTCCTTTCGCCCTGCCACGTCGCTTGTTCTACTTTCTTTCAAGTCCTTTACTTCCTTCCATCTTTTGCCCTGTCTTTTTCTGCTTTCATTCTTCCTCCAATTCCTTCCCATCATTTGTACTAATTGTTTCGCGTCTTTGTGATTATTTTTTTTCCTTCTCCGTGTTTTTCCTTATTCCACTCTGACTCCTTTTCTTCTTTCCTTACCTCAGTTTAGTTTCCTGTAGCTTTTCTCTCCCTGATAACTTTATCCCCATCTCCTTTTTCCTCCCCTCTACAGTGGGTAGAGATACATAGACGGTGGAAGAAGCATGAAAAAGGGCAGGAGAAAGGTTGTGAGAGAGAAAGATCAGTAAAAGCAAGAACAAATGAGAGAGAAATGTCACTTTATCATGAAGCTCCTTGGAAGGGGTGGATTCCATGCATTAAAGCTTCTCTGTAATCCATGAATTTAGAAAGAATGAAAGGATGAACAGATAATAAATTATAGGGCAGTGGTGTAGAGTAGATTGGCATAGAGTGCATGGACATAGTGTAGAGTGGTACAGGGTAGGGTAGAGAGGCATAGCGTGAAGTGGTGCAGAGTGCAGAGGCGTGAAGTTTTGCAGAGTACAGTGCATTGGTTTGGAGCGGTACAGAGTAGTGTACAGTGAATATTCATGGTGTGGTAGCAACACACTGCCGTTACAGGCAACACATTTTCAATTGAAATGACAATTATATTTTCACAGACATACAGCTTTACTAATAAAACTATACAGCGCACAGACGAAAATATGTGGAAATTGCATCACCTAGTTTAATGATTCACTTTGATCATATTAAAGAATTTGTTTCCAGCACACTTTAGAAATACCAAAAATGTGCTTCATTGTACATTCATTATTCTGAAATATTACACAGTTCATCTAAATGTTGTAATATGTGAAAAAAAACATCTTTCCTACACCCAGTATTCTGCAAGATTGTCACATAAATCCTTCTACTTTGAAGTCCGAGAAAGAAAAGTAAACCAGCGCCTTTAGAAGACAGCACCTGACATTTGACCTCGGTCAATGAATGCACAACAAATTTGAGATAAGAACAAGATTTAAAGGCCTGTAAACAGAAAGTGAGTTTGTGGAAGAATACATACAATATGCTTTAGGCAACGGGAGGGACAAACTGATCCTGGACAGCCTAAAGCAAATAAAGCCAGCAAATGAAAAGCCAGAAAGTGAGTTACAAACCACAAAGCCAATGGTAATCAGCGAGTGGGATGCATACCGGTGTCAACTTTCTCAAAGTCCCCAAGATGTCTTCAGAAAACCAGGCAGCGGTGCTGTCTGGTAGGCTGCAACCTAAAACAGACTGTGAAAACAGCTCTGCTATTGGCTCACAGCTTTTCAGATTGACCCAGAATGAGACACAATGTCAGGATTGGGTGTTGAACATGTCCATATTTAAACAAGACCTAAAATGAAAGCTGGTAAAAATCGGTGAAAGTATGTTGGGGTTCATTCAAAAATCTAATGGGAAAAGAATAATTTCTCAGTAAAAGATGTTTCCATGGTGCCATTTCACTTATTTGTGCCTATGCCTCAATTGTTCTCTGCACTGTGTTAGGGTTAACTTTGGACAAAACAAAGACTGCAAATCAAGCGGTCTATTTTAAGCATGTAAGAATCATTTCTAAAGGAAAGTACATCAAAGAGCAAGCCAGCATGTTCACACTGCTGCCAGATGCAGGCGTGATGAGAGCTGGCCTTGAAAGTCTTCAAAGCAATGCTTGTAAGAAAAATTCACAGCTGTCCCTTGTATTTTTTTTGTACACACGTTTAACTCGAGTAAATACGGATCATTGAGTTTAGGTATTTCGTTTATCTTTTTGTGTTTTCCCTATGCTTAAGCTTTTTGGGTCATTGTTGTACTCGGGTTAGTAGTTTCAGTAGCAAATGTCACACAGACAGCAGTTCAGTAAACTGAGCTTGTATTGCACAAGACTTTTGTAGACAACGGCTTATCTAGATGGCCCCAACAACACTTTGGAAAACTATCTCACATAATGTTTCTACAGTGCCTACCTCAGTTAAAATTTCATGCAGAGAACCTCCCAAGCCTAAAACTTGTAATTTTTGCAAAGATTACACATATTGGGCATTGATTGAATTATGCGATTTCTCCCACTCCTATGTCACTATAAAGTTGCAAGTTAGAAGGGGTTTTATCTAAAGCCTCATGATAAGACTGATTTCAAGTACCTGTGTTTATCAAATGTAAAGGTAGCCACAAGCACCATCAATATATCATGCCATTCAGATAAAATACAAGGATTTTCAGAGCACCTGTAAAAATTATAGTTTGCCATTAAAACACTTTCTTTCACCTAGCAGCAAGCCTGTTTTTTATGTAATATATGCCACACTCGGGGAAAGCGCGAATCATCGAAGCAATCCGGAGGGGGCAGGAGCCCAAAACCCAGCGTCCAATTAGAAGGGCAGGAGCCCTTTAAATTCTCATCGCGCTCCCGCCGTCGCGGGAAAGCGCGAATCATCGAAGCAATCCGGAGGGGGCAGGAGCCCAAAACCCAGCGTCCAATTAGAAGGGCAGGAGCCCTTTAAATTCTCATCGCGCTCCCGCCGTCGCGGGAAAGCGCGAATCATCGAAGCAATCCGGAGGGGGCAGGAGCCCAAAACCCAGCGTCCAATTAGAAGGGCAGGAGCCCTTTAAATTCTCATCGCGCTCCCGCCGCGCGGGACGCGCGCGGGCGGCGCCCGGGCGAAGGCCGGGCCAAGGGCGGGCCCGTCCTTGCCCGTCATTGCCAGGAAGAGCCAGGGCAGGGCCACCCCCCGGACATTTTGTAACAGGTAAAGGCTGCCTGAGGGAAGCACCATATGGTGCTGTGGGTGGAGTGAGGCACCCTGAAAGATCTTCATCAGTCCGGAACTCCAACGCCCTAAACAGGTTCCACAGATACAGGACTTGGGCAGTGGCTGACAACTATCTACCCACCCGGACACTTCCTCAAACAGAGGTGATCAGCCCTTCATGCCCCTTAGATATCTCAGCACTCCCTAACACAAACTTCAGCAAAGCTAAACAGGGTGAGGAAAAGAGAAAGAGAGGGAGAGTGCTCACAGGAAAAAGATTGCAAAACTTTTGAACAGGATCTGAGTGTCCTACCAAAACAAGATGGGTAGACGAAAGGGAGGGATACCTTTGGAAGAGGCAGGCAATAATAAGACCTTAGACGGCTTCCTCCAAAAAGCGGTAGGGGCACTAGAAAAAGAAATTGAACTGGTCGAGCGCCGTCTAACTGCTCCCCCATCCTTCTTTTCACCAGCTTCACAGCCCCCCTCTGCAGAACCACCAGCACCAACCACCCTCACAATCCAAACACTCAACGCAGAACCCTTGGACAGAACCATACATTCTTCGGGATCTACCCAGCCTATGTCAATCAGGCCTACACCCTCCCCAAATCATGGCACAAAGGGCAAAAGGAAACGGGGGGAGACGAATCTAAAGAACAAACGGGCCCGTGTCCTGGACCCCTCTGTCCATACTGTTTCTACCAGACCTAAGGATCATATACCTGCCCAAACCACCAACTATGGCAATCTGGATATTACTTCTATCACAGACTTTATTAAAGATGAGCTTCTAAAACAACTACATCCTATAACAATCCGTCTATTAGCCATCGAGGAGAAACTCGATGCCCTCATTAAACCCAGCCAGCCAATCCCCCCTTCCCCATCGGGCTTGCACTGCTTGCGACAACTCCCTATCCTTGGCCCCCCTGTCAATGATGCCAGTAGCCCCCTTCTCAAACCACCTACGGTTCACAAGCCAAAACCACCTTGCTCTGACACACTACATCAACTAGCGAAGCTTTCTACACCTAGTCTGGCTAATCTCCCTAAAACGTGGTACACAAAGAGCGATTCCTCTTACCTAAGGCGGACTGGTGAAATTGCCCCTTCCACAAACACGGGCGCCAAACCCCATAGAACCCACCCAAATATCCCAGTAGATCGGATGCGCAGGGACTCAGGAATCAACATGGGAACTTTACATCTACCTCCAGAAGCCTGCCCCTACGTGCTTGTTATTACGAATGTCCCTAAGCTCAAGTCCATCATCCCCGAATCATTCACAGAACTAAAAAACAAGGTTATTCATTGGTTGCATAAACATGCTAGATTCGCATTCCATATGATACCCTCAATATTAATGGTGAGGAGGGTGGGTTGGGTGGGTCCACTAAAAAAACCCTGGTACTGGGGACTGTATTGTTATTAACTTTAATGCGCCCTCCCTCGTCGATCAGCTTTCCCTAAATGCATGCCATCTCAACCCCCTAGGGGGGGCCACTTCACTTTGCAGGCTTCAGGCCTTTTACCCCCATAAACCTGCACCAGGTTTCAAGGGGGTGACAATGACATCCAGAGATTTTCCTAGGGCTCAGATGCCAACTGATTTCCAGCCAAGTTGCAATCCTGCCTCGCCCACACTCTCCGAAAACGATTGACTATCACACATGACTTTTCTTAATTCCCGAGGTTCAAGCAACTGGAACAAAACCTATCCTATAGCTGGGAAAAATGAAACTCATAAAACAGGGCAAATCAACTGTGGGGCCGAATATACTCCCATTAGCAACACTAGTGAGTCTACTCTAACCCCCGCTCTCGCCCAGTCAGACTATCTTAAATCTTCTGAAATTCATATCGAGGGAACAGATAAGGAGCGCTGGGTGATTGAGATTAATTTAGCAACAGACCCACTAGATCACAGCAAACCCGCAAACCCACCTCTACTCCAGGTTTCTGATTGGCTTAGACCACCCCCTGTCCCAGATGGGGCTGGAAGCACCCTAGACACGACCGAGAAGGGCATATTGCTTCCCCACGGTACCCTAGCCCCGAGAGAGAATCCCGTGGCTGAAGCTCCCCATAACAAACCAGATGGCTTAGATACCATCCTCAGTTGGAACATTGCCGGATTGGAGAGTAAAATGAACAACCCTGAATGGGGAAAATTCATAGACAAACATAAAATATGTCTCTTCCAAGAAACATGGGCGCTGGAGCCTAAATATAGAATCGGTTACAAAAGTTACTGGGTTCCAGCAAATAAGGCGAATTCAGGGAGACCCTCAGGTGGCCTGCTAATATGGCTCAGCTGTTCTCTCAAATGCCAAATTGAACCAATTGACTTGGGCTGCCCTGATCTAATGGGTTTATCAATACCATCCCTTAGAGAGAAACCACTTTTAATAATTAACATCTATAATAGGAGCCTGGGCAATAAATATGAGTCCAACGCACTGACTATTTTAGACAATTTTCTCACCGATAAATCACCCACTCATTTTATTCTTATTGCCGGAGATTTCAACACCACTTTTGAACCCTACTCACTGGCCCAGGAACTATATAAAGATGAAGATGCTCATTGGGGCATCCCCCAGCTGGTGTCAAGCAAAAGACCTAAAATCAACAGACTATCGTACCAGCTCATGGACATTACATTGGCACACGGTCTCCGGGCTTGCAATGGCCGCTCCCGTTCGGATCTTAACCTTCACCCCACATTTAAACGTGGGTTGCAGAAGAGCCAGATTGATTACATCTTGCTCGACATCCGCCTTTGGGGTCACATGGTCGATATGAACATCACAGAACATGAGGAAAGCGACCATGAACCATTGATTTTATCACTCAGGAACCTACTACCCCTACTTGAAGCCTCCTGCCCCAAGTCCTATAGTCAGCAGCTCGCACTGACCAACAACAGGCGAAATGTTAGATGGAAATCCCTGAACACTGACATAACCACTTTGGCAAAAGTGTACTGGCAGCTGGCGGATCATATGGAATATATACTTCAACCCACGAAAGATAGTGGTGGGCTTATAGCAGCCCACACACTGTTTTTTAACTCTTTAAAAACTCTACTTACTAAAGAGTCGGCAACAGAGCCTAAACAGAACTCTAACGCAAGATGGTTCAACACTGCATGCAGAGAAGCACAGCATAAGTTACTGAGAGCCCTAAGAGGGGGCCAGATGGATTATATAAGGGAAGCTAGAAAAGACTACAAAAAGGAACAAGGTAGAGCCCGTAGGGAATGGGATGAATCAAGATGGGTCCTCCTCCTGGAATCTGCTAAAACAAACAACACCACGAAATTTTGGAAATTGGTAGCTGATGCCAGCAATGAACCACACCGTTCGCCTGGTGCCTCAATACTCCCTGCAGAATGGTCCGACCATTTTTCCCAATTATACCTGGGGACCACCGATGCTGCTTCCCGGGATCTGATCCATATCATGACCTCCGAGACCCCCAAAATTGAATTCACTTTGGCAGATACCAAGGCTGCGATTATCTCAATGAAATGGGGAAAGGCCCCCGGCCTTGATAAAATACCAGGAGACCTTTACAAGTCAAATCCAGATGTATGGGCCCCATACCTAAACCTCATCTCAAACGAGATAGCTGCTGGAGCACCTGTTCTGAGCTCCTGGTTGGGAGCAGAGATAGTCCCCATTTTTAAGAAAGGCGACCCCTCTAACCCTGCCAACTATCGCCCAATCTCCTTACTCGACAACTTCCAAAAAATCTTTGCAAAGCAAATTTTGTCCTGTCTAGAAGACTGGATTTTAGAAACAAACGCCATCTCTGACCTACAAGCAGGGTTCAGACCAGCAGTCAGTACTATAGATCAGGTACTAAGATTTTTAACAATAAAATGGAAAACTGTAGAAATAGGAAGGGGTAACCTTTACGTAGTTTTTATTGATCTCAGAGCCGCGTTCGACCTGGTCCCCAGAAACCAGTTATGGCTGACGCTAGCCAATATGGGTGTCCCGCACGGCCTTCTGAAACTTATTACCCGCCTACATGAAAATACCTACGCCCAAATCAGGAACGGCAAGAAGGGTGATCTCACAGAACCAGTGGCTATTGATAGGGGAGTTAGACAGGGGTGCGTCCTGGCCCCAACTCTCTTCCTATTATACATAAACAACTGCATCAAGTACTTAGCAAACTGCACAAATGATTCTCCCAAGCAGGCTGGAACCAAAGTCCCCTGCCTACTCTACGCAGATGACACTATTCTTTTGTCTAAATCACCCATGGGAATTCAAAACTTGGTAAATCAGTTTGGTGTTTACTGCAGAAATTATGGATTAGACATAAACCATAAGAAAACCAAACTTATGATATACAGCGCCCCGAACAAGAAGCTCAGCGCAAACATAAAGATGGATCTGACTCCCCTGGAGAGAGTAATGGAATATGACTACTTGGGCATTAGACTATCCGACAAGGGCAGCTGGGAGCCAGCCATAAGGAAAGGGGCACTAACAATTAGCCAAAGATGTGGAGTAATAGGACGCAAAGCTAGCACTGCCACAAGCCCCCCTCTGATCCTTATCTCTGAAATATATAAAGCACAAATCCGTGCTGCGGCCCTATATGGAGCAGAACTTTGGGGATCACATAGACAGATGGATACTCTCCAAACCAAAGAAAACAACTTCCTCAGACACATATCTAGACTGGGGAGGGGCACGCCAATGCTCCCCCTCAGACTGGACCTGGGCTTAAATAGTATCAAAGACATAGCATATCTAAGACCACTCCTGTATTGGGTTAGACTATGGAAAACAGACGAACTTGAACCCTACAGGGCAGCAGTTAAAGAACTATTACCACCTCATCACGGATGGGAAAAGGTACGGTGGCTCAGGGAGATGAAAGCGGCATGGACCAAACTGAGTCTATCCCAGTACTGGGAGAACCCCGAGATGATTCCTGGCAGTGCTAAACGCCTGATCAAAGAACATTATTGGGCAAAAATCAACGAAGAATCTCTCTGTTCACATGTGTCAGGTCGGCTGACAGCTGAATTCCTGCTGGTCAAACACGTTCCCTTCCCTGAAAGCTCCCTGGATCTACCCATACCAGCCCGTGCTCGCTCTCTACTACTCCAGCTCAGGTACGGGACATTGGCGGTTAATAGCTACACGGCTGGTTGGTCGACTAACAGTTCCCCATCGGACAAATGCATAAATTGCCATTTATGCAAGGAAACAGCTGAACACATCCTATTTTTCTGCCCTCTGTACAAAGGCCCCCGAGGGAAGTGGATTATTCCCTTGTGCAGAACACTCCAACCACTATCCCGCAACAGTCTATTCAGAATATGTAAATACGACACTTCCATACTGATAATCAGCGCTGTTTCTAAATATCTGGCAGCAGCATGGAAAATTCGTAATAGGACTATTCTAGATTTTAACTCACTGTTTGAAGAGTTGTCTTGAAAACAGTAAATCAGCATCCTGTTATATCAGCCTTGGGCTCTAATTGTAAACCGCGACTTATTGAGCACAAAAAACCGTATCTCTGAATAAGTGCTATATTGAGTTATTTTAACCAAAGTGTTTTATAAATTTAAAATTATACTTAATTTTATAATTGTCAAGATGCAATTTATTGGATTAATTAACCCAAAAGAACTAATTAACCTAGAGCATCATCTACCACTGTCTGACTTCTTAAATTTTTTAATCAGTTTTACTGCCTGGAGTTTCAATGTCTGATTTTATATAGAGATGTGCCACACAACAGCTTTTACGTTATCATTATTCTACTGTTCAGGGTTATGTACAGGGTAAGATCCAGAGACTATTCCGAGCACCTCTTTCACCCCTCCTATTTATGTAATCTTTCTCAGGCAGCTACTGGACCACTACTTTTTTTTTTTTTTTACTATTGTTCCTTTTATTGTGTACTGGTCTATGGTTTTTATCTTTCTGTACGTATGTATATATTTTTTAAATCTTTTAAATGGCCCAAATTTGGACCGAATAAACTATTGATTGATTGATATGCCACACTCGTACCATCTTATGGCCATTTGTTGCGACACTAAGTCAGATGCCTGAACTAATAATAATGCAGCAATAGCCCCAACACCACTTTATAAGAACTTGTAGACCCGTAACTCTGAATCAGCTAAGTAGATGTAATTTCAGTCAGTATGACGCCTGTGAGTGAGGGAGATGGTCCATAAGAAATACCTGGATGTAAAAAAAAATGTGTCTCTTGGTGAGCCCAACAAAAAAATTGTTGTGTAACCTAGATTGGTTCATTCGTCAGGCGGCAACAAAATGTTGTTACAAAATCCAAGTACATACAAATGGGTGGCGCATGCATGAGGTTACAGGCCTCCTAGAGGATAGGGTGAGTTTGTTGGTATTTCAGTTGTGTTATAAGGGAAGAGGTATGGCCTGATGATTTAAGGCATGTATAGGCTGTGCGTTCAGTTATTTACTCTCATATTATATTTTTTGCTGTGCTTTGGGTCACTCGGCTATGCTTGCCTAAGTTATACACCTCAGGCCAGGACAACACTCGTCTACAAGACATTGGGTCAGTATTGTCATAATTTTTTTACCAAGTCTACATGGATTTAAACAGGCCAGTATTGTCCCTTTTTTGTTAAAAAGTGGTACTTTTAATGGAACGCTACTGATTTTTGGTTTGGTGGTGTGGTGCCATCAGATATGTGTGCTTTGGCACTTTTCCAGAGTAGCAGGAGATGGATGGCCACAAAAGAAGATTTTCAATATGTTTACATGTTAAACAAGCATTTACAATGCAATAGGTCTTGCATTTTCTTGAGTTAGAGCTATTGGCATTGTGAATTCCTAGCTGGACTTTTCTTGCCACATAAATTGGTCAACACTGCCCAATAATTTATTTGTTTCCTACCATATAATTCCAGTCACCCAGTATTTAAATAAAGCACTTCCATTTACCTTCTTCCTCTATCTTAAAACATATACATTTATCATATAAACCTTTATCAGAAATAATTGTTTGGCATTAGCGTATAATGCTCAAAACAGCATAACAAAAATATAATTTGGGACAGATTGGAGGGTGAAAGGAAAGAGGGAGTCAGGAGTAAAGACGGAGAGGACAAGTGGCGTAGTAACAATGTCATGGGCCATGGAGTAAGAATGGAAATGGTTGACTGCTATTTCGGTAGGCAAATACAGCAGTAATTAGAGTTGCGTGAGGTCCGTAAGTCTCTGGGCCCCAGTGCCACTGCTCCATTTATAAATAGTCCTCAGAAGAGAAAGCAGATGGGGCAGAAAAAGAGAAGTGAAAGGAATAAAACATACAAAAGGAAGAAAGAGAAGGGACTGCAAAGAAATTGAAGAAAGAAGGGAAACAAAAGAACGAGAAAATAAAAACACAACTAAGAGAAGAAAAAGAGCAAACATGTGAGAGAAAAGAAAAAGGGAAGGAAGCTAGGGAATGAAAGATGAAGAGAAAAAAATAATGAAATAAGTGTAAAAAGAAAGAGAAAAATGAACATTAGAGAAAAAGAGAGATGGTGAGAGAAACAAGCAGCGAAAAAACCAGGGCATGTAACACATTTCCCACGGACCCAGACTGTGAAAACCACTTTGAAACTTGGGGTTCGGACAGGTAGCTTGTGGCTTCTACATATAGACAGGAGAAAGAGGGATTTATAGTAAATGTGAATTGACAGATAAAGATAAGAAAATCGCCAGAGAAAGGAAGGAACAAAGATCTAAAAAAAAGTGAAAGGACGCATACCGAGTCAAAGGAAAGAGCAAATAAAAAGACAAAGAATAAAGGGTAGATTAAAAAGATAGTGAAAGAATGAATGCCTGATGAAGATAAAAAAGGTACAAAACAATGAAAGAAATAACCAAGTTTTTGCTAGTTTGAAAGAGGAGGTAGCAAGAGGAAGGGGGTTAAAAAATAAAATAAAAGGGAGAGGAGTAGAAATAAAAAGTTGAAAGAAAGAGCGCAACTGTTCACATGTGGATTTTAAGAGCTGGAAAGAGAGAAGTGGGGGAGAAAGAAAACACTGAGGGTAAACAGAGTAAAGGAAAGCATGGAGCGAGATAGGTGAAACAGACCCTCCCAAATAAAGATGGCAGCTAAGAATAGATTTAATTGGCTCCCCTACGTCCTCAAACAGAAGTCACAGTGTGGAACAGCAGGGGACACTGCAAAACAGCAGGAGGTGCATTAGCAGTCTTGTATGTGAACCCCAATACAGCAGTATTGGGGCCCTTAAAATTAGGATTGTCCTGGTCAAGTGCTGGAATAACAGAAAGGCAGTGGGTGAGGAATGGGAAACGGAGCACTGTGTAACTTGTGTTATTGGAATAATGGGGCACTGCAGGTTAGTCTTGAGGTGCACTGACAGCGTTGATTGTGGACTGCAGTACTGGAATAGTAACAGGCACACAAGGTCAGAAGTGAGGTATGTTAATGAAGCTATGTGTAGAACCTAGTATTGGGGTGGTCTTAGCATGGGAGTAACAGTGCCTCTGAACCACAGAAACAAGGTGTCCTGGAGGGGGTGTGTGTGTGTGTGTGTGTGTGTGTGAGAGAGAGCCTTAGTACTGAGAAGAAATGTGCATGAATGTTAGAATTGATGGATTCTGGTGGAGCTGTGGTGGTTCCCATCAACAATGGCATTGGATGTTACACTTGAGGTGCACTGGCTGAGCTGTGTTTTCCTCTTCTGGGTCCAGTATTGGCTTGGCAGTGGGACTGAATATTAGAATTGAGTTGCTGTAATGGAACTGTATGTGAGCGGGGTCCCAGTACAGGAAAGGAATTGACCTTGCTGGGGGTAGAACTGAGGTGCACTGATGGAGCTGCGCCCAAGGTCCCAGTACTGGAACAGCAGAGTGTATGGATTGTAGGAACTGAGGTGCTCTGGCAGACAGCATGTGTGGGGTTCTGGTACAGGCATGGCTGAGGGGCTTTGGAGTGTGTGAACTTAGGTGCACTGATGGAGCTGCGTCTTAGGTCCCAGTCCTAGAACAGCAGAGTGTACCGACTGTAAGAACTGAGGTGCTCTGGCAGACCGCGTGTGTGGGGTTCCTGACACTGGCACGGCAGAGGGCTTGGAGTATGTGAACTGAGGTGCACTGATGGAACTGCGAGTTGGACCCAGTATGGAGCAGAAGTGGGCACTGTCTCTATAGATTGCGTAACCCTGGTAGAGCTGGGTGCCTAGGCTATCAGCAATTACAAGTAATCCACCGCCCTTGCTCTCAGCACCTAGGACCACAGGCAGGCACACTTGGTAAAGAAAATCCAAGCAAAGGATGGGCGTGAGCCAGGCAGCTGAGAGAGTTTGCAGAGAGCCCACAAAGACCAAATGTGACCAAGATAACAGCCTGATTTATAGCCTTAACAGCTAAGCTCAGAGCAAGAATGCTCTGCAAATGAAAAAGGAAGCTTCCCTGGACAAGAGCAGGAAACAAAGTAAAAAAAAAAAAAAAGTCCCCTACAGACAAGATAAACAGGACAAAGCGTAATCATACAGTAGTTGGCACCTGCTCGAACACAGAAGTAGGGACAAAGAGGCATGACTGACCACTAGCAAGCAAGGATTTTGAAATGACACTGAAACTAACGTGAAATAGCTGGAAGCCCACAGAAGTATACTTAAAAGTATACTAGAGGTTGTACGCTTATGCTTAACCTAAAAAGTAACATTATTCCACAAATGCATCTCTTTCAGAAAGAAAAATATCACATTAAGACTCTCGCTATAGAAACAACACTGTCCACTTGGCCCAATCACCAATGTCAGTTCATCTTGTGTCTCAACCTGTAGATGTTAAGTGGACAAAAGCACTGCATAGGCAGGAAGAGGTGAACCACAAGCCTTAGTTTTTCTCTCCAAGTAAGTGAAGTGTATGATAGAGCTTTGTGTATGTTTTTTAGTTAAATGCAATACAGGCCTAATTGCATGTAGCGCATGGTAACATAACATTGCATTTACATTCAGATACGGTGCATGCAAGGTACAATTGAAAAGCCTAGAAAGAAAAACATAGGTCAATTTGCGATGTTTATTTTAGCCGCTAATAAACGTGCTCTTGGAACGCATGCTAAAAAGGCAGAGAAGGAAAGTTTTATGTTCTCTGGTGCAAGCATTGTTTGTAAATGCAGGAGCAGAACAGATAGCTATGAGGGAGATGACCTTGTGTCTGTCTTCCAATAAGAAGATGGAAAGAAAGTAGCAGTAGGATTCTGCATACATTTTTCAAACCAGAAACCTTGTTGAAGTATCCTGTACACTGATATATTAGAACCGAGCATGATTCGACTCTTCCTTGCTTCATTGAACACTATGCCTAGAAAGGGCATATACATTTTTGGTACAGAGGCAAGTTGACACAAGAATCCGTAGCTAAGGGAGTGCTAAGCCAAGTTCTGACATTGGGCTTGGAGACACCATAAAATCCATAGGAAAGCATTGCATAACTTAGCATATTGACATGTTGGCAAATTATCCTATAATTTACTCAACCATGCTGTTAGAGGGTTGGTTACCACCCAACTTAGATGAAACCTGTAGGATAGGGATGTATAATGAAAGATGAATGGGTTTAGTTGACGTTTTCCTTGTTGTTGCATAACTGTTTCTGATCTGTTAACAATGTGGACAAATATATAAATTGTGTAGTGCTACACTGTGTGTGTACTGATTTCAGTGGTGCGAGGCAGGGTTCTATGTGTACCACCCGTGAATAAGATATTCTCTGACAAGTTTGTCTGACTCCAATCACTCCTTTCCACTCGAGCTTAACGTATTGAGTGTGGATTTACAGACTGCTCATATTTTCTCCGAATAGGTTGCATCTACCTTTTAGGGCTTAAGCGAGGCACCAGGCGTGATCCAGCTAAATTGGGGGTAACACAACACAACACAACGCAAGGCTAAAAAATAAGATTTTTCTTTAATATTTTTTTAATTAATTTAGTGCACATTGATAATTTGTGTCAAAGCGTATTGTGTGTCTTTGGACCCCGAACTAAGAATCTGAGTCCTTCTTTCGACATGAGATGGAGTTGAGGTGCCAATGGCAGAGAAAGACGATCAGATCTCAAGACTGGAATCTGTTGATGAAGGTGAATCAAAACAAATGAAAGCATTTCAAATGGGATCCTGAATGTAAAGTTTGAAGGCGTGGAATTGTGAATAAGGACTGCCAGGCTTTTAATCTGTGTAGCAAGGCATGAGAAGGCATTTTACACAACCTAACGGCTTAAAATACGATCTGGAGATAAGATAAGCAGTCCTTAATCTGTGCAGGTGGTGAGGACCATTACTGATTTTTAAGGTCCTGGGTTTATTTTTGTATCATCAGACTTTGCCACAGAGCACCAGAGAGAAAGACATATAAGGGATAAAGAAGGAGAAACATAGGAAAACAGTGACAAAGGGAGAGAGCGGGCGGTAAAAATTAGATTGCAAGACGGCGGTAAAGAGGCCAGGAGTATAGGGTGCAGCAAGAAATAGATGTGAGATATAAAACCAGAAACATAAATGCTTGGCTTGTCCGTTTTTTTTTTTTTAAGGTGGATCCTCATCAGAAATGCCAAATCCTTGGCATGCTTTGCTATTAGATATGACTGTAGAAGTTTACCTATAAGAGAATTTGGGGATACATGACCCTGGTGGCTGAAAAGGTACGGGGTGTGGGGTTGTTGGCCAGTGAATTTAAAGCATCCTTATTTTGTCCAAATCTGGATATTTTGGCAATGTGCAGAATGTACCTATTATTGCTACAGGCAAGTGGTGCCAGCGGAACATAGGGCACGTAACGAGACTATGTACCATACTTTAGAAGGAAGTGCCATTTTGGCAATTAGATTTTTCGGGTGAGTGAAACGGACTGCAAAATGTACAGCATTAAAAATAACCCCTGCATAGAGTTCTTGGATGTTCCTCTTGCCAATTTGAGCCGGAAAGGTTCCTTCGAGGAGCTGAACTCTGCACTTCAGGGGCTTGGAGCAAAAGACGTCTATTGGCTACGGTGCTGGTCTTGGCACCTGGAACTTTGGGTTGTACTGTCATGTTTTCAAACCATTGACAAAAAGATGGTATTGGTAAGTGAGACTAGGCAGGTCAGTGGGTAAATGCCCCTGATTCAGAAATGCATTGGTAACAAGTCACAGCTGACTAAAATCTTAATATTTACAACTCTATAGCATTAGTGATATTGAGTTAAGCAACACCTGTTAATAGTTTATAAGCCCTGTGTAGAGGACATTGTTAATAATTGGTATTATTAAGTGTCCGGGGTCTTGGTTTAGCACCCAAGAGCAGTAAGATCATAGCCCGAGAGCCAAATTACCAATGAAAGAATACCGGCCACTGATTTCCGAAGTAAGGTTTGGCTCAGCGGCACTTGATTTGTTGCTTCATAAAATAACCTCGAATACCCTATCATGCATAAACACCTCCTCAATCAAATATTTACACTGTCACTGTTTAAAACCAGCATACAGAGGGCTCGGTATGGGGACCCATGAAAGAACCTTGGCAAGCACACAGGACTCGTCGAGAGCCCGAAGCCATAAATTCTGGAGTTTATTTAAAGCAGGAATATTTTTCTTGGCGTGTTTGAAATCGGCTAAATCTTCAACCTTGCTTGTCTTTTCATCGGTGTTTGCCGAGTCGATAGTTGACCTAGCACAAAGTTTTACTGTTCTCGCATTCGCTCTCGGTTCTGACTTTCACCAAAATGACATGAACTGTCTTTTTGATGTTTGAATAGTGTTCAGAAAGTATGTAAGACGATGTTTTGGGAGCTCTGCTCTGACTGTGGAATGAGGTGAAATCTAAATTGCAGAAAAGTGGCCGAATTGTTGTAAACTATGAATTGATGGTAGGAATCCTTCCCCGGTTCTCACAATTGATGCAGTTTTGCCTTTGAAGGGCGGCGGCATTGATAATGTCCACGAAGATCTCTCTGTCTAACATTTCACTGTGAAGCAATTTATCCTGAAATCAGCTGAACTGGTTCACTGGTTGGCCCCAAAACACAACACTTCTTGGAATCATTTGCTCATGAATGGTGTCCTCTGGCAATGGGCCTCGTATGTGCTATGGGCATTAGTGGTTAGTAATGCATTCTGTAGCTACATAGTTTCAGTCTGTCATGAACTGGAACGGATTGGAAATGAACGCCCCAAACTCATTTAAAGTGCAGCCCCCTTAAAGCTTTTCTTAAGTTGACTAAGGATTTGGAAACATACCAACTCTTGATCTTTGGCCACTGACGAGATATGGTACGACATATGTGATGGACCAGGAAGTGCAGTCCTGTGCATTTTTGATACAAAAAGCCACACAGTAGTGGACAAAAATACATCTGCCCCACCACATGCCTTGTATCATTTTATAATGCATTTCTTCAGGTGCCAGGGAGGAGGCAATAGACAACAAGGTCACCTTCATGGGTTTTTGGACAGTCCTTGTGGGGTGCATGGTGGCATCTTATGGTACTGACCATGAGCTGAGTTTTTTAAATCTTTTTGGATGTTGTACTGTACAAAACTTAGTTGGTGCAGGTGAAGAAGTTGGACGTTTTCTGAGGTTGAAATTAAAGCCAGTGTAGTCGATACAGCCCATGCATGATATGAGATCACTTTTTATAATTATATTTTGGGCATATTTTCTTAAACCTTTTGCTGTTGAGAAACAACATATCTCCTGCCTAGCAAGTAGGATTACACCGTAGTTGCATCTTTGCTCAGGCTATATCATGGACTAGAGTGGCCAAATTAGAATTCCACAGTAAAGGTTCTTCCTAACAGCTTGCTGTATTTTCTGCTGTTTTCTGATGATGACGATTTTGTGGGATTACATAATTTTGGATTTGATAGTGCATTTGTAAGCTCTTTTCATGTGGTACATAATCTTTTTCCCTGCAAGAGAATTAACTAGGAAGTTGGGTAACAATATGTCAGCATTATTTTACAATGTAACCAATTTGGCCATACAATGAAAACCCAAATCGGAAATAGAGTTAAAAGGTTTTATTGCAAATTAACACTCAGCTTAATGTGAACTAATCTCAAAAACAAACTGTAAAGATACAAAATAGGAATTAGGTAACAAATCTTCTGACGAATTTAGACAATTTTGCAAAAGACAAACTAAGAATTCATTACCTACAACACAGAAAATCAAAAGCAGGATCTGATGCTCGGAAAACAGTTGCTGGTCAGTTTTCTTACACATTAGAGCAACCAAAAATCATCTAACTAAGTTGAACTATGGACAAATAAGGTAAATATCCTAAAGGTCTATACTGTTACAAAAAAGGAAAAATCTAAATAGAAAGGACATAAGGACAAAAGGCAAGGAAGAAGGTGTCAGTATTTCAGAAGCCCGGTCAAGAGTTCTCCTAAAGAGTTAAGCGTAAGCCTAAGCCACACTCAGCAAAGCATGGGGGACAAAAGGGAAAGTCAGAAGCCTGTGCATCTCAAAGTGCAGGGGAAATGTTGCCTACAATCAATTAGTGAAAGCCTTAGTTAGTACCACAAATTCCAGTCAGATAACTCCTTTGTTGGTCATGACATCACAAGCTTCATTGCATTCTCCTGCCCCATGGTGTAACTTGCAACATCACCTTCAGCTCCCAGGGCTGTCCTGACAACTTTGCTGCCCTGTATGAATACAGGATAATCATCTCACTCTTGGTCGTTCCGTGTACTACCTTCAAGGTTATCTCTCAGACTCTGTATTAGTAAAACAATAGCACATCTATTTCTAAACTCACATTTCATGTGAATGCACCTGCAATGAAATGACATGTTAGCAGAAATTGGAAAAAAAAGATTCTCACGTTAAATAAATTCAGGCCTTGTAATTTCAACTTTAAAACATTATTCACCAACGCACATTTAATTCCACCTTATACTGTATGCATGTTAATTTCTAGAGTTATATAAAATTCAGTCACAGATAAAAAAAACTGTTACAGTAAGTTTGAATAAAATAAGTTGTCAATACATAAAAGTAAATATGGTAGAGAACCACATTTTTCAACATTAGACAGTGAACATTAATGCACACTTCATATAAATCAGTATTGTTTCTAGTACAAATATATTCATATAACATGAGGATGGTTATAAAAATACATTAAGTGATTCTATTTCATTCAGTAAAGTTAAGGCACACTGAATACATTTTCCTAACACTACAGTGCCCTTTGTTACTGATGTCAAGTGCATCACATTCAATTTATCAAATGTTAAAACACACTTTATATTGTCATTCTGAATACTTAGAGGTCTTGATTGTGAAGTCAGAGGTGGCAGGAAATTCTACGCTGCTCCAGCCCCCCCTGTGATGGCGAATCAGCTACCGCATCAAACTGTAATCTCTTATCAGATAGACAAATACAAATCTTAGAGGTTTATCCTGTAAGCATCTTCTGGATTGCTCTAACTGCTTCATTTCATCATAATATGTTTCGCCTAGTCTCAAGTTCTATGTCTGCTCTACTTCTTTTCACCCCCTTCGTCATCTTCACTCTCTTATAACCCTTGTAAAGACCAAATATGATTATTCCATAAAGAGAAATCAATAAACAAAGGTCTCAAAATGCTTCCAAAAATTCTGCTTTCTAAAATTTCAAACACTTTGCCAACAGCTGAAAGTCCACTTCCTGTAGCCTCCCATGCTCCTGTTGATTCTAGCTCTTCCAAGTCTCTTTTCAAATTAGCAATGTTCTTGATGTATTTCTTCAACTCCTTACTAATATCAGGGCTGTTAGTGCAACATTGTTGAGCTTTTATCATCTCTTGTTTGCAAGAAGGCTTTCTAACCAAGTCTGTTAGCCAAACCATTGATCTTTTGTCAACCGTCTCCGTATCGACTAGTAATAAGGCACCTGTTGTACTAGTGGACAACTTATCCACAATGGTGGACACTTTTCTTATTTTGAGATAATTGAAAATCACTCCTACAGGTGGCACAAAAGCACCAAAAATATTGTCTACAATATCTGAACCAGTGGCACTTCTCTTTGGTCTGGTGTTTGATTCCCATACAGGATCGTTGAAATGTTCCAATTGATAAATCTTTGGAAAAGCTATTCCTAAATAACATGTTCCATACCATCCTTTGGGAAACCTAAAATAACCATGATCTCCACAAATGAAATACCATTCAGGCATAGGAGTACCTTGCCCTTACAACATGAATGTCTAACTCCTTTTCATTTCGAATATGCGGTCATAATCACTATTTCACATAACTTTTGAATCAGTTGTGGATCTCATCCTGAATATGCATAATTTCCCTTTGTTTCCAATTTAGTGTTAAGGTAGCTTGACTTCCTGCTGTCACATGTGAAATTTCTTCACGCTCCCAATTTTGTACTACTATATCCTTCGCTGCTTTCACTTTCGTTTCGCCTCTCCTATCTTCCACTAAGTTCAGGAAGTCCTTTTCAACTTTTGTCAAGGCACCTGTCAGATTATTTCAGTGAGCATAAGCTGTATACAATGACATAGTTGATTTGAAGACTCCTTCAGTTGTGTCACTATTCTTTGCTTTGGGGTTCTTCTTCAGGTGTTTCAGAATATGAACTCCTGAAAAAACCAAATCATATTTCGAATAATTATATTAAAAGTGTTTATACAAAAGGCTCATCAACAGGCTATACGTAACACCACAAGCCAAAGGAATATGGTGATATGTCATTCCTTCTCCTGCTGATGCAGGCCATTGCGTACAAATGTAACAACCCTTTGCATCCATAGTGTCAACATACTCAGAAGGCAATTTATAATAAACATTTGATGAAAGATCTCCTCTAGAAGTATGTACATGTAATTCTTTTTCACTTAGTGAATGCACTCTATTGTCAGCAGGAACTGGTTTTAGTGGCACTTGTGGATCTAATGTTTTCTACTCTAGAATTTTTAGGTAAGTTCAACCCTATAAGCAAAGCAATCAATACTATTATTGTCACAACTAACATATGTATCCGTGTTTGCTATTATTGTTTTTAAGTTCCATGATTTTTCTTAATTCAGACTGTTTAATAATATGCAACAGCAACAATAGCACTAGTCTCTTCAGTTTTTTCGATTGAAAGAAGTACCAAGCAATTGTCTGTGCAACAAAGTTCAAATGTTAATTGGAAACTACATTAATCTTCCTAAACCATACAACGAATTCTGTAGACTCAGACCTTGGTGCTTTTCTTTATTCTCTACAAAGTCTATCAAGTGTCCTTAATAAATGTGTAGTTCAACATTCACTAATAATCACATCCAGAATAAAATGCCTTAGTATATCTAGTCGCAAAGCTCAGTTCTGACACAAAGCTCAGTTCAAAGAGGCTCATCTGGAGTCAAATTGTTATGACAAATGATTCCAAATTGTCTCTCCCAGTCATTAGCAGCAAGATATGTCCATTCAGGTGAGGCGTACCCCCGACAGGGTACCCTTGCTCTCTTCAAATTCCAGACTACTGACCCTTCACCATCATTGTCACTTTGCCCAGACTCCTCAGTTTCTTCTGGATTAGTTTGTGGAATCCATACTTCAGCTACAACCTGTTCTCTTGGCCATTAGTCTCCAGGCACGCCTCGTTTAGCTGTAGCACTAGTATCTTTGCCAGCATCTGAATTTTGCGCAGTCAACATCTCTTGATGCGACCCTTAAGTACCGACTTTACCTGTTGACCAACTGTTAGAAATTGGGCCTCTAGGTGGCAGAGGTATACACCCCGTCCAAGTAGCAACCACAATCCTAGTCAAGGCAAGATAAGTACACAATCTAAATTACCTTGTGCTTACCCTCTGGTAGCTTGACACCGAGCAGACAGGCTTAACTTAGAAGGCAATGTGTAAAGTGTTTGTGCAACACACACACACAATAACCCAATAAAAAAACACCTCAAAGAATCCACACAATGTTGGGGAAAATAGGCATTATTGATCTGTTTGAAATAGGACCAAATTGACAAAAAAAACTACCTGTAAACGACAAGGTGTTTGCGTTTAGAATTATTATGATCACCACAGTGCTGTCAAATCACTGATGCCTTTGTGTTGTAATTTGGTTGTCACCACAGTGGTTTATAAAATCACCACAGCGTGGTCCCAGTTGGGATTGTCAGTAATAGTATGAAACTAATCTGTCAAACTGGATTGAGGTTGCAATACGGCCACGGATGAAAAAGAGAAGACCGGCAGTTAACCCGTATGCCCACACCCTGCAGGGCCTTGCTTACTAGAGAGGCCAGTGTCGGGTTCTCGGGTTCTACAGTGTGGTGCCAGCTCCAATGTGGCTGGTGGACTAGGGGGTAGACACAGTCAGAAGGTGGGGTCCATGCTCAGGCTCCCTTTACAATCAGTGGTTGATTCTTCGTGCTCCTGTCTGCATCACACACTCCATTCTGTGAGTGGGCTGCACTGAGGTCCTTCCTTTGGAAGGCGGCTGTTTGCTTGTGGTTCGGGCCACAGTGCACGCTTAGTCTGGTGAAGAGGCCGCGCTGAGGGGGGGATCATCACTGGGTGCAGTGACGGACTCCGAGCAGGTCCGGGAGTGCCTCAGATTGACACGCAACCAGGAAATGCAACAGTCGGTGTCTCAGTAGAGCTGGGAGGGGACAGCGCATTGCAAGAAGCCCTGACTGAGACAGATGTGGAAATGCATGAATTAATGGTCATGGATTGCAGAGTGTAGTCTTTCAAGTCCCCAAGATGTCTTTGGCAGGGAGGGCACACCAGCAAGCTCTTGTGGTTCCAAGGAGCTGTCCTTTGAGTCCTTGGTATGCAGCACAGAGATCATCAGGCAGCAGGGCAGCACAACAGGGCAGAGCAGCAGTTCATGGGAACCATCAAATCTGGCAGAGTGGCTATCCTGGCCCACAGCAGTCTGTACTCTAGCAGAGTCTCCTTGAGTCCAGAATTGTACTGTCCTGTGGGGGTCGGTGACCCAGCACTTACACTAGTAAGTGTTTTTGATGTGGGAGATGGCTTCAAAAGATCTCTTTGAAGCACACAGGTCCCCTTTTCAGCTCAGTCTTGACTCCAGACTACCAATGGGAGATAATTAGCCCTTTTGTGTGGACTCTGATCACTATCCTTTGAAGTGTAAGTGTGAGCCCTTCCCAACTTCCTTCCCAGGGAGACCCATCAGTATGCAGATGAATGCAGATGCAGCTCAGTACCATGTGTTGTGGGTGTCTGGAGGCAATGCACAAGTGTTGCTGCCACCCAGGACAGGGCAGATGTGTATTGGGGTTACACTGTGGGCCCACAGGGCAGTGAGTGCAGCGAAATACCCACTTTCTAAAAGTGACATTTCTAAAATAGTAATAATAAATCCGACTTTACCAGTAAAGAGGATTTGTTAATACGATTCCAATTCTACTAAACGTGATGCAGCTGCTCCTCTCATGTCAGGAATTACAGCTTAATGGTACCATAAGGAATTCACAATACTGGCCTATGCGAGGGGCAGACCTCGCAGTAATGAAATATGACTTTGGGAGATTACCAGGACATGAAAAACTTTAGAGTACATGTCCTGCCTTTTGCGTACATGGCACCCTACCTCATGGGCTACCTAGGCCCTACCTTATGGGTGACATACATGGAAGAAAATTTAAGTTTAGGGCTTGGCAGGAAGCTTTAGATGCCAAGTCAGCTAGGCAGTGAGACTGCACGCACAGCTTCTAGAGTGGCAGGCTTGAGACATGTTTACAGAGCTACTTAAGTGGGTTGCACAATCCGTGCTGCAGACCCACTAGTAGTATTTAATTTGCAGGCACTGGGTATATGGTATACCCTTTACAAGGGACTTACATGTAAATAAAATATGCCAATTGTTGATCCACCAATGTTACCATGTTGTAGGGGAGAAGCATGTGCCTTTAGCACTGGTAAGCAGTGGTAAAGTGCTCCGAGTCCTAAGGCCAACAAAAAGATACAGCAACAAAACAGGAGGCAGAGGCAAAATGTCTGGGGTAAGGCCACCCTAAGGATGCCAGGCTTAACATTCACTCACCCCGCCCCCCCCCCCCCGACTGACCATGTGCCATCCCAGGTGCTTGCTCGGACCCAACAGATTTACTAACCTGGTCCTTTTGTTTCACTGTAACCAGCTCTTCAGGAACTGGTGCTGTTGAATCATCAAGTAGACATGGGACTCTACAAGTATACACTGCATGCACACAGTTGGGGAGACCTCTACACTTCACAGATGTTGTGACCAATATCACCCAGTGCTTAATTTCTAAATAAAAATGTGCTGGTCCCCAAAGCCCTCCTCTTAAACACGTGGCTCCCGCAATTAAATGTGCGAACACAGAATACTGAGGCAGCGTAATCCTGAATCCATCTCGGGCCTCTTCAATCCATTTAAAGCCACTCCCTGTCCCTTTAGCTCACTCTTGCAGCTCTCTGCTTTCTCCCATTGTGACACTGTCATTTTTTTCTTCCTCCAACTTTCCCACATGTCTTTTGCCCGCAGTAAATGCTTGAGGCAGAAAAATAAGTGCCAGCCCTCAAAAATAAGTGCTCGTGCTCCGCACCGGAAACAACAAGCACAAATTAAGTGCTGATATCACCTAGAGCGGGCCCTTCCACCGTAGCTCCAAGCAGGTCTTGCGCATGTGCTTCTTCATAATAACTCAGTCACCAGGGCTGAGGTCATGGCACTGCTCTTGCAGCTGCTGAGCTGTCACCTCTCCAACCTGGTGGGACACAGAATAAACCATATCAGCCAATCCTTTGCAGTAATCAAGAACCATATCATCTTAAATGTTCACAAGCATGTTTGCATGCACAGCTGGCAGTCTTGTGGCTCGTCCCATGGTTGTTTCATGGAGAGACAGTCCTGTTCTCCTGTCCACTCAATAAGACCAGAAGCCTCCTGTCTATAGTGCAATGTAGTCTCTGCTTCACTTGCAATTTTGCGTACAGTAGTTTCAGGACCTCATTATTAAAATGAGTCCCTCAGTCTGACTCCAGACAAATCAGGAATCCTAATATTGGAATTAGTTCTCTTAACAATAACTTTGCTACTGTGAGACTGTCATTTCTCCTATTTGAGTAAGCTTCGACCCGACAAGAGAAAATGCATACAGTAACCAAGACTTATTTCAGTCCATTGCCCATATGTAACTTGATCATGTCTAACTGCATCCTGTTGAAAGGTCCTCCTGACCTCCCTATGTGACATAATGTTACTGCAGTTTGTTTGCCTACATTTACCTGTTGACAAGTAACACATCTGTAACACAATGCATCATCATTGCATCATGTCCCACATGAGCTAGACTATGGTAATGTCTCGCCATAGGTGGTAACAAGCTATCTGGTAATACTGTTTTTCCATCATCTTAAACCCAAAAATCATCCTCTCTTTTGACACAGCCTGCTCTGATCCAACCATCCAGTTCTGCTTCTGTCAGCTCTTTGTGTATTCTCTTAACTTCTTCCAAAGTATCTGCTGCGCTTAATAAGAGGTTGTAATTAGTCTCATCTGTTCCTTCATCATTTAAATCACAAGCATTTAAGGCACAGTGTCTGGCTATTTCATCTGCATAGTTATTCCCCAGAGTCACATAGTCCATTCCCTTGTGGTGAGCTGAGCACATCACAACAGCAATTTAGGCAGGCAGCTGTAATGCCTTTTCGCTAGATCTTATTGGAGAGCGAGAGAAGATCATAAAACTGCTCTGCAACCATAACTGTCCAAAGCCATGGACGATACCAAAGCCATACTGACTATTGGTGAAAATGGTCACCTTCAGCTGGTCTGGAACACAGCATGCTCTTGTAAGGGCAATCAAGTCAGCCACTTGTGCCGAAAATACTCCTTGAAGCCAGGAAGCTTCGACCACACCTGCGACAGTACAGACTGTGTAGGCATCTCCCAGGTTTCTATCGTGGCCTCTTAAGCAGGAGTTGACAAACATTTTGTAATGTTATTCAGAAAGTGTCGTATCTTGTCTGTCGGGTCTCGGCTTGGTGCACAGTTCAGTGATATCTAGACAATCAATTTCATCATCAACATTTGCATCATTTACAGGCAATGGCAACACATTTGCAGTATTCAGTGTTGTACATTGTTTAAGATTCATATTTGGGGCAGCTAAGATTGTCTGCTCATAGCATGTTAACCTACTGCTTGTAAGGTGGAGGGTCTACTCTAGCACCTGCTCTTCTGTCTCCCCCACATCTGCAGTCTTTGTTGAATATTTTATGTTTCATTATTTATTTTTATACATTTGTTTGGGAGGACCAGGCAGAATATTTCCCTAACCTTAAAAAACAGTACTCACACTATTTTTACTTCACTGTTTTCATTTAGCAGTCCATCTTGGATTGGTAAATTAAAACAAAAAGAGTACTTCATCATTTTGTAAGTGTGGGCATGCATAATTACACATGTGCTCACACACGTCATCACAGATGCATGTGCATACAAAGTGATATGGCCACTGCAGCTGCTTCATCAAGACTTTTTGTTTTGCTTCTTTTTTTTTTACTTTTGGTCATGATGCACAGTATCCTACCAATGCTATACAGCCTCGCAAAAAGCATTGGCAAAGCCAGTAGGTCCTAAAACTCTACTTGGGCAGGTGGGGAGGGGGGGGATGTAAGGGTCCGCTGAGCCCATTTCAGATGAATGATTATTGATGGTGTAATGGTGTTATACCATGTGGTATTCTGCCTGGGGCAGTCGTCAAAGGGATAAAACAGGGTTCTGGTGTGATATACCAAGTGCAGATTATACCAGTTTATTCTAGATCACGCTATGCTCTAAAAAAGTAAAATAGAATCTACACATAATATCCCTTTAATTTAGCCGATACTGATTATAGCCTGACCGGCTAATACGTAATCCCTAAAACTAATCTGAAGTGTAGTATCTATGGAACGAGAACTCTCCTTGTTATAAGCTAAATTAGCATTCTTAGTTTCCAATTTACCAGGGTGTCTTTTCAGTTGAAAGCAAATTGGATTGAATAATGCAGCCTTGTGTGTGATTTTCTAGAAAGTGCTGATCTCCCTTGGGGGCGGTGTGCGGGAAGGTTGTTGATTAGTCATAAGCCGCTGTCAATGCCTTTTCATCATGCTAAAAGGATTAGAGTATTGCACAAATCTTTCAAGTCATCACATGAAATGCAGTTCTGTTCACAGGTGGCTCTGCAGGTATCTTACAGGGTGAGGAATGAGGTATCAGTGCAGTTTTATTTCCCAAATGATTAAACAAATCTGTGGTCCTTGTCACACCTATGTGCTGAAGCAGAAATGTGAACTAAAAAGACAAAAGCACGAAATACACTGTTGTGTTTGCCTCCTCGCCCTCCTATATATTTTTTTTTTTTGCTTTGGGTCCGTTACCCACTGCTTCCTGTCGAGTCTCATTTCTTGCAGCATAAAAGGTGTTATTCTTTTTCTCTAATCTCTATCATTTGGAGGAGATAAAGGTTTGCTCGTAGGGACCAACTCCGAGAACGTCCAGGGTGGTGTACCCCATGTTGTGAAGCATGAATAATATTACACAGAGCAGATGTGGCGACCAAGGATGTAATAGAGCGTGGCGGTGAACTATCAGAGCGGAATTGCAGGTGGCCCAACAGGAAAGTGCTGGTCCTTCTTAGTCCCTGAAGGAGAAGCGAATCATCCTGGGGCTGCAGATGTGCCATCAGAGGACAAGCTTCACCAGCTCTTCCTAGAGAAAGCAGCTAGCTAATAAACTAATAAAAGCATTAAAAAATATTCACTGCAGAGCACAGTAATTTAAACAAGCATTGGCAAATTCAAAAGGTTGCCCCTATGCAAGAGCTATTCGCTTTGCCAATGTGTTTTAGACATGTTGTACACCAGAGTGGCTTTTACTCAGCATAATGTTTATGGCATAGAGGAAAGTAGTGTGGAGCGGAGTGGCATAGAGTGGAGTGTTGTGAACTGTCATAGAATGATGTGTTGTAGAGTGGAGTGTCGTTAGTGGAGGGGTATGGAGTCGAATAGAGGGGCATAGAGTGTCATGGAATAGAGTGGAGTAGGGTGTTGTAGAGTGGAGTACAACATCATAGTGTGGAGGGGCATGGAGGGGATGAGCTTAGAAAGGCATTGAATTTGGAAGAGTAAAGTGTTGTAGAGTTGACCAAAGTATTGTAGAGTGGAGTACAAGTGTCATAGAGTCAAGTGACATAGAGTGGATTACACGGGAGTGGGCCAGAGTGGCGTGGCATAGAGTACGTACAGTGGAGAGACGCAGAGTGACGTAGGGTGGAGTGTTGTGGTGTAGAGGGGAGGGGTGTAGAATTGGGTAGAGTAACATGGAGTGAGAGTCATAGAGTTGAGTGACGTAGAGTGGAGGGGCTTAGAGTGGCGTAGCATAGACTGGAGTAACATATTGTAGAGAGGAGTGGAGTGCCATGGAGTGGAATGAACTGCCGTAGAGCAGAATGAAGTGCAGTGGGGTAGAGTATAGTATGGCAGAGTGCAGTGTAAAATATTTAAGTAGAATGAAACGGAGTAGAGCGTTGTGGCGTGTCATAGATGGAAGTGTCATAGAGTGGCATCGAGTCGCATAGAGTGCAGTCGAGTGTTTCTCAGTGGAGTAAAGTGTCATAGAGTGAAGAGTTTTAGTGTGAAGGATCACAGAGTGAAGGTTAGTAGAGTGCAGTAATGTAGAGTGGAGTAGAGCGACATAGAGGGTTGTAGAGTGGAATGGAGTATAGTTTTGTCAGTGGCAATGAGTATTGTAGTGTGTCAGTGGTGTAGAATAGAGTGGCATAAAGTAGAGGAGAGTGGAGTGGTGAGGAGTGTCATAGTGGAGAGGTGCAGACTCGTACAGATTGGAGTAGAGTGTTGTAGCATAGATTGCTGTCGAGTGGCCTAGAGTGGAGTAGGATGGAATGGCGCAGGTGGAGTACAGTGTCAGAGTGGAGAAAAAAAATTCATAGAGTGTTGGGTCATAGAATGAAGGGTCCTAGAGTGGCGTAGAGTGGAGTAGAGGGTCATAGAGTGAAGTAGAGTGGAATGGAGTAAAGTGTCATGGAGTGGTGTAGAGTGGCTTAGAGTACCAGAGTGGCACACAGTGGTGGGGAGGAGAGTAACGCAGAGTGGAGTGAAGTAGTGTTGTAGAATGTTGTCATAGAAAGGAGAGATGCAGAGTGGCATAGAGTGGAGTAGTCTGGCATGGGGTGGTGCGGAGTGGAGTGCCTTAGAGTGGAGTGCCATAAGGTGGAATGGTGCAGAGTGGAATGTCAGAGTGGAACAGCATGTTATGGTGTGGAGTAGCATACACTGGACTAGCGTGGCTTGGAGTGTCATAGAGTGGTGGGTGTAGAGTGGCATGGAGTAGAGTGGAATGGTGGAAGATTATAGAGCGTCAGAGTACAATGGAGGAGTGTCAGAGTGGAGGGATGGAGAGTGAAGTAGTGTGGCGTGGTGTGGAATGGAGTGTCATAGAGTGGCGTATTGTAGAGTGGAGTGGTGTACAGGGAGGTGGCGTAGAGTGGTGTGGCGTGTTGCAAAGTGGAGGGTCAGAGTGGAGTGGCATGGAGTGGTGTTGAGTAGCCTAGAGTGGAATGGTGTGGCATGGAGTGTCATAGAGTGGTGGGAGTACAGTGGCATGGAGTTGAGGGGAATGGCATTGAATGGAGTAGAGTGTGGTAGAGTGGAATGTAGTAGAATGCGGTAGAGTGGAATGGAGTAGAGTGTTGTACAGTCAAGTGTAGTGTAGTGTAGTAGAGTGGAGTGTCATAGAGTTGAGTAATGTAGTCTGTAGTAGAGTGGAGTTGTGGAGTAGAGGGGAGTAGAGTGTCTTAGAGTGGAATGAAGTTGATTGTCTTATAGTGTCGTGGAGTAGAGTGTCATAGTGTGGAGTAGACTGTCGTAGACTCGTATGGAGTAGTGTGTCGTAGGGTGGAATATCATGGAGTTAAGTATTGTGGAGTGTTGTTGAGCCGAGTGGAGTGTCATAGAATGAAGTGGCATAGAGTGGAGTGCTGTGAAGTAGAATGGCCTAGAGTACAATGGAGTAGAGTGGCTTCAAGTAGAGTGGCATATAGTGGAGTGGCGTGTTGTAGGGTGAAGTGAAGTGGTTTGGGGTGGAGTTGAGTGTTGTAGAGCATTGTGTTGTAGAGTGTTGTGCAGTAGAGTGGAGTGGCGGAGAGTAGAGTGGAGTGGCTTGGAGTGGTGTAAAGTGTCACACTGGAGGTGCATACCATGGAGTGGTATAAAGGGGAGTATAGTTTTGTAGAGTGGTGTGTCATAAAGTGGTGTAGATTGGAATACTGTAAAGTGGAGTAGAGTGTAAGACTTCAGTGGAGTAGTGTCACAGAGAGGAATGGAATAGAGTCATAGAGTGAAGTGTCATAGAGTGACCTAAAGTGAAGTAGAGTGTTGTAGAATGGAGTTTCATAGAGTGGAGAGGGATGGTGTAGAGTGGAGTAGAGTGTTGTTGAGTGCAGTGGCATATAGTGGAGTAGTGTAGAATGGAGTGGAATAGCATAGAGGAAATAGTGTTCCATTTACTAGAGTGCTGGAGAGTGGACTGGTATAAAGTGGATTAGGGTGCTGTGGATTAGAATTGGGTAGAGTGGAGTATGTATGGTGTGCTAGCGCATTGCCAGAGACACAACATATTTTCAATCGAAATGACAATTACACTTGCACAGACATACAGTTTTAATGATCAAAATATACAGCGTATAAACAATGTGTGGAAATGGCATCACCAAGTGTATTGATTTGTTTTGATCATATTCAAATATTTTTATCCACCGCACTTCAGAATTACATTACAAAAATGTGATTAATTTGTGCTTCCTAATTCAGAAATATTCTGAAATATTTGCACAGGTTATTTACAGACCTTTAAATTGTGTTATGTTTTAGGAAAAATAACACCCTGGTCTTTCCTCTCACCTGGGTACCGAGCACACAAATTCTCTCACTTTGAAGTCAGAGAAAGAAAATTAAACACCAAGTTCTCTGGAAGACAGAGCCCGACATTTGACCTCAGTTTATGAATGCTCAACAAATACTATAAGATAAGAACAACATATAAATTCCTGTTTACAGAAAGCGGACACTAAGAATACAAGAGGTGATGGTGAACAAGCTATACTTTGCTGGATGGAAAAAGACACGCTGAACAGCCTAAAGCAAACAAATAAAAAGCAAGCAAATATTAGTTACAAACCACAAAGCCAATGATGATCATTGGGCGGAATGCATTCCCAAGGAACCTTTCAGAATGTACCCTGTATGTCTTTGCAAACCAGACAGGTGCACACTCTGGTAGGCTTTGACCTCAAATGGATTGCTTTCCATATGCAACGCATGGACTAATTAAACATATGATAAATATGTCTGTTTCAAATATAAAATAGGCCACCTTGTGTTTCAGGGGAGATAGCAGGATACCTCCAAACAGCCAACAGGCTAAATTAATCCTCTAGGCTGATGTGATAGAACGTGTCTCAAGCCAATAGCTCAAGCTTTCTGAGCCAAAAAAGCCAGTGGCTGAAGGAGACTGAGCCAAAGCCCCTTTAAATGTGTAGGGATTACAATATCCTTTCCATGAATTGTACAGCTGTCATTGCATGGCAAACCTAAAACAAGCATTTGCAATGCAATGGGTCTCCCGTTTGCTTGAATTAGAGCTATGCCAGTCCAGTAAATTCCTAACTGGACTTTTCTTGCCACATAAATTGAAAATGAAGAGTAAAACAGTTGACATTAGCGAGCTGATTCAAAGCGCCACAGCCGCCATGAATGTGAAGGAGAGACACAAAAGGAAAAAGGAGTTCATTCGCAGTCAAATGTATCGGAAAAAGTGCAATTATCTATGTAACAGGGTCGATGGCCAAGGCGGTAACAAAACTGCCCAAAGGAGGGACAAACGTAAAGCATATACCAATGATGATAAAGGATTTTTGAAAGGCAAGCCTATGAACGAGTGATAGTGATGGGTGTGCGGTGGACGTGGTTAAAAGTCTAGATAAATTACAATACGTCAGAGCGCTTGTGTGCTTGACCTAAAGAGGAGAAATGTGCAGTGTA
The DNA here is from genome assembly GCF_031143425.1 of Pleurodeles waltl. Taxonomy (NCBI): domain Eukaryota; kingdom Metazoa; phylum Chordata; class Amphibia; order Caudata; family Salamandridae; genus Pleurodeles; species Pleurodeles waltl. Next base: position 1,315,497,880 of record NC_090440.1, read on the forward strand.
ATGAACCAAGGTGGGTAGCACCAAATTAAGAGTGATTTTAATACGAAACTGGAGGAAAATGATGCACAAGATCCTATAGAAAAGGAAACCAGAACACTTGCGCGCCTCTACAGAAATCCAGATGCACTTAAAAGGAACACTAGGTCCAATGACGTTGAAAGTGGGGGCATCAGGGGGCATCATGTATCATCATGAAGAAGAATAAAAGAAGATTGTCACTTGTACAATGGAGGAAAGCTATCTAAAAACTACCTCAGAAGATGTTTTAGTTATCTACAAGAGTTTCCCCAGGACCACAGATAGTTATGCAGCATCTGTGGTCTGCCTGAATGTAGAGTGAAGGAGGAGAGTAGTGCTAGTGAGGGGCACGGCATGACTTTGGGGTTTCGCCCACAGTTAGAGAGGAGCACATGCTGGCTTCATCCCATATGTGAGAGAAAACTGTTTGAAGATATGAGGGAAGCAGAAAATCAAAACTGAGCTTAAAATATAAGAGCCCAATAAAAGAAGCCTTGCAGGAAACCCTGACGATAGAGTTACAGTTGTGGCCATAGTGAGGAGTCCGTAATCTTAAGATTTCACTGTTAACGGGCTGATTATTTCGAAATGTGGCAGATCCATATTTTCTAAATAGGGATTCTTTCCTGCTGCTCGGAGCCTACAGGTATCACTCTCAGTATAGCTACACATAACTTTTAATCTCATAGCTCTCAACAAGCTTTTGAAAATATTTTTCTTTTCCATGCTTTTACTGGCTGAGTAGCTGTCCTAGGGTATTGCTGCTTAGAGGTGGTGTTTGTGGTTGCCCCTGTTCTCCATGGGATACTTCTGTTTAATTCTTCGGTTAATTATTGTTCTTTGTTGGACCTCCTGAGGAGGGCTTCTATTGAGAAACGCAGTGGTAATATCAATAATGAATGAAAATTTGTGGAGTTGCTCGGCCTTGAGAATCAAACCACTGTGACCCACTAATCTAAGTAGAGAAACTCGTATATAGGGAAAAAGCCCATGCCCTCAGAAGATGCAGCACTGGCGTTCATGCTGAAAAGAATGAACAAATTATGAATAGCCTTTTTGATTGTGTACTTCTGTGCAAAGCCAGCCAGACTCCATTTATTTCAATTCAAGAATAGTAGGGCTGGAGTCAATTGTGATACTTTAAAAAAAAGGAATGAGTGCCTCAATTTGCTAGTTTTCCTATCTTCTTGAGTAATATACGAGGTTAATGCCCGCTGAAAGTAGTTTATTGATGAGTAGCCCAAATAATTATGGAGCTGGTACTACTATAGATGTGATTGTGGCTGATTTCTAATTTGAACGTTTGAAATAGATCTATTAGAAACAAACAGCAAGATATTTGTTGTGTGAAGTATTCTTAATACTCTAGCATCTATGGCAAACAATTACATTCAAATATACATCATTTAAAAAAAAAAAAGAAAACTCATTACTTTGTGCTAATTATCAATACTTTTATTAATGATTTTCTTATTTTTACCTCTGAAGTAAGAATTTGACAATCTCTACCATGGGCAATGCTTGATGTCACAAGAAAACCTTCAAATAAGGTTGTTTAGGAAAAAGCAAATACTCTTATCACTAGAGACGTTTTAAGGCATGGACAAAGAGGGCTCTGGCACAAGGCCCCAGTCTTTCAGGGGGGGCCCTGATAGAGCCAGCTTTGTTATGCAGAGAAGGCTGCTGTGATAATCTTGAATAATTCTAACACAGATTGTTTCCAATACAGTTTTCTTTCATTTATGTTAATGTGATTATGTGTTAGAGTCGTGTACTGACATTTTGCAGAGAGAGGTGTTTGTTTCATGCAACATCCTGAAAAAAGTTTCTTTTAGATCAGAGCAAGACTTCTCAAATGAGAATAAGAGGGTGTCACACACATTCTTTGCAGTAATATTAGTGAACTGCTGCTGTGATACAATATTGAAAACACACGTCTCTATCCCTGAATATTAGATGTAAACACATATGGAATGTGGATGGGTGTGCCTGGGCACTATCAATTACCTGTCCAAAGAGTGCATGAAAGAGCTCAAAGTGAATCTTAAATTCAAAGCTGTTTTGAGCTCGGGCCCCCAAAATACTTTTGGCTCAGGGCCCCCAAAATCCTAAAGGTGTCCCTGCTTATCACAGCTTTAAGAAATAGCTTATTAAACCATTTTTTATAATCTAGAAATGGCCATAACTTTGACTTTGTCTTTAAAAGGGCAGCTTTACTGTTCAGCACAAGCCAGGTTTGGTGCTAGATCCAAGCCTCTGTAATATCATAGTCAGAGTTTGAATTTCGAATTTTATTTCCGAAAATAAAAGGTTTTAAATAAAACTTTCAAAATCTGTGTTTATTTGTGCCTTCTGTTTGTTTCAAATGTATCATGTCTATAACTCAAATTTTAAACAAAAAGATGTGAACGAAAAATCCTTATCATTTGACACTATCCTCTGAGATAACTTTCTTTGTGATGTATTTATAATTTGCATCCCTCCGATATAGAAAGTTTCTTCAGGGTATTGTTTCTTCTACTCATGAGACCTTAACGTACAAATAAAAACGTATGGATAAATGCTTTAAAAACAGCAAAGTTAGAGTGAATTTGTTACAAAATAAGAGTGAAGCCCATGTGAAAAAAGGCTATTAATGGTTAACTGTATGAACCGTAACTCGTGTCTCCACCATTGAAACCAAAAATCTCCCAGCAAATACACTGCTTACATCCTAAAACATGATCTGACAAACCACATCACAAATTGCCATGATGGAACCACTGGTGACATTACATTTGATCTTACCAGTGAAATTAAGGTTGACATCACTAGGAATACAGTTCCATGTCTCTGGTTCTTTAAGTTTTGGTATTTAATGATGTTAGATCATTACAGTCTCTTAGTTATTGGTGCAAATATTGTGCGGATTTAAGCAGTGCCTGTGTGAAAGCCAAGCCCTAACAGCACACAGCATTTGGATTGTCTTTGTCTCATTTCTTTTTTTTTTTAGTGGGGATGGGGTTTGTGTACCACTTATGGAGGCCCAACTAGGATCCACAGATTTGAGCGCTTGTACCACTCTAAGCTGGAGTTCAATAACCTGAGAGGGGTCCAGGGCTCGCGGTCTTTGTAGTTGCTCCAGGGCCCATGGATCCTGTGTCAAAATATATGATGTATTCTTATCTAAGGGAGAGATCCCTTGGGGATTGACTGCATCTAGGCTGGGGTGAGCGATAAAGGGGGTGCAGGAGGTGCTACCCCTCCTCACTTATGGTTCCTTTACTTTTTTGTTCAGACTGATGAACCGATATCTGCATCCTATAATGAGGGCCTCAGCAGATTTTCCTCAGTTGCAGTGGTAGATAAAGGCAATCATAAGTGTCATGTGGGGACCGCCTCAATTGATCAGAGGTTCCTCAACACACCAACTCTATGAACGAATGCGAACCTCGCACATGAGAGCTAATTCCCGTTAATGCTCTTTCTGCATGGGCCAATGTATTGTGATGAAATCTCACATCTAAAAATATACTTTTTCTGGCAAAATGTTACTTTGTTTCAAATATTTCAGCATGTGGACATCCCGATATACGTTGGCAGAGGAGGCCGCTCCGCGCATCTGACTTTGGGTCAAATGAATCACTGGTTACTATGATAACGGGTGATCCCCCTGGGAAAGCTGAAGCCACCCCTTGGGAAAGTAAAGAGCCAGCATCACAATGGTACCCCCATCTTCCATCCCCCACCCCGGCTAAAAACTGCTGTAGATGGGATACAGGCTAATGGCATCAAAAAATACACTCTGGAAAAAGTATTTCTTGGGTATTGTGCTAAAAAAAGCTTGCCCTGTATTATAATATTTGTTGCAAAATGAGTTGTTCCTAAACTCTCGTTTTTGCTGAGAGTCCCTTTCATGGATGGAGCTGAATGGAGGCAATGTCTGAAAGGAGCCTGAAGAAAGAAGCCTCGAGAGGAACAGAAAGGCATCTCGGTGAAAAGCTTCCTCATGCCCCCTTTGACCATGTTTTGTCGGACTTCATCATCATATTAACCCCAGAATGCCACCCTTTCTTTAAACGTGCATTCGTTATTTTACATCTTAAAGCAATATTCTTTAAATTTATATTATTGTTTTTCACTGTTCACCTCGTGTAACCCTCTCTAGTTAGAGGATAGAAACTCTGTGGCGCTTCATATGTTCTTACAAAAGCTTGGGCTGGGTGAAACGAAAAAAATGATTGTGTGCAGCGTGAAACCCCGCTCTGAATATTCAAGGCCCGCGCTGATGAGAAGCCGAGTTCTTTTCTCAAGCAGCCAAGCGCACACAGCATTCCCCAGCGCTGACATCACCGCGCTTTCCTGTGCGCATGCGCGGATCTCACGTTCTAAACAGCCCCTGAACTCTGTGCAGCCCTGCATCGCATGGTCTGAAATACGGACCTTTTTGACACAGATTCCGTTTGTAGAGAAAAATAGTTGAATGACATTTAGAGTGAAGTAAGGAGAACATAAACTCCAACATCTGGTTCTACGTTTTTGTTCTGAATTATGTTTTTATGACGATTTTATTTGTTGTGTATTTGTTTGTTTGTTTTGGATTCGAATCCTATGTTCTGATTTTTTTTTTTCGAACCATTTGGCATTCTTTTTTTCTTTTATTCTATTATTCTTTTTTTTTTAAACTTATTTTTATGCATGGAGCACTCTACTTAAATATAGTCGCCTTCAGTTGCAACCACATGATGCTATTGGAGTGCTTTTAGTTGTGACAATAAAGGATTGTCCTACGCAGATCCATAGTGACTGATTCATGACAGAGATGAAGAACAAGAATTGCCTTTGTAAATCACTTTATTTGTATATTTGTTATTTCTAGGATATCCTGAAAATAGGGCATGGGTCAAATGCTCCAGGGCAAACATTTGTAATGTTATGCACTTTTGGTGCAGAGTGGGTGTGCGAATAAAGGTTTTCAGATGGAAGCCGTCACGGAGAGCGCTGGGGGGGGGGGAGGAGGGTGTCGCTGAAGGGGGGAGTGGGGTGGGTATCACTGAGTTATCTCCTAACCGAGTCAATGTTGTGGTTTTGAGAGCGAGGTCCCTTCCCACAGTGGTGCTCCGTGGTATAGAAGGAGGAAGGTGATTGGGCCTGCATCTTATAATTATTCCACTTAACCAGTTTGGATGATGTACGTATGTATGCAATGGGTTGTTATTTGTACGTTTTTCACCGCCCCCTGTACAACTGAAGTTAGGCCGTGCAGTGATGTCTGCCGTGTATTGGAGCTGCCCGCGCACTTCTATGTTTGCTGAGTCTGGTAGAATTAGAGTTACTATCGGGCCGGGTTTGAGCGTAATGGTTTCTGGGGAGTTGTTTCTAAACTAGAATTTGGGGCCAAGACCATTCTGACGGTTTCTTCTAGCCCTGTTCGTGTCGTTGGTCTGTCTTCCACTGTCCTGCTTCCAGTGAGTTCTATTCCGTTATCCAATTGCCCTGTCTCACTAGTCTCAGCCTACCAGTCCCTTTTGTTATGGATTTTCCTGGCTACTTACCCCAGACCCTCCCTTCCTCTGTTGCATGGCTTCAGTTTCCCTCCACACAGTGCTTGATGTAGACTATCGCAAGCCATCTAATTCTTTAGTTTCTTCTGCGTCGCGTACCTCTTTTCCATGGCATCTCAATTCTTGGTAAGTTTATCTCGAGACTGCAGTGTTCCTGTAGTGGACCGCTGTCTCTCCAACTCTACTGCTTTCAGGAGTTGTTTTCGTCTTCTGTTGTCTATCTATCCCCAGAGGCGTAGAGGATGAACCCAGTGCCAGCCATGCAGAGAGGTAACCAACTTTCTATCCACCCCGCGAGAAGTAACCCCCTAGTGAGCCTGAAATTCCGTACTCAGACACATTAAACACACTTTGTTCCTGGAAAAATGATATCCTCTACATGCCACCATAAAACATGTATTACTATGTATTGGGCAAAGTTTTGGCCCTACATTTCAGTCATGGTATTGGTATGAAAGGAGACGTAAGCAGCAAACATACCAGGATGCTGACTACTAACTTATACCAACACCCCTTAAAAAAGCCTCCTGTGCCCACAGCCAACTGCCAGCCCGCTGCAAACAGTCGTTGAATGACCCACAGATCACTAACAGTTTAAAAAATAATGTACAAAAGTTCCAGCAGTACCACACCACGACTGCAGAGTAAGAATGGTACCTCAAGTTGGGGGGAAAAGTACCACTTTCTAGTAAGAGTGCCTGGTGCTAAAGGAATACAATTTAGGAAGGCATGGTACAGGAAGCCAGCGGGTTTATAGTGTGTGTTAAAGGTTGTGCGATGTAGCATGAAGCCGATTTGCAAGTGTGCGAAGTAGTGGCATATATCGGTGCAATGCCATGTGGCAAAAGTCTGGCTTGGTATGGAAGTGTTTATCTGCTGTTTTCGAAGGAGGAGCTCTCCTGCATTGCAGAGGGATTTGCTGCAATTGTTTATGTAAGTGTATACTGGCATTCTGTGATATGGATCTTTGTGTGGTATCTTGTGTGCGGTTAAACATTTTGGTGTGCTGGGGTTTTCTGTATACAGATTAGGTGATGTGGAGTGTTAAAGTGACAGGGTCAGTGTTGCTACTGATTGGAAAGGCTGTAGGTTGGTGTGCAGTTTGCAGTGGTAGGTGTCAAGAGATTGGTGGCTAACTATGGAGCTGTGATGTGTGTGTTTGAGAGAAAGGGTGGATTGCACTGCATGGCATGACATCACACCAGTGGTATGATGGCTCAGTGTGGTTTAAATAACAGATGCAGTGTCATGTTGAGCAGTATGATAAATTGTGTATTGTGATGAGGTGGGATGTCTCCTCTCCCCTTCAAGAAGCTGTGTTGTACGTGGTGTGTTGAGTTTTGTAATGTGCAGAGTTGTCATGTCTGTGATATGTTATGATGTGGCTTGGTGTTGTGTTTCCTTTAGCGATATGTAAACATGCTTGGAGTATTGTGAAGTGATGTTTTGAAGTGTGGTGTGTGGAATTTCTAGTATGACACAGTAGAAAGTGGAATGGGGGAGAGTGGTGTTCTAGTGTGTTAACACTGATGTGTAGTGTTGGGCCATGGGAGGGAATACATTAGCGTGGTGTCTTGGGGAAACAGCCTGAACAACGACGGCTGAACAACGTGTGTTGTCCACTAAAGCGGAACAACACTTTAGTCAACAACAACCCTGTTTTTCTCTGCCTTAACCACGCTTGTCCTGAACAACGAACATGCATGGTTAAGACAGAGGTAAACAGACTCCCGATCAGAGAGGATGCTGTCAGGTAAGTGGGGCTGGGATAGGGTTCGGGGGTAGTTTTAGGAGCGGGGTGGGGGTAGTTTTAGTTTTTGAGGGTGGGGTGGTGGTTGGGGTAGTTTTAGTTTTTTAGGGGCAGGGTGATGAGTTGGGGTAATTTTAGGTTTTAATGGCAGGGATGGGGGGGTCAGTGTGGTTTTAGGGGCTGAGTGGGAGATCAGGGTAGTTTTAGGGGCAGGGTTGGGGGGTCAGGGTAAATTTAGGTTTTAGGGGGGTGGGGGATCAAGGTAGTTTTAGGGACTAGGGTTGCAGTAGTTTTAGGGGTGGGGGGTCACAGTAGTTCTAGGTTTTAGGAGTGGGGGTCAGGGTGGTTTTGGAGGTGGGGGTTGCAGTAGTTTTAGGTTTTAGGGGTGGAGCTGGGGGGTCGTAGTAGTTTTATGGGGGTGGGGTGTTGGAGTAGTTTTAGGGCGGGTTGGGGTAGTTTCGGTTTTAGGGGGTGTGGGGGGTTCGCAGTAGTTTTATGGATGGGTTGGGTAATTTTAGTTTTTAGGAGTGGGAATGAGGGGCGGAGGTGGGGGGGTCAGGGTCGTTTTAGGGGTGGGGGTTGGCGGTCACAGTAGTTTTAGGGGCGGGGTGGGGGGCAGGGGCAGTTTAGGTTTTAAGGGCAGGTGTGTGGGGTCGCAGTAGTTTTAGGGATGGGGTCGGTCTAATTTTAGTTTTTAGGGGCAGGGGTTGGGGGTCGGGGTAGTTTTAGGGGTGGGGTGGAGGGTCGGGGTAGTTTTAGGGGTGGGGGTAAGGGAGGTTGCATGCTGGAACCATACATGCCGTTCCACGCATGCCTTTACAACGAAAAATCTTTGTAAAGGCATTCGTGGTAAAGGCATTAGTGGTAACAATGCAGTCGTTGTTCAGGCATGCGTGGTTCCAGCATGCGTTGTTCCGACACATGTTCGGCGTCTTGTGATGTGGAGATGGATGGTGCAAAGAAGTTTGATGAAGTGTGATGTATGCTGCGACTACCTTTAATTTTGGACTAAATACGTGGTTTAGAGTCCAGCGATGCATAATGTTCAGTCAGGTATAGAAAGGTGTTGTGGTGTGACCTGCAGTAGGGCGAGTAATGGAACAAACAGTGAGCATGAGAGACAGATGGAGGCAGGGAATAAGAATTGGTAGAATGAGAGAAAGAGGACAAAAAAGGCGATCTATAGACAATTATCAGAAATAACAGTTCCGAAAGCTTATATAGACTGATTTAAGACCTTTTTCAATTTTACAGAATTTGTCATCTTACTCATCCATTTGAAGTCCCTAGCCGATTTATTCTATTTTCGGTCGTAGCAAACTCAGAGCTTGGGAAGCAGAAGTCCATTCATAGATAAATAATACATCTCTAAAGGCAGTTTTAAAACCAATGCTTTCAAAATATATATTTTAGTGATCTGCAGACTGCCTTGTGCCAACTATTGTTTTTAATAAGTTCTCATTAAAAGGATAGAGTCTAGAGTATAGGGGTAGAATAAATCTTTGTCTACAGAAAGCTTTAAGTTACTCCATCAATTAAAGCCCATACTGCCTACTAAGCAGCCTTTATATTTGCTGATTACCAAATTGCATACATTTATATTTTGATCAGGTAAGAGGCACCCGGTTAAGAAGGCTTGTTTTTTCTCTGTATCTCTGGTCCTCCCTCACAGAACAAAACCCTCCTCTCCCACTAGCCCATCACTATGAATGAGGTCCCTCAAGGTCATTAACTGCCCATGAATGTTTCTTTTTTAGCAAACAGTGTAGGAACAGTTTTTGTAAATTCAAAAAAGCAAGGGCCCTACCTTCCACATGTATCAGGCAAACTTAGTCCAATAATTATAAATGACTCAAGTTAAACATTTTAAAACAAAGGGGAGGAAAGCTTGTATAGTGAATTTAAACAAAAAAAAAAAACTTTCAACCAGTGAACACATTTTCTGAGTTTATTCTTGTAATGCATGAGTGATAATTTTCTAATAGTCTCGTGAACAAGAGGAGGCTTTTAACTACATCCTTGTGTGTGTGCCTGACTGCCCGTGGGTCCTTTCAGATTTACTGATCACTGTTTAACACCTTGTCCTTCTAATGGCAAATGCCTGACAATACATCAGGCCTGGGGCAAGTCTGGACAGTAAACACTATGAAAGTGCTGGCCTCACACTTCAACTTCTCACATAGGTTTATTAGTGGAATTCAAGCCCCAGGAAATCCTATAACGTTGCACTATGGGTGGTGCTCATTAAAATAAGATAGCAAGCAAAGGGAAAAAATCTAACAAAGAAACACCATCTTTCCAGTTTTACGGGACATTAAGACCCATAAATGTAAGAGAACACATTAACCTTGTAATGTCTCACTGACCTGAAAGAAGACTGAGAGGACGATGTTGCGTTAAATCTCATAACTGGCATATTCATCTGCAGCACATTATCACTTTGCATGTAAACAGTCAACAATCAGAGCTGATCACAAACCTGTTCCGGAATGAAGAACTTGCCTACCTGGAGTCTCTGAGCTCGCTGCCCATGTGTCCACCAACCACTGTTGCTGACCACCAGGGTCGGACTGGGACAGAACATAGGTCTGGGCTACTGGATCAGATTGCTAAAAGCTGGCCCTAATTCTGCAAATCCAGACCGTTGTGAACTTGTAAATGTGCTCTGCACAGGCGTTTCGCAAGGCAAAGGAAACTGCATACATTTGTGCTTGCTGCAGGCGGTATTTGTGCTGCTATCAGAGAAATAAACCGGCCTACCAGACCATAAAACAGCCCCAAAACTGGCACAAATACGTCCCACTCACTGACCTGTCAGACCAGCCCTACGGGCACTGCCTGGTTGCCCTATAGGCCAGACCACACCTATTTCCCTAAAGTGCAAACCGGTAAAGCAATCAATGTTGGCAGGGCTTCTATCCAAAGGTAGTTGAAAAAAAACATTTGTTACCAATATATTGCTGCTTTCGACCGCTTTTGGACCATTTTGCAATCCTTGAGATTTAACCAGTGGCGGAATGATGCCTCTCTCTCTCACTTGAAGGCTCTTGTGCTACACTTGTACTTGGTCTAGCTATCTGGCAAGTATACAAAGGCCTTGGGCCAAGCAAGAAAGGGAGGGTCAGCCTAAGGGATGGAATCCCCAGTGCTTCAGGGGCTTCTACTGCAATCCAGGATGTAACCACGTTTGACAACTCACCAGCATCTCGTTTTTGCTATTTTTACCAGCGGTGCGTTTGGGCCTGTTGAGAAATCCCTGTTAATTACTATAGCATGCTGCAGTCCTGGGTGTTCAGTGGAGATCATTTTGGAAACTTTAGTACATTGGAGTAAATGGCCATGTGTTGTAAATTCTGCTGATGTCATCAAGGGTCAAAGGTCGATCATTGTTTCTCTTTGCTATCGAGAGGTTTATGCGGGCAAGGCAGTCCTTATCCGCTCTACTTTCTTGCACTTCTATAATGTCCTGAAACTGGCCTTTGCATTGCCACGCTGTATGTATCACACCCCTGTACTAAATAACGTATCCATCCATTCTCTTTGCACCCGAGCAACACTGTAATTACTATGCTATGGATGTCTTACTGAGTGTTTTTTTGACTTTAAAGCAAGCGAACATACATTTACCCACCAATAGCGTTCTCTTACAGGAAGGGTAAATTAATAGATATGCCAGCTACGTTGAAATGAAACACTGACATATCCTTAAGCAACAGAGCACCTACCCCCAATCGGTGTTTACCGCCCGTGCGGGCATCCTAGGCAATCTGATTGGTGGAGCACAGAGATGCATGAACCGTTGACATTCCGCGACCTTTTGTGATTACATTGTAGTTTCCTTTTATTTTGGGTAATGACCCTGCATTCCAACCTGCTAATCTATTCAGAGCCGTTTTACAGCATTTGCCCACCTTCCAGATGGACCCCTGATAAAGTGATAACGGTGTGGAAATAAACCGATTGCTTTTTATTGTGACAGTTAAACATGCCAGGTCTGTTAACTCTTGTGCTCTCTACCAGCTGAAGCAATTAAAAGGAATACATCTTTCGCGCCTTAACCTCGCTTCTTCTCCACGCCCCCTCCCTCGTCTCTCTCTATCTCTACATCTATGTACCAAGCCCACTCCCCACCTCACCTCTCATAACTTATCTCTCTCTTGAGCGTACCTCTGTCATGATCCTACCTCTCTCTGTGTGTGCTTTACTCTACATACCCCCTCCACCCTTCACGATGCCTACGTCACACCGCTCTCTGCACCCCACCAGTCTGTTTCTGTCTTCACCCTTCTCTCAAACTCCTCACTCTATTTAACTCACCCCTCTCTCCATCTCTCTATACCCCATCTTCCTCCACCGGGCTCGGGCCTCTTTCAGCTCCATCTTTCTACTGCCTCTCTCCCTGCCTCACCTCGGTGCCTCGTTCTTTCTGTTTCTCATCTCTTTACAGCAACTTTCCTCACTAGTCATTTACTACCTCGCCACTTCACCTTCCCTCTCTTTCTACTTCTGTTCCCGTACCTTGGTTCTCACTACTTTGCTCTTTTTTCGCTACCCCTTTCTCTGCATGTACCTCTTTCACTTGATCTGTCATTCCTTATCTCTGTGTCCCACTTTCTCTCTTTCTATTCAACTTCTCCACCTCTCTTTGACATCTCTCTATTGATACATCTTTCTAACATACCTCTGTTTCTAGCTCTCTCTAGATCTCAACTCTTCTTCTAGCTCATTTTCTCTCTACCCATCAATTTAACCTTTCTTTACTTTATCTCTACCATGTTATCTTTAAATCTGCTCTAGGTGTTTCACCGCTCTTGCTCTTTCTCTGCTTCACTAGTCTTCTTAGCTGACCTGAATTTCTGTATCATGTCTGCCTCTCTGCCTACCTCACTGCTGTATCTACCTTGTATCTCTATATGTGTCTAGCCCTCCCCCCTCTTTTTACCACTGTCTGCCTCAACTTTGCCCCAGCTCACCTCCCTTGATACCTACCTTACCTCTCATTCGACGTCACCTCTTGGTGTACCCCACACCTGTCCCTGCATTTCGATTTCCCATTCTCAAGCTCTCTCTCTCACTCTAAAACCTTAGCTCTCCCTGCTCTCCCTCTATTTTTCTATAGCGCCTGCTTCCTCTTTGTATGGCTCTGTATCTTTCTGGTTATATCACTTTTCTGTCTGAAACTTATGTATCTCCCTAGGTTACCTATCTCCCAACCTTCGTTCCTCTTCTACTTCACTCTTTCACTAAACTATTCTCTTTAACCGCTATGTCCCGCTCATGGTTCTTGTCAGTCCCATTTCTCTTACTCGGAAGAGTAGGAGGTCACTGCCTATCTAAGATGTGTATGCCTAAAGGGGAGGGGAATAAAATTAAGATGGACAATTATCATATTTCACTAATGACTGGTAAAAAGCCTCAGAGCAGTGCTTTGAATTTCTCAGTTGCAGAGAGAATATAGTAGTGAAGTGGTATTTGTGATTTTGAATAGTCAACAATTATATCTGCTATTTCAAGATCCATATGTATATGTCTTCTTTTAATATTATATAGTACCCATCAAACATCCAGCAAGTAAATTACACAGTCTCTTTTGTACAATTGGAATAACAGAACAAACTAAATATGCACACATTAAGAATTGGCTTGGTCAGTGATTGTTCACATTTTCTTTTCCCACCTCTCTGCTGGCCGATGCCAGGTAACTTAAGCTTTCTGCTGTTTTCATGTGTTCCAGTTTGTGAAAGATTACTATCAAATTTAACATTTTTGTCATCATGAGGAATTGAATTAGCTGAAAAATGGTAAACAATTCAAAGTTGTATTTCACAGGGCCTCCAAACTAGGGTCTTGCCCCGAGGCTCAACAATCCTTAAGACAGCACCTTCTCCATGAGTAGAAGAGAGCCCAGATTTACCACTTGTTCCTAGACCTATTTATCAAGCCAAGCTGTGTATATGAGGAGAGCATGCAACCATTCCCAGGTTCACATATTCTCCTTCAGTGAGTGGGAAGGTGGAACCACTGGGTGTAAGCGTCTGGAAAAAAATGACACAGGCTTAGAAATGTCTGATTGGAAACTTCAGTTTTCTCTATTACCATTCCACAAGGAGGTATTAAGCTACCCAGGTTTAGAGAGAAAGTTAGACTTAGAGAAAAAGAGCTAAATATCATAGTTACTGAGGAACTGGGAGGTTTGGAGGGTTACAGGAAAAGGTAGTGTAAAATGAGTGTCCTTTGTGCCAGTGCTTAATTTGTAGAAGAGTAAGTGCCAGGGCCTAAAGTTTGTTTCGGAAACCTGTTGTCAGAACTGTAGATGTTCAGGATTGCCAACTACTAGGAGTGTCGACTCATGCCTCCTTGATCCTCCACCACGCTCTCCCACTTTATTTCACTCTTGCATATTCTTTTTCACCTTTGCTCACAGGACTTCCTTCTAGGGAGTGTCTCCTTCAAAGAAAGGTTTGATGGGGTCAATGTTACACCCATATAAATGGACAACAGATGAGTGACTTAAGTGCTCTTGGGAAAAATTAGCATTGAACCTAGTGTCCCGTATGGTGAACAATGCCATGTGGCGATCTGGGTTTTGTCACGGATGATAAGGAAGTACTCACTTCTCTATAAGTTGAGTGTCCTTAGGAGAAAAAGGTTGATGGAGTCCAACAGGAACAAGATGGAGCAGATATCACATGCCTGGCAGCCTGACGTCTGTGCCCATCCTTTATATAGTAAAGATGGTTCCTCTATACTAGAATGTTTTAATTTGATCAGCCGCTTGGCTACACTAGAACAATAAACCACTTGAACTTAAATGTAATTATGTGACAAAAAATTAATTGAGGGATTGTCATTACTATGAAACGTCTGTCAAGGAGCCGAACATTGATCTTGTGGTGCATTACTAGGTACCTTTGTTAAAATGAAGTTATTTTTTTGTTTTCTACCATATTGCCCTATTCTGCTAAGCAGCCTCGGGAGAGTTGCTTCTATTAAGCATTAACTAAGCACCATAGATTACGTTTAGTTGGGTGCAAGTTAAAATTCCACAATCGAAGTTGTTGTGGAGGTCACAAACTTTCAACTTCTCAAAGGTGCCAAATTTGTCAATTAAATAAAACTTTATCCCTCAGCAAAATTTCTGTTAAAAACACTTTTTTACAAGACATTATTCAGCCAAAAATATTTTTGGAATAACATTATATAACAAAATAGGTTTGGGATTTTGTTCCCTTGGACTAACTTCTTTCGGTAGGATTTCACACACTAGAAAAATCAAGTTAGCAAAATCTAGATGTATCATCAACTGGATCATCCTCGCTAAGTGTACCAGCGGTATAAAAATACAGTAGGCCGGTTGACGCGAGACAGCTTTTTGGGAAAGGGCACAAATGTGTACCAAATCTGGGTGGGTCAGTTAGAGCGGTCTCCTCGCCTCTATTCACCTCTCTTCCAATGTATTTTGCACATCAAAGATACATTTTATGAGGCTAATGAAAATTCACCTCTTCTCCTACGCTTTCAGGACGCCCAGCTAGCAACAAAGCAGCTTCACTTTCTCTGACCACCAGAAAGAGCTCTTATGTTGGAGGGGTCAGGGGCAACAATCTTCTTTGGCAACTCTCAGCCCAGATGACCTCCTTCTCCACAGTTCCATCACCAACACAGTCCAAAGGTGCTCCTGATCTCTCCTTGGCCTCTCTCGCATTTATTTATTTTTATAGCACTACCTAACCCAGTTCAGGGTCTTAAAGCACTTTGCACCACAAGCACATTCTGTAGAGACAATGAGTCAAACACAATCAATATGTAGCTAATGTAACTTAAGACATGGAAGGGCTACAGTTTTTAGCAGTCAGAAGTCATCCATACTGGTAGCCATTATATGTTGAGTGCTTAGCTTTGAGAAATAAATGTGCAGATTTACTACGTTTTCGCGCAGCAACCAAAGTTGCTACACTGCATAGCCGCGAAGAGAACACAACACCATATCTGCTAATGTATGGTGCTATTGCTCTCCCCGCTAGTGCTAGAGTACCCTAAACTGCCTTGTGCCAATGCACACACCCTTGGACCATAGTGCAAGGGTTTGTGTGTGTGATGTCAAGCATAGGTTTTATATCCTTCCAGCACAAAATGTTATACTTTCACAAAGTTTAACAGTTCACAGCTCTGTATGTGCGATCTATGGTCAGGGCCACTAGAAGTATGTGACAGGGGAGGGCCATATTATGCAACAGGATTGACAAAATTATACGGCAAGAACGGCCATATTATGTAGAGTAAAGCGGCACATTTTGTGATAGTATCACTTCAATATTTTAGTTGCTTTTGAACCGTTTGACCTAAAACCACATTTTTTTGTTAAAATATGCAGATTTTGCATCGTTATTGATTATGTGGCAAATGCGGAAAACTCATAATTATGCAGTATCCGCTGCAGAACCACAATCGCATAATTCCTGTGGCCCTGTCTATGGTGCAGCATTCATGCAAAATTGGAAAGATTTGGAGAAAAACATATTTTCTCCAACGTTATGTCTGCCTCAAAGAGGCATTATTTGTAATGCAAATACCATTTTAGCAAAGTTAGTAGATCGGAATTAGCATCCCAATCTACGGGTGAGTGCACAGGAACATCTATGTGCCACCCATGATATACCTTCTAGACACACAGAGTTTCATAGTGCTCCTTTAATGTTACATTAGTGCTACTTTCCAATGCAATGTAGGATTTGTGCTGGGAAATAAAATCTAAAAACAGTACTTTACACCAGGTTTGGGTCACGTTTGTGCTGAAACCATGCACAAAGTGTTAGTAAATGTTCCGCATGAACTTAGAATTTGAAACATGACACTATGATTGGGGGTGCCATACTAATAGTCATAAAACTGCCCAAAGAAACTTTTTTTATTTTTATTTTTAAGCAACCTACAATAATGTATGAGTGGGGAAAAAACAATAAGGTTCCAAACGTATGCCTCGTAGTTTGCATGCAGCGCTTCAATGTCAGTTTATAGCTCAATGTGCTATATAAGGGATGTGTGAAATTTGAATAATTTGTGTAAGTAAACGAAATTTTGAAAAACTTACACAAAATAGAAATCTGGAAGGGAGTGCTATATTTTATTGTGAAAAGCACCAAGAGGACTTAAATTGCGCAAAAAAAAAAAACAGAAGTGCCCACAGACAACAGCCACTTACATTTGTTAATTCATGTTGTGTTATTATGCTCCTGCAAATAGGATTTTTATCTTGACGGACTTGAATTAGTGTGACAAGGCATAATGGTGGAATTTTATGTAATAAGCACAATCTCAAGTGTCAGAATTACGTACGATTTCGTCGGATCCTAATTATTGTCCAAAATAAACACCAAGAATTTTGGACATATATATATATATATATGTTTATTTTTAAAGGAGTAATGTTATCATAAATTGGTGTATTGGTTATTAAGGCTTTTATATTCTACAAATCCCTGTGATTTCCAAATAGTGGATTTGCTTTGAGAGCATGATGGATGGTTATTATTTTGCATTTGGTTTGAGATACCCGTGCACAGAATGCACTAGAAAATGACGTCCCCACTTCAGTGTTAGCTTCTTATCCTTGGCCACCAGAATACACTTTCATTAGAGTTTTATATACGTGTCGGTGACTCGCTCCATCTGCGCCCCTCCCCCAACCCCGTTTTTTGGTGAAAATAACGCATCTTCTTTCTAGGGGATTTGGTTCTTCGGCTTATTGAAGCTAATTAACGATATGTAAATCTTTTTTCATAACATACATATTAAGTATTAGCATGTATTATTTTCTAGGCCAGGTTCATTTATTTGTTAATTGCAGATCTAGCAGGACGGGTTTCTTTCAGCACGGTATTGGTTCGTGGGGAAGCACCTGCCGGATGCTGATAACGCTCCTTGCCCGCCTTTTTATGTGGGCGTGATATTCGCTTCATGGCAGGCAATGCCATGAAATAGGATAGGGCGCGTTCTGGATTGGAGGAGGATTGGGGTGGAGGGCGGGGGCACGGACACACACACACACACACTCTCTCACATGAGGACTGGCCATCGGCCGTAATGAAGTGTGTATTTACTATTCTAGCTCTACACGCTCTTTGATAGTAGGGAAGGTTACAAAGCGGACCAAGGCAAATATAACTGCACTTTTAGTTTTTTGATGCACTGGCTCTAAACTACCTAAACAAAAAGCACCAGTCCTCACAAGGATAGTGTTTGCCTTGAACTGATAGTGTTTACCCACACTATGAGGACCAAACTGGTCCTCTCAGCGTGGGCTATGCATGACCCATGTTCCATATAAATGACTTGTATAAGCTGTGGACACAGACAGTGATGTTATTCCTTACAATACTGTGTTAGTATACACGTAAATATCTAGCTTCTTTTATGTTTTAGTGTAATTACGCTTTATGAAGATTGTTTTGAAACTTTTGAAGTGCCACTGAAAAGAAAAAGTGCCACAGTGCATCAATCTAGAGGAAGCTTCACACTTGCAATATACTCATACTGGCCCATAGTTGGAGGTTCCCTTTGCTGTGTCCATAGTCTCCACCCTCCGGACCACTGGACACCGGACCAGAGATATACAAGTGAGACCATAGAAGCACAACTAGAAAAGAGAATTTACCAGAGAAATGGGTGCGTCCTGGGTGGAAATTCCTTGTTTACCCCAGAGTTTCAGCAGCTGAAATCTCCGTTTTCCTGCAGATCTTGGAATTCCGATGGCTCTGGTAACTTCTGTTACTGGCCCACTTGGAACTACATAAGGACTAGTAATGAGGACCATAGAGTGCCCCTATTTTACTCATTATACCACTGGGCGCATCAGTAAATGCATGGCATAGTGATCATGTTTTATTAAAAGCAAGGCTGGCGTTCTACAATAGCAGTCTTTGCACATTGGAGTGGAAGCTGAAGCAATACTCCAACATGTCTTTTTTTTCTAGTTATTCGATGATTAAGTGTACTGGAATATAATTGGCCTGAGAGAAGGAATGTTTTTTGGGGTAGCTGCATTGATAATCATTGCTGTCCAGTTGCCTTCCTCCGTGGGCACTCGGCTATCATTCACACAAACCCGGGATTGTGGGAGGGAGGAGTGTATAAGGTGTGAGCAGGGTAGGGCCACTGGCTACACCATATCTGTCCCTGGATCCACTGACCACTACACTCTGAGAATTGCGTGTGCTCTGTAACCTTTTTCGCAGTATGCACAGGACACAAAGTTTGGCGTTCAGCCACACAGTCAGCAGTATTGTCCTGCGAGCACTGAACACTTGGCACTGGTCATGGCCAACGCTACAATGTATGTCCTCTACAACATCCTTTAGCATCCTTGGTCACAGGGTAAAGGACATGGTTAACAGAAGGGGGGCCAGCTCCTCGAAGGGCATTTCAGAAGCTGTTTCATATTCTGGACTCTTGAGTTATAGCTTAGTGCATTTTTGGGGTTGTAGTCTTATTTTGCTAATAATTGAATAATTACTAGGCTAGCACAGAAGAAACCAATGGTTTGGAGGTGAAAGCAGGAGGACAGCAGACAGTGTTAGGAATGACCTGGAATGTGGAGGTCACACACTGCCACCACTTCACCATTTAACTTTACCAAATAGGTATTGCAGAGGGCCCTGTGAACATCTACTTTGGTCATGTGGACTATTCCACAGTCTCAGTACGTACTTACCCATACCCCGGACTGTCCCACTTCATGAAAGGCAGCATCGTAAAGGGGAGAGATTTCAACACAACAATAAGCCAGGAGTTAGACCGTAGTCCCTGCCCTAACCCACACACAAAAGACACAGCAAGCCTTAAATGCCTGTCTCACTGATGCAAGGAACACAGGATATAGACATAGAAGACGCCTGGCATTCTCTTCACCCAGGCAAAAAGGACTCCACATGTTATTCTAATGTCCGTAAGAAATGCTCTCAGCTCAACTATTTTGTGATCTCTCATAACGTACTCGCCAGAGCAATGGATTCAACTGTAGTTACCAATCTCTGTCAGACCATGCACCGGTTTGGTTGCTACTAGATATCACCCTCTCACAGAAGCCCTACCTGAAACCCTGGGTAATAAACGAGATAGCACTAAGACCCATTGTTGAGAGAAGGCATCAAGGAGACTGGAGAATACTAATTTGCTGAATATGATAATGGGGGAGTATCCCCTGCGAAAATGATAATGGGGAAGTATCCCACTCCCTCTTTGGGATGCAGAAAAAGCAGTCTTCCAGGGGGAATGCGGGCAACGCAAGGCTTATTTGGAACAAAGAATCTCCCAAGCAAAAGACTGAAAACTGCATGAAATACAAATGAATGAGGCAGCTATGAAGCTGCTGTATGCTAAGCAAAGCGACAAGCCCGACAGGCTCTTAGCCCACAAGCTCAGGGTAGCAGCCACACATAACCATCGAAAAAGAAGATGGCAAGATTACACAGGAAACAGCTGCAAACCTTACTGCCTTCCACCAGTACTTCTCAAACTTATTTAAGGCCCAAGAACTAGATGAGTGTGAACAGGATGAATATATTCAGGCGTACTCACCCCAAAACTTACAGGTCAAAATGTGCCTCCTAGAAGAAGAAAACAATAAATTCAGAGTGGAAATTGGTACACTGCCGCCCATAAATCTCCTGATCCACATGGTTTCCCTGCCTCCTTTCACAAGGCATATACTTCCCTGCTAGAAAAACCTCTTGCAAAGATGCTTAACAATTTCCTAATATCTGGGATGGTGATCAATACTATGTTGAGTTCCCACCTGATCTTTTTACTGAAACCAGACAAAATACTTATGACACGCTTGTCATATCGAGGGACCGCACTTCTTAACTTACTATGTGAAGATATTCCTATTCAGAGTCATTCTGGTAACTAGGATTCAACACACCTGAGCTCACCTAGTCTCTACCCCCCAACCAATCTGGCTTCATTAAAAATATTAAAGTGACCAATAACATAAGATTGGTGGTGGCCCGGATGAAGGTTGTTGAGAGACGGCACTACCCGATGAGCCTTCTCTCGCTAGATGCTTAAAATCAATGGGGACTACACAGCGGTCATCCTACTCAGGCAGGGAATGAGGCAGGTATGCCCATTATACCCTATATTTGTCATAACTATGGAACCCCTCGAAGCAAGGATCTAATCCAACAAACGTATACACGGTATGAAGGTGGGTGACGGAGAACATAAGCCAGCTCTATTTGCAGATGACAAATTCTTTGTGACTGGCCCAGAGAGCACAAAACTTGCTCAACTAGACCACTTTGCCCGTGTGTTGGGTTTCAAAATCAACTTCTCCAAATCCCAGGGGACTGGGGCAGCAGATCCACTTAACCAGCACAAGGAACATATTCAAAGGGGTGGGTTCGCTTGGGCAGAAACAGCCATTACATATATGGGGGTCAAGTTACCAGCAGCTACTAAAACAATCTGACAATAACATTCCTCCATTGATCACAGCCTTATTCAAAGGCCAATATAAGTGGGGTTGGCCAGAGACCACGTGGTTGGCGGACCTGACTAGCCTCCGGATGAACTTCATGTCTCAACTTCTATATGTAATGCAAGCACTCTCACTCACAATGCCACAACCAACGATCTCCACAATAAAATAATTAAAAATGCTACACTTCATACAGGCGAGCGAGTCCCCAAGGACGGCTAAAGAGACCCTCGCCTGTACCACAGAGGAGGGGGGCCTTGGCTTTCTGTATGTGGCCACATACATACTAACGGCGCAAATCAGTCCCTCATTGAACTGGAACCATGATCCGAAGAATTAACCGTGGATAAAAGTTGAGCAAGTGTTTTTTATAGTCCCACTAAAGGACCTCCAATGGCTAATTGAGCTGGACTCACTACCCTCCTGCCCATCGCAGTCAAATTACTAACACACTGGCACACATTACACCAAAGATGAGCTTTTTCCCCCTTACCCATTGTTCCTCACTACTCTGATCAACTATACAGACTTCCACCTTGCTGTGTTATACCCTGGTTTTTCAGCTTGGAATCAAGCTCTTCCCCCACACCTAATGGAATTTATTAACGAGGTCGACTCAATGATGAGCGACAAACTCACTGAAAGACTTGCCCTAACCTGAAGCATATAGACTCTCAAGGCTCTGTGCTAGGTAGAAGAACAACCCGCTACAGCGACACTAGTGTGAGAGGCAGCACCAATAGAGACACGGTTTGATGAAAAGGCATATTGTGGCTTTTATGCCCTTGAAAAAACATACATATGTGAGACAGTGAGAGAGGGAATTGTGGGATCGAGCTCTCTGAAGAGGCCTGGAGGGCTATATTGTTAAGGGCCGCGAGGTCCTCAATGTGCATATGCCACAAAGAAAAAACCTGGAAACTGCTAACAAGATGGTACCTCACCCTGGTATGTCTCCACAAGAACTTTGGAAGTCCTGAGCTTTGCTGGAAAAGTTGTGGTGAATGGGGCACACTTTTACATGTCTGGTGGTGCCCTAGAGCCCAGATTTTTTGGGATGAGTCCTCATTTCCACAAACTATAACCAGCATTGATCTGTCTCTCAACCTGCTCCTTATCTTCTTGGGATGTCCAGGGAAGCAGCAACTCTACTCCATGACTACCCCCCTGGGGAAACTATTCTCCCATCTTCTCCTAGCAGCATGCTTAAGCATCGCCCAGCAATGGAAATAACAGCAAGCACCTACACTTAAACATATGGTGGGGGCAGTTATGGTTGATATATGCCATGGAGAATCTAACAGCACTCCTTGGCTACAGAGTTCAGACATTTGAAAAAACATGGTGCCTCTTTGTCACCTACATGCAACAGGAAGAAGGATAGGGAAAATTCAAATGACAATGTCCAGAGTTTGCAATATTTCAGCTTTTGCGAAATATCTTCCCCAGAGACTGACAACTGGACAAGTGCCACAATATCGGAGGTTTTAAAGATACTTTCACCTACTCAAGGGGGGTGAGGCCGAGTTGGAGCAGGCGGGCATCAGTTTGATACTGTACATGGTGTTGATGGTTTATGTTTTGTTTATAATTCAATCATGAATTCTTGTAAAGTGCAAGCTTTCCACCACAAGAGGTCTCCAGGTGCTGGGGGTCAGGGGATTGGGGGGGGGGGGTGCTGCTAGCCTCATCAGGCTGTTGCTGGTGGTGGACAAGCCAAGTTGTCAGCTGCTTTCTGAAGTCCTTCAGAGAAGAGGAGTTGCGCAGGTGGAGGGGAAGGTCATTCCAAGATCTGGCGGCGAGGTGGGAGAAGGAGCACCCTCCGATCATTTGCGGTGGATACGGGAAATGTGGGCCTGGGCTAGGGAGGCTGAGCGGAGGTCTCTGGATGGTTGGCGGAAAGGGGGGTGGTGGTTTATGTAGGCGGGTCCGGCGTTGTGGAGGGCTTTGTACTTGTGTGTGAGCAGCTTGAAGAGGCATCTCTGCTGGATGGGGAGCCAGTGGAGGGCCCTGAGGTGTGGGGGTGATGCTGGTTTTTCTGGGGTGGTCGAGGACAAGTCTTGCTGCTGTGTTCTGGATGGTCTCGAGGCAGTTCATGAGCTGTTTAGTGGTTCCGGTGTAGAGCGTGTTTCTGTGGTCGAGTCAGCTGGCAATGAGGGCCTGGGTAACCGCCAGAGGATGTGGAAGCGAGCAGAAGAGATGGTGTTGATCTTTTGCTTCATGGTCAGTTGATTGTCTAGGATAATCCTTAGGCTGAGTGTGTGGTTAGTGGTCGTCGGTGGTGGACCATGGGTAATAGGTCACCACATGTTATTCCAGGGGGGGACTTGTTCCAGAAGAAGAGGATCTCTGTTTTGTCGAGGGTAGCTTAAGACAGTTGGTCCTCATCCAGGAAGCAATGTTGGTCATAGTGTTTTGGAAGTTGGATCACTTCATGCCGTCTGAGAGGGATAGGATGAGCTGGGTGTCGGCGTAGGAGACGATGTTGAGTCCGTGGGTGCGTGTGATGTCTGCCAGTGAAGTAATGTAGAGGTTGAAGAGTGGGACTGAGGGAGGATTCCTGTGAGTCACTACAGATGGTGTCTTTGGGTGCGGAGACATAGGGAGGAGGAGGATCCTCTGACTTCGTCCAGAGCAGAAAGAGGTAATCCAGTTGAGTGTGTTTTGAATGCCAATGCTGTGAAATCTTGAGATGAGAGTGTGGTGTGAGACGTGTCGGCTGTGGGACTATGACCAAAACACTGTGAAACAAATAGAAATGTGATGCATAAGTGTGTGTTCCCCATCTCATTCCCCAATAAAATCCAAAATAAAGTTGGGGAAAAAACATGAAGTACAAGTAATTGGTACGGACAGTACTTGTCCATGTAAACCCCTGGCTTACACAACCACCATATGACTCTGCAGGAGTTATTTTCAGAACATAAAATGTGAAGAAGGGCCCTGGCTGCTGGGATGAATTAGCCAGCTGTCATCCGCCTATCTCCCTTTGTGTTCGAATTGAAAATTTATTTTGTGAAGAAGTGCATGAAACCATCTCTCCTATTTCTAGGATTTAGTTTCAGATTTCTCTAAAACTGCTGAACAAATTTTCAGCAAGGCAAACAAATGCTATTAACTAATTGCGTACTATATTGCCAATCTTAAGGTAATTATGTTGTAATTCAGCCCAACATTTTTTGTAGCCAAAAGTCAAAACGCCTATAGGATTCTGTACAAAAAAAATGCAGCCCTCTTAGAATAGCCGTCCTCCTTCACCATAATAACAAAAGTGTCAAGCTTATAATTATGTTCTCTTTTAGGTTTGACATCTATGACATTTGCATTGATTAATGCAAGCATAACATATTGTATACATTAAGAAGCTTTCACGTTGCCTAGATGGCAATAGACTTATTTTACCTTGGAATTTTTTGCCATTGAGTTGCGATATTGTCAATCCACCCAGAGGAGTATTTTGATGTCACCCTGTTTTTAGGTCACAGCCTACCAGACAGCGCAGCTGTGTGGTATGTGAAAGACATCTTGGGGAGATTCCGAAAGTTGATCTGGGAATACATTCTGCTCATTGCCTGCCATTGGCTTTGTCATTTATACCTCATGTTTTCTGGCTTTCCGATTTCTGGCTCGACCTGCTATAGGCTTCCCTCCTCAAGTTTGTACTGCCCTTTGCAAAACCGTATTCACAGTATTCTTCAACAAACTTGTTTTCTGTAAGAAACAGGCCTGTCAATCTTATCGTGTCATGTTTGCTGGGCATTCAGAGCTTGAGGTCAAATGTCAAGCTGTATGTTTGATGGAGCCCAGTGTTTATTTTGCTTTTGGCTGACTTCAAATTGCTATCATTTACATGAAAGAGAAATGCATTGTACTTTCTCGATGGAGCCTCCTTGTGTCTTTCATGTTTGAAAACTATTACTAATAAAAGAAAACTTGCGCTGATATAGTCTGATGTACT
Organism: Pleurodeles waltl; assembly: GCF_031143425.1. NCBI lineage: Eukaryota > Metazoa > Chordata > Amphibia > Caudata > Salamandridae > Pleurodeles > Pleurodeles waltl. Next base: position 1,315,522,629 of record NC_090440.1, read on the forward strand.
AGTACTACTAAGATTAAACAGTTTTGCATGTGAATGAAATACATTTTGGGATTTTATGCAGAGACTTTTTCATATTTAACACATTTTTCTCAAAATGTGTTTACAAATGAAGGTGAGCCAAAAGTTATGTGTGCACAATAGCCTTGTTACTTGCTTTCTTTCACATCAACTAACTTGTAAAAAAATAAAAGCGTCCCTGTTTTCAGTTGAGGCGCATGCAAAGGTCAGGAGTGCTCTTGTGGCCCCAGAATATAGATCGTCATGGACGTTATAGATTATAGAGCTTCAGTGCAGCATAGCTGCAAGTGAAAAAAAAGACCGCTATAATGCAGTCAACACTGGCTGTGTCATAAAGATCCTTATCTTTACTTTCAGCCAGTTGCAGCATGGCAAATATCTTGCATAGGTAAGTTCTATTGGCTTTGCCAATGCTTGTTTGTTGCTAGCTGTCTGTGTGCTTTTGCCTCCATTGAATACCCGAGTGACTATTTTACAGTTTGCGTCCAGCTTCAGGGTACTAGGGAGTGAGTGCTAACAACAGAATCTGAAAAATGGAATCTACAAAGAAATGGGGTTGCCTTATTTTCTGCAGCATCCATTCTTTTGAACCTTTTATCTGAGTTTGCTTGCTAGTACACATAGAATCCTTGGCAAAGCCAACAGTATGTAGTACAAATGTGAAACCTATTTGCTTTCCTAATGCTGCTCATTCAGTTTCATTTAGCAAAAGATATTAGCCATAAAATAACTTTTCCTCTGGACTGACCAACTCACCCTGTAACTAGAGAGATGCTATCACTGACTTTGTGTTCATGTGTGTGTCAGTGGTTGTTGTAATATTTACTGTCACTAGTGAGAGAAGCTTTTTGACGCACTCAAATCTTATTCTCTCAGGCCAACCCAAGCCACTTATCTTTGACACTATTTCATCTTCATTGTGTTAAGTGATTTGATTGGAAATTGCACTGGTGAGACCAACAGTGATGTCACCAGTGGTGTCATTTGGTACCCCACACGTGAAAATGAAACTTGGGGATGTATCAATAGTGGGTGAATATTTAGGGGTTATCGTTTCCTGGAGCCCCATAACACACCTGTACCCGCAGTTAGTCATTTTAGAGTAGTGGCATAGCAAGAGTACCTTGGGCCCTAATGCAAGCAAGGAAAATATGCCCTTGTCTACTGGTTTTGTAGTAAAAACAGCTGTGATTGTGGCGCAGACGGCCCTTCAGACTCCTGGGCTCTGGTATCACTGTGCCCGCTGCCCCATTAATAACTGCAGCCCTGTATTTGACCACAAACTAAATCATTTTTTCTGCTCCTACCTTGTTTCTGTCGTCCACTGACTCTTCATCATACAACGTTAGGCGTGGGGATCTCTTTTATTTTTTTTAATTATATGCTTCAGAAACCCATGAATGGATAAGTGTGTGCTTGAAACGAGCTGTGATTTCCTATCACTGATGTGCTATTAAGTTACCTTCGCACCCCTTACGCCACAAACAGGGCTTTGTTTCTAGAGATCTCGCTTTTGCTATAGGACGGCTGTGAGGCGCTGCTGGGTAAAAGATACAACCCGGGCCCCTTAATGGCATCTTGCAGCTGTATTTGTATCTTTCAGTGGATAGTTTAGTTCTTAGGAAGCGAGAGAAAAATATACATTGGCTTGCATAATGCTATCATCTTTTGGCATCTCTCTAAAATGGTCTTGATTGCCATCTGTGCGGGGCGTCATGAATGCTTAATTTCCTAAATATAGCAGCTCTGATCTGGGGGATGGAGAGGATCTCTGAAAAGAAGTAGCAACATAGCACCTGGGAAAAGTGGATCGTCGGTCGCAAAGTAGGCTCCCCTGGCTGCTCTCCCAACTCCACCCCCACCCCCCCTTACTTTCCACCGCTCATCCAGCCCCTCATACACACATGCTCACCCGTCCTGTACTAATAACACCGAGAGACTGGAGGCCAGAAGCAGACCTGGAATACGTTTTAATACCAGCGCCATATTGGACCAGGTTCAGCACGCGAGCGTGACCCTCATGGAAGAATATAAGTTCGCCTCTGACTCCTTAACCGTTCGAAAATGTTGTTTTTAATAGAGCTACATGGTTACTTATGCAACATAATTTTTCAAATATATTGGCAAAAAAAACATTAGGTTTTACCTGTGACTCCAAAGGGAAATGAAATCGTCCGTTTATGGCCTTCCTCTGAAAGCAGCTCCCCTTCTCCCGGCCTACCAGAAGTTTTCTGTGTGTACTTCATGGGCAGTCCAGCCCTGCTGAAAGTTCCTGTATGGTCTTCAGCTGTTCTTTTTCATTTCACACTACAGATCATGTGGGGCTGATAGAGGATTAAAAGAGAATTCCAGACACACACTTTGCTACTGAGAAAGCATTGTCGTCAATTAGGGCCGGACAGGGATAGCGTTGTTACCCTTGGCATGCACGTTGGTACCCCTGGACTTCTTCACCCGGGCATTTATGAAAGTACATCCTGCAACAGGAAGCAAATAGACCAATCAAAGCCATTTTAGTTCTGGCTTGACAATACGAGACGTCTTGTTTACAATATAAAGTGGAGTTGGCTTTAGATCAGCCCCGTTCAACCACCCATTGGCTTTTTTTGGATAAGTCTCCATTCGCAACAGTGTCAATCGCCTCATGGAGAAGCTCCGAAAAATATATATCTCAATTTGGGCTAATTGACTAGTTTATCTCTGAATAACAGTACATCTTTTGTCACATTCAGTTCTTTATCTCGTACATGCATTGTATAAATTGCCATGGATGCCGAAGGAGAATTCTTCTAATGCAGTAGTTCCCAAACTGTGGGTTACAAGCCAATGGTGTGTCCCCAGCTTATTTCCAGGTAGGGAAAATTCAATAAATTAAGATGCCTTTACCTTTTGTACTTGTCACATTTGCTTTGAGGACAGAGGTCAAATGTAAGGCTGTGATTTCTGACAAACTGCTGCTAATGTTTTTTTTTTTTTTTTTTTTTTTAACATGGAGATTGGTGTTTTCCCTAAACCCCTTTCTACAGACTCTTCCCTCTCTCATCTCTCCTTTACTCATCCCAAGCCTCCTCCTATCACTAAAAACTTCCAATTAACACTTCTGGATTCTTCCCTCCTCTATCCCTCCATTATTCAATTCAACCCTACTAACAAACTTGCATGTCCTCTGCTCAAATCAACTCATACTCACACTGTACTCATCTTTCCGTATACTAATCCACCACTAATCCTTTGGGGTTCCAGAGTATCGTGCTACTCGCTACACTTCAATGCCTCGTCAGGGGTAGTAAGCACTATAGAAATACATTTGCAATTACTATTCTTTCTCTAACAGCAAATTGAGAGGAGTTTTTAAAGTGAACTATGTGACAATTTTAGTGTGAAAGGAAAGGCTGTAGGATGTCATGTTATCCTCTTTAAAGTAAACAGACTGCATTAAAATAATGCTTTATTAAAAAGCAATCACAAACATGTTGGTCTACTTACCCCATCAGGCCACCTTCCTTGTTGTGGCTGCAAACCATAGTGGATCACAGTTTGCAACCTACCTCATTAATATTCATTAGGTAGTTCAAATTGAAACCACTACGAATCAGAAATTTGCAAACTGACCTATCAATACGTAGGTCAGTTCACCAATTACCACACTGGTTACACAATTGCTGCTCACAAATTGCGACCATTGTTTTGTTGCCAGTTCTTAGTGCATCTGTCCTCATATGAGTTAAATAGTTGATACTTGGAAATACTTCTGTACTCCTTTGTCTCGTCTCTAGACGTAAGTTAAAACTGAGACCAACATTGCTTAGGTTTCACCAAAACCTGGATGTTTTACACATCCCCCTGATGGCTATTTCTTCACCCTTACATGGTGAAATCCCTCCATAGATCCAGGAAGGCTCGATCAATGGCAGTTTTTTACGCTAGCCACATGGGGTGTGTGTATATATATATCATGAACATAATGGCCCCAAAACTATACAGAATGTTTTGTCACCCAGCATATAATTTAAATCATTCCACAACTATTGTGCCTTCTTGTGGTACTATGAAGTGCTTGAGGTTCAAAATACAAAATCTTCTCCCAGCAGTGCTTAGATGCGAGACATGTTTCAGTTTCTTGCCTTGAACTGCGGCACAGGGCAGCAGCGGGTTTTACAGAAGCTCAGAAGGCAAATTTACTATTATAACTCCAGTCCTAGAATATTTAGGAAAAGTGCACCTTTCCACAAATTAGTCCAGTACACTTATTTATTAGTCTAACTCCAGCTGTGGAATATTTTAGGAAAGTTAAAGACTCCGCAAGTATTTAAAAAAGGGTTAAAAAGTAGAACCTTTGCACCGCCAAAAGTGCTGCTCTGAGGGTACCACTTAAGGCAGAAAAACTAGTAATACAGTCGGGAGTCTTTACACTACGCAAGGAACATTTTTAAAAATAAAGAGTTACATAAAATGTGCTCTTTCACAAATAATAGAAATAACAGTGCTTTGTTTCTTGTGTTTTTTACATTTTTGTGCAAATCCACAATCTGTAAGTCTCCTGAGAAAGGAATGGTTTGAGTAGATTTCACTGCAAGTTTAGATAAATGCTGTTCCAGATGTGCCCTCTATAGCTTGGATTGGGGAAAAGCCTGTTTATGTCACTTATTTGAAAAGCAGTAACCTCAATGGCGGCGAGGGCAGGAGAGGAGTAAAGTGAGCAGGAGTAAGTGTCTATTCATACAGCTCTTAAAACTGGCAGTTTTACTGCACCTCCTTAAAAACTCCTCCTCCTCCCAGTTCTCACTAAAATGCGGTTTCCTCTCCACGCCCCACATGACAATACTTCCAACTCACTGTGTGTCACACCATATCTGTTCCCATCACTCGGTCATCCGGAGAGGAGCCAATATCCCAGAGTATGCACACAATTAACAGGAAACCCCTTTACAGAGCAGATTTTCAGTTCATTGTTTTGAGGCTTTGCACAGTAGATGTCCTGGATGGAACATAAAAGGGAAAGACCCAGACCACCCCTCATGCTTTCCCTAATCACACCTGGGATCATACATCTAGGCAGAGGTGCTGGAACAGTAGTGTCACCTCGCTAAAACTATAGAGGATATGTGCAAGAATACATTGGAAAACACAAGTGCTGCCATAGGAAAATCATTTGAATGGCCCTTTATTGTTCATTCCACAGCTAAACTCCTTCAAGTTTTATGGGGTGCTGCAGCCCTAGTTCTATTTACTGTGACCCGGAGAGTAAGGGCAGACATAATTATTGGGATAAGGAAGTATAATCCTAGTAATGAAGACTGGCACATGACAGTGTCAACACCTCCAAGCTCGCCTTCTTCAAATGTAGCATTGCTGGTGTGTATACTGAGGTCAGTCAGTATAGATTCATGTCCTCTTCGGCAGTGGGCATCCGTCAATGACAGGGGGTTGCTGCGACTGACACTTTCTGATAAATGATTGCATTTGGATATAAACCCTTTGCCCCATCCAAGACATGTTCATATGAGCAAAAAGACATTTTAATAGCCTTGAGAAGTCAATTAAATTTTCACTCGAGGGACTTGGGGCCACATGTACGAACACAATTTCCCATAGACACAGAATGGGCAAAACCCTTTGATACATCTCGACTAAGTCACAAAGTCTACCCATAGATTAATGGCCCGTGCATCTGACCGTTGGGCACATTACATCGAAATCTATTTTAAAAAAAACATAATTCTGCAGAGTTTGCGCAGATATAATAAATTCTCTAAAATCTTTAACTGTTTTGGGTTCCTGAGATTCATATTCAGGGAGCATGATGTTGCACACACGAGTCAAACTTTTAACAAAAATTGTGATAGTTTACTTACTTGATGTACTGGGTGATCTCGTGCAGATATTTTAGGGCAGTAATATTACATGTGTTGCACAATTACTGGTGCAATTTTCAGCAAAATTTCTGGAATATAGTTTGCTCTTTGGAAATTTGAGTATGGACATTTTCACTGACCCTGGGAGTGGCGAAGCAGTGCACAATTGTGTCAAGTAATGCATTTGTACATTGTCTCTTGTTTTTCAATAACCAACATTTACCTATTGAATTAAAAAAGAGCTGACAGCTTTCACCACTGAAATGCTAAAATACTACAGACACAAATCTGGTTACATGATATGGTTGGTAGTGCCTGCAAACTCAAATTCTGCAGATACCAAACTTTACTTGATACAGTTCCAGATGATCAGTAGGAAAACATTTTTTGAAAGCCACATAGGTTCAGACCTGTTGACATTGAACAGATTTCCACAGTGTGAGAAAGAGGAGGTCTAGCCTTGGTGAGTGGGGCCTTGAAATGAGGTGAGGCTTAAGGTCTGACAATACCTCAGTTCCCAGGGACTGATATGGGAGGGGGCGTGGCTACGAAAGAGGGGGTGGGACTTTGTGTCCATCACTGGCAAGGCACACTCCTAGACTCCCCAAAAACGCGTCCTTGCAGCTCCTTGAAAAGTGCTAAAATACAGTAAGCAAATTTAACCTTGCAAAGCCACTACAAGCGATCTAGACAGTCCTTTACTTGGGGGTTTCCAACTTACGTGGTGCTCACCATGTGATATCAATCTTCAGCCGTAAGACAGTGGTGTAACAAAACTTGAGGGGGACCCCCGCAAAGTACAGTGTTCATTTAACTATAAAATGCTGATTGATTTTCAATGAGGTAATCTCCTTTCATTTAAACATTTAGTACAGTTCAATTTTCATAAAGGTAACCTGAAATCGTGCACTTTATTTTCTTTAAAATTGAGATATTTGATGAAGTTTTGTCTGTGTGAAAACTGTACATGCAACTCTGGATACAGTGAATACCTGAATGCAAAATACCTGTTATTTCCTTTTCATCCTATTTGAGGCCCACACAATCTTCAGAATGATTTAGATTTGGCTTGTGATGCTTAAGAATGAATGAATGAATGAATTACAGATTGCAATTTCCAATTACTTTGTGGCTCTGTGGGCGGAATAATCAGAACCATATGACCGTATATGCTTGGAAGGTGTGGGAAAGTCATGCAATTAGATGATGTCCTCTGATTGCTCGTGCAGCCACCCTAAGGCTGCATCAGCGTGTTGAGGGGCAACTGAAGAAAGCAGAAGGGGAGAATGTGTAACAGGGAAAATATAGCTGGTACAGTCTATTCAGAAAAATGGAAATTGCATAATGCAAATCATTAATACCTGACATTTTGGGATATCAATAATGCCCTTGTGATTTAATCTTAAAACATAAAGCATTTGAAAATGCTGCTAGTATGTTAGTCTGGAGGAACTCCATCTTTTGTACGGGTCCTCTCGGATTGTCCACCATTTGCTGGACCCTATATTTTTATTAGCTTTAGACCTCTGTGCGCTTTACCACTGTTAACCAGTAGTAAAGTGATTGCCCCCCCTCCCCTTTTACCATGTCTGAATTGACATTCTCTGAATTGACATATTTAACTTACCTATGAGTTCAGAACTCTATGCGCTTTACCCCTACTTTCCAGTAGCATAGTATTTGTGCTCCCCATTTTAACATGGTCAAACTGACATATGCCTAATTGGCATATTCAACTTACCTGTAAGTCCCTAGTATATGGTAAAAGGTGTACCCATGGCCTGTAGATTAAATGCCACTAGTGGTCAATAGCACCTATTGTGCCACCCACTACAGTGGCAGTCCAAACATGTCTCCAGGCCTAACATTGTAACCTTGCTGGTGTAATATAAAAACTGCAATCCAACTTGTTAAAATAAACCCATTTGACAGGTCAAAACATTACTTTTAAATATCAATAAATCCCCCTATGTAGATCTTGTAGGTGACAAAGCAGGGTTTGTGGCATTTAAGAGTTCCACATGCAGAAATTTAATGCTAACTTGCCCTTACAGTGACTATAACCTAAAAGCCATTTTTACTCTGGCGGGTGTAGCTATCCTATGTAGAAAACCAGAGTACAGATTAAAATACTCCTATGGTAGTACTGGAAACAGCTAGAAAAATAATTAAACAACTATTATAATAGTTATTAAAGATACAATCAAATGGTGAAATCAGATTTGTAATACAAATTAAGAAAAAGTACCTTTTAGAAAGTTATTTTTTCCTGCCAGAAGACCTGGAAGCTAATTTTTCTCTCCACCATCAGTCAGCTAGCAGTTAGCCAAGAATAAGTATTAAATGATTCCCAGGAGTGAGCAATAGGCTGATCTGAACGGCCAGAGACGACTCAGAGTATGTAATCTGGAGGCTCTGACCATCCTTTTTGACACCCCTCTGTCAAATCCTGCTTGACAGGTCTGTTGTGTTCACATATGACACTTGAGGAGTATTTGAAAGAGGAGAGAACAGGATTCCAAAACAATTCATGTGAATCCACTGTCTCATTGATGAAAATTGGTTTTGTCCTACCAGACCTCTGTCTCTTGGTTTACATCTAACTTTGGGTCACACTTGAAAGGAGAGAAACCTGGATGCCAAGACATTTCTTCCGAGTCCACTAATTGGATGCTGAAAGACTCTAATTTTGTCCTGCGAGACTTCTGCCTGGATGTTTGTGCGTATAATGGCTACCTCAAACAGGACCTTAGTGTGATATGTGGCAGGACACTAGGATTACCATTGTACACTCCCACACTGCCACCCCCCTAGCTCTCAGAGCCCAAATTTAGTGTGACCGAAAAGGTTTGTCATCTGCTAAATACCCAATGTGGCTAGGAGTTGCCCTGGGAACTTTTATCCCATTGGTTAGGTCATGCCCAGGAGTCATTCCCACCCACTAGCTAGTGCCAGGCAAAAATATGGCACCTCAAGCACCAACTTCAGAACACTTCTTTGACCTATAGAACATCGGAAAAGGAGTGAACCTGCTGCCTGTAATCTGAGAGGAGCCCTGAAGGACTAGGTCTGCTTCTTGTTGTACCCAAGACAAAGATATGGACTCAAAGGGTCATAAGGCAGCCTCCTGTTTAAATCATTGCCCAGGATGAACCTGGTTGTTGTATCTGACCTGCGCTCTATAAAAGTCAGACTCAAATTGCACCTACGCCCCAGTCTGCAACAACCAGTGACTATCATTGATGTTTTATGCTTTTAAAAATTCATACCTCTGGTTCCCGTTGATGGATTTTTGTCATTTTGTGTAATTTTATTTAGTAAATTCTACTCTCTTTCTAATTCTGTTTGCAATTTTATTGTTCTGTATTTTTACTTTATTACTGTTTTGCTACTGCGTACGAACTATACACATTAGCCTAAATTAAGGCTGTAAGATAAGACTGTGTGCTCTACTGGGTGTTGAGTTCAGATTCATTTAGTGACTTTGAGGAATCGCCATGAAAAAAGTTGTGATTGTTCTTTAAGGTAGGAAATCACTCAGTGTATGCAACTCAAGGCCTCCAAATGGATGAAATTCAGGTTGGACTTTAATCCAGTTTATCTGATGGAAGTCAGAGCATCTGGATGTATGGAATTCAAAACATCTCAGAGGATGAAAGTAGATGGAATGCAAAACATAAAAATGTAATATAGAGCATTTGAAGGACTGGACTACAAACCATCTGAAAATATGGGATTTATTGGATTCAAAAGCATAGAATGTAAAGATTCTAACATAATTAAATTCAAAGCATCTCAATGAATGTAATTAGAAGCATCGGAAACCATTGAACTAAAAGGTAGTAACCGCTTGGTTGAAATTATGGAATTCAAGTGACGTGAACAGGAAGTATGTTGCTTTTCCTAAAGATACTTTCTAGACAATATTTATGTATTCGTTTATTTGTATGTTCTTTGTATCGTGACTCCAGAGGCCACTTGGTACCACGCAATGGCAAGGTTATAGGGTCAAGTTACGGCCACACAGTTGTATATGCTGGAAGAGGTAGCAGAGAAAATGTTTGTACATCTTTAGTAGTTGGGATAAGTGGAAAGATCTTATTGGCTAAGGGGACGCCATAAACGAAAAAATGGGGTAGTTTGAGATTGTAAGCAAATAAACTATTTTAACAGGTGACTTGTTAGGTTTTTGTGAATGACACTAAAGCGCTTTTTGCAAGTACCATAGTAATCCCGATGCAGCCAGTAACAGTAGATGCCAGCAATAACGGAAGTACAACTGATGCAAAAATACCTCAGACATAATGTGGCTTGTGAGTCTTCACTTGATCATTTCACCTGATTGAAGAAGGCAAAATGTCGGAGTGAAAAAAAAGACTTGCAGATACATGAGAGATTCGTTCCAGAAACACACATTTGAGCATTTTCTTCCCGATTCCAGCTGCCTAAATCAGAATGTCTTGGTAAAGGTGCAGTAATGCTTTAGAGTATTGATGGGACTGTGTACAGTATTTATTACCTGCCTTGTTACTTGTCACTCGTAATGAGGGCCTCACTTACATGATAGTCTTAAATGAGGGTCCATGAATTCCAACTGTGGGCTCCCTGTAACTGTGACGGTTTCCCCATCATGTTGCTTCTTTTGGAATTTGGATGTGCTGATCTGAGTTTCTGTCAGGGGGCACGCTGGGGGTTGAGGCAGTTCAACGTTTGTAGGTACATGGGCCCTTCACCCAGAAATGATTTGGGAAAAAACATCCTGCTTGACTAGGTTTGTCAGTACTTCCACTTTTCTAACCTGCTTTTTGCGCGGTGCTGGTAGACCTGTGAGGAAGCCTGTCTTGCTACTAAATCACTTTGACGGGCAGTATAAACCGTGAAGGTCGCATGCCCGAATCCCCACCTCATGATGTGACTTGTGTTTTAGATGAAGACTGGGCCTGGAAAGGGGACGAGGCTTTCGGGCTGTTTACTGTGCAAGTAGCCATGACATACATTAGAGGGGGCAGGGCCTGGAGAGGGGCGGATCTTTGTTCTTGAGCAGCCGCTCCTACCTTGCTCAAAAACACAAAATGGGTCTGAAACCATCATCTATGTCCTGAGAGAAGGCACAATCTTAAATTGACTTAATCTCTGCACAGTATCCAGGCATGAGCTGGAAATTTTCTTTGAGGATGTGGCGCCTGCAAATAAAAAGGGCTGGGCGCACTTGCCCTGGGCCACAGATATTTGCAGTAACCATATTTCAGTCTCCGTTTATTTAGTATGTGGGCCCAGGGCCCGCAACTTTAAATTGTCTACTCCAAGACGTCAACTCACATGGTGTGCCGGGGTGTCCCATGATATCGGTGCTCTTCAAATAGTCATCTGGTGAAGAGATCCACGCCTCGTCTGGGACAGTAAGCGCCATATAAATAATATCGCAGTGAGTGCACCAGGTGAGGTAGAAACCTCATGTCACTGTGACGCCTGTGTTGGATGGGCGTGGGTTGCGAGTGTGAGAGCCAGCCCCTCAGAGTGGCTGACTACAGTGACGTGTCCAGCAGGACACAACATCCTAACAACTCCTTGCTCCCTCTTGAGATTCCCTCAACCAATAATCCGTCGGAGAAATCAGATTAGAGAGTGCAGCGAATAAACAGCGCAGACTATTATTTTCTATGTCCGTGAGTCCTTCCAAAAGCCACATTTCTACATAAACTGTTCGAGCGGATGTCACTCGGTTTGCAACAACGGCAGAGTTTTGCGAAAGTGCAACTATTTGTGATGGGCACGCGGAGCTAGAGGCGCACGGAAGCAGCACGAGACGGATTGCCTTGACAGTCTCAGCGCGAAGGAGGCCTAGCGCGGTTTTCATCCTGTCACCACCCAGACGAAGGTCTGGTGCTCGTAGTAATCGCTCCTTCTCTTTGTCTGTCTTTGTGTCCGTTTGTGGGACGCAGTTAATATAAACTGCAAGCTCCGGCCACACAAAGGCAATTGTTTAAGAATGCTTAATTTACATCTGAATGTCATAATGAACTGGGCAGACCGGGTCATGCTCAGGTGACAACGTCCTTGGGGGAAACCTCATTTTCGCGCCTTTAACGGAGATTCTGAGCGACGCGTAGAATTTTAATTGCAGTCTCCCCCAGGTGATACTGTAATGACATCTCCGACCATGGCGTGGCCGTGATGGCAGCGCTATGCAAATGTGCTCCGAAAATAATCGCGCTGTCACCAGAAAACAAGAGGATGCCATTTAGGAAGCATAAAAAATGTCAACGAGAGCGATTAGTAGGACTCCAGTGGTTTCTAGGGGAAGGCAACCTTCCTCCTGGGCATTCCCTCGAATGATTAGACCAGATTTCATTCATGGAGGGCTGTGGGTGGGATGGGGGGGGGGGGGGGGAGGGGGGTATTGGGGATGGGAGGTGGAAGGTGGAAGGTGGAAGGAAAATCTGAGTGAACTATGATAGCTGTTATGGACCTCTGGCGGTCTCTGTACTCCGGTATGCATACATGCCAACATTTGAGTAGAGGAAAGTGAGAAATTAAAACATATTAACATTATAACTATATTTCTTCTATTGAGGCCTGAATCAGTTTATTGTTGTGTGTGGGACTTGCAAGTGTGCTGCTGCAGGATCGGATATCAGAAATACAAATATGCGTTTTTCCTTTACCTGCCAGGAGGGAGAAAGCGCTACGGCAGGAAGGAGAGCATGGCAAAAAACGTGTACACTGGCCCGAGCAGGTTACTGCAGGGCATACTCCGAGTCACGCAAGACCAGTCCCTGTCGGCTGGGGGACGAGGGGTGGGGGGGGTAGCTTGTTTACAAACTAAAGAAATGTAATAAAAAAAATCGTATGTCCACTGATTGCTTCCGATACTAAACCCCCACCGTTTTCTGTGAAGAAGGCTGACAGAAAGGTGCGCCACTTACAATAGTACACCCTGCCAATACGCTGCACGCCAAAGAATAAGTTTAACAGAACTCCTTACAGCCACCCACCCGAAATGCCCAGACAGGCTGTTAGATGGATATGACGGCTTCACACATTTACTCACTGTCTATACCACGGACGGGCACCAAGCTCTTTCACTACTATTAAATTTTTGCATCACTACTTAGTAATACTTCGTGTTTGTTTTTGTTTTTTTTACTTATTAAAACTGCTGCAATATTTCTACAACTTTGAGTATACATTTGTTTGCTATAATCCATTTTAATCCTGACATTGATTGTCTCAATGATTGGTTTCCCAGCACAATTGTTGCCTTAAATGTATAATTTCATTGGCCCTCATTACGTTTTTGGATTACAAAAAGACCACTGACTAGCAGCACAGAGAAGTGTTCTTCCACAGATGGTTGCCTCTAAGGAAAGCAGCAGCTCATCTGTAACTGGGTATTGTAAACTAGACTATCACTACAATACGCACAAAGCAGGGGTTGCAGCAATGTGTAATTGATAAAATATGATGGTGCATTGATGCAAAAATATGAGAATACAATTGCAAAATGTGAATGCTGAAGTACTACTGCAGTAATCTAAAGTTACAAACACTGGAATAGTGCAAAAGGTGCAGAAGTGCAATGCTTTTAATTTTCCTCGAGTGCTGCAATAATAACAATATGCAGCACTAATTATGTAGTGGGGAGTACTAACGCTACTAAACTAATTGAACGTTGCTGTCCAATGCATTCCAAAGGAACAGCACTACTACAGGTATCAACGTTTGGTAGCAGAAGTTTTAATATTATACGATTGCAGCAAAATTACATTTATTTGAAGAGCTCAATGTCACCAAAGGTGGCATGACACCAGAGGCCCAAGGACATACAAACGGAATTAAAGCATACAGACAGTAACACAGACACATTAAGTACGTACCGACAGGCCGTAACTTCAGCAGATTAAGTAAATCTTTGTATCTTTCCTAATGCGGCTGTGTGAACAGATGAGGCATGAAGGCCAAAAGAGAGCCTATTCCATATGAAAGGACAGAACAAACCCCCAGGTATAGCCCTCTTAAAGCGAGGAATCTGAAACCGAGCCTGCAACTTCGATCTTAGAAGTTTCGAAAGAGTATTTTCCACCATCACGTCTAAGAGGAAGGTTGGGCTCCTTTTCTAAAAGGCCTAATAGGTACGACAGAGGATCAGTTTGAATTTTTTCCTGGGGAGCAGTTGAAGGGATTGCTCCCTCTAGGCACCATGATCACACTTTTGCTGCCTCAACAATAATAATCACAGTGCCATGTTTTTAACCTGCTAGAGTGCTTTTAATGCAGGCTCTGACTGATAAAGTGACGTAGGGGCCATTCCAATAATCCAGCTTGGATCGAACACAGCTCTTAACATCTCGACTTAAGAGTGTGAAGGAGTGGCAGAATCTTTCTGAGGATCTGCAGAAAAAAAGCTTAAATCGTTTTTTTAAATTTGATGATTCTATGAATGATCATATCAAGTGTGCTGCTTACTTACTTCCTGACTCCCTATTATGTCGACTGGCATGTGGGCAGCAACAAATGAACTTCATTTCTGCCTGTCTTTGGCAAGTTTCTGTACAGTGCCCCGGCCTTGGTTCAGGATTTTCATTTCTGTTTCTATACTTCACCTCTTTTGTGTTCTTGACTTAGAGTGTGGGGCTGGAATGTTGGAGGTACTGCATGGTAGAACATTGGGGTTTCTAACACAAATGGTTGAGGAAGGTGAGAGAGACCCTTGGCATGAGCAGTGGTTGTTTGTCTGCTCCTATAAACGAATACAAATAAAGTTACTTTTGTTCTGCATCCGGACCCTGTGTTCTCTACACATTGGTGATGATCGAGAGCAGGAGTAGGCTGAGAAGGTTTTAAGGAGCTTATGAAGGCTACTGTATCTAGTATTCAGTTAGTGGTAAAAGAAGTGTCAGGAAGAGGCTACAGTTGGCCAACCTTCAGGAACAGAACTCAGATGTCCTTAAAGAAGAGTCTCTCTGAAGCGCGGGCACAGAGTAAATGCATATTCAATAAGGTCTCGTAGTGCGCATTCATTCATTTTGAAACTATAACTGATGGCCAGGTTTTGCGCGATCTGATCGTAATGAAAACTCAAGGCAAAAAGTTCAAGAAATTGAAATGATGCTCAATGCTACTGTTAAATATTGTCAAGATCGCTGAGCAATTGGAAGAATTTGTACAAGAAATCAGAGGAAGTAGTAGGAATGGTGGTGGGGATTGGAAAAGTTCAAAGTCTGTTGCAGTTATTAATGTTATTAAGGTTGATAAAGAAAAACAATGTGCCTAACAGGAGAAAAAATTCCTACTATTTGTTATAGATGTGGAAGCAACTTTCATTTGGGTAATTTTTTAAAGGGTTGTCCTGCAATTGAGCTGTCTCGTAATCGCTGTAGGAAAAAGGGGCATTTTGGAAGAGTCAGCAAAAGCAAAGCTGAAACAAAAGTTTACTGTGTTATAGAAGAGAAGGACTGTGTAGGATTTAATTCAAATACAATACTCTGTGTTAGAGGTGAAAGTGTTAACAGTTTTCCTGAACGTGAAATTGACATTAATGTAAAGATTGCGGAAGTCATGGTAGATTTGCGTGCCTGCCAGAGCATAATTAGTAAATCCTTATGGGAAAGCAACTGGAAGAATGAAAGGTTGATAGCTCGTGATGTACGCCCTGGGGATCATACAGGTCACAAGATTGATTTATTGGATTACATCTGGAGGAACGTTAGATTTGGTGATAGAGTACATCATGGTAAAATTTATGTTGCTGTCAGAGGTATTCTATTTTTGAGTGGCCTCAACAACTAGAGTTAATAATAAGATTAGATCCCAATGCTGTAACCTCAGTGTATACCCTAGGAAGTGCGAATGACGAACAACCGGTGAGCAATTTTAAGAGTGAATTTCACGAATTAGTCTGCAACAAGTTAGGGAAATTTGTAAGATTTAAAAACAGACTGAACTTACTCGACAATGCTGTCCAGTTAGACATTAAGTTCGTAATGTGTCTTTTACGTACAGGTCAAAATTGAAAGCGAGGTTGAAAGAGCTATATGATAGACAAGTTATTCAACCTTTTGAGTCCTCACCGTGGGTTTCACCAGTTGTTATCACATTCAACTGTTCAGAGGAGCTCAGGTTACGTGTAGACCTTGTATGTCCAAACAATGAGATATAGGTTTTTAGACATCGTTTACCAAATTTGCACTAGTTGGTTTCTCTGTAGTTGGAGTCACTGTGTTTTCACGTTAGGCTAGCTAGCGCTTGTCGCCAAGTAGAATTGGACGAGGGATCTCGTCATCTAACAGCTTTTGTGAACCCAGAAGGTATTTTTCAATTTTGCAGAATGTCTTTTGGACCAGTCCAGCATCTATATTTCAGCGTTTAATGAAAGAAATGCTGGAAAGCATTGATGGCGCCATTGAATTTCAAGATGACATATTGGTTTTTGGTTGTGATGAGGAGGAACATTTATTTAATTTGAGAAATATACTTTGTTTTTTAGTCCAGAAGGGTTTAACATTAAGAGTGGAACTGCAGACTAAAATGAAAAAAAGTTGAATATTTGGGACACAGTATTTCCAAGAATGGTATTAAACCAAAGTAAGATCACATAAAAGCTGCGGTGAGTGCTCTAGTTCCAAAAACAAAGGTCAATTAATGTTGGTTTTGAGTTTGACTGTGTGCTATTCAAATTTTAATGATAATTACACTACCAAAGTTGAACCTTTACATAGTTTGTTAACGAAGAAAAATGAATTGGTGGTGGGGAGGTAGTTTGAACAGGAAATTCTTTTGTTGACCTCAACCCTGAATTTGTTAATGCTCTTTTCTTAAATCTTTCAATTGGGTCAATAGTGTGTTGTTGCTGTGGATGCAACTAATTGTGGGTTGCTGCTCTGTTTGAAAGAGATTAATCCAAAGAGTGGGTAGTGTCTTATGCCTCCAGAACATTGAGCGACTTTGAGAAAAAATATTCTGTGATTGAGAAAGAGTTTCTGGCATGTACGTGTGCTGCTCATCATTTTAGACAAATTCTATGGGGCACACTGTTTGTTTTGAGAACCGATCATAAACCCCTATTTTATGTACTTTCTCCTGGGGGTGAGAGGTGTTTGGCAGCTAGACTGGGTCAGTTAGCTGTGAAACTTCAATCCAATCAATCTAAAGTTGAATGTATGTCAGGAAGAATTAAAGTGCATGCGGATTTTGTTTTTGTTGACATTTTCCATGGCATGGGAGTTTAGTGAGGAGGATGTGGAGAATAAATATGAGCTGGCATACACTGTGGAGGACATCAATGGCTTGTATCGTTTGGATGATGAATTTAGGTTGATTTCTAGGAAAATGTGGGAAAATTAATTGAGAGGTGATGTCAAAATGATGTTGGTTTGTGACTAGATGTCTAAAGGTTGGCCTGAAGAGAGGACATTGAGTGCCAAACCATTTGTTACCGTGTGCTCCCGTTTGAGTTTGCTTCTGGGCCATGGAGGAAGTTTTTGGTCCTTTTTGCACTGTACCCAAGAAAGAAGCTTTTGCCTTCGTTTTAGTTGATTATTTTTCAAAATGGCCTGAAGTTAGAATGACTGAGAAAGTGTGCTCTGAGATTGTAATTGAATTTTGGGTGGATGTGTTTTGCAGGGAAGGGTTACCAGATGAATTGGTTCCAGATCATGGACTCCAATTTGTGAGTAAGAAGTATGAAAAGTACGTACTGAGGTCTGGTATGAACATAAAAAAACATAATTATTATCCACAGTCAAATAGACAAGATGTGAAATTTAACTGAGTTATTAGGGAATCCATTCATGTGGCCACTAAGGGTGGTTTACCCTGGAGGAAAGTGTGTAGGCCACTATATTGTCATATCATACTGTATACAATTCTGTAACTGGGTGTTCTCTGTTTGAATTGCTCTGTGGAAGGGAACCTAGAACTAAGTTGGCCCTTTGCACTTTGAAGGAGTTTGGTAGATAAACTGCTGTGGACATTGATTATGAGAAAATCAGAGAACGTATGGAAAGTTATCAAGAAAAAATGAGGAAAACGGTGAACAAGAACAGGGGAAAACATTCTTGTGTCAAAAGTAAACCTGGTGATTGGGTTTGTGTCAGGAAACCTGTCTTGTTAGGCAAGGAGTTATTTAGATGGTCAGATCCCATTAAAGGTGTGGAAGTTTAGGACAGATCTGTCAAGATTACAGGAGGTAAGGTTTGGAACATGAGCAGAATTTCAGTTTGTGCTAGTCCGGAGTGTGCAGATTTAGCTGTGCTCAACCTTCCGAAGAATCTGGAATGTGTTTCTTTATGTGCCTGTGTGTGAGAGCGCACACAATTCTGTGGGTGAGGAACATAATTCCTTTTCCTGGAATGGCAATGAGCATTCTCCAAGAAGTGGAATCAATTCAGGAAGCAATTCAGGGTGTGTAGAAAATCAATTAGGACGGAGTTCCCAAATCATATGGTCACCTGCAAAGTTTTCAGAATTCGTTAGGTATTAACAGCATATGTTATCATTTTTTATTCTCTGTTCATTGCGTTTTCTTCTATTAATTTGTCCAAAGTATTTTTCAGATTTTGGATTGTTTATAATATGTATCCTATGTTTTATATTATGACGTTATTTTTTTGTTTTCTAATGGGAAGAGGTGCATTGTCTTCTTAACCTAAAGTGTGATAATGGAATGTTGGAAGAACTGCATGGGAGAACATTGGGTGGTTGGGTAAGACAAGAGACCTGTGGCATAAGCAGTGGTCTTCTGTCAGCTCCTATATACTTATTCAAAGAAACATATTTTTGTTTTGTATCTGGACAATGTGTTTTCTCAAGCTTTTTGGTGTTCTTTGGCCTGATTTTGTTCCATTGGCCTGCTTTTGTTCCATTTGCCTTCTTGGGTGCAGTGGAGAGCTATTCTTGTGGTGGAGTCTTGTTCTAGTCTGATGGGGTGCCCTATCAATCTCTGTCTACTTTTTTTATAGCAATGGTGTCCATGCTTTCTTGTTTGTATCTGTTGAGCAGATCTGACAGCAACTTCTAGTTACAGATTCCTTAGCTTATAAATTCCCCCCAGGCATCAGTCTGGATCCTGAGATTTTTCTCTAGCAGCACCCCTGCATGCCATCAGGTGCCGTTGTTCAGCTCCGCATCCATCGTTGACATCTTGCCCACTGGATATGATGTCACTGGACCTCTATAGGCGCCACCCTGGTGCGTTGATGTGATTTCTTTTCTTTCTGCATCAGCCTGCGCTGATGCAAAGAGTAGCTACCCCTCAGTCACTTTTTGACTGGTCTTTTTCAACGTTTTGTTGAGCATTTTTTAGGTTTCCCTAGAGAATGTCGCCATGTATGACTGGGTTCAAGCCCTGCGGATCCTGTCATCGGGCAATGTCCATGATGGATCCACACCTTGTGTGCTTTTGGTATCTGGAGCGCAGTGGCGGCCGGCAGCTTTAGGAAGGGAGGGGGTGGGCGGGAAGCACGTACACACTCATTCTTTCACACACACACACGTACGCACGCACATCCATTACCAACACTCATAACATTCAAACATGCACGCACATTCATTTTAAAAGATCCCACACACACTCATTCTTTCACACACACACATGCACACATGCACATCCATTAACATCACTCATAACATTCAAACAGGCATGCACGCACCAAACATTCATTTTAAAAGGTCACACACACACTTACCTTCAGCCTCGGAGGTACCAGGAGAGTTGGGACTGCTGTCTTCCCTCATTGGCTGACCTTATGTCAGCCAATGAGGGAAGGCAGCAGTCCCAGCCTCGTCACAGAGTGGGATGGGGTCAGTGAGGCTGCTGACCCCCCCCCCCCCCACTCTGTGACAAAGTGTCACTGATTGACACCCGCCCTGGGCGCTTCAGGGCTTAGACCTGAAACGCCCAGGCCGAATTCAATGGGTGATGCTTTCCTCGTGACCCAGGGGAGGGCCTCGAGGCATCTTTGCTGAGCCATGGAAGTCACGCCCATTCATCATCCCATTCCAAGTCCTCAGGATGGTCGGGTAAGTTGAGGCATATGAAGGAGTCGAAGAACAACACGCTTTCTTTGACATCACCCCATGCGTCGGTCAAAGGGACGAAGGAAAAGGAGCATCATCGTTCCAGGCTTCAATCCTCACATCCTGATCGGCTCCACGCCTCCCTAAATTTCCAGGAGCCGAAGCATCCCCTGCCCAACTCCGAGAGTTTTATTAGGCCATGCACATCATATTTGGGATGTCTGAATCCGCTGGAGATTCCTCTGGCCTGGTGAGGGCCATCTTGGATTCTGCGCCAGTGGCTTTGACCTCCGCCCTGGGGGGGTACCCATGGATCCATTCCTGGACACATTGTTCAGCATCCTGGAAGTATTCCTGGCCTTGTTCATTCTGCTCCTGAGGTCACTGCTTGCCTCTCCATAATGTCTAATAGTATTGCCTAGGTAGGTGAACTCTTCAGTTATGGCTAGATTCTCGCCATCCACCTTGAATAGGTTATGGGTTTGGGCTATTCAGTGGCATGACCTCTTGAGTTATTTGTTTTGATTGTAGGGCCCAGATGCTCTCCACAGATGTGCAGGCAAGATGCCTTTCTGCCTATGCTATTGTGTGAGGGCAAGGCTAGGTCATCTGCTTAGTCAAGGTACTCCAGCATAGAGAATAAGGTCCATCTGATGCCACTGGCTTGGTCTTCTGTTGTGATACCCAGGTTTTTATCCAGCCTACCAGAACCGGTGCAGGCTACAAATGCATGGGCCACTGCTCCAGACCCCTGTTGCATCCACACCATCAGGGATGGCAACCTTGTTTTTCATCCCCACTAATCTTTAAACAACTTGCAGCCATCCCATCATGACTAGCCATTAAGTAGACCTCCAGATAAGTGATGGAACTGTCAGAATCATGGATGTTTCAGATCAATCCAATCAAAAGATGCCACAAGGTTGCAATAAATAATTACTATAGCATGCAATAGCATTTGTGCCTAACGCCTTTAGAGTAGGAGCTTTCTTAATTTCATCAATATTCGAAGCCAACTGGATTCATCCAGGAACCTTATTGAAGGAAGCATTCCCAAACTCCTTCCTCAACACAAATAGGAGCTTTGACTCAGGAGAAACCATCCTTATCTGCAGTAGTGTTCACCTCAACCACCTGGAGTTGTGATCTACACCGGTTTCCTGCCTTAGGATGCAAATATGGCCTTATAGCCCAGTAGATGTGATGGGCGAGCTCCATAACTGTAGCAGAACACTCCAGTGACAAGGTTGCAAAAATGGCCAATGATCCAAAGAATTATGCAGCACTCGATATTGCAAGACTGCTTCTCGACACAAAAGCTGCTTGTGGCTAAAGCACTTTATTCAGCCTGACCCGCTCTGCTGAGTTCTAGGACTTTATTCTTTATTGAAACAACATACTTTCATTTGGCAGAAAGCCATGGGCTTTTCAAAGGTCTAGATGGCAATACTTTTCTTCACATGTGGCAAGCTTGTATTGGTGAATGTAAATTTAGTGTGCAGTATGCTCGTGCATTGCAAGACTCAGTCCTGGGCGAATTCTATTTGCACCATTGTAAAACATTTTTAGTATGTAGCAGATGTTTTTGGGCATAGACGCATACATTAAGGCACGAAGAAGGTGGCTCGGTGAATTAAATGCTTTCAGCTGAGGTGTTGTGCCTTTCAGATCACAAGTCTGAATCCTGTCAAGGGCAAAACAGCCTTCCTCCTTTGGAGGTCAGTAAATTGAGGACAATTAAACCAGGTAATAGTTTTATCACACATGATAATGCTCCTGGTTTTACTGCTGCATGTTGTAAAATTAACATTTATTATGGGTTGTACAGTGTAGGCTGAAATTGTGTGTACTAAACGTTTAACACTTACTGGTATAATGAAAGAAACACTGTCGTTTTCTCTCTTGCTGTGTGCAGCAATCAACATTTTCTGTAGCACCAAGTTTTCAATTTCTATGCAGTGCTCTGACACCTATGAGGCCACGTCCGTGCTACTGTAACTCTTGTAAATAAACAGTAAGCAAATACACAGCACAGCAACAGTGAGATCCGAAGTGCTGTATACAACAAGTTCATATTATTACTTCTGTTAAAAAAATAAATCCACACACATATTTCAATAGAACACCCTAAAGATACCAATAAAGACAACATCTATCAACCAGAATCTTTGTCCATAGCAGAAGAGTAGATGTCCCCAACCCTGTAAGTCACCATTTGGATCCAGTGAGAGTCATTTGTAAAAAAAAAATATACTATAATCTCCAACCAGGAGAACTGATTATTTTGAATGCACTTTTATTCTTAGACCATTTTATCAGTTTATTACTCCTACTGGATTAAAATGGAGAGATTAGATCTGTCTTGCTTAGGATCTAAAATGGTTCTCTTTCAAATGTTGCACTTTTGGAAGGATTTCATTCCAAAGATTCACCAAGCTGAATTTTTGAGAGACCCGAGTGCAAAACTGATCTCTGTGTCATTGTGAATCTTGCCTTTTTGCTCGACTCAATTAATGGATGACCCTCTTTGGCTAGGGATTCACCATGAAGAATCTCTATTCTTTTATTTTTTTTTATTTTTACTTTTCATATCTTTTTTCTAATATCCCATGACCAAACGTGTCTGGCGCTTTTAAAACTTTACCAGACTAGAAAACGTTTTTCTAAAGACTTATTTCACACCCCCATGGAGTTTGTATCTTACATATTCATGGTGATGCCGAACCTCTCAATGCCGCAGTTTCCATATTTAAAAAGTGTACCATTTGCTCCAAGTTGGAACAAAGCCTGCTCTTTAACTCATCTTCCGAGAGCGGCCCACATCCATGTCCTGTCTGAGTGGAAGTGCTTTATCTTCGCGCGTTAGCGAGTTACTTTATCGTTATTCTGCTGGGCTGAAGCTTTCACACAAATTATGCATGGTAAATTAACAAGGGCCGTCTGAGGGATTATTGTCTGTGCGTGCACACTGCATCCGTATCATTCACGACTGAAAACAAAGTTTACGGTCATTAGTGACGTGGCGGGGGTAGGGTGGACACCGATTCACGCATCCGTGGGTTATGGCTACAATAAATTGGATAAATTAGCTTAAATTTGGGTCTTGGGAGCTAAAATGCTGCTTTGACAATGAGAGCTAGACAGAATCCGCCTGTGGGCCTAGGAGGATCCATGGCTCCCTGCTCCCGATCGTTGCTGGCGCGCAGGAAAATTTACCGCCTTTTCAGGGACTGCACCACCAACCAGGTAAAGGTTTTTCTGAGGGTTGCCCCATTCTTTCCCGTTGAGATGTTTGCACACTGTGAACATTTCTGTACAGAGTTCAAATGCCTAGCGGGCGCCTTGGAACCCTGTAAAAGGGCATGCTTTGTTTCCCTGCAATAACTTTGCTGCTTCAAGGAGGCAAAAAGAAAGTTTTTGTGCCATGCCAGGAAAGGGGCTGCACTTGAGGGGGTATTTGCAAACAGTCTCTGAATTTTTTAATGCAGCGTAGATTTCTCGTTAACGCAGTCTCGTGGTGCTCTACGCCATGTTTTTGTGGCTAAATACAGGGCTTACGAAATATCAGAATAAATCCCACACATCGAAATGCAGAATCATTCTGTGCCAAGATGGGTCTAAAATTATTTTTAATAGATGTTTTATAGCACTTGATGCCCGCGTCCAGGCACCCTGCTCATGTTAATCGGATGCTGCTAATTCCGAAAAAATCAGTGCCTTTTTATCGTTTTAAGAAAGAGGAAAGGCTGAGTCTTGTGTTTGCTTGCGGTTTCTACATCAGATACAATATCCCCCTGGGCTATTTTGCTGACCAAAGAGATGAGTTCCTCACTATGTGTCATTTTACAAGCCTGTCCGGTCTGTTTTGGAAAATGGTTAAGAAATAAGTATTGAAGGATTGTTTGTTTGGAGGAAGATTTGAAATTGTGTATCTCAAGATGGTTTGGAGCAAAATAAAAAAATGTATACTGCCCCTTTTGTGTGAAAATACACTATAAATAAATAGTGACCTTTGTTATTTGTTTTCGGCGCGGTTTTCAATAGCCATTGGTGGAGGAATTTGGTTGAATGATGGACTCGTGGGAGAATCCAGCTGCGCAGTGTAACATGGTGCCCTCCAAAATGTGAGTAGGAGCCCCTGAGTCGCTAACATCTCACAGGTATTCATTGGCTAGAATGGCCCGGAGGTGTAGGGGGCCCGCGTCCGCCGCAGGGGCCTGTGTAGCGGCCCTGGAAGAAACCTCAACTAACATGTACGACCCGATTCCCAACAAATGGGAGGAGGTCCACGCATCATACATTTCAGCCTACGATTTGCCAAGTGGCGGAACACAATGGCTTGGAGGGGGTGTTCTGAAGGGTTTGCACTGTACTGCCTGCGCTACGCCCCTGGATTTGTGGAGAGTGTGAAGTGTGACCACGGACTCTCGGAGGGTTTGCATCGACAGTCTGTACAAGCCGTACATGTCTGTGCGTACACGTACACATTCACACTCACCTCTCTGCAGAGTTAGCACTGTCTGCAGGAGTAAACATGCCAAGTGTGCATTTGCACGTTTTATTTTTTACTCCACACGCAGCACATTTTCTCATGTGGAGAAAGCTCTTCATTTTATCGTCTAAAATATTGTGTCGTTTTGGACACTTTTCCACCGTATTTGCTCATATACTCAAATCTTTTTAGAGGTGAAGATGTGCGCAAATGTGGGGGGGGAGAAGTAGGGAGAGTGTTTGTGAATACTTACGAAGTTGCGGTTTTGGTAGTGTTCACGGCCTCGTCTTGGAAAGCACACGAACCTTTCCTTACATTTTTTTTTTTTACAGTTGCGGAATATTCACAAAGCAAGTACATTTTCACCAGCCATGAATGAAGACATGGTCGGAAGAATTCAGGCAGTGGGGATTCTGAGAATCCGGATTTGGGAATTACGACCGTATAATTCCACTTTTTGCAGTGGTAAATGAGGTTTACGGCTGAAGAGGACAGTTGTGAATTAACTCCGGAGACTCCCTGGCGCCTAGAAGGACCCTTGCCTGCCCAGGTCACCATAGCTCTAACCAGGCAGCACAGAAGCATTTTCGCAATGAACTGTGTCGCTCTCTATAAACTTGAACTTCATGCTATGTTGACACTTGATTACGCTTCTCGCTATTAATTATTTTTATTGTAACACCACACGGTTATTTAGGGCCTTAAACGAGATAACCAGCCCCACAGTTTGAAACTAAACGTTGAGGGCTGATCTACCCAGCAAGCCCCCTCTTTGCCTTAGCAATCATGAGCAGCTGTAAAAACACAAGCCCCCTCAGGCTTTCAAGTTACAACCGGCGGAGAGCTCCAGGCTCAGATTGTGTTACAATAGTGAAAAAATCGCACTGTTTCATAAAAGAGTGAATAGTAGGAGGTAACATGTTGGAAGCACTAGGTGATACGGGCAATGAAACAGGGAGAAAACGATGGTTTGGACAAAACCACGCACGCAGAGTGTAAAGGCTGCTAAGCCAAGATTAATACACTAAAGTCTGATCACATAGATGGCACTAGTCTTCGGGAATTTTGCATCGGTACGCTTTCACACCAGCATTTACATTGACTGGTGCAAAAGTGACATTCGCACTGACTGATTAGTGCAAAATGCTCTGTTTGCCTAGCGCAATCAGTAAAAGTGTTTTGTGCACATTTTGCTGGGTGCAAACGACGGTGCAAAATTATACTAGTCCCTTTTTTTGCCTAACACTGGTGTAACATACATGATCGTGCTACTCCATAGTCCCCCGCACCTCAATGGCAAAAATTAGCCAGGAGGCAATGTCCCCTTCTCTAAGGAGCCGAGATAGAGGCAGACGTTTTGATGCATGTTTCGGCAATGAAACATGGCAGGCCACAGATCTGGGTTCCTCATCCTACCTTGGCAGCGGAAGGATGTGGTTAGAAGGCCGGTCTCCACCTCCCCTCCTAGCGATCTTCGACTCCCAACACTTCGCCGCCTGGAGCAGAAGAGCGAGGAGTTGTCGTGTGATTGAGTCTTCACAAGGAACCATTACTAATATTAGGCAGGCTTATGTTGGCCTTTTATGTGGCGTCTCATATCCCGCAGAGAATGTTCCAGGCGACCAGGCTAATCGCTGTTATTCATATCAAGATATGCAGATGGATTTGGACTCGAGTGCCGCTGTCTGACAGGCCTCGCGGTTGTAACTACCAGTTAGACACGCAAGAATTACTGGTGCGAATGCAAGGGAGGGAAGATTTCTGCTTCTAAGCAGTGCACTGGGCATGATAATTGCTTCATTTCGTTTATTTCCAGAAGGCAATGTATTTACAATTGTGTGCAGAACTGAGCTCTACTTTGCTGTATGAATCTAGAGGAATTGTCTTATTCCAAGCAACTGACTGTTTCAGTGTGCCCAAGAAATATTAGTAGTAAGTCACTCATAAGGGTAGGCCAAGCCATGTCCATGACGATCACTGTAACGCGTCGGTACTTTTTTGCTATTAATAGTCAGAGACCAGTTACACTAGTGCAAGAGCTGGAGACCCTTAAGGACCTGCATTGTTGATAGTGGCAAAGCGTGGGGCGACTAGAGAGGACCTGTCAGCCCTTCTTAACTCCCAGTATCTAGAAAATCCCTGACGATAAAATGCTGCCAAACATGGCCACAAACATAGAGCCGAGGAAAAATGACTAAGCATCTTCAGGGAGTGGAAGAGAAATAATCATCCAAGAGGATTTCACTGACAATGATGCTAAGATGAGACCATGCTGGCATTGTATTGTGATCAAAACAGGGATCGAGGTGGTTGTCTCTGCAATCATGTCATTCCTACATCTTGATTGCTCAACTCTGTTGAAGCCAGCACTACTAGCTTTTCGTTTAGAAAAAAAGCCTTAGATTTTTACAAAAATATTTGAATATGTTTTGGTTTGATCAGTACCTCTTCCAAGAGAAACAGAACTCGTAGGTGATCAATATTAGCAAGTATTATCAACGTTTGGCAAAAACTGTGATCTCTAGCTCTTGAAATATTGATACCATATTATCTTTGCAGAGCTTGGCTAACTCATTGAATGATGTCTACCCAGCTTTACTTCACCAAAAGTCTCAAACCTTAAAATAAGAGAACTATTAAAGATATTTTTAGAATCAGACCAGGGCTCACTGCTCCCTGGTCTGATTGTTCTTGCAGTGGTTACTGGTGAAGAAGTATACTCAATTACTTTTCCAGGTCGTTGCACTTTGATGGGTTAAAGGTGTATAGGGGTGTGTGGGGGGGCTAGTGAGGGAGTTTAACAGCCTGCCATCAAAGGGATTCGACCAAAAGCACACTGGCATGCCCGCTGTGGCAGTCTGCTCTGCTGATGATGAGACCTCCAGTGTCAAGTCAGTGGGTCGCACAATAGTAATCTTGGAGTATGTTTGGAAGAGAATTGCCTTACGTTGAGGAAGTTAATAAAAACATAACTTTTTCTGTGTCCTGATGAGTAAGACCAGCAGCTCACGGTAGTTTTCCCTGTTATGTGACACCATGTCTTTCTTGAGAGCCACACACAGTGCATCTGTTTCTGTGAAGCATGTAATCCAGACTACAAAACAAATCCCAATCTAAAATAACTGCATCAACAGTGCAACTCGGCCGCCCAGCCGTTCAGCCTGAAACTTCTGGAGACATGGCTTCTTACCAGCATTTGTGGCTAGACAATTGCAATCAGAGGGGCAGAACCAAGTCACCCTCCCTAGAAAAGACTTCCTGCCTAAACGACTTGCAAAGCAGGCACTTGATAACTTCATCATATTTGATTTGTTTCTTCCCAGCCTCATCAAGTATGGTGGTAGGGCTTCGACTTTGAAGTGTGTTCCTTAAGCATGGACAGTAACACATTAGCATTCACACCCCTGGTTTCCTTTAGCGCTAAGACTCCGGAAATATGCCATTACACCCAAATGCCTTAGAAATCTGGGTGGAGGACCTCCACCTGCTCTCTTCGGGGGATATTCCCAGACCTTAGAACTGCCACCCCACTTAAAGGGGCTGGTGTTGATTGGGTTCGATAAGTGCAATGTAATATAGCTCAAACAATGCTAAAATTGTAGAAATAAAATAAGTGCAGACCCAAAAGAGCATCTTAGATCCTCTTGCTTCCACATACAGGGGCTACCAGATCAAGGCTGCCTAATCTTGATTTGGTCTCTTACCTCTTTCTCCCAGCAACCTACACTTCGTGTCTCTTCTTTTTTATCCTTGCCTTCTCTCTTTGTCACCCTTTTCTTACCTTTCTCCATTTTCTGCCTTTGTCTCTCTTTCGCTGGGTGAAAGTCTGATGATGGAAAATAACTCTGGGCCCCAAAGATAAGTGCCGGTTCCCACCAACGGCAACCACAGACCTAGATGACGCACTGAGTTGACCTATATACAGATACTGCTTGGCACCAATTCCAGACAAGAATAGTACCAGCGGGAGAGTCGGAGCAACTGCATTTCCTGAGCCATAATAAAGTTAGCTGGAGTTTCCCTAGTGCCAGGTCCTCAAGCCATGAGTTTATGCCAGGTGCCAATGACATCTAGATATCGAAGTGTCACTTGAGAAAGGTGAAAATGCTACCCAAGGCATCATCAACAGCCTTTTAGGCCTCGAAAGTAACTGACTTACAGAATTGCTAAGCAGGTGTTCATGAGCCAATAGTATTATGTGGTCTAATTGTCTGGAGTTACTGTTGTCTGTTATTTATCGCAGGAAACCCATTGCTTTGGCATTAAGACAAACATATTTCCCATTAGTCCAGTAGCGAAAATGTATCGGTTATCTAATTTCTAAGGGGTGGTCCTCATCACAGGGAACTGAAGTGCAATAACAAGTCAACGTGAAAACTTTTAGGCAAAAAACAATTACAAAGTATTACTGCAAAGTTGAAAGACCTAGAATAAACATAATGCAAAAAGTCAGATAAGGTAAAAAGAAATAGTTCATATTTCCTATACATATTAAATGTGCAAGCAGCAATTAAGGCATAGATATATTAACGTGGGAATTGTCTTGCTAGACTGTCATAACTAAGCGCCCTCCTCTAATTCATCCACAGGCTTTGTTCTGAATTTCTTGTAGGAAAAACATTAGTCACAAGAAAACACATTAAAAAAAAGCAATGTGTCCCAAAACCTCTGCAATGTCAATTTTACATGGTAAGTTTTACCATTTACCTAAAAAAGGATAAACATTTAGTGTTATACAAAATTGAACTTGTACGGCGTATCCTACCCCCTTGTTCTTTGAAAGAAACATGGAAACTTATTTCTAACTTTTTGTGGTAACCCTTTATGATAGCACAAGCACTTTTCAACAATCTGCATAGCATAAAGTACACAACATTAATGTAAGAATGTCTAAAGATAGTAAGTGCTATATCTAGAGCAAAAACCATCCAAGATGGTAATTTCTGCAAGTACGTAACTGGTAGCTTTAGTTTCAATACCTGAGAAGCTATAGAGTATGGAGATGATTGTAAGAGAAGCTAACATGAGTTGTAAAGAATTGGTGGTGTATGATCGTAGTTGCAAAACAGAAATAAATCTGGCAACTGCATTTTGCACAGAGTTCAATTGTGGTAATATTGAGAGAATTAGGTCAAAATCCTCCCCACCATCCACTCCTGATGATGAAAGTTATGATGTAACACTGGTCAGGAAATCACTGGGGGAAATACCCATGATTACATTCCTCAAAATGTAAAGCTGGTAGGTCTAAGAACTTAGTCGTCGATTCACAAGTTCGGCATCAAATTAGAAGCAAAGCCCAAACAATTGTCTGCTGGTGGTAAAGAGGGAACAGTTCCAACAGATGTCAGTTTTAACATCCGTTTTATATTGGTACTTTAGAATGAGGGGAAAATAAATGTTCCAAAGTTTGAGGTATCAACTTTAATAAACATGCAGACACCTGATTTTAGACAACATTGATATGACTCCTCAATGGCCAAAGTGGGAAAGAGGGAAAGTCTGACGTGGAAGTTTCCATCTCATCGAAGTGAGTCCACCCAACTACAAGGGATGAAACTGTACTAAGATATTTTTTCCTAAACTCATGCACACAGATTGCAAGATTTCATAATTCTAGTTCTAACAAGGTATTCCACATTCAAACAAATAACTTTTGTAATCCTGTGAGATACAGACCTTGTTGTATATTGCAGGCATTTGGGTGGTACCATGTTTACTTGCTCAAATATTAGTTAAAGTTGATAGCACACGACCTTATATATAATTGACTCCTTTGAGGAATCATCTCATATCTCCATCCAGTAAGTTACATTTCTGGTAATGGCTTTATCCCTGGAGTATTGAACCCATTGCTGGAAATAACTGAGGCCATGGTGTTAATTTTGCAGTCTCCCATTGTGTTCAAGGAACACTAACTAGCACTCTTTCCATATGAAATGTGATCCAGGCACAAGAAGAAAAATAATTCCACCAAATTGTATCAAAAATCTGCCCTGCAATATCAACAATATTTTACAGTCCGTTGTGTGCCTGGAAATTTGTTTCCTATCATTTTAAGTATCTAAATGCAGTACAGTGTTCTTTCTCAGTCTTAAAATGTGGCTCCAGCCCCTTGGGCATCCATCGATCTAAAAGTAGACCTTTCTGGATCTTAAGGCTGCCCTTATAGGAATTCCCATGAATTGCAGATTCTCCCTGGTTTTATTATGATTTCTCCTCTTATTTCACGTTTAAGGTGATGTCTTCATAGTCTGCCCATCGTTCTGCAGTACCTTTTGAGGTTGTTTGTGCCTAGGTTTGGTGGTGTTCGTACAACTGATTGTATTGTGGATTTGTTGATAACGATAGCAATTTCTTGAAAATTCTTCAGACCTTCGCATGAACTTAGGCCAGTTTTGATGTAGGTGATTAGAACTTTTTTGAAGTACTAAGTGTCAGCATCTTATATTTTTAACTTTTTCATTAGTTGGTAAGGATATACGCACTGCTTCTTCTCGATAGAGTGCACTCATACACATGTACATGAAAAGTGACATTGGGCAGCTGCATTGCATGCAAAGATATGTGTGTTTAGGTGTAACCCATAAAGAGTTTGTGTGAAAAACTTCAAATCTATAATACCCCAAAGTATTTTCCCTTGATCTGAGGAATGCTAGGATTATCCAATGAGGCTCGCAATATTTATAGAAAAAGCATTACGGTACTTAGTCCACCAGTAACATCTGTCTTCTTTTATTGGAGCATAATCAGTTTACTTGTGTCTAGGCCTGAATTTACATAAGACAGTTACCTCGTATAAGGGACCAGTCTCTATTTTGAAGTCAGTCTGGGTTATGTTATTGTAGGCAGCGTACTTAATCCTGATATAGTTATTAATGGCAGTTACAGAAGCAGGATACATATCCAGAACCCATGTCCCTGAATTCTATACACTGACACCCACTGCCTTATCACATCAGAAACTGCCCATTGCTTGAGAAGAATGAAAGCTTTTCCAACTTTCCACTGTTTCGATTAAACATTCCTGAAACTCAGCTCAGGAGCCCAGGGACAGGAGGGCACCTGACTGTCACTAGCGCTATACACATAATCCTTGTTCTCGGCTGGCGTGTCACTCTATCCACTCACAGCAGATGTGTAAAAGAGACAAATTGTTCACCATTGCTCCTGATTGTGCATAGTGGCAAAGAGCAAAGTAACAGTCAAAACCATTACCTACCAATGTTTTCGTCTTTGAAAAGCAGAGAGATGCCTTCTCCCCTTGAATAATTTAATGCTGGAGTAGATGCAAATGACCTGTCCTGACTAGAACCGGAAACACAAGGGCTATGGGTGTCACCAATCTCACTGCATGCTCTTTTTCAGCACAGTGACATGGTTCATGGTGGGACTGTGTTAAGCCTTTCATACTCTTCCACAGAGACAACTTGAAACTGTTGATTCAACACTGGCATGTTGACCAGTTGGGTAAACAGGGCTAGGTAATGAATGAGTGCTTGTAAAATAGAATCCATTCTGAGGAAAAGTTTGTGGCATGTGGGGAGTGACGAAGACCAGTTCTCTGCTCTTCTATCCATGGCAGGGACACAGGTAAATTATTTAGTTTGTGGATGTTTCTAAAGACCTCTCATAGGTTTGTTACCAGCAGAAGAGAGGGAAAATGTGGTACGATTTAAAAAAAAAAAAAAAAAAAAGGATATGTTTAAAAACTAAAAATTGTGATTCGGTTGTGGCACCCATGTTTCAATTGTGACAAGTGCAAACTCAAAATTAAACTTATAAAACCTTCAGATACTCCAAGGAGTGTTCAAGTGCAACAGGTGTGTAGACGACTGATCAGTGTATATGTATAATATGAGACACCTGCTAAAAAGCTTAATTGAACAGCCAGGTTTTCAAGCTGTGTTTAAAAGAGCCTTCATCCTTGACAGCCCGCAGATGCAGAGGGAGAGTATTCAAGCTAGCAGCGGCAAGCGCAGAAAAGGAGGTTCCTGCCTATTTCTTCCTCCTTGTCTTAGGCACCACACGGAGCAACGCATCAGCTGAGGATAGGGTTCTGGAGGACAAATAGTGAAAGAGTCACTTAGATAGATATTTAGGACCTAATCCACAAAAAGCTCTCTAAGCCAGCACCAGCCCCTTAAACCTTACTCTCACCCGAATGGGCAGCCAATGTAGCTCCTTGAGATGGCCATGAACAGAAACATTCTTGGGATATTCAACAGGAGCCTAGCAGCAGCATTCTGTACCAATTGGAGCCTCTTGAGTAAATACAGTGGGAGGGCCCAGTATAGTTCATTGGCATAGTCTGTGGTAGACTCCTATTGTAGTAACAAGACTCCTGGATTTTGGGCCGCAGCACCACTGAGTATGGGAGACTGAGTCTGATCTCATACCGTGTGACAGCTGTTGGCCTAGCCCTAGCTAGCAGCACCTCACCAGTATCAAGGGTAAATGTAATTTGTGGCAGTCTATCGAATGACACTCACGCTCCTTGGGAAAGTTGTGGTGGAACAGATCATACCCCTTTCTCTAGTATACAAATCTCAAACATGCAGAGGCCGAACAGAAACAGGATCCTGGTTCAATAGGTTTTTTTTGCAGCAAATGTGTTGCATATTAAAAGGCATGAATTGTGATTGACGATAATAAAACACAGGTTATTACAGCAGTGACCAAGAAAGTGAAACACAAGAAGAGTCCCACTATATTGTCACAATAGCATGTCTAACATCTCTACCAACAATACTAAGTATTTACATGAGAGCAAGTAGGAATGGTAACCCTAATCCACCCCTCTGGTCCTGGGAAGGAAGCCCGACCCCCATACCTGCATTCAGACGTGAAGAAGTCTATTAGTCCGCTGGCGTCCTCTCACGTAGACAAAGAAGAACCAAAGTGATTCAGGAGAAACTGCGGCAATGTGCAGCATGAGATGACAAGCTGGCTGGAATGACCCCTCCAGGATGGTGTGGACAGTGTGATGTTTTATAATAAAATATCTATTGTTCTAAGAACTGTCCTGACGTGACAGTACATATTTTTCTGTGTGGGGGAGACAATGTACCCTTTGTACCGGCAATACCCTTTAAATATTGTGTGCAGCCTTGGGATGAGCATAGTATGAAAATGCTGTGCAAAGAAATAACAAGTTCTGTGTGGAAGGGCAACTAATAAAAGAATGAAAAACATCTCCATTAAAATGAAGCTTTGGTAAAATAATAAAAGAAACAAAAGTGAAATGTAACTAGGTGAGCGGGCACAGGCCTCAGGCCCAGGGCTAAATAATGTGACAGT
The DNA here is from genome assembly GCF_031143425.1 of Pleurodeles waltl. NCBI lineage: Eukaryota > Metazoa > Chordata > Amphibia > Caudata > Salamandridae > Pleurodeles > Pleurodeles waltl. Next base: position 1,315,556,310 of record NC_090440.1, read on the forward strand.
GTAAATGCTAAAATAACCTCACAACAAGTCCAGCCAAGATGTTATAAGGGCATGGACCACCATCTTCTGACAGAAGGCAGAGTGAAGGAACAGAAACTTGCTCAAGAAACGCAGTAAGACAAAACAACTCCCCACTGTGCTCTCCACGTTTGGTTTAAAGGACAATTTACTCTCAAACTTCACTCCAAGGTTCTTCACTACCATGGTGGGGGTTGGTGAAGAAGGAACAGAACTTGGCCAAATTTCAGCATTCCACTTAGGGGGAGGAGATCACATTCCTCTGTCTTGCTTGTGTTGCACTGAAGGTTGCTCTGACACATCCATTGAAACACAGCTGATAGATATGCTTCAAATCTGCATTGGACACCAGTGATGTTTCCGTCCGAAGTAAGAATAATCTGTGTGTCATCAGCATAGGAGATTACCTGCGCACCATAGGATTCCACCGCGGTTTTCAAAGGAGACATATAGATATAGAACATTGTCGGACTCAAAGCAGAACCCTGGTGAACACCCAAACTCAAAAGACTTAGTCAGATGCAAATAGAGGCATCCACACCGACTGCGACCCGTTTGATGGAAAGGAACTCAGTCAGGTCCACGCTGATCCACCAATCACAGTGTCCCACAAGTGGACAGTATAGGACGGGAAACCATATCAAATGCTCTGAAAGATCTAAAAGCAGCAAAGCCACCTTCTTCCCATTGTCTACTGCCATTTTAATAGAATCCGAAACCTCGACCAGAGCAGACTCCGTGCTCGAACCAGGGCGAAAGCTTTATTTAGAGGGATACAGCAACTGGGTAGCACCAAGATAACTAGAAAACTGTATGTTAAATAATTTATCAAGGATCTTAGAAAAGGCCGGGACCAAAGAAATCGACCTATAGTTGGCCAGAACTGATCTATGTGCTGAAGGTTTTTTTAAAGCAATGGAATCAACCTGTCGTTCTTCCAGCAGCTGGGTACAGTGGAAAGGTGCAGCAAATTATTTAACAGCACGTTCAGAGTAGGATTTATGGCCTCCGCATTAGCATCCAGATGTTGGGCAGTGCAAGGATCATCAGGGGAGCCAGACTTGCAAGCTCTTAGAACCCACTCTGAATCCTCCAATGAAATAGGAGAGAATGTGAAATTTCCTAGCTATCGTGAAGGAAAGTTTCAATTCTATTAAGGACACGGAGGCGAGGATTATGCAGATCTTTCTTCACTTTTTATTAATCAGCAAGTTCAAAGTTAAACACAAAATGAACAGAAAAACTACAAGTTCCATGAAGCCGCCGCCATGGTAACCAGTATCCAATGAGGTTCCTCCATTCACGCCGGTATAAATATCCTCAGCTGCGACACACTTCCTCGACTTCACTGCGGAAATCCTGTTCGAGTCAATTGGGTGTAGTCTGGGAACCTACAAAAGACGGTGAAATTAGGGCCCAAACTGATAAATGAAAGTCGCATTCCAATGTCAATAAAGTATGGAATATACATATTTTATAAACTTTAATCATAATTACAAGCCTAAGATTAACAACATCGTTGAATGAAAAAACTAGACACATGAGCAAGATACGAAATAAATAAGGAAAGAAATAAAGGTATACATGCAAATATACCACCTCTTATACGAAGATACAAGTGTTCGGGTGGGCAGAAAACTCGAGAGTAGTATGTATGTGGGATAATCCTCGCCTCCGTGTCCTTAATAGAATTGAAACTTTCCTTCACGATAGCTAGGAAATTTCGCATTCTATAGCAGGACCGGAGGCGAGGATTATGCAAGTTCAAAGCTTACCCACCACTAGTGAGGCTGCCTCATGAATTGGTTTAAAGTAAAACTTTTTAAAAGTAGATTCAGAAGATCAATCAGCAGTATGCATGATGTCCTCCAATCTACCCCCCACCTGTATGGCTTTCGAGGCCATGGCTCCCCGGGTAGAATGGGTGCCAAAAACTTGAATATCGATACCTGCCTCGGACAGAATCCATCTGACCCATCTGGCAATGGAAGGAGAAGAAACCGCCTTAAATGGTCTCTTTATGGAAATCAATAATTGATTTTCACCTGGAGGTCTAAGATTCACGGTCACTTCCTCATAGACCTTGAGACATCTAACGACACATAATTTTGGAGAATCAGGAAAAGCTGGATAGGATACTGACCTGGTATTATTCTTTGTTCTCCTAGAAATAGTAAACGTGACTCCTTCTGGAGTAAAGACACGAGCTGATACATCCAGAGCCCTGATATCTGACACACGTTTACATGAAATGAGGCATAAAAGCATGGCTAATTTGGATGACAATTCCTTCCTTGACAAATACTGATTATCCTGCCATGAGACTAAAAGATTAAGAACTATGTTTACATCCCAGAGATTAGCATATCTGGGCTGTGGAGGTCTGGAGAGTCTAATACCCTTGAGGAGTTTACATATCCAGGTATGTTCGCCGACCGGGTGGTTGTTCAGAGGGGGGTGACCCGCAGAGATAGCTGAACAAAAAGAGTTAATTGTACAATAAGAGAGACCAGATTCCGCTAATTCTGCAAGGAAATTTATGATGTCTGTAATACTGGCCCCCATGGGATCACGGTGTTTGCCCACACACCAACGAGACCATCTGTTCCATGCTGAACTGTATCGCTTGCATGTCCCAGGGGCCCAGGCCTGTGCAATGAACTTTTTAGCTTCCTGCGAAAGTCGGCCGTCTTGCCAACGATGCCTGAAATCTTCCAAGCTATGAGAGAGAGAGGACCCTGAAGGACCAGGGGGTGATAAAACCCCGACGGGTCCCGGAGGATCGAGGAAAAAACCGGGAGACGAAGAGGGCACTCGCAGGAGAGTTCCAACAGAGTCGGGAACCAGGCCTGAGACCTCCACCAGGGGGTTATTAGAACTATTGTCGCCTCCTGACGGCGAACCTGAGCTGCGACCCGCGGGATAAGAAGAAACGGTGGGAAGGCATAACCTTGAAGCGTCCCCCAATGTTGGAGAAACGCATCTACTGCCGCAGCTCCCGGATCCGGGCGCCAGCTGAAGTATAGGGGAAGATGAGCATTCCACCTGGACGCAAACAGGTCTACTGTGCAGGGACCCCAACGGGCCATGATCGCTTGAAAAATCGATCGATGTAACTGCCAATCGCTGGAATCCGTGAGAAAACGGGAGTTCCAGTCCGCCCAAGTATTCTGGGCCCCCGGAAGATACTCTGCTGTGACCGAGACTTGGTGTTGGAGACAAAAATGCCAAAAGTCCTTTGCTAGTTCCGCTAAGGCTCTCGATCCCGTCCCCCCTAAACGGTTTATGTACTGTACCGCCGATACATTGTCCATCCGTAGAAGAACCACACATGAGACCTTGTCTCTCGTTAGGGACTTGATCGCAAATGATCCTGCCAGGAGCTCAAGACAATTGATATGCATGGTGAGCTCCTGTGGGGTCCAGCGTCCCCCGAACGAAATGTCCCCGCATCGAGCCCCCCATCCCTGGCGACTGGCGTCTGACTGTATCACCAGGTCCGGGGCTGCTCCGAAAATGGCTCTGCCATTCCATGCTTCCATGTGGTCCAGCCACCAATGTAATTCCATCCTCGCCTCCTGAGATAGGGAGATGAGTTCGGAATAAGTCACCCCTCGGCGAAGGTGGAAGGCCTTCAGGTGCTGTAGGGCTCTGTAGTGTAGGGGACCTGGAAAGATGGCCTGAATTGAGGAGGAAAGCAGGCCGACCACTCTGGCTAATTGACGTAAAGAAATCCTGTCTCGCCGAAGGACTTTTCTCAGTTCCTTCTTTATCTTGGATATCTTAGTGGTCGGAAGACTGAGAGATGCCGAACGAGAATCTATGAGAAAACCTAGGAAGATTAACGATTGGGTCGGAGAGAGTTCCGATTTTTGTTGGTTGATTACAAACCCCAGATCCTGGAAAAGAGCAATAGTTGTGTTCATATTGGATAAAAGTTGAGACCTGGATTGATCCAATAAAAGGATGTCGTCCAGGTAAATGATGAGTCATATGCCCTGCAACCTCAGTGTTTCCACTACTGGTTTGAGGAGTTTGGTAAAACACCACGGTGCCGACGAGAGACCGAACGGGAGAGTGGTGAATTCGAATACCTGATCGTTCCAGATGAATTGCAGGAATCTGCGATGAGGGGGAAAAAATAGGGACGGTGAGGTATGCGTCCTTGAGATCTAGGCGCACCATCGAGTCCCCTTGTAGAAGGAGGTCGCGGAGCAAATGAATACCTTCCATTTTGAAATGCCTGTAAACAACCCATTAGTTGAATGCTCGAAGATTGATGACAGGACGAAAACCCTTGTCCTTCTTTTCTACTAAGAAGATGTTGCTTACGAAACCCCTGGGGTGCCGGGAAGTGAAGGCTATGGCGCCCTTGTGCAGAAGATCCTGAACTTCTAAATCTATGAGTTCGCAGTCTGCCGCAGAAAACACTATCGGTGGTGGCAGTTTCCCTTGAATTGGGGTACCCCAGAATTCTATTTGGAACCCTGACACTGTCTGTAGCACCCATGCGTCTGATGTAATACGTCTCCAGTTGGTCTTGAAAAACCGCAATCTCCCTCCGAAGTTTCGAGGGGAAAAAGGGATATGCCTTACCAGAGGGACCTCCTGGGGCATTAGAAGCTCCACGTGCGGTTCTGGAAGCCCTGCCTTTCCCCCTTCCTCTGTTGGGGAAGAACGTTCCCTGTCGGCCATCACGCCAACCGTTGTTTCGGTAGGAACCGGGGCTTTGTTGGTAAGGACGGCCGGAAGAGCGACCCCTGCCTCGTCCGGCCCCGCCAAAAACCTTACTGGGAAAAATCTTTTTGATGGATGACTGGGCTTTATCCAGAGCCGAAAAAGTAGCAACGAATTTACCCAATTCTTTTACGAAAGGGTCACCAAATAAATTGCCTTGGGCAATAGCCCCTGCCTCCGATTTAGAAAGCTCCCCTAATTTGGGGTCAATTTTAATTAATAAAGACCTGCGCCTTTCTGCCGAAATGGCACAGTTCGCATTGCCCAGAAGACAGACATCTCTCTGGGCCCAACCTGCGACAATGTCCGTTTGAAGGGGAGTGTTTGATTGTTTGGCGCGTTCTGCCAATTGAATTATCTGTGTGAGGGGTCCCAACCCATCGAGAAGCTTGTCCTGGCATGCCCTCCAGGAGCGATCGATCCCCTTCTTGGGATTTTTAGTGTACTTTGCAAAAAAGGTACACATTTTTGGGTCTATATCAGGAGTAAAAGCGACCTTATCCGATAAAGATGGGCGTGGGCATTCGGCCCGTAAACAAGCACGCACTTCCTTATCCAAGGGTTGCCTAATTTTACTGGCGACATACTCCGCAACCTTGAGGTCTGGACGCCACTCAGAGGAACGTGGATGGTAGATACGTTCCGGTTCAAACATATCTGAGTCAGAATCCCCCGGGTCAGAAGGATCAGGTAGGGTAGCATTAGGACGCCAAGGGCGACCTGAGTCATCGTCCAAAGATGAGGAATCCTCGTCTGAACCACCCATGATGCCTTTAGGTGACCCTGAATCAGGGTTCCATAGATGGTGAAGCATGTCACCCATTACTCCGGGCAATCGACCCTCCCGGGAGGGTAAACGCGTATGCGCGTGCGCACTCTTGGAGTGTGATAAAAAATCGCTATCCTCCAGGTGCCCCGTGTCGCGCTTGCGCATTCTCTTGGGAGCCGAAAGGGTAGATGTATCACCCTCCGCTCCCGTCACGCCAAACATGCCCATACCCTTGGACACCTGTTCCGTGAGTTTAGCTACTGTCTCCCTAAGAGGGACCAAGGCGTGTGAAATCGCTTGCGAGAACAAAGCGTCCACCCCAGGGGGGATGGTACGGTGAGAGGGACCCTCACCTGGGGACATGTTGGCAAAAGGCTCATGTTCCTGAGAGGATTGCATGCTGAGGTTCAGACGAAGCACAATAATGTGACAGAGATTACACCCTATAAAATATATATAAAGGGTAATTCCCTACCCCCTCTGTCAAACAAATAACAATTATAAGCAAAATTCTTCCCCTCGGGGGTATTGCCGACCAACAGGTGTCACGGGGTAGGGAACAGCAAAAAACACAGCAGTGTGAAAAATAGAGTTGAAAAAATGAAAGCAAAAACCGAGCGCCGAGTGTTCAAAACACCCGAGCGCTCAAACGCGCTTTAAACAAACACCGCGCGCCCCCTGTCGGGTCCGACGCATGTGGAAAATGAGAAAAATTAAAATTAAAGCGCTCGAGCGGAACGCGTGTTCCGAGCCGAGCACGCCCTCGTAGCAACGCTCGTTGCTACAACAGTCTAACAGGAAAAATGAAAAAAGAAAAGCGCTCGAGCGGAACACGCGTTCCGAGCCGAGCACACCCCCGTAGCAACACTCGTTGCCACAACAGTCTAGCCCAAAGGCAATAACGCGCCGAACAAAGCAAACACAAAGCCAAGAGCAAAAATTCAAACGGAGGCAGTAAAGGCACTTATCTGACGGAGCAGTGAAGAAAGAGGAAGTGTGTCGCAGCTGAGGATATTTATACCGGCGTGAATGAAGGAACCTCATTGGATACTGGTTACCATGGCGGCGGCTTCATGGAACTTGTAGTTTTTCTGTTCATTTTGTGTTTAACTTTGAACTTGCTGATTAATAAAAAGTGAAGAAAGATCTGCATAATCCTCGCCTCCGGTCCTGCTATAGAATTAGGTCAAGGAACAAGAAGATGAAGAAAACCCCGACAGGGTCTGATCACCAGATCGAACAGCCATACAATTATCAATAGCAGCAGATGTACTTTGGCTAACGGACCCAGAGGAGTCAACGCTGCTGTTATTGTCTGCCACCTTTAGGACTCCACAGTACCCAAAATCTTCATCTCAAAAAATCTGACAGTTGAGAGCAGAGTTTCAGAGTTGTTTTCAGGGGTTGAGAAAATGCGAAAGGATTGATACATTTTTGTGTGATTTTAAAAACCACCTTAGGTTTAATGTTAAATCTAGCAATTTCATCAACAAAGTACTTTGCTTGGGCTTTTTTTATTCCTCTATGATAGATGGCAAGCTCCTTTTTGTAGCGCTTCCTATCCTTGGGTAGATAAAATTTGCGCCAGGCTTTTTTGAGGTTTTTACAGTGTTTCTCTAGAAGTTTAAGGTCCTCATTGAGCCGATGGACGTCCCAAATGACTAGAACCTGAGCTAGTGCGTGCCACTTGATCGGCCATATTTCCTAACCAGGCATTAATTGTCAGTGCATCAGCTTTGATATTACCAGAAAGCACTGGAGCACTATTGCTGAGAACAGAGGTAATGTGTTCAGACTCCACTTTATCCCCACTGCGACGAGGGAGCGACAAATTCAGCCTTCTGCATCTGGGGGCCTGCTCCCATAGCCGGTAAAAATACACTGAAGTCATCCAACCAGGTATATTACTCAGAACGTCAGCAGTCTTGCATGTAGAAAGCGGGCATCTTGAGATACAGTGCATGATAAGCATTGCATTCTAAAAGTGGGATCAGGAATTAGAGTTTACCACACTAGATGTCCTCAAAGTTAGTGAAAAGAATGGCAAGGAGTGTGATTGTTGGGGTGCTACTGACATGCATAGGAAAATATATAACCAGCAGAAACAACTAAATTTTTCTTAACATCCGTGATTACATTTCGCACGATGCCCAGCACAGACTCTTTTTGAGGCTGGGGCTTATTTTCCTCATCAGACTTTGACCCAGATTCAGAGAGACAAAGGCAGAAAAGAAAGAAAGAAGAAGTGAAATGCAGAACAACAGTTGCAAACGGAGACACCAGGGATGAAAAAAAAACCTCCAAAGCCACGCCTCAGGTGCTTGAGCAACTTGGAAACGGATGGGGGATTCTAATTTCCAGAGGCAGTGACCAGAAGTGTCAAGCATTTCCACCAGAAAGTGCATGCGAGAGGAAGAGGTCATCAAATGGGAATAGTGATGTTCACAGAGTTGGGAAATGCAGTTAAAAACAATACTAGAAGACCTGCTGGAACCACTCATGGTGCACAAAGTCAAAGGGATCTTGGAAAGTTACAGGCGGCAACTACAGAGAAAGCTCTTGCGAAGATAGGACCTGTAGTGTTTTCTACTGTAGGTGTAGGCACAGAAATGAAGGGACTGTCAGTGCCTTGCTGTCTACATCAGGGGCAGAGCTCTCAGCAGGTGCACCCAGTTATGGCTGTCTTTCAGACGATAGGCGGCCCTCTTTCCTTGCGTTATGCTTATTGTGCCATTGCCACTCCAATGTACTATTAAAGTGTTTGCCAGAGCACTAGCGTATTGCTTTGCTTCCACTTCATAGCACTGGACTATATATTTAAGTATCTGTCCGTCCTTTTACATGCATTACTGCCCCTGCTGTATCTTTCACATCCAATTCACCATAAAGCGAGGACGTGGGAACACTTTTTTGCCTGAGGAGAACTTCCTGACTTCAGCACTTCCATGTCCGCCATCTTGCTTTCTTTCAGAAACCAGTACGACACCGTCTTGATCCCCTATTACATGATAGCCACAGAACAATGCGAGTGCCACCCAAGCCACTGACTTCCTTAGCCCAGAGTGGGGCTCGATCTATTTCTAGACACTTCAGTTTACCTGTGGATACCGTTTGTGTCTTGTTGTGGCCACCGTGCTTCCAGATTGCTTGTGTACGCCCTAGCAAGCACAACAGTTTAAAACAATGAAGTAAATACCCTAGGCAGGATCCTTTCTAGACATGTGCCCCTCGCGGGGATACCTTTGAGGCACCTTTCAGAGACATCTTAGAGGCACTCTCCCATGTTATTTGAATAAAACCCAGACAGAAGAACAGCAGACCGTTAATAACAAAACTCGCTCTCGCTTTCCGTACTGCTGGAGTCCTTGTTGTTCAGAAGACTGACAAAGTGAAACAATGACGCCCTTTGTGTTTTTTTGGAAATCAATTTTATTTTTGTGCAGACTGCTTTAATTTGTTACTTTTATTTAAAAATACTTTCTATTGACTTTAGCAAAACAAGGAATACATTAAAAAAAAATAATACATCTACTATTCCTGTGTAAAGTCAGACAATGTAACATGATGCGCATTTCGTGGTTTTACCACTCCCCTACCCACTCCTGCTGCATGGCTACCTGCAACCAAAGCAAACTTAAACCCTTAAGGTTTGCTGTATACTTTGTAGGGATTACACCCACCGGAGTGCCTCATGAATGTCCCCTGTGCAGCAACCATATCAGAAGTAACGTGAACTAGCTAGCTGTGGGTCCTCGCTGTCCAGACTCTGTCTATACTGTGTCCAGCAAAGCCCCATGCCCTCCTGTTTGATGGGTTGTGTGACACATTACACCGAGTTCAGCAATATCAGTCTACAATATCGAACCCATTACATTGTTTACCACTGCATCATCAAGGAAAGTATTTAATTATTGTTGTTACCAAGACTTATCATGCAGTGTAGTAATTAGGTTTATGTATCAGGTCTGATATAACTGATTTGGTATAACGCATGCAGGATAGTGGTGGTATACAGCCTATTCTACTCAATGGAGAAACAAGCTCCCATGTTACCCTTATGAAATACGCTATAACATTTACATTTGTTTGATCCACCTTGTCTTGTCGGACTGTGGAAATGAGTGCCTCTTCTCCCGCAGCGCCTCAGAGTAAATACGTTTTGCTCTTAGAGGTCGCCCTCTGATTTGTTGGATAAAGCAGCCTAGCTCAGATCCATATTTCAATGAAAAAGTCTTGACCCAATTCAGCTGGACCCTCTTCTTTCCAAGGCCACATGTGGGAAAATACAGATATTATGTCCATCAAGACATAAAGCTCCTTTTTTCCTTTGGAGCATTTGGAATGTGTTTTCAGTCTTCATAGTGTCTGACTTTGAATAAATTGGTGGTACCGCGTTCCACATTAGATTTCTTAGATCCTGAAGGATGTTTGTATTATGTCACTTTCAGTCCTTCACTTACAATGAAAACGTACAACCACAGGTATTAGAATGCAGACTAAGGAGAGCTAAAATCCAGGTCTGGCTGAACCTGTTACTCCGCTGGATTTTGTGGCCTTGGTGGAAAATTTTGCAACAAAATCAGATTAGATTTTTGGCCAAAAACAGAAAACTCCACAATAAGCAGAAAATGTGCCTGCCACAAAAATACTGCTTGCTAGTAGTCTGTCACTCCCTGATACTCTGTCAAGTTAGTCAGTGACCTGTCACAGTCAGGAGAGAGAGAGAGTGTGTGAGTGTGTGTGTGTGTGTGTCGGGGCGCAAGAAGGGCAGGTGCTGAATGGATACTAGAAGAACCTCTGGGGAAGATCATATGACTCAGGGGAGGGTCAAATGAAGGAGGAAGGCGGAGACATAAAGCAGGCCCCTACATTAGGGGGCCCCAACCCTCCAGGGGGGCTCAATAGGGCCCCCATCAAACCAAGGTCCATGAATACCTGTAAGATATGGGTGATGTGGGGGGCCCTCATCACATTCTGTACAGGGCCCCATCAGTTTGTGTTGTGCCACTGGGCATGGGGCATAGGAGATGGGGGAGTGGAAGTAAAGGGCCCGTTAGGTTGAGAATAGAGGATACAGGAGACAAAGGGCAGTTGGGGAGAGGTGGAGGGGGAGTCAGAGATATGGAGGGAGGGTAACCAAGTCACAGAGTGCATCAACGGTGGGCAGGGGGACAGGTCCAAGGACGCAGGAGCAGGGTCCTCCCCACCCCCGGTTTAGGTGACTGGGGAAGAGGGGAGTCCAAACGGGGTGCAAAGAGACTAGATGGTGCACATACACTCAGATCCCATCTCCAGCATGCACTTCATGGGCCAAGTGCGGTTTGCATAGAAGCGGGAGTAGGTGGTATTATCAGGAAGACTACAGAGGACGTAACCACCTTTGCTACCTGCTGTCCTGTTGCTTATCCTGCTTTTATTTGTCCAGCAGCAGCTCAGAGACAATAAAAGAAGGATCAGTCGAATGTTTTTATAAATTACTTTTTAAGGTGGGGACTTTGGAAAAATGACAGGATTTTTACCTAAGTCATGTTCTTTTTTTTTTTGTTCTTGCAACTCACAAAATCATAGCGGAACTGGGATGTGTCTAACTTTGAACTTTCTCTGTATGCACTTTAATTTATACAGCTATAGGTTAAAATGGTTTTAATTTCAGGCGTTGTCACTCCTTTGTTAGCAATAAAATATATTCATGTAGCCAGTCGCATCTGGTGTTGCTAGCAGCATGAGAGCAGTGGCAGAATTGGTATGAGAGCCCTCCTTTTGTCTCCCAGTCAGACTGGGAGCCTGTGCCTGCTGTCTCTAACCCAGCAACGCAGCTCGGTTGGAGACAGCTCAGTGTGCATGTCAGTTTGACCATCCTGAGACGGCCAGCCAAATCCACCTGAGCACTGGCAACAGTGCACACCACTCCCCCTCGTGCCTGTCAGTCCCCGTGGACCCGCCCCCTAGAAGAATAAAACAACAATAAACATGGTTTATTATCGTTTTATTTTCCAAGTTTTGCAGATGCTGCTGCTGGCGGGGTTGGGGTGATGCACCTACACCATAGCGGGGGAGCCGCCGCTGCATGTAGCATCACATTTTTGTCTTAACTGCGATCTATAACATGCATTACAATTACCCAACTTGATGGCATTTAATATACCAACCTCTGAAGCATAAAATACTGAGTACAGCACGTAAAGGATGAATGGCAGCAGCACACACTAAGAGCAACATAATACTGTAGAAAAAAAGATTGCAGTGGAATAACAAGATGTCTTGCACTCGTGGTCAGTTCTGGTCTGTCACACTGAGCTTCGTTGACAAAATGAGGAATAGATGCTCCCTTTAATATGAGGATAACCCTTGTTTGCCTTGAGGAAACTCAATGAGTGAGGAGTGTGACCTGAAAAGAGGAAGCACAAATAATTATAAATTAACTATTATCTGATATGTGTAGCTGGGCATCAAAAGCCCGGGACAGGCACATGAATGAACTGATACATTAATGTTGTGAACCTCAAAAGAGTAGCCACCACTAATTAAAAACACATACAGGTGTCAGCAGTAGTCATTTAACTCAATAAGCCATATCACCAGCTTAGAAAATTTCTACATAGTGTGGCTAACGTTCCGTTATGAAAGCACCCCTAAGTTTAAGAAAAAACAGTATTATGTTCAAGATTTATTCCGGGGTAGAGACGTTGGCATTTGGGAGGGCGGTCTGGGACACAGTTTTGATCCTTGTAATCTTGTTGAGACAAGGGGAATAGATCTGAGCTAAAGAGTGGGGAATTCGTTTGTGTTTTCTGTAGTCCAATATTTCAAGGTCCATTAGTTCACAGGAGTGAAATTAAGGTTTTGGACTGGAACTCAAGGTTTCAACAAAAAAGATGATTGCCTGGTAAGCAACTACATCAGTATTAATCTTTTAACTGAGACTGGTTATGATTCGAAGGTCCTACTTACTGACTGAGCATTTTACATGCAATTGCTGTACTGCTGCTTTCTAAAACAAATTTACTTTTTCCATTAATTTATGCAGGGAGAGAAGAACGTGATTGGCTGTAGTGATATCTATACATTTCTGGTGACTCACTGAGACTCAGTGCTGGCATGTGGTGCGATGTGCACTTCCACTTGCCTGTCTCTCCCAGGCACATCAAATCGAGTACCATTGCATTGAGTAATAGTGTCACTTGTTTACAAACAGAAAAACCGAGATATTAGGCACTATAGAAAAACAAACACTGACAAAGCCAATAGGTCTCACCTGTGAGGGCTATTGGCTTTATCAATGTTTTGTCGGCCTATTGTACAGCAGCGCACCTGCTGTGCAGCATCAATAAAGGTAGTAAAAAGAAAGTGCTATGACGCAGCCCATGGTGGCCACATCATAGAACTTTTTTCATTACTCCTTGAGACAAAACAGAGGAAGGGTAGGTGGGAGGCAACATAGAGTGCGAGTGGATGGGAAACAGGGGCGTGGGTGGTGAAGTAAAAGAAAAAAAAAAACACTATAACGTGGCCAGAGCTGATGGCATCATTGCTTTTTTTCTACTCCCCTGAGGTAGCACAGAGGGAGGGAGGAAAGCAACTGGGAGGGAGTGGTGGTGCTAGGCAACATGGATGGATGGCAGAAGGCAAAGAGTTGGGTGGGAGGGCACACAGACAATGGAGAGAGTGCAGAAGGTACTGTAGGGCAAGCATAGACAAGGGAGGCTGGGAAAGAGCAGCTGGCGAAAGCATGGACCGCAGCAGTTGGGAGGGAACGGCTGGGGACAAGCGGATTGATGACAGAAGGTTGGAGTGGAGGGGCTGTAGGCAGGCAGACAACGGAGGGCGGTCAGGGGGGCTGGACACAAGCAATTGGTGTACCTTTGAGAGGGGCTAGGGGTAAGCACATGGACAAGGTAGGGTGGGACAGGTTGTTGTCAATCAGGCAGGAAATAGAGGGTGGGAGGAAAGGTCTGGGAGTAAGCACAGAGACAGTGGAGGTTGGGCAGTGAGAAGGACTGGGGGACATAATTGAGGGGGGAAGTACACAAGAGAGACAGGTGAAAAACATGCACTTTCATAGAGTGCTAAAACAAAAATAAAAAGTAGCTCCTGAAAAAATGCGCAATGGAATGACATAAGTAATGCGTCCATGATCTAGGAGAGAAACAGAACAGAACACAAGAAGAGAAAGGAAGCCTTACAGGAGCTGACCAATAAAAAATAAGCACATCCCTGACAGTGAAGGCAACCAATGGTAAACCGTGGACGGCATTAAAGCCCCTTGTAAGATAACATAAGGCCTCGCAAGAGGTAGCATGGGCTGGCTGGCTTAGGCGAGATACATCTAGTTATTCTCATGTTTGGTGAGATGTAGTCACAACCTGTAAATACTGCTTGTCGCTTGGTGAAGACTAAGAGGCCATTTTTTAAAGAAGGAAAGGATAATATACTTTAAAATGTTTTTTCACCCTGAGTTTTGATTGACAGGGACCTCCATATTTATATCCAGCGATGTTTCTGTCAACCATCTTTAGGCTCATATCTCTGATGCCCTTACAACAAAGAGCCTCGTGCTTACCTAGCCAGGGTAACGAGGGAAGATGGATATAATTACTTTAAAACCACCGAGTAATTTGAAATAGTTCCAAAGAAAAGTAGAATTTGTTCTGCAGTAAATTTGTCATGCAAACACTGAGATTTTCGTCCTTTCTTTACCTACTTCAAAGACCAACATAATTGCTTTTATACCGCGGGGTATTTGCAATATTAACAATGGCTAATGACGTTATTCTGATTTTATTCCAGCGTTAATAAAATAGCATTGCTTAGAATTAAGCATTAGATTTAAATTACCCATCCATCAAAAAATGGTAATAACCTGGCACATTAAGGATTTTTTGTTTTTCTCCTGCTTTTTTTCTATTAATGTTTTATTGCACCTTGCTAATTTTCAGAAAGTGATTGAAGGCTCGGCTGATCCCGTGTAATGACCCTGTCTGCCATTTTTCTTGAGGGAGCTTCGCGGTGCCGTGACATTAATGCAGTAAGGTCGCACCTCCACTAAGTAGAAATCTGTCTCAGTCATCCCCCGGAATTCATTACCGCTCTTTTGGAACTTCTTAACATGAGACGCGTGATCTGCCCGAGCACCCCAGGTGCACGTGTAAATTAATCGCGTAATAATTGATTCAGAAGAGATTTGGAGAGGACCCCATTTGCATAGAAGTCATAACTAGAGCTGATCCACAGAGGCTGCGCTGACCTGAGCTGGTGCATAACTTCGATTTTCCTCCCAAATTTAGTTAGATTCATAATATGCTGGTTGACTCGTATTCTGATAGGTGTTGATAACTGCTTTTATTTATGAATGTGTGCTGGCTAGACAATATTCATGAATTAACCAGCACATCTCAATCTTTGGAAATGTAATACACGTATTTTTTTCCCACTAAAACGCAGACTGGTACTAGACATTTTGTCCTTGAATTCTCTTTCATGCCTAGAAGCGCTATTCATTTATTTATATTACTGATACAATGTCTGGTGACCTACCGGTACATGGTAGTGTAAGCAGCACACACCACATAGCAGTATTAATGGCACTAACCTGCGTGGAATACTCTGGCATTACTCTCAGGAGGGATTGATGCTGCTGTCCTCTGCATGGGTGTCAGGGGTGGAAACATCTAACCCTGGCTTGCACTTTGGTACCCCTCGCAGGTGTTTGCTGGTGTACTCCTCCTCTTCAGAGTCTGTTGCTGCTGTTATTCACCCTTAGCGTAGTTTGATGAATCTTCAAGACATTTTCAAAACTAGTTTGCCACTCACATCAGCTGCTGTCTTGAAAGTTTTTGGGTGATTTTTCAAGCTGGGGGGGCAGAGAAAATGGGGGAGTCCCAAAATGTGTTTTCTTCATGCGATTTCCTATAGGCATTTTAGAAACGACTACAGCCCGAACCGCTGGACGGAACTACACTAAATTTGGCACAAAGCTAGTTCTTGGTCCAGAAAGAGCCCTAGGGTCTAGTGTCCCTGTTGTAATCTCTTTCTGGGCTTGTAACCACGCCCATGTTACACCTGTCACTTTCATTGGTCTGTGGGCTTGCTTTTTAAAATCCTCTTGCTTTCATTAGTGAAAGGCATGCATACGTTGTGCTTTTTCCGGTGTTTAGCCCTCCTCGAGCGCACCGGCCAACTACTGAAAACTTACGAGGCTCGATGTTTTCAGCCTGGTTTCTGCACTACTTTATCTTTTTATTTTTCACACAGCGGGATCGCGCTTGTTTTTTTCTTTAAGTTTGTGTGGCAAGAAAAGTTCGGTTAGGAGTTTACAACGCTAATAGCTCTAACTCGAGCAAATGCGAGACCCGTTGCATTGCAAATTCTTGTTGTTATTTGGAGCAAATCCGTTCAGTATTTTCAAAGTTAATAAAGGAAAGATACATTTGTATATCTAGGGATACCGATCCACCACGTATAACACTAACCTAGGGGGTCAGGATAAGAATACCCTGACTCCTCCTAGGCCTGGTAGTGGGGCCCCACAAGGAGCCCGCTGGGGGACAAAAAAACTTTAGTTTTTTTCCCATTTTTTCAGGAAACTGCAGAGGATTCTCGGATCCCCGCAAAATTGGAAAAAAAGCTAGCCCAGCTGCCAGCGCTTGCTTTTCTTTGCCCCCCAGTGGGCCACATCCCGGGGGGGGGGGGGGAGTACCTTTTATATTAAATGGGAGAGAGGTGCATGTGACCCCTTTCCTAGGTTGATTTTGGCCCTGGGACTCCATCCCCCAGGGGCCTGGCTTTTCAACAAATTGGGAAAGGAGGCTGCGCAACCCCCTCCACAGGCCGCATTTTCCCTTGGGACCCCATCCCTCAGGGCCCGGTTGTGCATACCAAAGAGGGGGCCTTGTAACCCCCTTCTGGAGCCATTAGTGGCCTTGGGGACCCTGGAGACTGGCTCCTGCTGTGTCCCAGGGTGCCTACCCCTGGACATAGCAAGTTTGATCTCACCTGGAGGAGAGCGATTTTTAAAGCTCCTGCTGAGCGAGAGCAAACGCTATGGGCCTGATTTAGAACTTGGCAGATGGGTTACTCCACACAAACGTGGCAGATGTCCTGGTCTCCGTATTGCGATCTCCATAGGAAATGAAAGAATAGCCGTCACGTTTTTGTAGTGGCGGAGTATTCCCCTCCGCCAAGTTCTAAATCAGTCCCCAAGTCCACTCCAAGCGGGCGGGAGGGTGTAAAATGCTCCCCCCGCTGGGAGCAGACTTTTCATCTGTATTCCTGCCTGCACTGAAGCGGGCAGAGAGACTGATAAAAAATTGCTCCTGGCCGCAGGGAGCAGTATTTGTTGGTGCTCCCTGGGGGTGGGAGCAATGCTGGCTCCCGCTGGAAGCGGAGTGCTAGCTGGGCCATGGGGGCATCAGGGCTCTTTCAGTGGCCTTCAACAATCATGTAGTTGGTTCCCTGGGTGGGCCACACACCCTTTAATGGCCAGGCACCAGGAGAGAGGGGTAAACTGGGCCAATTATGTCCCAGGAAGCAGGCTGTGTGCCCCCTCCCAGTTTAATTAACAATTGAATAGGCCTCTGGGGTGGGGTCCCTAGAGCCATTATTGGCCCAGGGAGGTGGGGCTCCCCTCCATTCATAATATTGTTGGGCCCCGGAGCCAAAATCACCTTGGGGCAGGGGTCCTGTGTCCCCCCCCCTCCCCTCCCCCCCACCACAAATATAATCGCAGGCCTCAGGTGATTGGGTCACCAATGCCAAAATTGGCCCAGGGAACGGGGGGGCCACATGCCCCCTCCCCTAAATAAAAAATGCACATAGGCCCAGAGGATGGGATCCCTGGAGCTAAAATCCACCCAGGGAGGAAGGCATATACCCCCTCCCCATTCAAAATGTGTTGGGCCCTGAGAGATGTGGTCCCAGAGCTGAAATTGGCCTGGGGAGGGAGGCCGCATGCCCCCTCCCCATTAAATATGGTGCTGTGCCCTGGGGATGGGGTCCCTGGGGCCAAAAGCAGTCTAGGGAGAAGGACCCCTTGCCCCACCCCTAAAAATGCACCAGGCCATGGGGGATGGGGCCCAAGGGCCAAAATTGGCTGCCAATGGGGTTTCGGCCGTAGGGCATAATGAAGTAAAACTTCTTGACTTCTGCAACGTTTTTCAAATTGAATGTTCATTGGTATATTATTAATCTATGTACATAGTTCTTCGTCTATGTATTTACAGATTTTTCTGTTGGAATTGAAAGAATTGTTGCCAAGTATCCATTTTTTAATATAATGCCATAAACATTTTGTTGGGTCCTCCTTTCTGATTCCCATGCGTCAGGGGGCATGAAGGCAGCATCAGAAAGAGTAAGCAAACAAGACTCCAAGATCCCTCTACACTTTCGTCTGTTTTCATTATGACCTTACCTAGCACTCCAGGAGCGAAAAAATAGCTATTGGTGGCGAAGGAGGCATCCAGGGATCAAATGGTGTGTGAGGTCACCTACTCTGCTCTTGGCCTTTAGGTGAGTCATCCTCTGTGCTGCTATGATGGTGGCAGACACAGGGGGTGAAACGGAACAGAAGGCATTTTTAAGGTGAAAAGGAAACTGGAGTAAGATGGAGGATGGAATGAATTTCTATTGGTTGTACTCCACAAGAGAAACAAAAGATCCAATCCTAAGACCTTTATCTATTTCCAGTGGATTTCAATTGACATGTCAATTGGTAAGAGTAGGCTCTGTGTTGCAAGGAGGGCAGCTAGGGAATATTGCTACTAGCAGTTTGTGCGCCATTTTCTCTTGGAGGTGCCATCAACTGAGACAACCCAATGTTGAAGTGACGTTGGTCTATGTCTGCATAGAAATTGATTCCTCACAGCTACATGGTGTATCCTTTTGGAAGAACTGAGTCGGGGGTAGGGCAGCAATACACACCGTAGATCACATTAGGAAAGAGTACAGTGCTGGAGATCAAAAGCTTGGATCATTGGATATTTTGGGGATGGCTGGCAAGGCTTATGTACTTCTTAGTGCTATCCACTGCGTACATCGATGTTGGTTGGTTTCATTAGAAGTAAGGTGTATTAAATTGTGTCATTCCTAGTTTTGTAACGTAGATTGACCTTTCCATGCCCGCAGAAGTTTAAAGAAGTTCTTCATTGTTAGACACTGAATAATCATTATTTCAGTTTTTCTACCTGCCTCTTTATTCCATTCTCAGACATCCGGGGTAAGAACATGGCGTAAAAGCACTAGGAGATGTTTAGAAATGTGAAAAAGCCTGGAAAGTGCACATCATAGGGACATTATACATACAGTAAACCGAATTAGAAAAATTGTAAGCAGGGAAAGTAGAAATAGGAAAGACCTAGTTTTTCAATTTTGCTGCTCTGATTTGGAATCTTAAACGCCATCACTTGACAGTGCAAAGCCTGCATTCTGCCTGATCTGGGAGAAGAAAGAGACCAATTCTGAATGATCTTTGTTTACAGTCGGGCTGCCACCAAGCGGCTCTGTTTGTTGCAGTTACAAAGTGGATGGTGATTGAGCTGGGAGTGATGTTTTGTGTCAGGACAACTGGGGAGGAATGTGAGAACTTTATCTTGCTTTTGTTTACTGTGGGTTTAGCTGCTCTTTAGCCACACAATCTGTTCCCCTGTGGAATGGGGTTTAGGGCACTGAACACAGTATATCCACCCTCCGCTAATAAAAAAAGAAAGATTAAAAAGGTGGCTCGTTTCTCAATCTGCTGGTGTGGGCAGGTTGTGGCGGACATTAATGCTAGCCTTGTATGGGGGGGAGCTAAAGGCGGTGGTTAGTTTCAGTTCTGTGGGGCTTAAAGGGGCCAAGGGTAAAAATGCCCTGGGATTTGCATATTCATCATGTGTTCTCGTGCCAATGGTGATCTTATGTGCTGGGTATGTCTGACAGCTTCCCACGTTTCTCATGCACAATGTGTAGGATGTGAACAGTGACCCTCCCCATTGCTCTGCCAAAAACCAAGACCCCAATCTCTCTGAGTCGTCTCTTTGACCACATCTGCGTACCCTACACTGTTTTTCTGACCCATATTTCTATGAAATGCGGGCTGATGACGACAGGGAGGGGGGTGTTTTCTTCCCAGCAGGTTACCCCCAGTTTGAATGCCTGTAGTGTGCGCATTGAGGGTCTGTGACATCATTATCACCACTCACAAGCAAATGTGCTCAATTGATAGGGAAAATAACCTATATCCTTCCATATATGTTTGCTTGTGGGGGTCAACTACAGACTTCCGGTAGAGTTGTGTGCAGGTGTCTTCTTTAGATCATTTTCCAAACCTTGTCTTTCTGGAGCCAAAGGATAAACAAGGACAGCTTGAGTTCGCCGATACATAAACACTGACAATTCGAATTCGGAAATGAAAGCTCACAGACTTGCTGCTAATGTGAATATAGCAGGATAGGATCCTGCAGAATAGAAATCGGCACTCCAGCAGCTAGGAGTGACATATTTTCACTACTTCCTTGGCAACATGAGTGGTGCTGTCAGTGTCGCCCCTTTCTGAGTGTTCCATTTCCCCCTCCTGACTGGACACAGTCATGGGCACTGAGGGAGTCTTCCCCATTCCCTGCTTGCACTCTCCTCCGTGCCAATCTCATGGCACAGGGAGCACACCTAGTCCTTCAAGATACCCTTTTTAAACGATGTGCTTTGCCAAGAGTTATGGACTTAAGCCATGCTCCATTCTAATGGAGTGTGCCACAAAGTGGAGGGCAGCCTAAGTACAATAACTGGGCCGCCTTGTTAGCCTCGGTGGCCTGGTCTTGGACTCTAGACATGAGTGTAGAGTGTGAGACCCTAAATCTATAGCTAAGTGTCTCAGCAATGCAAGACACCCCAACTCTTTAAAGACATGTCCAAACTAGAAGTCAATTTCAATCTAGCTAAAGGAGCTCATGGGTCGTTCAAGATTCAGTTGGGCTGTGCATTCATGCTCGGCTCCTCAGTGTTGGCCTGAATCTCACAGTAGACAAAACATTCATCTTCTACTGCAGTGTAGAAGCTTTCACAGATGATCATCTTAAGGATAAACACAAAAATAAATTAACTATTAGTGTATCTCTTTTAACAAAGCAAACACCAAATCATTGCTCCACAGTTCTGGTCCGAGATTAATCTGTTGAGCAGTTGTTCTTGGGCATCAAGGCTGTATCATACAAAGTGAGCCCTGAGGGTGGAAAGTCCGGTACCAATCTCGACCACAGTTTTCGGCTGACTGGTATCTTAAGTAATTAACGAGCTGGAGCAGTGCTATTCTATCAGTTTAGACAGTAGTAAATGGTTGTTTGTCAAGTGAACTTAAAAGGTATGGGGTGCTTTTTGCTAGGAATACGGCAGCATTTATTTAACTATCTAAAATAAACAACCACACAATTTACATACTCAAAGCAGAGTAACAAAAATAACACATAACAGAATGCAACACATCATCCACAGAGAAACTTAAGATCACAGTGCAATAATGCAGCACAAACACACCAGCACAACAATAAAAAAACAAATGAATCACAACTCCAAAAAAATATCACACAACAAATGTATGCAAACGTTCTAGACGCACATTACCACTGCAGAATCCTGTTTTCATAATACATAGGTAAAATGCACTTTGAAAAAGCACTGTCTTAACTTACCATCAAGGGCATGAAACAGTGCCAGACAAAAATGTATAGTAACCTCTCCAAGTCTACTGTGAGCTAGAGAAAAACTGACATGTTTTGTCACTCCGTTCATTTGGGGTTGTATACATTTCTTTGCCAACATTTCACCCAGGAACCTAATTTTACAACGAGATTGCCTTTTCTCACAAATAATCAGCATGTGTCAGTTATACGTGTGTATACGTATGTTTTGGGAAAATGATAAACAAATGTCACTTTTTTAACACACATTTGCATACAGCGACTTGTGTATGTCAAACGCTTGAACCAACAAAGCTCTCTGGAAGTTAGGAACAATTTTAGATCCCAACATTTTTTAAAGAGCACATGCCCAACATTTGAATCAATAGAAGCCAAGGAAACAGATGATTGCTATTGTGTGTGACACCCAAAGTGGTATGCATGGGTTTACTATGGATCTTCGAGGGGCAGATATATTATGTGTATGCTATTCTGTATTCCATGGCCAAGCTTTAATGGAGTGTAATACCACCTCCTTGTCCTGTTATATTGGGGACAGGTAAAGTTATGTTAATTGTTTTTGTAGCTCCCAATCCCACCCTAAAATTGGCTCATAAGGCTGAATAGAACAGGAGAAAGATGTGAAAGAGGACCAGGAAAGGTGAAAGGAGGGTACAGGATAGACTGAATGATAGAGGACCCTTGTAGATGTAATTATATTCCCCAATATGCTGACGTATCAAGGGACAGATCCATAGTGCATTGTGGGTTGATGGCCTTAGTTTGAAGGGAAGGGAATGGTGATGAAGCAGGAAATCTTAATGGAATCCTACAAAAGACGTAGGGAGGTAGAAAACAAGGTGTCAACTGGAGTTACTGCAACATCCTCCAATTCCTTATTAAGCTGATGCATCCGGTCCATACTGTCCATGAGGACATGTCACAGGTCAGTCCCCTCTACAAGAGGGCTGTCTAACACACGTAGCCGCAGTCAATAAAAGGGAGTTTGGCACTCCGCAGTTCTTCCATCTACATAGAACCATTATTATTAATAGTGTCCCGCGGCCTGCCACCTAGGACTCCACAAGGTCAACCTAATGACATTCTGAAATCTGTATTCACTGTCCTAGCATATCATGTATGGGCCTATTTTCTAAAGGGGCTGTGATTCCAGAATGTTAACTCCTTGAAGGCAGTGGTATATACTTTTTCTACTCACCCTCGATCCCTACAGGTGGCAGATCATTGTATTGGCAGAAACGTGTATGACTAGGATGTTTTCTGGTAAATGACGTCTTCCTAACGGTGCTCCTTATTGTCAAAAATGTCATTTTCATTTTGTAGGAAAGTACCATCTTGCCTGGCATGTTACCCCCATTTTTCACTGTATATATGTTGTTTTAGTTGTATGTGTCACTGGGACCCTGGTAACCCAGGGCCCCAGTGCTCATAAGTGTGCCTGAATGTGTTACCTGTGTAGTGACTAACTGTCTCACTGAGGCTCTGCTAACCAGAACCTCAGTGGTTATGCTCTCTCATTTCTTTCCAAATTGTCACTAACAGGCTAGTGACCATTTTTACCAATTTACATTGGCTTACTGGAACACCCTTATAATTCCCTAGTATATGGTACTGAGGTACCCAGGGTATTGGGGTTCCAGGAGATCCCTATGGGCTGCAGCATTTCTTTTGCCACCCATAGGGAGCTCTGACAATTCTTACACAGGCCTGCCACTGCAGCCTGAGTGAAATAACGTCCACGTTATTTCACAGCCATTTTACACTGCACTTAAGTAACTTATAAGTCACCTATATGTCTAACCTTTACCTGGTAAAGGTTAGGTGCAAAGGTACTTAGTGTGAGGGCACCCTGGCACTAGCCAAGGTGCCCCCACATTGTTCAGAGCCAATTCCCTGAACTTTGTGAGTGCGGGGACACCATTACACGCATGCACTACATATAGATCACTACCTATATGTAGCTTCACAATGGTAACTCCGAATATGGCCATGTAACATGTCTATGATCATGGAATTGCCCCCTCTATGCCATCCTGGCATAGTTGGCACAATCCCATGATCCCAGTGGTCTGTAGCACAGACCCTGGTACTGCCAAACTGCCCTTCCTGGGGTTTCACTGCAGCTGCTGCTGCTGCCAACCCCTCAGACAGGCATCTGCCCTCCTGGGGTCCAGCCAGGCCTGGCCCAGGATGGCAGAACAAAGAACTTCCTCTGACAGAGGGTGTGACACCCTCTCCCTTTGGAAAATGGTGTGAAGGCAGGGGAGGAGTAGCCTCCCCCAGCCTCTGGAAATGCTTTCTTGGGCACAGATGTGCCCAATTCTGCATAAGCCAGTCTGCACCGGTTCAGGGACCCCTTAGCCCCTGCTCTGGCGCGAAACTGGACAAAGGAAAGGGGAGTGACCACTCCCCTGACCTGCACCTCCCCTGGGAGGTGACCAGAGCTCCTCCAGTGTGCTCCAGACCTCTGCCATCTTGGAAACAGAGGTGCTGCTGGCACACTGGACTGCTCTGAGTGGCCAGTGCCACCAGGTGACGTCAGAGACTCCTGCTGATAGGCTCCTTCAGGTATTAGTAGCCTATCCTCTCTCCTAGGTAGCCAAACCCTCTTTTCTGGCTATTTAGGGTCTCTGTCTCTGGGGAAACTGGAGATAACGAATGCAAGAGCTCATCCGAGTTCCTCTGCATCTCTCTCTTCACCTTCTGATAAGGAATCGACTGCTGACCGCGCTGGAAGCCTGCAAACCTGCAACATAGTAGCAAAGACGACTACTGCAACTCTGTAACGCTGATCCTGCCGCCTTCTCGACTGTTTTCCTGCTTGTGCATGCTGTGGGGGTAGCCTGCCTCCTCTCTGCACCAGAAGCTCCGAAGAAATCTCCCGTGGGTCGACGGAATCTTCCCCCTGCAACCGCAGGCACCAAAAAGCTGCATTACGGGTCCCTTGGGTCTCCTCTCAGCACGACGAGCGAGGTCCCTCGAATCCAGCGACTCTGTCCAAGTGACCCCCACAGTCCAGTGACTCTTCAGCCCAAGTTTGGTGGAGGTAAGTCCTTGCCTCACCTCGCTGGGCTGCATTGCTGGGAACCGCGACTTTGCAGCTACTCCGGCCCCTGTGCACTTCCGGCAGAAATCCTTTGTGCACAGCCAAGCCTGGGTCCACGGCACTCTAACCTGCATTGCACGACTTTCTAAGTTGGTCTCCGGCGACGTGGGACTCCTTTGTGCAACTTCGGCGAGCACCGTTTCACGCATCCTCGTAGTGCCTGTTTCTGGCACTTCTCCGGGTGCTACCTGCTTCAGTGAGGGCTCTTTGTCTTGCTCGACGTCCCCTCTCTCTTCAGGTCCAATTTGCGACCTCCTGGTCCCTCCTGGGCCCCGGCAGCGTCCAAAAACGCCAAACGCACGATTTGCGACTAGCAAGGCTTGTTGGCGTCCTTTCAGCGGGAAAACACTTCTGCACGACTCTCCAAGGCGAGAGGGATCCGTCCACCAAAGGGGAAGTCTCTAGCCCTTTTCGTTCCTGCAGAAACCTCAGCTTCTTCTGTCCAGTCGAAGCTTCTTTGCACCCACAGCTGGCATTTCCTGGGCATCTGCCCATCTCCGACTTGCTTGTGACTTTTGGACTTGGTCCCCTTGTTCCACAGGTACCCTAGATTGGAAATCCACAGTTGTTGCATTGCTGGTTTGTGTCTTACCTGCATTATTCCTCTAACACGACTATTTTGTCCTTAGGGGAACTTTAGTGCACTTTGCACTCACTTTTCAGGGTCTTGGGGAGGGTTATTTTGCGAACTCTCACTATTTTCTAATAGTCCCAGCGACCCTCTACAAGGTCACATAGGTTTGGGGTCCATTCGTGGTTCGCATTCCACTTTTGGAGTATATGGTTTGTGTTGCCCCTATCCCTATGTTTCCCCATTGCATCCTATTGTAACTATACATTGTTTGCACTGTTTTCTAAGACTATACTGCATATTTTTGCTATTGTGTATATATATCTTGTGTATATTTCCTATCCTCTCACTGAGGGTACACTCTAAGATACTTTGGCATATTGTCATAAAAATAAAGTACCTTTATTTTTAGTATAACTGTGTATTGTGTTTTCTTATGATATTGTGCATATGACACTAAGTGGTACTGTAGTAGCTTCACACGTCTCCTAGTTCAGCCTAAGCTGCTCTGCTAAGCTACCATTATCTATCAGCCTAAGCTGCTAGACACCCTATACACTAATAAGGGATAACTGGGCCTGGTGCAAGGTGCAAGTACCCCTTGGTACTCACTACAAGCCAGTCCAGCCTCCTACACATTTATATTTTTTTTCATGTATGCATTTGCCTATAGGAAAAAAGGACTCTTGGTCAAGTAGAACATCTGAAAATCAAACCGCTTCATTCCTTATGTATGTAGTAAATAAATCTGACAACGAATTTGAGAATTCTTACATGTCGTGAAAACTCTGTGCTGCCTTGTGCAAAAAACACATGGTCCTTGCTATTAATGACCATTGTCTCATCCTAGGGAAGGGGGAGAGATGCACAGAGGGGATTGTGTGAAAGGCTGGCAGAAGGGGCAAGGAGGGATGGAAGGTAAGAACATATTGAATAGTGTTGTAACTGCGGTAACATGTGGGTCCACAATGCTTTTACTAGATGGCCAGTGACCCACAAGAAATCTATGGAGCACCATGTTGTGTGCATGGTAGTAGATGATAGGAAAGACACCAATATTAACAGCACTGTGTTGAGGCAGCGCTCATGGATGTTGATGGGAAGTAATGTAAACAGTGGACTTGATAAGATAAATCATTAGTTTTTTGTTGGAGCAGGTGTGTCTCGAATGGAGAAGGCCAGTACAGTTTTATCTTTTAGTGTTCCAAAGGCACATATTCAGGCTACTAGTTTGATCTCCTGGCTGTACCGAGGACTTATGGTGAATGTGGCCAGGAGGTAATCAAGACACATGAATCAAGTCACATAAAACGGATGATGATGATTGTTAGAAATGGGGTCTCTAGTTGGAAGAGATGTACACCTGTCTCCAAGTAGGGACCACAATCCTAGTCAGGGTAAGTCACACACAATCCAAATTATCCTGTGCCCACCCTGTGGTATCTTGGCACTGAGCAGTCAGTTAGGCTTAACTTAGAAGGCAATGTGTAAAGTATTTGTGCAAACAATCATACAGTAACAGTGAAAACGCCACAAAAATACACCACAGGTTTAAAAAAAAAGGGATATTTATCTGGTTAAATTAAGGTCAAAACTATAAAGGTTCAATAAGAACAAGTTGAAATATCACTTTTTCAGGTTTAAAAAGAGTCTTAAATCTTAGAAATCAACAGTTGTCTCTTGATTCTCAAAGTACCTGGTTTGCGTAAAAAATAACAGGCAGGGAGACTGCAGAGGAGGAGATGCGTGAAAAAATAGGCTGTGCATCAGATTTTCCTTACACGATGTACGGGGCTTTGCGTCGGTTTCGGCACGCAGTCTTGGTTCCTCACTGCGATGTGGGGATCTTTTTGGCCCCCGTGTATGATGCTGCGAAAACCTGGGTGTGCGTAAAGAAGTCACAGGCGTTGCGTCGAACCAGTATGGCAATGTGTGGAATTTTCTGTTGCACAGCAGGCACTGCATCGATTTTCCACTCACAGAATCTACTGTGTCATTCTGGTTCAGCTGTGCATCGACTCGGTAGGGCTGTGTGTCGAATTTCCGGTCTCAAGACAGGCGATACGTCGAATCTTCACTCGGAAAGTGGGGCTGCGTCACTCTGGCTCAGCTGTGCTGCAATTTCTCAGTCACGAAACGGCTGTGCATCGTTCCCAGCAGGCTGTGTGTCAATTTTTGGCACACAAGGAGTTTCCTGAAGAGATTAAGTCTTTTTGGCCCTGAGACTTCAGAAAACAGGAGGCAAGCTCAATCCATGCCCTTGGAGAGCACTTCTCGGCAAAGTCAGAGGGCAGCAGCGCAGCAGGGCAGCAGTCCTCAGCAAAGCAGCCCAGATGAGTCCTTTGGGCAGCCAGGCAGTTCCTCTTGACAAGTTGCAGGTTCAGGTTCAGAAGTGTCTGAGTTGGTGGGGTCAGAGACCCAGTTTATATACCCAAAACTACCTTTGAAGTGGGGGAGACTTCGAAGAGTGGTTTTGAAGTGCAGAAGTTCCTCTTTCAGTACAGATCTGTCTGTCAGGGTCCCAGTAGGGGGGTTTGGCAGTCTATTGTGTGAGGGCAGGCCACTAGTCTTTAAGATGTAATTGTCAGGCCCTCCACCCTTCCAGCCCAGGAAGACCCATTCAGTATGGAGAGGAGTGCAGGTGTGACTGAGTGTCATGTGTTTGTGGTTGTCTGGGTGAACTGCACAAGAAAGCTGTCAACAAGCCCAGCTCAGATGTTGATTGGAGACAGACTGTAAGGCACAGATGGATTTTAAGTGCAGAGAAATGCTCACTTTCTAAAAGTGGCATTTCTAAAAATAAAAAAAATAGTCATATAAAATCCAACCCCACCAATAAGCAGGATTTTCTATTCCCATTCTGGCCATACTAAATTTGGCTTGGTTACCCCTTTCTGATCAGAATCTACCACTCAGACAGTATATGAGGGTAGTTCTAATGCTATCCTATGAAAGGAGCTGGCCTCACAGTGGTGGAAAAAGAATTTAGGAGTTTTTTTTTCACTACCAGGACATGTACATGTCCTGCCTTTTACCTACATAGCACCCTGCCCCATGGGTTACCTAGGGCCTACCTTAGGGATGCCTTATATGTAGAAAAAGGGGAGTTTTGGGCTTGGCAAGTATTTTTAAATGCCAAGTCAAAGTGGCAGTGAAACTGCACAGACGGGCCTTCCAATGGCAGGCCCGAGACGGGCCTGCCATTGCAAGCGCTACTTATGTGGGTGGCACAACCAGTTTTGCAGGCCCACTAGTACCATTCAATTTACAGGCCCTGTGCACATGTAGTGCAGTTTACTAGGGACTTACAAGTAAACCAAATATGCCAATTGGGAATGAACCAATGTTACTGTGTTTAAGAGAGAGAACGTGCACTTTAGCACTGGTTAGCAGTGGTAAAGTGTGCAGAGTCCTAAAACCAGAAAAAACAGTGCCAGAAAAGTGGACCACCCTAAGGCTGTCAGGTCTAACAATGGTGAAATACTTCTGGGCTTGCAGTTCTGAAGCATTTTAAGTACAGCCTACCAGACAGCACATCTATCTGGTTGAATAAAATCTAGGACCTGATTTAGAACTTGGGGGACTGATTACTCCTGACTGATGTCCCATCCGCTAAAATCTAAATCCTATTATAGCCAAAGGGATTTAGATTTCGGCAGACAGAACATCAGTCATCGTTGTGACGGAGTAACCCGTCCACCAAATTCTAAATCATGCCTCTATTTTCATCTTCCCAGGAACATACAGCCCGCACATTGCTTAGAATTGCTTGATTTTATTGCCACTCGCCCTTGCTTTCTTTTTATTCAATGGTTTTCTTGTTTCCACCATTTGTTTGTCACTCCCCTGGAGCATTACCTCTTTACTATAAAACAACCAAAAAATTGTCATTCACATTTTTTAAGTGGGCATGCATGCTCGCGCTTCTACGCTCGTGCAGACAAAATTACGTGGCCACTTCATCACGCCTTTTTTTTCCCCCCTTTTGGGGAAGGGAAGGCATTGGCGGAGCCAATATGTCTCAAAGGCGGAACATTTTGATTTGCCACTGCCTGTTCTTTTAGCATATGCTATCATGCACATAGAAGTTGAAATTAGCTGCTGTTCTTATCATGTGAAATACAGGCATCTTATATTAATCAAAAAGTCCGACAGTTTTTCAACGTTTTAGATTGCTTCTAAACCTCTTATTAAGACACTTTAAATTTGTACTGCAATAAAAATGCATGTTTTCTAGTTAGGCTTTTTTTTTTGTAAACTAAAGAGGGGTTTCTCAAATCTTTCATTTATTTGACCTTGCTTTTCTTTAGTAACCCTGGTTGGCAGTGTGACAGCCATGCTTCTAGCACCTTTAATAGGAATAATAATAATACAAGTTGATAATAATTCCTACCTCCATAAAGCACACTTTTTCATTTGTGTGGTCTTAAAGCACTGATAACAGGTGTTGATCTTCACCCAGCTCAATGGTAGTCTTCTTAACGACCTCGAAAGGATGAAAGGCTAAAAGGTTCCCCAGGAATAGAATCTGTGGCCTTCAGATTCCACACAGATGCGTTACGACACTGAATTACTTTACTCACAGCTTAACTTTGACCACAGATGATCTGGTTATAACACATAATTGCGTGATTGGGCCCCAGCCAGCGATACCATCAGTCTTCTGCTGACCTCTGCTGGGGTTCAGTCCGACAGGTTTGACCAACACCTGCCTAAAGAATGACCAAATGAATGGCAAAGGAAAGAAAGCACGTGCCCTAATCTTTTTGTTCCACATAAATCTAACTTGTAAGTTTCGAACATACAAAAATGTTCCCTATCTGTTTTCTGCTGTGCTCCAGGTGTAGTGCAACAGAGACTACACCCTCAACCTACGTTGGTAGGGCTTTAAATTACTTAAATGATCCAGTGATCCATAGAGATGTTCAGAGGCCAGTCATGTGATATTTAAGGAGTAGTTATGATTTGGTAGGCAACTTTTTTATAGTGGCATGAGCTCAGCAGTCCCCCAACAGTAAAGTTTTTACAAAAGCAAAGACAAAACAAAACAAGCATTGTTAAAGTCAAAAGACAGGCACTCAACACCTAACCTATTGGCTTTGCCAATATGTGCTCTTAGAATTGTTTTTTGATCTTTGGAGGAATCCTGGACCGAATCTCCGTCATAGAGCCAATATTTTGGCATATGGATATTATACTTTGAGAGAAGAATTTGAAATAAAACTATGTTCTATGTCTGATCCTGCGTAGATCTGGTGTGCCACTCGCAGTAGGTCTTAGTAGATCCTTCAGCAGCTTGAATTGACTAAAGTAGGGCACAATGTTAACCTCTGGAGTACATTGTGGACCCTCACCTAAGGGGGATCGCAACGTAGCAAAATGTACAATGTGAGCCCCACACTGAATCACAGGTATAAGCCTTTAAAGACCACACAAACCAGACCGTTTTAGAGGCGCACCCCTTGATACATAGTATCAACAGATATAGCAATGCAACTGGTGCCTTGTCATCTTGATGCAAATAACATGATGGGTCAATTCAATGCACCGTTTGTGACTACAGAGGCCCACACCAAGTGTGCTTGGGTAGTGACAGATTTTCACAAAGTAGAAATGGGGAAGTTACATTATGAGGAAGTTGGTTGGAAGAACAATGAGAAGGCCAGGGGCATTGCTAATGCAGCAGCATGGTGAGTCCCCAGAGTGGGACAGTGACAAGGGCCGTGACAGGAAAGTGATGTGGGACATGAACACTGAGCAACAGTGATATTGGGGAGCATATGAGGGTGAACAAAGAGGCTGGGATCATGTCAGGGAAGGAAATGGAACAGTTCAGAAGAGAAGATGGAATAATGGAGATTAGGTCATTTGAGACAAGGGATAAAAAGGGCATCTTTAATGGTGTTAAGAGTGGGGTCTCCCCAAATCTTTACAACCAGAGGAGGTAACCTACCCCCTTTTCACACAGTGGATAGACAGCATTGATGTAGATGGCATTAGGTTTGATATGTTGGAATGGAACTGGTGAAACAAGTCATCGCTGCCCACTCTTGTCTCCTAGAAGAAGAAATATATCATCCATCAGTGCTGCTTTTTTAGAGGTCAAAATAATAAGATATGAGTAGAAGCTGGGCTTATAAACGAGAATTTATCAGATGTGTCACAATTATTTCAGTCACCTTTCGAGAGTAGACTAAAAATAGCTAAGCAATTCACCAAGTCATTAGCATTTAGATTACATTATTTTTTAATAATAGTCAAATGTGACCAACCTTATACAACAAGGTATTAATAAATATAAGTGAAGGTGTACTGAAAGAGTAAAACACTCGTGGCCACGGCAGCTTGCACCACCCATCGCCCTAGCCAGCGCTGCCAATGACAGTACTAACGCAATGGCTAACCATCACACTACAAGTGTGACAATTCGGACTATTCCACGCACCCAAAGATAAAAGAGTGGCATGTGTGGAAGAGGTTTTTTATTTTTTAAATGTATTGAATTATTAAGTATTATTGTTGTGCTCTTCTCAAAATTAGGCAGGCAGCGTAACCATGTGTTGGGCTGTCGTTAGTGCTGCTGTTGTTGAGAAGTAAGTGACGGTGCAGACTACCGGACACCACCGGCTCAAAATAAGCACTTGCGTACAGAGACTGCAACATTCCAGTATATCTACAGTAACTGAATAGATTGGTCAGCAAGTTCAGCGTTTCTTTCTGAGGTCCGAATGCAACCTGAATATCACAATTAGAATTCCATAATGAATGATTCAGCCTTCTCAAGGCGATGGGTAGAGTACCATGGACTTGGGATGTCACATTACCTTGTATTTAATGTCACAAAAATCTGCGTTAGCAAGCACCAATTAAAAAAAAGTTATTGTAGTTTAGTATTATTATGACTGTCAAGTAGGTACTGGGCTTGGCTTTTCACTGGACCTTGTGTGTAGAGTTCACCTGTTAGACCCCAAATGTGAAATTTAAATGTTTTGTTCCCTACTTTTTTTTTATTTATTTTTATAGAAACTGATGTGACCTCATTCTTGGAAAATGCCCAGCCATAGCCATAGTTTGCAAAGTTATAGGGCATTAGTTCCTCATCATGTTTGACTATCAAGTGATCACACCTTTCTTACAATGTACAATTGAAACAAGTGCGTACCCTAGTCAATCTTACCCCTTTTGAGGTCCTGCTTGATAGTGCACTTCAAAGGTACTGAATGTTAACAGTTCTTTAAAATATGCATACAGTGCATTTTTGCTCCGCCTACAGGTGTATATATGTCACCTTATTTTATCTATTGTGGTATATTATTCTGCCTCCCATGGAATGCTTAGATTGCATTGCAAAAGGGAATATTTTACATCTCAAATGCAGAACTAAATCATCACAAATTACATTCCATATTTCTAAGATTCTTTGTATAGAGAAAGCTATTTTTTGTTTTGTTTATTTTCAGTGCAGCAGGCAGAACTCCTAATGCAAACCTGACCTACTGTCAATTCTTGCTTTGTTTAAGTGGCCAATAATAGGCACTTCTCTGACTGCCACTGAAGTACTACACGAGGCTTCCAGAACCCACTAAATTGCGAAAATGTAGTTGACTCACCAGATCAAATTCTCAGTTGAGCCTTGCTCCCACAATCCGCAGACCATGACAATGGGTCTGACTGTATGTAGGTTTAAGTTCTCATACATAATAGAAGCAGGACAAAAAGCAACTACGTTTTTCCTTTTCATTGTACAACTCATGCTTTTTTTATTTTACATTTTTTTTAGTTTGGTTAGAAACCTATTTACTGACACAATTGTAGAACTACAAGCTTTTGCTGAGCTGCTCTTAGTCCTGCCTCTCTGGGTTGCAGTTTCTGAGTAGCTGATACTTGTGACTGAGTAGCTGTCAAGAACTACACAGGCGGGTGGAAACTTTCTGTCTGATAAGACTTCTAGTGTTACAGCTCTTTCAACTCGTACAAGGTGGAAGCCAACACGGAGCCACCTATGTTGAAGGTGCACGTCAGATAGAATAATAATGTAAGTATCGTCTGTATTAAAATTTTAGGCCTGTGTTTTTCCAGCTCTCTGATTGGTTGTTGGAGCCTAAAATAGGGCGGATTGGGCCTCATGTTTGCGCATGTTGGCAGGTTCAGTTCAGGTCACATCAACTGTTCAAGGTTCATTTGGACATTTTCCAGGACTTCTGGGTGAACACATATTGGACCCTTTCACAACGTTAAAACGTCCGGTAGCTGCTTGGTTATAGATGACCTAGCTTACCTTCCAGCAGCTTCCCCAGCAAGGAGAATGGGCCCACCTGGTTACATGGTATGGGCCAGCCAGAACTGCGGTGCAGTGCTATGGAATTTGTTGCACCCTTGATAGCTACACTTTGGTTACCTACACCGGTCTGTTGCACAATCTGCAATGACGAAGACCAATAAGAGCAAGCAGACAAAACTAGAATTGAGTATATGTTTAGGAACAGCGCAACATATGTAAATGCAAGAGCATGGTGGTATCCAGGTGCATATTTTAATTGGCTAGCCATTAAATAAATTCACAAACAGGATTCTGCTGAAAGGGTTGGACGTGGTGCAGTTGACATCTCTCCTCAAGCCAGAATGCGGCTGGGACAATGGATAGAGAGGAACACAGATATTGCCCTTAGGCTTAATGGGGGCCCTCTTGAGGGGAGGGGCGCCCCCTGAATGGTTGGGGCCTTTATGCACTGGAGGACCTACAGGGGCCTGTGGTAAACCCATGGGTGTGGTCAGTGCTTAATTTGTAAAACAGTATGGACTGAGCCCCAAAGTTTGCTTAGAAGCCCACAGCCCATGCTATTGAAAGCCAGGGTGCTGAATACCAAAACTATGTGGTCTTGATTCCACCTCATGCCTCTTTCATCCATCACAAGATATTCCCTGCCCCTTTCCCCCCACTTTTAGGTTATTTTTCATACTTGCTTTCTGCCTTTCTAAATGTTTTTCGGTCTTTCTCTTCCTTCCTATTTCCCTAGTTTGTTTTCCTCTTTCCTGCTTTGGATCAAGGTAAGTTGTTGAAACAGTGTAGGATGACACCCTCTCTCCCTCTCACTGTCATGCTGCACACATCCACACTGCCTCTATAAGACTTAGATTCTCCAGCTAGCCTGAATATATCTCCTCGGGCCACAGTGCAGTCAAGGCAGTGCATATAACGGGTAGTGCCCCTCCAAACAACCTACTGTTCCTCCTCTGCATCAGTACTGCCTCTGTACAAAAGGACCTTTCATTAATCCTGGACTGTCCCCATTTACAGTTAGGAGAGCCTGATATGCAGTACAAATATATACTCTAAGCAAAGCCTGCATGTTTAGTTATTGTTGTTCGATGATTGTATAATTTCTTGAGATTCAACCTACCTGCCCCCACCCAAAATCATGTTTTGTAGTAAAATAATAATATAGATTATTTGGCAAAGTCTGATTGAGTGGCACATCCCTAAAAAGTAAATGTGTTTGAATTTGTAGGACTCGGTTCTTGTGAATAGACGTGTAATGCCAGACCCTTTCCTAAAGTGTAGCATTAGATTGTGTTAATTATATAAGCGTGGAGGTTCCCATCTGCCATCAATACATCTTTAATGGTGGTGATGGCAAAAGCAAATTTGGTAGTGCTTGCACCACCCATTGCTCCCGCCAGCGCTGCCAGGGACAGTATAAACACAACTACTAACCATCATCCTCCTGTAATAGTGACAACTCAGACTGTTCCATGACCTGAAAGCCATAGGAATGTCTTGGGTGGGCAGTATTAGTCATTTAAATGTATATTTAATTCATAAACAACTGTTATGCTCATCTCTAAATCAGACACACAGGGCCATCATGTGGCAGATAAGAGCTGTTGTTGAAAATTAAGTGCAAGTGCTGGGCACCAGAAACAACTTCCTCAAATTAAGAACAGAAATTTGTCATGACTGGCTTTATTGAAGCATGATCAATGTGAGAATTATTTTGAGTTGAGTCTTGTACCCGAAATCTGAATACATCAAGGATTCTATTTGCATCTATTCTGAAACAGAATGTCCTGATCCGGTTTTCGTTCCCCTATAAAATGTGATATGTCATTCCTTGTGGAGTAGAAGACATTGGTTACAGCATCAATAAATTAAGTTTATATTATTCAAAAATTGCTCTTGCAGTTCAAAAATGTAGCTGAAGCATGAAGGGTGAGTCTTCGAGCTCCTCTGTGGAGAAAAGATACTCTTTGCATTTAGATCTCATAGGCCATTCCTCAGCCTTTGCCACGGTGGGCTTTTAAGGTTGCCAGGATATCCTGTGACTGTGGCTTTTTGTATCAGCTTGTGGTCTTGAATAATTGGTCCTTTTTTTTTTCTTTCAAATGTTTTTATAGGCAACCATCGCTTTGGTCTTAAAGTGTTTTGCACATGCTTCAGTGTTGACATTTTGACTTTTGTGGCAGCCTACCTGCAGGGCTACCACATAGATCTATAAAAGGCTCCAATAAATACAGTTTAGAATGAAGTTGATTGAATGCTAAAGTGGTCTTTCAACTTCACCATTTTCTTGGTAAGACTTTTAAATCCACAGAGCTTCGCCCCTTGTTTCCTGATTAGTCCATTAGACAGTGCCATGACATATCTTGACATCAGTGAAGTAGCCCTTCCTGGGCCAGCTGTGCAATCTTTAGGTCCAAACTTGTGGACTGCGTGGCCTTCTTGAAGGAAGAGCACTCTGTGGATTTGAAGTCCACTGGGAAAGACGACTGATCTACTGCAAGGGCGCAGCAGACACGCCACCAAGGCAGTAGCATCTCCTGATTTACAGAAGGCATAAGAGAGGGAGCAAAATGTGTTTTGTTGTACTATTGACGATGATTGAAGTGCCTGTTAAGTTCCAACAACGCCGATGAAAATGTTACCAGTACGTGATTGTTTTCTTTCCCAATAAATATTCACTCTCGCAGTCAGTCAGTGAGTGCCCCTTCAGTGGGAACGTGCTGTTGAGCTCCCTTTTTACACTACAGCTGAAGTAAACTATTTACTTGTTTCACAGATTTGAAGAGCAGCAACATTGTCTTGGCTTTGCCTTGCTGATAGAAGGATGGCCTGTGCCTTACTGGCAGTAAAGCTGCCTACCCCCAGAACAATTCCAACTTTAAATCAAGCGTTTATACTGTCCTGCTAAGGTTATATTATCATCCTAATGTGCCTGATTTTCTAGGTCCCGTTAACCTTACATTGCACACGAACTGTTGTTTTATCTCCCAGTTTCCCCACAAAATAGATAGCTTATTGGTAAAGATTTTAGCAAAAGGGCGTGAAATAGAAATGTCTGAACTAGTGCATAATTTTCTTATTGTTATATTTCTAAAAAATATGAACTGTCACAGAAAGAAAAGAGTATTTAACAGATTGCATGGATTGGCGTATTCTCAAAACCGGTGCTCTCTTCGTTGCAGGAACTCTAGCCGGGCGCACTAGCGTGGAAGCTAGAACCGCAGCCGAGCCCTGAGCTATGGCCATTTCAAGGCTGAAGGCCATATCCAGGTGTTTATCCAGACTCCTGGTTCTGGGATTCCACCTCTCAGTATCCCAGAATGTGCCCGGTGCTCCTGACAGAGATCAAGAGCAGCAGTGTTTCCGCAGAGAACACCCCACCATTAATTTTGAAGGTGAGAACAATGTTTGTCATGGTAGTCCAGCATGGTTGGTATTCACGGTTTCCTGTGTTAGCTTTCCTCCCATCTGAATACTTGGCTTCTTGCTCTTCCGTCACAGTTCACGTTGTTCTTTTACTCTGTTCCAACCTCGGAGAGGCCAGATGTTTACAATTCCCCATGGTCACAAATGTGCGTCCCAACTGTTTTCATCTTTAAGCAGTCTTCATAGCCCATGCACCCTCATTCTCCTGTTTTACTCGAAATTACTCCCAACCAACTCCTTTGCTTTCGGCTTCCTTTGGAGTTTCCACTGGCTCAAATACACCGTTTTTCCATGTTATCTTTTGTGTAAGTCTTTCGTTTACAACCTTTATGGCAATAATTGTGGAATAATGTGCAAACGCCTTTTGTGCCCAGTTATGCAAATTATGTCTCTCCTACCACAAAGATGTGTTTGTGCACAACTCGATAGTGAGCCCTATTTACCATTTATCCCGTAATAGGTTGAAAAGTGTAAAATCGGGTGCAAAAAAAGCTTGTGCCGGATTTTTAAGTTTTGCTTACAAACAGCATTTGGTAGGCTGTTGTCAAAAGACCTATTGCTGAACTTACAAAAACCTACGGTGGGTTTTTGGTCTATTCGTTGTTTAGCACTGGTTGACTTTCTTGAATCTCATTCGTCTACTTCTTAATAAGTGGCTTTCCTTCCTCTTTAGACCGAAGCCTACCAGAGACCACAACTGTCTGGTTTTCTAAAGACATATTGGTGTCATTCAGAAAACTGACCTAGGAATGCTTTCCACCCATTGCTTACCATTGGCCTATGGTTTGTAACTCACCTTTTCTAGCTTTCTTTTTGCTGGCTTTATTTGCTTTAGGCTGTCCAGCTTGAGTTTGTCCATCTAGTTGCCTGAACCCTGGTTATGTATTCTTCCACAAACACTCTTCTTTTAAACAAGCCTTTAAATCCTGCTCATATTTTATCACATTTGCTGTGCATTCAAAAACTGAGGTCAGATGTCAAGCTGTCTCTTCTGGGGTAGCTTGGTGTTTATTATTTTTCTATCTCTAACTTCAAAGTGAGAGAATTTATGTGACAATCATGATGAGTATCCATGTTAGAGGAGAGGGTGTAGGATGTTTTTGTTCCCAGCACTAAAAAAATGAGCTATTATGATGTTTCAGAATATATCAGAATTATTACAAACAAAGCATTTTTTTTGTATTCTGAAGTGTGTTTTGAAACAAATATTTGAACATAATCAAAACACATTGATACACTAGATAATGACATTTGCAAACGTTATTTTTTTGTGTGCAGGAAAACCATATATCTGTGCAAATGGAATGGTTATTTTAATTGAAAATGACTTATCTGTAAGGTCAGTGCTCTACCACACCATGCAAACTCCACATTTCGCCATTCCACTCTATGCCAAACTACTCTATTCTATCACACTCCACTCTACCACATGCCACTCCTTTCTATGCCGCTCCACTCTAAGACATCCTACGACATGGCACACCAGTCAACTCCTCCCAATCTACACCACTCACTCATGTCACGACCACCACTCCACTCTATGCCCCTACACTCCACACAATTTACCCCACTCTAACCTACCCCTATCTACTCCAGTATACCCTACTCTAACCCAGTCTATCCCACTGTACCCCAATCCACCCCAGTCCACTCCAATGCAATGTACTCCACCGTACCCCACTCCACTGTACCCCTTTCAACCTTACCCCACTACACCCGCTATACTCCAACCTACCTAATTCCAATTTACCCCACTTCACACTACCCCACTCCAATCTTCCTCACTACAATATACCCCACTCCGGTGGAATCTACCTTATTCTTATCCACCCAATCTACCTCACTACTCCCCACTCCGACCTACCCCCACTCCACTCTTCCCATCTATTTCACTCCACTCCAATCTCATCTCAACTCCACTCCAATCTATTCAACTTCACTCCACCCCAATGTACCCCACTCCAGTCCACTCAATCTACCCCAATGCACTCTACTGCAATCTACTACTCTCCATTCCAATCCACTCAATCTACCCCACTCCATTTCACTCTACCACATGACACCCAAATCTACTTAAATCCAATCTAACCCACTCCACCCCAATCCACCCCACCTCATTCCATTCCATCCCACTCAAATCGACCCTACTCTACCTGAAATTACCATACTCCAGACTACCCCATCTAGTCTGCCCCAATCAAATCTACCCCACTTTAATCTACCCCAATCTACTCCACTCAATCTACTCCATACTAACCCAATCTACCTCACACCGCTCTATCCAACTGCACTCCAATCTACCCCTATCCTATTTCACTCCAATATACTCCACTCCAATCTACCCCACGTCACTCCAATCTACCCTACCATAATCAACCCAGTTTATCCCACTAGAATCCACCCCACTCTACCCCATCCTAATCTCCCCACTCTACTCCAGTCTACGCCTTTCTACTCATATCTACCCCACTCACTCCAGTCTACCCCAATCCACTGCACTCCACTCTTCCCCCAATCTACCCCACTGCAATATATCCCACTTAACTCTACCCTGAACTACCTCATTACAATCTACCTCAATCCAGTCCACCCCACTTCACCCCAGTCTACTCCAGTTCAATCTCCCCCACTCCAATCTACCCCACTCCAGTCAACCTTACTATACCCCAGTCTAACCAAGTCTACCTCACTCTACCCCAGTCAACTCCAGTCCACCCCAACCCATTGCAATCTACGGCACACCACTCCAATCTACCCCACTTCACTGCAGTATATCCCACTTCAAACCACCCCAATATACCCCATTTCATTCAAATCTACTCTACTATAATCCACCCAATGCAGCCCACTCCAATCTACCCAACTGCACTCCATTCTATCCCACTCCACTCCAAATCTACCACAATCCACCCACACCACTCTTCCTCAGTCTACCTCACTCCACTCCAGTTTACTCCAATACATACAATTCCAATCTACCCCAATATATCCCACTCCACTCTACCCGAATATACCCTGCTCTACTCTACTCCTATCTACTCCACTCTAATCTATCCCAGTCTATTCCACTCCTATCTACCCCACTTTCCCCCAGTTCAGTCTACCCCACTTCAATCTACCAGGCTTATCTACCCAACTACCCCACTCCAATCCACCCCATCCCACCCCACTCTAATGTACCCCACTGCACCACACTCCATTTCTACCTCCACTCTACGCCAATCTACCCCACTCCACTCTTTCCCAGTCTACACCATTTCACTCTAACCCAGTCTACCTCACTCCACTCTACCACACTCTACACCACTAATGTTTAGCCATGCTGAATAGCATTCACGCCTGTGTACAGTATGGCTAAATCACTGTGCCAATATCAATAGCCCTTGCACAAGTGAGACCTATTGGCTTTGTCATTGGTTGTTTTGTGTTTGTGGGCCCCCGGAGCATAGCTTCTTTCCCATACTCTTGATTGGATGACGTGTAACATTCCAAATCGGACTGCAGTGCTAATGTTTTTTTTTTCCTTCAACACGCAATATGAGTGCATGTGTTTTCTTGCTCTCCCCATCGTGTGCTGCATCTCCCCCACCGCAGTGTCCGTTCCCTCTCTCACCCCAGGCAGCTCCCTCCTCCCCCGCCTGTCCATTGCTTCTGAGACCCCATCTTTTGTTTTCGCCGGTTGTTACCTTTTTTTATTCACCTTTGCCTCAAGCCCCTCCATTTTGCCCCACTCTCTCCCTGTTCCTCTCATGTTGATTTCTCGCCCGCCTTCTCCCGACTAGCTCCTCTATAGCTCTACCATCCGCCCCTGCTGGGCTGTTATTTTTTCTGTGTTTACTTTTTTATATACCATTTCAAGTAGCGTCCACGGTTTAAAAAAACAAAAGTGGCTGCCATCTCTTGCCGCGTGTCCGTGCATGCGTGGCATGCTCATTCACGTGTCAAAACGCTGAGCACGTATATGTGAACACTCACTTTTCATTATTTTTTCTTTGCGCAGTGCATTTCTTTTTGCCAATGCTACATGCTACACAACATCGACATTAAACATTGCCAAATCCAACACGTTAAAAAAACGAGACCTATTGGCTTTTCTAATCCTTGGTCACTTTCTGCGTTTGACAAATGAGGTACTTCTTGTTTATCAAAAAATCTGACCGTTTTCCTCTATGAAGCTACATTATTTATGTTGCATTCTTATCATTATTTCGCACCATTCCACAGCACATTAGTCCAGATTCCTGGTTATTGCCGTCTGAGAAAACTGGTGTAAAAGTGTGTGATGTTATTGAATAAATAATATAAATTATTGTAAGAACGGTGAATTTATTGCCATCTTTAAATATGCCATCGCCGAACCGGAGGGTGAAAGAGTGGTAAATTAGGAGACCGTCTGTGGATAGAAATGAACTGGGTCGGCTAAATGCAGTTTCATTTTGTTTAATTATTTCCTTTGTGATTTTCATTTTTTTAATTCCATATAGCAAGTTTACAAAAGAATGGACCAACATTGAAGGTTACATTGTTGAATTTAAGTTATTCTCATTGAAATAGGTACAGCAGAGGTACTTCATAACCCCGATTAGCCATGGATACATAATACCTGTGCCATAGAGTGCCATATCCTGTGCCATACCTGTGCAGTATCTGTGCCATAGGGTGATCAACAGTAGGCACACACGGGCATTCTTAAACAGATGTCTGATCACGAGAGGAAGCAAACTGTGGAACTCGAAAAACGATAAATAGGCAAAAAAAAGGATACAAAAAAAGTCTTAGTTTTATGTTTAGTACAAAGATACTTGTCTGAAAAACTGGAGGGATCAGAAGAAAAGTAGGTAAAGGAAAACTAAAAGAAGAACAGTTAAGACTGTGAAGAATGATTCCAGAGGCTTCACACTACAAATGTGTCGGGAGTTGATAAAATTAAGGCAGACAAATCAGTTAAGGTCCATGCCCTTCCACACTCTGAGAAAGGAGCTGTGGGTTAATTGCGTATTTTTATTAATACGATTTCCCTCTTTTCCAGTAGGAGAAAATATTGAAGGACGGCAGGTAAGACAATAGAAGAACAAAGCAGAGTATGAATCAGATGATGTTAGTTTGGGAGAAGATGAGGCAAACAAGGAGTGAGAGAGACTTTGACCTCTATAGTATGCTGCTGTCAGTTGCTATAGTTGATTGGTGTTTTACTGATCCTAAACTTAGGATCAAAAGATAAACTAAGGAAGAGTGAAGTTTGAGAATGTGAGTTTATTGATGGCTGTGAAAGACACTTGCAAGCATTTGAACAAATGGCTGTGCGAGACAGCTGGATACAGATTTAAGCAAAATCTTGACCTGTTTATCTTTGGAGCCAGATAAACATGTATGAGAAGTTGAGAAAAAAATGCTGTTGACAGACAAGAGTGATTCAAAGGTGTTAACACCAGAGAAATGCAGGAGTGGATTGGAGGAATAGTAGCGGGAACTGTGACCACATTCAAAGTTTCAGAAAGAGCAAGGAAAATACGAATTGGAGAGTGAGTTAGTGGCCAGAAGCAATCGCGAGTAGACGTGAGGCCTGATGGAAACATTCGGAGTAATTAGAAGTCATGAGTGGTGGAACCAGCCCGAACGCATTCGCATTGTGCGTGCCATAGAGCCAATGAGGTCTATCGGAGTGGAAGTAAACAGCTGAACTACTGCTGTCTTGGCAGGTTTCTATCACTGGTGAAGCACTAAACCTGATAGTTGCTGCTTTTAGAAAATAAACAACAGCTGCCATTCACTGGTCATCAAATCGATGTCCAGGTGTATGGTACCACCGTTTACGTAATAGAGGTGGGAATATTTTAGAAAGTTAGTCAATAGGTTGTTGACTCTGAAAGACTCTCAGGAAGACTTGGTGAGAAGATCTAAACTGTAAGTAAGACACATAGCACATTATTATTTCAGGTGCTGTTGTTCCTAATAGAGCTCCCACTTTAAGAGTTGCAATAAGGTGTGGCCTAAAGAAGCTTAAGGTTTTTTGTCAATCTCATGTTTTATATAAAAAAATAAATACAAAAATCTTGCACATTTACATGTATGTAGGAGCTTTCAGTCAGCCCTCTTCATCCATTGGACTGTTGAAGGGTCACTTATATTTTGCTCTTCCCATCACATCACACAGCATGAACCATCAGGTAAGCCAACTTCATCCATTCGCTGTCTAGCATTGTGAGTGACAGCATTTTGCCTGATCACATGTGTACATCCACCTCAAAAGAGGCAATCATTTCAGCACCCTGGATGGTGTTCATGGATGCTGGGCCTTTCCTTTATTTTTATTTTTTGCATTATGGGAAGCAAATGGGATGATCACCAGTAGAACTTTTGCAGTATGGTGTTTATTTATTACTTATTTATTTAATGAGATTATAGCACATTAAGCTTGGCACAGAAAGCCCCTTCATAGCACCACATATGCTGAAATAATCATGTAGTTGTTGTAATGGGTCTTGATATAGATAAAACAATCTGGTTTAATTGGTGCACCTAGTTGGTGCCATATATGGTAGAAGAATTGACATGGTCCCTGTTTGAGGGAATAGAAATGCTCTTGGTGCTTGAATATTGCATTGTAATTGTATTTATATAGTGCTTACTGTCCCTGACGAGGTGTTGAAGCGCTTTTCAGCAAGTAGCATGCTACTCCAGAATATGGTTTGTAGGATTACTTGAAAAAGTTGATTTCCACTATCTTTTTGCAGGAATAAAATTTGCTAAAACTCTCACCAAGAGTGCACCATATTTCAGACGTGTGTTTCCTGAACCCTAATGGTTTTTCAGCATTTTCTCTTCTCTTGTGTTTTGGAAGCCTGATCAGATATGCCTTATTGGATCTGAGTTTTTAACTGAGGTTGGAGAATAGCGTCAGTTTTTGAAGGTTCTAATGGCCCCTTCTCTAGAAACATTTATAGGCAGTAGATGTTAGCAATTGACCCTTTCTGCCACTGAAAGTCGATAAAGTTTTTAAGTGCTGATGTTGAGAAATGTTTGTAGATGTAGGCAGAGCCTAGCTGCTTAGCACTGAAACTTCTGCCATGTGATTAGCTGTTTTTGGGGCCTTACATAAATTGAGTTGCAGTAATCTCAGCATGATGAATATGGTGGCTCCTGTTTGATTCTGAGGTTCTGGTAGAATAATAGGAGAACCATTCTATACATTGAGGAGTCAGTTGGTCATATAGAAGGATTAAGTCTAGATGTCATCACTGCTGCATACCATTTCCACCTCTGTTTTGTCAGAGTTCCGTTGCAACCAATGACTACCCATCCAGTTGCTAGATGAGGACCTCAATGGTCTCCACATACAAAGGTAGACGGCAGCTAAACTAACACTAAAGAGTTTGAGCGACAGCTAGGATCTCTGAAAGCTCTAAAACCAAGTCTGGAAAGGAAGTAAAACCTCTGTGCGATAATGATCGGAGAGATAGTCTTTAGCTCTATAGTTGTGAGTTAATGATGAGACTAGAAGGTGGTAAAGGCAAACCCTTCTTCTGTGGAAATGCCAAAATTTTGAAATCATCCCCTCTGGGAAATAGAACATTTTCTGACTTTGCCAATGCAGTGTCCCCGCCCACTGGCATCCTCTCAGCTGCTGATATCCTGGTGCAGCAGAAGAAGGAGGAAGCAGGGGATTTTAAGTATTGCGATCAGGATGTTTTAGGATCAGTCACAATCCCTCACCTGTCTGGTGAGAGCTGAGAAGGGGGGAGGATTTGAATGCCTGGGAATGGTCCCCGGGGGGGTGGGAGGGAGGGGGTGCAAACAGCAAAGAACCTGGGCTGAGGGTTGGGGGTCTTCACTGGAAATGGACGAAGCAAGGTGCTGTGGATATCGCAGAGGAGATACAGGAGTTGGTTTCCACGGGTTGCAGGTCATCACCACAATGAGAACTGGCCCCTCTGCTTCAAAGGAACACTGAAGCTCCCCCTGTCTTTTGTTTTAATAACTTTGTGCGCTGTACAGATTGTAAAGCCTGCACATTTAAAAAAAAAAAAAAGCGAAAATAAATCCCTAGACTTAATAATTTTGCACACAATTAGATAGAACACAGGAGCGTCTGTGATTAACGCACTGTGGCAATTATTACATGCAGTTAGGTGCCCACCCTCAAAGGTTGAAAGCCTGGTCTCAAATCTAAGCTGGAACTCCGAGAAATAATCTGCGATAATCCATTTTGTGAATCGCTCTGAATGCAAAAGGTGTGAAATATTCCCGTTTTCTTTGTGTGATGCAAAAACTGGTGAAACTCGGCTTCAGATTCTTTGCTTTAAC
The DNA here is from genome assembly GCF_031143425.1 of Pleurodeles waltl. Classification (NCBI taxonomy): domain Eukaryota; kingdom Metazoa; phylum Chordata; class Amphibia; order Caudata; family Salamandridae; genus Pleurodeles; species Pleurodeles waltl. Next base: position 1,315,601,187 of record NC_090440.1, read on the forward strand.
TGAAATAATTTCTGTGGTGCAACCTGAGCTCAGTAGACTTGGAATGCTAATTTAATCATTGTGTTGCCTGGCCGACAGACCTTATTGATGTTTTTGCTTTCTGTTGCTTTGTTGGGGATTCTCCCGCCTCGGTCTGTGGCTTGGTCTTGTCCCGCGAGAGGACAGACGAAGCCATGACCTTTAGCGTGGGGACCCTCGAAGGAGGGGAAATGATTTCAGCAGGTTTCTAGCTGACCTTTCGCGACTCCCTCCTCGTTCTCTCGGTTCTGCGGAGGGGCCCTATTTATTGTAATCACAGCTTTCAGAGCATAAAGGTTCGTTGTCTGTTTTGTATAAGTCATGCTTTGCAGTTTAATTGGATTAAAGTAAATTAGCAAAGCCCGTAAATTTACATAATAGCGTCCTGGCAGCTCTCATGGCTTCGGAATGAAGAAATAGACTTTTGTTGTTTATTGCGCCATAGGACTGAGCGCTCATTTTACTGGGGAGAATAACTCTTGTGTAAACACAAGTGCATGCCAGCATGCCATGATGGGTTGCTTAATTTAAGTAGGTTAACTTGATTCGCTCGGTGCGCAAGTACCTATTGCCGGAATGTTCTCACAAATGTTCGCCGTAAATTTCTCCCCTCGTCCATTACCCATCCTTTGTCTTGGTCAGGTTTAGTGGGGAAATAAACTGTGTTTACCTCTCCTTTTTAATCTGACAGTCGGTCTTGAAGATTCATGCTTTCATTATATGGGAGATGAGTTTGAGCTGCATATTTAGACATGAGCGGCGGAACAGGAAGTTATTGCTGCGCAACGCCAGGCAGAGGTCTAGTGTAAAACCATCAAAGCCAGGGCTTTAAGTGGGCCGGGTCCTGCCGGTGTTTAGCGCCCGCAGTTTTAAAAAGCGGTTGCTGAGGTGGGTCCCTATCGGGCTCTCCATTTTTGCCCTCACCGGAGTGTGAAAATAAAATTCGGTAGCAGTAGCACCCTTCACCGGCCTTTGATGTACATTCAAAGAGACCCGATACAACAATTTCATAGTGACATCATTTCAGAACTGAAACATTTTCAATATTATATACAACAAACCCATTGTTGTACTTGTTTATCGTATGCAACTAACAACCATTGACAAAGCCAATAGTCCTGGCTTGTTGTAGGGGTAATGTTATGTTACTTATTGTATTGCAATATCTGGATGCACTAACAGAAATAAACAATATGGCCGCCCAAATGGGTTACAGATTTACGCTTTACAGAAGTTTTTCTTCCGTTAGGCAAGCATCCCAGAAATCCATTGAGCTTTTAAATGGGGCCTCTGCATACATGCGAGCGTGCCTGAATATCTGTTGAGCATTTAATGATGGCCGCCGCATACACGCAAACATAGTCCTTTAGCCTCTATGAGTAGCTGCCTCTCGATACCACGCCAGACTAGAGTACGACGGCTGTGTTTGTTCCGATACATTTAAGAATCCATTACAGCCAAAGGCATAATTAAAAATAACTAAAAATCATAAATGGGATAATTTGGTCTATTTTAATGTGCATAACCAGGTTCCCTTAAAATGCCTTTGGAGCACACGCCGTGACATGAGCCATAATTATGCCGTTCTGGCTTCGCAGTGATATCAGTTCAGAAAGCATTTTTGAATGGTCTCGTTCATATTAATGGTCAGATTAACTTCTGTGACAGAGGTAAAGGTCAGTGTGGTTGCATCGGTATCATTCTATTGGTGTTTAATCTGTACTTCTTTACAGGTCCAATGCTTCACTTTTGGTGAGTTATTCGAACTAACCGGTTTTTTATTTAGTATTATTGGGAAGGTAGTGTTTACCTCACCACACATTTTTTTAAGATGCATGCATATGAGTGTTGACCTCACCACATTACTCTCATCCTTGTATTGCACAATATGTATGTTTGTAAGTTAATGTTTTTTATAAGCACCATAGTATTTTTAATTTAAACAAATAAATAAAATGGTATTATCCACAAGGTGAAGAATAGATTTGCAGGTGAACAGGGTGTTAAATGACCCTGGTGGCATTATTGATAATATAGGCACCGCTATAAGAATAAGGATCATATCTGATATTCTTTATGTAGGTACCACTGCCTATGTCCTGATGAGGCCCATAGATGAAGGGCCGGTACGCGTTGACCAACAACTCAAGGAGTGTTACAACATTATGAACTGAAAGGAATTACACAGAATATTATACCACACCTATTTAGTATGAACAATTTGCTACTAGTGATGGTATAAAATGATCACTACCTCAAATAGAGGACTGCTCTCGAAAAATTGTTTGGCAGCCCATCTCTCCGAATTATGTTGGAAGTTTCGAGTGCCTATGCACTCAGTGCCTTTTGTTTGGAAATTGTGTTGTATATGTCTCTGATGTGTTTTAATGTGTATATATATGTTCTAGTGATGTTCATTGTGTCAACACTATATAACATATGTTTTTGTAGGAGGAGGAATGAGATAAAGTGAGATAAATATCAATTTGTGCACACCAAGTGTGAGTGCTAAAAATAAAAAAAATCCCCAGTGATCAATTAATGTTTTCACTGGTAGGGTGAATATCTCTGTATTGTTCCCTACTCTACACCACTCATATATCAGTTTTGCACTAAAAGAAAGAAGCAGCAAAATGCCAATGGGGCGGCAACCTATGCTAGACAGAGATTTTTAGTTTAGGTGTTTTTAAGTCACACCCTTAATTGCATAGGCCACGCCCCTTCAAGAGACCCCCTAGGTTATTCACACCACTTAAAGCCCTAAATGAAGCTATCTTCATTAGGATCCCGTGCCTCTAACTCCTGATTCATGGCCGTAGCTCTTTCTGGAGCTGCTTCCAGAGCTGTAACCATCTTCCTTTGTGTTCATATCAAGATACTGCTTTGGAAGGTGGGGCTTGTTTCCTAGTCTCCCTTGCTGAGCCCACTTGGTGCCAATTCTACTTGATCATTTATAAATACTCTCGCCTAACTTTAGGAAGTAGTATATGGGTTTTGGACCTATAATGAACTTCTGTAAAGAAAATTCCCATTGGCAGCGTCCAATCTGCCTACTGGCAGGCTGTGCATCGTTTCTGCAGCTGGACACATACCTGACTGCCCAAAACCTACATGTCTTGACTGCATCCATCATTAATAAAAACTGCAGCTGGCGTACTGTAATTTCTGTGAAAGCTAATGCTACTGCAGGTATTTAGAGGTAATAATAACCTGCACTGTCCTTACTGCAGGTAACCTTTACTCCTGCTTCCCGAAAATACTGAACATAAAGATACCACTGAAATTCAGTGAGTCAGTATTGTCATTAATACAGCACGCGCAGAAGAAAAAAACATTTTCGTTGAGCTATTCAGTTATAGACAAAGGGTACAGGTGCTTAAAATGCCTACATTGGTTAGACTTCATTTTCTGATCAAGAAGTTAGGTTCAAGCCATTAAACTCGGAATTAGAATTCTTTTAGATTCGCATTGAATTCCTTTTAGTGCACTGAAAGGAAAATGCTAATAACAAACGCTCAGCAAGTTCTTTTCATTGGGTTCAGATAAAAAAACAGTGCAAGGAAGTTTTTCCTGTTTCTCAGTGCTTGTTGTGAAGGCAGCGTGACTCCGCGGGTCTGCTAAAACTCCTCTGTCATGTACATTTTGACACCTTGCTCCTACTATACCATGTCATCATTATGATGTGGTAGAGTGTAAATGCAGTGGTACCTTCCTCCCCTATGGTGATTAGAGAGCATAAAGCGAAACTAGCATTTGCAAAGCTAATGGGTCTTGCCTTTTCGATATGTTTGCTTTGCCAATGTTTTTTTGAGGATTCTCTTCAACAGTAGCAAAAAGGAATGCTTTCTGCCGATGTTGCAGCTAGGGAAAAAACAAAGGGAATAGAAAAAAACATAACCTGTATGTTGGTATGCGTCAAGATGCACCCACATGTATGCGTCATGACAGTGTTGAGCAATTGTGATGATGTATGTGTGCCACCATGCATTCATACACAAGATGGGAATGGCAATTGAAAAACAATAATTTAGAATGAACAAAGCACATGTGAAATAAAAGAGATGTCAAAAGCAAAGGGCTGCTGTTGGGCTCTCCAGACCATTTTGAAAGTTTTTTTATTGAGGACACGATAGGAGGAGTGGAGGCGCGGAGCAATGGAGGAGTTCTTCGAGGAAAAGTCCACATGGGATGAGGAAAGCAATAAGGAGGCGGGAAGGAGACAAAGGAGCGAAAGAAGCATTTGAGGTGGGGGGGACAATGAAATGAAAAAAGGGGGGAAAAAAGGCAAGGAGAGGTCGGGTAAGTAATTAACAAGCTGCTGGTTGAGTAGAGGGAGAAACATGGAGCATGTGTGGAATGGAATTTGAGGAAAAAACAGAAGCACATGAGGGAGCGAGCAAGAAGAGACATGTACTCTCATGAATGGAAGAAAGAAAAATAAACAAAATTGCCTAACTGTGAGAAGTGGACGGTTGTAAATCATCCAGCCAAAAGGATAGTGAAGACGCTGTTCTCTAGGAGATGGGCAAACGCAAGAAGAGAAAGCAAAGCAATCGAATAAGAAGCAAGTAAACGAGTGACAAGAAAAACAACCAATGGTAAGCAGTGAACTAACGCTAAGCAAGCCACTTTGTTCTCATATGGTCTACAGGAGGTATTTAGAAAGCAGGCATTTAATGGCTGTCTGTATGTGAAACCTATAAAACTGCCAAACCTCACGGTCAGTAATTCTTCTTTACAAGGATTTACAATTTATTCCTCAGTTAAAATCAGAGACTGCTGCTCTATGAACAAGGCATACTGAAGCAAGGGCCTTGTTTCTCTCTGGGAGCTGGATCTCTAGCACTTACCACCCAGGATTCACCAATCACCCAAGTCAACAAAAACTGCCTATTAGTCATCAGTGACTAAAATGGAGGCACCAGCTTGCTATGCACCAATAAACTATCGGCGACAGAAATAATCATTATCGTGGTATACTCCCACAAACTGTGGGCAGCAAAAATTGGAGCACTAGCAAGGTATGCTTCCTCAAACTATCATCCCCAGAAACAGAGACACTAGTGTAATATAGTCCTGCAAACCATCGGGAACAGAGAAGGAAACACTAGCATCGTATACTTCCATGAACCCTCCGCGGCAGTGGTGTAACAAAGGCCTCCGCAGCCCCCGCGTTGCTGGGGAGGGGACCTGAGCTTCAGAGAGCCCCCTCAATGCAGTACACTGGCCTGACAGCTCTGAGTGAGTCCAGAGAGGGGGCCCCCTCCATGGACTGTGCAGGGGAGCCCACCCCCCCCCCCCCCCCCCCCAAGTTTCGTTACTCCACTGCTCAATGACAGAAATGTAAAAGCAAGCTTGGTATGACCCAGACACTTATCAACAGAAACAAAATCATTGGTGTGATGTAGTTCCACAAACCACCGGCAACAGAAATGGAAACACTAGCTTAGTATGTTCTTTCAAACCGCTAACAACCCAAATGGAAGTCCTAGCATGGCATGTACCCACCAGCCTTGGAAACAGAAATATAATCACCATCATGCTAGGCACCCACCAACCATTGGTAACTTAAATGAATCCACTGTATGAAATACGAAATGCCGCCACATACCATCAGCAACAAAAGTGGAAACACTAGTGCAAAAATAAAAGCATTGGCACGGTTTCAACTGTGAGCAAACAAAAATTAAAATGTAGCCCAAACATGATATGAGACAACACACCCAGCGTCAAAGGAACAGTAGGTTATCTAGCTTGTACCAGGAGCGCTCAATCAAAGAAACAGAAAGAGGAGCAGATACAGAAGGAATTCCCTAGTAAGGTTTCTGTGACACCTAAAAGACATGGCAACAAAAACAAATATTACAGTGTGTAGAGGGAGCAGGACCTTGAAGGGGGTGGGGCCTTGTGCTAAAGAGGCACTTTAAAATCCAACTACCCCGCCTCCAAAAAAAAAGCTTGCTGAAGCTGGTACCAATGTCCTGGGGTGTTTTCACGTCACTTAATGCTTGATGGACGTGGCTGTTCAAAGCCTTGAAAGTCGAGCTGGAAATCCACTCCTTGCAGTGGTTTCCATCAGCTCATTTTCCCTGCCACAGTGTTATATCGGCTTCTTGAGACGCTATCATGTGACACACAGTGGCAACATGTGAGTTGGCAGGCTTGACTTAAACACCATGATATTAATAGTTATAGTATTAATTCCCATCACTTTTCACACACTTCTTTGTAAATGCTCATCCAAAATACAACTGCACTTAATGCGTCACCAAGCACCCAAAGCACTGGTTAAACACCCAAAATTGCAAATAGAACAAATCATCCCTGGCTGCCGAAACGCTAGTTCAATAAGGCGGAGAATACTTACCCAGCAAAGCACTTACATAGAAATTGAGAGGTGGAGCCAGTGGTTGCTTACAACACTGAACATGTTCATGAATAGAGACATTTGTTAACAATCTTTTGATGGAGGGAGGACAGTGTTTGATTCAGAAGAAACACGAGGGATGTATTAGCCCCATTGTTTGAGTTTCTGTAGTTGCACTACCTATTTAACTGGCTAGCAGTGCCGATAAAAGGGATGCCCTCAAATGTAGGTCACACTCGTACGATAGCATCTCGGGTTAGGTTCCCCTGGCTTTGTTCCTGCTCAGGGCTGCAGCTTTTTATCCTTCCACAATGTGTTTCTTGCGAGGTTGTTGTTCTCATGAACAGGTTAGGCTCTGTGGGAGACCAAACACTCAAGTCTGTCTATTTGCCGTGTCCTGTGCTGGTTTCTTGGTTGTTTCACATCAAAGACACCATCTTCTGCAGTAACAGATGAAACATATTCTGCTGTAAGTGGAGTAAGGTCGACTGTTTAGTCCACTTTCAAGAATATTCACATTTGTAATATACCTTACAGACTGCTTCCACAAGTTGAATAGTACGCTGTTAGTGCCATGGATAGGGAAAGTTGTTAAAAAAAAAAAAAAAAAAAGCATTGGCGAAACCAATAGGTCTGTTTTGAGCACCCTGCCTGTTGGCTTTGCAATGCTTGTTTTTTGTTTTCTCATGTTTTTTGTAAATCTTGGTAAGGGATGGGCATCTCCACATGTTAAATATATAAGGTCAACCAGTGAGGGAAGGCAGCAGTCCCAACTCTCCTGGGACCTACGGGGCTGAAGGTAAGTGTGTGTGTTTGTGTGATCCTTTTAAATGAATGCAACATCTAGCAAAGTGCCCCTTCTTCTTGCAGGCTTTACATGTCACATTCAATGCAGGACAGTTTTTGAATGACGCAAAATGCCCTGCATTTCCACACCAGTAACTCATACCACTGCTTACCTTAATAGGTTGGTTTTGGGTGTTCTTATTCTTATCAATTTCTTTGCTTTTATTTTCATCAACCTTCACACCTACGTTATTGACAGTGGCACTTTTATTTTTCTCCAATCCTTCTACACTTGCTAGGGTGTGTTTTACCCTTTTCACAATGTAAATGACTTCATGTAAAGGTGGATCATCTTTGGTCCTCAGCTCATGCCTAATTTTGTCACTTCGATGCTTTAACATGAACTAATCCATAATCCGCTCTTCCAAGGCAGTACCAAAATTACAAGATGAAGCTAACTTCCTCCAACATGTATCTTATTCTTTGACACTCTCTTCAGATTTGTGTTCCCTCGTTCCAAAATGATGTCGCTCAAGTATGGTGCTGACCTTTGGAAGATAGTGCAAATTAAATTTTTGTAAACACATGTCAAATTCATTTAGATCAATTGCGTCATCTCCCACATCTGGAAGATTTTCAAAAACTTCCTAACCCTCACTCCCCTGACAATGTAACAGTAGTGAAGTTTTCTTTTCACCAGAAAGATTTGTTCCACAAACTCTTGCGTAATGTAAATATTTATTTTTCCTTTTCACCCATCTAATAGGAGAATCATCCGGAGTGGTAAGGATAAAAGGAGGAGGAGTAACATTTTGCATAATTTGTTATGAGAATGTTGTTCAAAAATTCGTTTGGCTGGGAATTAAATAACACAAAAGTAGAACTCACCAAGTCAAGAAAATGAATGAGAAGACAGTAACTAGACGTGAGGAAATTGGAAGATAAACACAGGCGTGTTTATCACCGTGCAGTTGGTCCGTTGTGAAGGCGTGGTTATTGCCATGGAAAGTAGGCATAAACACTGACGGAAAATTTAAAGTCAAACATGGGCGTGTTTATTGCTATGTAGTTGGTCTGTTCCGAAGGCATCTTTATCGCCGTGGAACACAAGCGTGCTTATAGCCGAAACAAGACGGTGAATGTGCAGCAAAACCAAGCCAGTTGGGCATGTGTTGCATGCTAAGGCGGAGTGACGTTGCAGTTTCTGGGCAAAATCTTGTTTTTATGTCTGGTCGGGCTTGTGTTGCAGTTGCTGGGCAGTGGAGACGTTGCTGCACGCTAAGGTGGAGTGACGCAGCTACTGGGCAACCTGCTGAGTTGCAGAGACGATCAGAATGCAGTTGCGAGGACAGTATATGTTAAGACTTAAATAACACCGTATATGAAAAATAGCTTCTAAATCCTATGCGAGACTGTACATGTAAATTCAAATTTGTATAGTCGCTTACTTGTATCGTCGTATTACTTGTATTATCGTTCTGATGCTGAAAATGTGGAAATGCTCACGTTGATAACGGAGTATGCGAAGAGATCAGGTCGATCCTGGGCAACGGTAGAATAAAACGAGATGGCACTGTTGTGATGTTCGTCTGTAGTCTCCAGTTGTGGCCATTGCAATAAAGATACAGAATTCAATAAAGTTGAACAGGTTCTTTATTGGAGAACATCTCATCCTTCAATCTAGCTTCCCAGTATCTTCCAACTGTCCTCAAACTTCAGCAGAACTTCCAGAATCTGGAACATGCCACCATTCTACATTCTCCCTTCCCTGTCATTGGAACACCAAACTACTCTAAATTAAGATGATACCACACATTTGAGCCTGTTTTTGTACCCCGGGGCAATGCTGTATTACAGAAGGAGCCACGGACATCTGTGAAGCATTTTGTGGAACACAACTCTCAAAGGGGCATTTACCTTTTTCATGGGGTAAATTTCAGTGCAAATGAAGCCCCGCCCTTTCTCCTGTGTGCGTGCTATGTTGATAATTGCATATTTATTACGCATATTACTCCTGATGAGACTAATGGAGGTTTAGGGGTAAAAGGACTGTTGGGAGGCTCAGTCCAAGTGTGTCATCTGAAAAGTGAAAGGTGAACCGGCGTTTTGGAACATCTTTTCTGTCTGTCTTTGGAGTACCTCCCCCAGCTTAGTGTGGTCATGCCTGCGGTGGGGGATACTGTGTTTTTTTTCATAGTCAGGTATTTTGGAATTGGTCTGTGCTCAGCGCACACAACAAAAGCAGAGTGAGGGCAGTTTGCGTGATACGTAATCGGGCTCATGCACTTTGGCTGTGAACACCCCTGACCTAGGACAAGACGTGTCTCAGCAAAGGATTGGCTGCCTGAAATCTTTACGCCTTTCCTCTGCACCTAATACATCAGGCAGTTCATTGGATTGCTGCCGATGTCCTGTCAAACACAGTACTCTCTTTAATGAAATTTTTGTTCACTTGAAGCATTCCACTCATAATGAATCAGCCCACCCCACCCACGAAAGAAAAGCTCCTTGCTTGGAAATTAAAGTTCTGTGAAATTATTATCTGCTAAATAATCACAGCCAATGTCGCCTTACCACAGCCTTCTGTACCTGGGTGGTTAATATGAAATATTTCCTTTTGAAATAGGGCCAAACCAAAGTAATGAGGTTCCTGCGGGAGCTATTAAGTGTTTGCCCATATTTAAACCTGGGATGGCCTATGCTTGCGCGGTTGAATGATAATACAGAGATTTATTCCCCTTGAATATCTTTGACGTTTCACCCAGCACCCTCTTCTAAAGTGGAGCTGGCCACTAATGGATGCTCTTCCTGATGTGTATTGATGGAAGAATGCATTATCATCCATCAAACCCAAAGCGGCCCTGAAAATCCCCCAAGGAAGGTTATGCTAAGGATTGGGATCCATTCTAATTGCACTCGCTGTATTTACGGCTGACTTGTTTGCAGCCATAAGCCGCAAGTCAGCGGCTTCAGGGCCGCAATACAGAAGGGAGTGTGGGGAGTGGGTATGAAAGCAGAGGAGATACCTTTACAGTAACCGGTAGTCTACTGCACCTACTGGTAGCACATGGTTGTCTTGTCTAGCTGGCATGGTATGCAGGTTAAGATTGTGTGACCAGGGCTGCATTTGGTGAGAGAGTGCCGTGGGCGAAACCAAAATTTGCACCACATCCCATTCGTCCTTTTTAACTGAAGGTTGAAAAAAATGAAGGGATGGGCAAAGGTGTGGAGGGCAAGCAAAAAAAGACCCATGAGATGAAAAAAACAGTTAAAATGCAGATACGGCCACCCTCGGCCTCCAGAAACAGTATTTGAATGGGCTTTTCTTTGGAGCCATGTCAGAAGACTGCTGCAAGCAGCTTCTGAGCCCCTCGAAAGGCCAGCTCTCTGGGCATAGACCCATCTCACGTGTGGTAAAGGCCGGTCCTGCATGCAGGATTTTGGAAGGCTTGGGGTAGAAAACTTGTTTTTGATCATTTTTAGATTTTCAGTTGACCTTTCATATGTTGTTTAGGTTCTTCAAAGCAACTGGTCTTTGGGCAACCATTTTTTTCTTCATATCATTTGTGTTTACGAATTTTTGAACATAGGCTTTTTCTCTCCTTTGCTGATCAATGGGTAAAGCATATTTTAGTTTCTAGCTGGGTGTCTGTTTAATTTCATTTTAAAAGCTCTAGGACCAGCATATTCTTGTGTGAAACACAGAGCATATTACACAAAGCCCTCCAACACAGCAATACCTGGTTCATCCCTTTTATTCAGTGACTAATTTGTAAAAAAAAAAATTATATATATATATATATATATATATATATATGTATAAATGACAGAGCCTTTGTCAGGAGGCCACTGCAACTTGGGCTACCCAATGCCCCTGGTGCCAGGGCTGCCAATGATGGTACCAGTACAACTACTAACCATCCCACTCCCACAATCTAACTATTCAGACTATTCCAGGCGCCCAACAATATAATAATGGCTTGAGTGGTAGGAAATAGTCATATTTTTCATGTATATTGATTTAAATGAAAACTGTTGTTGTGCTTATCTCCAAATTAGACAAACATCACCACCATGTGGCAGGCTTTGATAAGTGTCTGCTATTGAAAATTAAGTGCAGGTGCCGAACACCGGAAACCACCGGCTCAAATTAAGCACTGCTTTTATTACACCTACATTTAGATATGTCATAAGGGCAGGGAAAGAGCTGAGTGAGATGTTGCATGGTCTTTGTTTTCAGTAACAGTATTGCAGTGGTATTTGGTTCCACAAAAGTAACATTGATTTGTAGAGCAGTCATTCACTACAAAATGACCTTTCACACTGTGCCTTGAGTGAAATGTGAAGCAGCACCTGAAAATCATAGCACTAGATTGTGAAAAAAACAAGCTTTGGTATATTTGTGGAGTACAAAGTAATTTTCATTAATGAGAGCAAGAGTGGAAGAATCTTCTGGAGCTGAGTACCTATTGTAGACCATGCTATACAAGCTGTTCTGACTCCATCCAATAAGGACCCTACGATGTGTGTTAGACGACAATATTATTAACGTGCTAGCACATACTTTTTAATCTTCCCTTTCAAAACAAGTATTTAGCGGAAAAAGGCTGTGTGCCCCCACATAAGGTCTTTAGTATTATATCTGTTAGAGGTGGAACCCATTAGCAACGGCAGTTGTGGTCTTATGCGACTCGCCAAGCCCAATAGCAGTTGTTCATGGGAGAAGATGATTGGTTTGAATTCTTTCATAAGTTTAGGTGTACGGAGATCACTGCGGGAGCCAACGCAGTGACTTGCTTTAAACAGATGACTGCAAAGAGGAAATCATGTTAAATGGGATTTGTGCAGGTTGGTGGTGAACAAAGACTCAGAAATTAAAAGATCAAAAGCCCAAACCGTATTCCGTTGTGAGCAAAATATATGAATGAGAGAACAGTGGAACTGATCTTATTGTTGAGAGGCAAGACTACTTTCTGCACAGGTCTACAAATAGTTATGTATTTTACAAAGGCCATATGCCTACTCATTTCCCTCAAGATATTGAACAATTCTGTAGATTAGGTACTTTGAATGTATAATAACTGATCCACGGGTTCCACCCAAATTAGGTGTTGATATTTGCCTGTTGCACAATTTATTTCTGTAACTCATCTTTGGTTTTATGTTCCATCATTTCAACTGTTGACAGCTGGATCTGTGGGCAGTGGAATCAAAACATTTTAAAGGTGCATGAGCTTAAGTTGAAGAGTTAAATAAAAAATTGTGGAACTGTGGTGAGCTGATAATAGACTAGGGTAGGATGAGAGGAAGGAGCGAAGAGAAGGGTGAGAGGAAGTGGGCAAGCAAAAACTGTTTTCAGTATGAATACCTTTCAGCTCATTAGACGATCAAGCGAAACAAATATTTTCAGAGAGTGTAAATTAAAATTTTAAAATTGTAAAAAAAAAAAATGTTTTTAAAAAAGTAGGGATGAATTGTAAAACAAAAAGTACCAGGCCACAAACAAGTTGTAGAAGTTATGGAAACATATAAAACTAACAATAAAAGAGGTGGAGCTCAGTTTTCTTATAAATACAATTTTTTTGTAAATAAGTACCTTGTGATAGAGGCATAAGATTTATTTAAGGATAGAGAGCATAGATTCTGAGATGGGAAAAAGACATGTTTGCGACCCAAGGTTCACGGTGGCACGCCTCCATGCTTTCTTTGGAGTCTGAGATTCAGGCACTGCGGAAACTGTAGTGCCAGACGAATAGGTAATGATGGCGGGTTAACAAACTGCAGATGCTTTAGTTTTGATTGGCTTGCCAATGTCCATGTTGTAGCACTAGTGTAAGTGGAACAGTTTGAGCACCTGCACTAATTCGCAGGCATTGAACCAGAACTGATAAAGTGGTCCCGATTCAGAAGCTTTTGCTGCGATTTGTTGTCACATTTCTATCTGGATTTACAACCCTGATTTACAAGGGCTTTTCTGTGAGCACTTCAATCTCATTCTTAGCTTATGTGTGACTTCCTCGTGGCTCCTGAGTCAAAAGGATGATTTTCTAATAAGTGAGCATGTCTTTGTCTTGGAAATTTATGAGTAAGTTAGACTTATGCCTGTAGTAAGACCACCTAATCCTGTCATTTTTTATGACTTGAAACTGGAAATTCTGCCATAATTCACACCTTTTCACGTTCAGGATATAGATGTGAAAATATGAGTTGACTGCATATCATAAGAAAAAACTTAAAATATACTGTTCTCCTGGCCTCAAGAAATTTACTGCGGTGAACACACCCACCAGCGTCCAATTACAGGGGACGGTACCTATTTCTTCTCCAAGACTTTGATCTAGAGTAAAAGAGAGAAAAACATATAAAAGTGAAAAAAAAGGAAGGAAGGAAAAGACACAAAAACAATGATAACGGAAGAAAGCAGAAACGAAAAGGAGCCTGAGCAATGAGACAAAGGGGCGCAGGGAGTGTATGGTGGGAAAAGAAAGAGGCATGAGGTGGAATCAAGATTAAGCTCCACTTGTGTTTAGCAACCCCGACAATCAAAAGTCCCGGCCTTCTTAACAAAACCTTGAGCCCCGGCACTTCTGCTTTTTTTTGTTTTGTTATGTTTTTATTGTATAAATTACGCAGTGCTTGGCCACATGCACTGGTACAGAATAACAGCGTCCGTGTCCAACTTTTGCAAGACAATATTGTGAGATTTATGAAGTAAAAGTGGCAATATCTACATCTTCGTTTTTTGTGGGCATCATTTATGTATCATCGTTAATTGCTGTTAGGGAGAGAAACAGTTTCAGCGGAGGTTGATCTGGTCAGTTTGCTGGTGTAAAGCAGATAAAGAACACAACTAAAAAGCATGAGTAAGAAAAACCTCCTGAAATTTTTCCCTCACTTGACGTCGACACGTACTCTAAGAATCCGCAATACAATAGGCCCCAAAGGCCAAATCATCTACTAAAGTAAGGGCCTATTTCTCTCCCTGAAGACCTTCTTTCCTTTTAATAAGGTGTCACCCAGGTGCTTTTGTGGCTAGCAGACCGATAGGACTGAGGTCGTTCTACTCTTTATATAAGGTGTCACCCAGTTGCTTTTACAACTAGCAGACAGAGAGGGCTGAAGAAGGCCTGCAAGAACCTCTAGGAGCAGCAGTAGGCTATTGGCTGCTGTGGTCTCTTCTCATATCCTTCTCAAGAGAAGCGGTCACTAAGTCCCACAAGACCTGCATTGCTGCCTTGGTGCGCTCTTACTGTTTCCGGGTTGCAGTATCCAACATTAGGCGAGTCTCATGACTGTGAGTGGGATCAGGAAGGCTGTCATGGCTTCACTACTTTGTCACTTGTCTTTCTCTCCCAGTGAGATTGGTTAAGGTTACACGAACTACAAAGATTGCCTTGAAAGATGCTCTCTGGTTGTTGAAAGCAGCAGTATTTGAATAGGAAGCCATACCATGAGAAAAACTTCCAAAATGTTGGCTTTTTCAGGTCTCTTTTGCATTACTTGGGGCCAAAAAAGAAAATGTTGGGGGTTGGGTGATATGGGGTCTCCATTAATTAATAGAAAATGTCTGAAGTTTATAGAAGAGAGAATGGGGGTTTTGTAGGAAGAGGAACTATTTATTCAAATAGATCATACACCTCCCTAGCTACACAAGCAATACTTGCATTATGATCACACCAGAATGTTAAGATGCAGGAATTTCCTTTGTTACTAAGTTGATTGATCCCTTTTAGAATTGCTTAGCTGTGATTGTTAGTCAAAAACACTCCAAACAACTGTCAAAATTCTCCTCATACATTTTGTCTGTGGAGCTTCCTATCATGGTTGCATGGTTTAAGAAAAGGAGATGGTGAGCACATTTCCTATGCTGGTCAATTCATCACATCCCACTCTGGGATGATGTTAGATATTGGATAGGAGTCTGGGGTGTGCATAGGTATCTTTCACGTAATTAAGCAAAATTTTGGTAAAGTTATTCAAAATTATGTGTAAATAGGTGAAATGTGAAGCCGTCACATGCTTTCTGCTATATTTCAGCGTGAAATACATCCTCTGGTCCGTTGTGGACCCGAGGAAGCATGTATTCTATTTTAAAAAAATGACGCAGACGCAAAAACAAAAGCCCTGCAGACAGCAGCTTCTCACCTTTGGGTCATTCACGACGTTCTCATGCGCTTGAGCTAAATTGTTGCTGTGAACAGGGCATGAAATTGACATGGCATAATATCATAATATAGTCAGTTTGATGTATGTAACAAGTATAACACAAAATTAGCAACTATTCACAAGAGTAGCCAGTTTAACAGAAATGTTGCCGAGGCTTAGTTCTTATGGCAGCAGTATTACCTGAAGGAGAAACTCGCAAAGCAATGCCCCACTTTTTCCTGTTTCCAAATCTTAATTATGCTTAACTTCGAAGTTCATGCTTTTTGGTGGATTGGCAGTTGTGCTCCATTTTGTCAATATTGTTTCCCATGAAATCTCTTCTGGTGCTTCTTTACATACGTGTTTACTAATTGTTCATTGGTTAGGGCTTTCTGGCAAATTCTATTAAAATGGAGTGGAAATGCGTTTTGTGTTACTTTTCTTGGTGGCAGCATGGACATTGCAGATATCCTTACTTCTTTAAGGGAGATGATGCTTATTTCACTTCCAAAGTACCCAAGACCAAGAAGGACTACAAAAAAAATGATCCCATAGGTTGCAGTCCCATTGGTTTAAGGGGTGGCACCTTTCAAGAATAACTCAAAGTTCCCCTACTGATCCAAGGGGGCATTTTCTTGTGAGAGCTGTGAGCATTGTTGGGTAGACAAGTTTTTCAATGGACGTTCCATATTCTGGAATTTGGAGTGGACCTTCTTAGGTCTGGCCTTAGACTGCAGCTGTTGCCAGACATTATGATCAACCTAATGAAGACCTTTCTGGAGTACTATTGAGAGGTACTTTGGCCGCCCACATGTTGGTGGACAGCAGTAAGTTTAACTATTGTTTTACAACAGAGCTTGACTTTTAAGTTAAACACATGCCTCCTGGATAATTAGATAAATATGGTGGTTGTCCTTTTCTGGCTGCAGCACAGCTAGGAGGAGGGCAGTGAGTAGGAATACGTGCTGTATTGCAGTCTCTCCCCCTTCCGTTTCCACCATCAACTTCACAGTTACCTTAAAATGGCACTCTTTGAGAGAATGGTGTTTTATCTTTATAATTCCTGGTTTCAATATTGATGGGCTTGAGAGATGTTTTGAAGTTCCTCAACTCTCATATGAGAATTTAATTATTTATTTCAATTGTTTTATTTTTTCTGAGTTACATTACTATTATCATTAATTTAAATACATTTTAATATTTGATATATGAATTTCATTTACTTAATATACTGTAACTTTAAGATACCCTTCCCTGAATTCTAAAAACCCCTTACTGCCCCTTAACAATACCATCCACTTAACCCTACAAAAACCTCGTTACTCCTTAATGCTACACTTCTCTGAACCCTAGAAAATCACTTAATACCCTTTAACACAACCCTTCTCTGAACCCTAAAAATGGATGGGAAACAGCTAATATTATTTTTCTGCGAACCTAATAACGTTAGCCATCCACAAACCTTAAAACCCCTTTACTAACGCAACCCTTCCCTGAACCCTAAAAACTCCTTGCTACACGCTATCCTTCCATGAAACCTAAAAACCCTTACCCCCCTTTCAGCTACTCATTCCTGAACCCTAAAAATTATTTGCCACCCCTTACAGATGCCTATCCCTGAACCCTAAAACTTCTCATTCTTAACACTATTCCTTCCTGAACCCTGAACACTTCTTACTATCCCTACTCTTCCTGGAACACTTAAAACCCCCTACTACTCCTTAACGCAACCTTCCTTGAACCCCTAAAGCCCCATACTGGCCCCTAATGCTAACCAACCCAGAACGCAAAAAACCCTTACAACCATTTAATATTATTCCCTGAATCTTAAAAACCCTTACTACCAGTTAATGATATTCTTCCCTAAACCCTAAAAACCTTACTAACCCTTAACTCTACCCATCACTGAACCCTAAAGCCACCCTCCTCTGAACACTAAAATCTCCTTACTACCCCTTAACATTACCATTCATTGAACCCTAACAACCTCTTGCCACTGCTTAATCCTGCTTTTCCCTCATCCTGAAAAATCCTTTAGTACCCCTTAATGCTACCAAACCAGAACCCTAAAAACCCGCCCGAACTCTTAAACTCCTAACTGTCCCTTATTGCTACTGTTCCTTGAAACCTAAATACCTATTACTACCCCTTGGCACTACCAACCCTGACGCCTTAAAAAACCCTTGCTACTCCTTAACAGTACCATTCCCAAACCAGATAATCTCTTTACTACCCACCTTAGTGCTTACTTAGGGACTCTGTCTACTGAAAGCAGGGGGAGCCTCAGAGTGAAATACTGGGAAGACTTGGGGATCCAATCACTGATTTCCCCAGAAATTCCTGATCTCTAAGGTGACCCTAAAGGGTCCCACTTGTGATCCCTGGAAGTTCTATTACCACGTCCCTACCACTGTTATCAATGCCCAAAGTATCGAGAATTTTGGGTGGGAGTTACTCGGTGATATCAGGGAAGTCGTAATAAGGCCTTTAGCGATGTTGAGCAGCAGAGAAAATCGTACTGCTTTAAAGAGTTAGAAGAACCTTATGGGGACATTGGTGGAAGCAATTTCAGAACTACATTGTGCTGTTTATGTACAGTTGCACTGTGCTGTATTGCCATTTGGAAGAATTGAGCACCATCCCACTAATGGAGTCAATTACATAATGTTGGATGTTTTACAAGGTTTGTTAATTTGGTCACCACAAACCGTTATCATGACATTACTGTAAATTTAGAGAGATACGTGGAAGCGTTTTATGTCCTTTTAGTTTGCAATTATTTGTGTAAAATTAGCAGCAGGAATTTTCTTGTCTTCTGGTACTAATATACACAGAATGCCATATTTATTTCTAAAAGCAAAAATAGGGTTGTATGCACTGTGAACTACTTTTCACATATTTCACCAGTTTTTTTTTTTTTTTACAGCTTCCCACATATTGTAAATGACACCCAAAGAAGTATATCTGTGAATAACAAAACATACCAAATGTTAGTGCATGACTGTTATAAATTGTTCGTAATAGTGGCCTACTCAGCTAAGGTAAATATCCCTTTCCAGGTCTTGCTGGCAGCTGTCTGGGTAACCTATTTTTAGCATTTTTTAATAGGTATGATAATTGTCTTTGCTCTACCCCTAGGAGTATTACTCTCTCAACTCAGGCTATCACATGGTTGTGTTTCATCCTGCTTCCAGGAAGGGAACCCATTAGAATGTACAGGCAATATTCTAAACCTGAAAATTAAACTCAGTATCCTGTTTGTCCCATTCAGTTCTTTATTTCCGACATGGACTCTTTTCACGAAGCTACTTTTTCCTATTATTGGCAATGCCAGTAAGACAGGCTTGAATGTAATAACATTTGTGTATTCAATGCATGCAAACAGCATTTGTGTACACCTGTGTTAACGTTTATTATTAAATTAATGTAAGACCTTTTGACATTGCCAATGCTTGTTTTTGGGGGAACATAGCTTCTGTGTGAGTAATCAAACACTAATTGATCATTGTGTCTATCAATAGGAAGTTGAACGATTTCTCAGTGACCTATAAGAATATGGCTTTCGGCTTCTCCTGCTAATCACAAAAGACCCTCTTTGAATTCTCCAATACGAGACACACACATATCTCTGCATTCGTATGGAGAATTTTTAGGACTACATTCTGAGTTTCGTTTTCCAACTTAGTGTGTTATTAATATTAAGTAGCCCGTTTTGGGATAGGGAGTCGCCACATTTGCCTGACCCGTTGCATGACAGACCAGTGCCCGGATCTCTCCAGTATTCTTTCCTGAGCCGCCCCCCTCTATGAACTTTGTGTGCAGGGGTCCGCACTGCTTATCTCAGCCTATCTTCTCACGCACAGTACATTTTGTACTACTTTTTCTTAACATGGGATTTTTAAAAATCCAAATCTCAACTAGCCTGTACACTATTATCAAGACAAACACTGTTGGCATTTCCTTAATCTAATTAAAAGAAGGTCTTTAAAAAGCTAAGCTTTGGATTTGGAAACAAGCCGGCCATTTACTGGAAAGAGGCCAGATGAAATATTTTTACTTTGCATACACACCATAGCGCCTGCATAAATATTGGTGGAGGGCCAAGAGAGAGTGGGCTTAGCACGACATGCCCATGTCACGCAGAAAGGTGGAGACTAGCAGGCAGTGGGTAAATAATTTTTTTGCGCTATCATGGGATAGCAAGCATTTGCAATGCAACGGGTCTCGCGTTTGCTCATGTTAGGGCTGATCGCGTTGTAAACTCCTAACGCGACTTTTCATCTATCGGCAAAAGTGCTTTTATGTACGTAACCCAAAAAAGTGAAATTAACTGTGTAAAGCGCTCGACTTCTGCCAAGCGAAATCGCGCTAGGAAAATAGAGAAAAAGTAGTCCACGATCCGACAGAAAACAGCGAGCCTCGCATGTTTTCTGTACTTGGTCGCTGCGCTGGAGGAGGGCTAGCCACCGGAAAAGGCATGACGTATGCATGCCTTCGACTAATGAAAGCAAGCAGATTTTACTAGGCAAGCCCACGAACCAATGAAAAACACTGACGTGACGTCGACAGGGCTCCGAGCCCTTTTCTAATACCTAAAGCGTCTCGCTGCGATACGCATGCGCGAGCGCATGCGATGCCGGCTCGACCCTAAAAAGAGGACTGTGTGGAACAGACTGTTTTAAGCACCATCCAGTACTACCGGCTGGTCTTGCTGATCTCCGCTACAAGTGTAAGGCAGTGCCGTAACCACATTTGAGGGGGGGGGTCTGCAAAGTATATGGAGGAGCCCCCTCCGGATTCACTCAGGATCTCTCAGGCCGGGGTGTTGTGCTTAGGGGGGGCCTGGAACTCAGCCCCGCCACACTGCAGGGGCTGCGGGGGCCTTTGTTCCGCCACTGGTGTAAGGGGTGTACTCTGCTGTCAGCAACATCACCGTAAATTGCAGGGCATGAATTCTGCCTGTAGCTGGAACGAAAAATCGAGACCCGTTATTGTGTGTACTTTTAGTTTTGATCTTGACTCTATTGTGTGAACTGTTGCTCTAGCCAAATTTTCGAGGGGATACTGCTGCGCTGTATAACTCCATAGTGCAACCTGTTGGTTTAAATAGTAGGTGCCAATTTACTGTATTAGTGCAAAGAGAAAGATACTCCTACTCTTCCTTTAATACTCATTTTATGTTTTTTATAAAGTGATTGCTTTCAATAAGGGCATGACGGGTTACTGAAGGTGGAACCTTAATGCTGCTCTCACATCTTTAAGGCCTAGGCTGTGTCAAATCCTAGCAAAATGACAACCACCAACCGAAGGCGGGCCCTCCACTCTCCGCCCTGACAGAGGAAGAGAGAGGAAGAGTGGCATGAGAACAGGCACTTTCCCTTACCAGGGGTATAAAGCAAGCTGGGTTAAAAGTGAGCTCTACCCAGACATCTTCAGTAAAAAGGATATCTGGGGCCCCAGGCAAAATCACAGTTTTTCCAGTACTTCCTCTCCTTTAGCCACCCAGGCATTTTTAGGCCAATTGTTGCAGTCTGGCCTCATCTTATAGCCTCTTTTGTGGTGACAGTGTAAGGCCACCACATACTGTGGCGTTAGTGCATAGTGCTATACACTGTGCACAAAGTAAGCACCACAACTCCTCAAGGGCGCAAGCAACGATATATGAGCACCATACAAGAGCTAGTAACGTAACACAATGTCAAGTAGCTGTCCTGAAACATTAAACTTGCAGTATGTGGAAGAAGACTGACCATACATCTAAATGAGTCTGTCTCCCATTCCCAACCTTCAGAATGTGTGAAAACTCTGTCAAGACCTACAAAATACTGTGGGAAGGCTAGGCATCACCTTTATTTCTATATTCTCTAACACCCCTTCCTTTCGGAAGGAAGCAACACAATGGATCGAAATTATTCAGTTGACCTTGACCAGTCAAAAGTATTCCATTCCTTTGTTTTGAGCTTATCTGAACCATTACATAATAAAACCAACCCTGTGCAAATCATTCTTGACCCTGTCCTTGAAGGAGGAAGCAAGCCTCAAATGCCAGTCCACATCTCATCTGATCAGGAACACAACCATTTTGGGCTTTGTAAGTGAGAAACATCACTCGACTTGGTACACCAAAAGTCTGGTCCTTTATAGGTGATTGTTTTGGTGTTGAATGTAGCATGGTTGTTTGGCAGTGCAGAAGAATTGTTGTTCTCTGTCCAGCCACGGGAATATGCATCAAGCATATTTTTAATCCTCTAGAAAATAGTATGGCTTTGCATTAGCTGGGTACTTTTTGCTTTGGACGTTCAGCATTTAAAACTAGATCCTGGTAAAAGACCTAGGTACTGACCCAAGTGTATAGTTTTCAAACCTCTTCACCTACCACCAAAGAACGAATGTATGTCACAACAACGCATGCTGGAACCACGCATGCCTAAACAACGCGGTTGGAACAACGACCGCGTTGTTACTCTAATGCCTTTACCGCGAATGCCTTCACAACGATTTTTCTTTGTAACAGCATTCCTGGTAAAGGCATTAGAGAACGGCATGCATGGTTCCAGCATGCGACCCCCCCACTGGCCACCCACTCCTAAAAATTACCGCAACCCCCCACAGCCCGCCCCTAAAACCACCCCAACCTCCCCCACCCCTAAAATTACCCCCACCCTCGCCCCTGAAACTTAAAACCACCCCAACCCCGCCCCTAAAACCACCGTGACCCCCAACCCCGCCCCTAAAACCACCCCAACCCCCACGGCCTCTCCTTAAACCTAAAACCAACCCAAACCCCAACCCTGCCCCTAAAATTACAGGGATACCCCCCAGCCAGGCCCCTAAAACCACCCCAACCCCCCACCTCGATCCTAAAACCTAAACTACCCCAACCCCCACCCCCAAAAAAGTATAAATACCCCGATTCCACCCCTAAAACTAAAAATACCCTACCTCCTGCCCCAAAAACTAAAAATGCCCCAACACCCCACCCATACACCAACCCAAAAACTAAAAATAACCCGACCCCCACCCCAAAACTAAAAATGCCCCAACCCCCCTACACCCAAAAACTAAAAATACCCCGACCCCCCACCCCGCCCCTAAACTACCCCAACCCCATCCCCATCCCCAAAAAGTAAAAATACCCCAGACCCCCCACCCGCCCCTAAAACTAAAAATACCCCAAACCCCACCCCACCCCTAAAACTACAAATGCCCCGACCCCCACCCCTAAACCTAAACCACCCCACCCCAAAAACTAAAAATATCCCGACCCCCAGCCCTAAACCTAAACTACCCCACCCCCAAAAATTAAAAATACCCCGACCCCCCACCCCTAAAACTAAAAATGCCCCGCCCCTCTACCACCCCTAAACCACCCCAAACCCCACCCCCAAAAACTAAAAATACCGCTGACCCAACCAGCCCACCCCTAAAACTAAAAATACCTCAACAACCCCCACCCCCAAAAACTAAAAATACCCCGACCCCCACCCCTAAAACAAAAAATGCCCCGCCCCCTCCCTGCCCCTAAACCACCCCAAACCCCATCCCCAAAAACTAAAAAGACCCCGCCCCTAAAACTAAAAAGGCCCGACCCCCCCGCCCCTAAACCTAATCCACCCCCACCCCCAAAAACTAAAAATACCCCAACCCCCCACTCCTAAAACTAAAAATGCCCCGCCCCTAAACCACCCCGACCCCCACCCCCAAAAACAAAAAATACCCACGACCCCCCCACCCCATAACCTAAAAATGGACCGACCCTTCCTCCCCCGCCCCTAAACCACCCTGACCCCGACCCCTAAAACTAAAATTACCCCAACCCCCACCCCTAAAACAGCCCCAGTCCTAGTCCCACTTACCTACTCCTTGATCGCGTCCTCCTCCTCAGTCAACTCCCTTCTTCTGTGCCTTAACCACGCATGTGCGTGGTTAAGCACATGCGTGGTTAAGGCCCCAAACAAGGAAGTCTTGGAAAACGAAAGCGTTGTTCCGCTTTCGTTTCCCACTACTTCGTTGTTCGGGAGTTGTGCTTCAGGCTGCTTCCCCCAAAGAACAAATAAAACCCTCTTTCAGTTAGGGGGAACATTTGACACAGGCAGTGTTCACAGTCCCATGGAATCACATCCATTTCATGGCTCTGACCAAGGAGAATTACAGTACTGCTGACCTTCCTACTCAGACCCACGTCTAATCTTCAGTAGTTTCTACTGAGGTCAGTAAAAAGAGGCCTGGAGGCTGCCCCACTTTAGCTGTGGTAACATACCAGGAACAGTAGGAGCCTTATAGGAGATCTGCACAAGCACCTTTTTTGCTCTACTGTCCTTAGTACAGTAACAGCTAACATGGCTCCTGCCAGGCTTCTCTCTAGCTCTGGTACCACTATTCCTCCAGAATCATTGATAATTGCATGGTTAAGAAAACTGTCTAGTAACCGGTTTGCTTGAGTGTACTCTCTGTGCTGAAGAGACTGGTCAGCATTCCCACCGAGTCCCCTTCTTCAGCTTCAGTGCCTCATCAGTGTGGTAACACCATTGTTCCATTTTGTCGCACTCTCCCACTTTAACCACCTCCCAAATCCCACCCACACTTTCTTCCCAGTTAGCAGTAGGTGGCCCTGTCTTTCTTACCTAAATAACATGAGCTTGCTGCCCTGCGTAGTTCCTTTTTGTGAAGAGGCAGCAATCTGGCTGGTCACCCTCACACCTCCTGGTGAAAACCCTGGAGCCTCATAGGCAGAGAGAGTAATGGGAGAGGCTGAAGAGTGAGCAGTTCCGCTGCTGCACGGTGTAGCAATGCCTCGTTTTTTCATGTTTTGCATCTACAGTACCCATAACCTGCCAATAAACAACCTGCTTAATTTGTGCTGGTAGTTGCAGGTGGTGGGCACCAGTGCTCATTTTTGGAAACCAAGGGCCTTATGTACGAACACATTTTCCCATTGACATAGAATGGGAAAAACCCTTTGCTACATCTGGCCCCTAGTTTTTTCTCAACAGGCTCTGATCCAGAGAAAGTGAGAGAATGGCAGAAAAATTATATTAATAATACTGAAGGAGGAAGAGAAGGATATAAAAAAACAATGACAAAGTGAGAAAAGGGAACGAAAAAGAACATGAATGAGGCAGAAAGTGTAAGATGGTGGAAGAAAGAGGCAAAAGGTGAAATCAAGATTAGGTAGCTTTCTTATTGGCAATCCCAGCATTCCTCAAGGAAAACTCTGACCCCTGACCTTATGAATTTTACAAATTATGCAATAACTATGTCAGGAAGTCGTTATGAAGTAATTTACCTCGGGGAAAAAAAAGAATCCTTCAACAGTATCTAGTTGGGAGCTCTCAGACATAGTTGTTCCTTCCAAAGTAAAGATATTATCCTCGGCAGTGCGAAATATACAGCATTCCTTCAGTGTCATAAATTGACTTCATGGTCTGTCTGAAAGCACTGTGAAGTATTACTTTCTCTGCCACCCATTGAGTACTTTGTTGGGCTTTAAGGGGCAGATGTAAGACCCTTATTTTTGTGACTCGCAATTTGCGATTTTTTCACATCACAAATTGCGAGTAGCAAAATAAAATGTATAACAGTGTCTGAGGCACTGTTAGTGATTCCCAAATGGGTTGCAAGGGACCTGCTTTATTAATATTCATGAGGCAGGTTGCAATTTGCGACCAACTTGGGATTGGCTGCACTCACAGGAATGGTGGCCTGCTGGGCTCAGCACACCTCCATGTCTGTGACTGCTTTTTAAATAAAGCAGTTTTAAAAAAAATGCAGCCCATTTTCCTTTTAGGAAAATGGATGCATTTAAAAAATCAAAATGAAATGTTTCAGTTTCATTTTTTCAGAGTCCATGGACCACTGCCTGCTCTGAAAAAATGTTGACGCCCCCATTCACAAAGGGGAAGGAGTCCCTTAGGGACCTCTTCCCATTTGCGATTAGGTTACCACCAATTTGAAATTGGTGGTAACTGCGATTTGTTTTGCAAACGCATTCACGGTTACAAAATAATCATACACGGACCTGCGAGTCGCTATTAGGAAGAAACGCACTTGTAATGTTCCTTCCTAATAGTGAGTCACAATCCTTATTTTGGGAGTCGGTAACAGGTTACAGACTCTCAAAATAGGGATGGTACATACTACAAGGCCATTTGGAGTTCGCAAAAGCCAAATTTCGCCATTTGCCACTGCAAAATAGCTTTGTACATCTGGCCCCAAATCCCACCAGGAGCCGAGACAGCAGTTCTTTGTCTACAGAATCTTTGTTTTGCTTTATGGAGCTACTCAAAAAGACTGAGTATGGACATGCACACCAGCATGCTGTTGAGAGTCATTGTTTGTGCCACTTAAAATGTTTGGGTCCTAGGAAGGTATTTATAAATTTATTTTATTTTGGAGTTTTGAAATTACCAGATAGAAAACCAAACCCCCAAGGTGATTAATGGAATTATATTACGTGAGAAATTTGCAATGTGGACATTTTGAATCAACTTCATGAATGATTATTTCCATTAGAGTGAATGCACAGTGTTAGAAGGTATAAGCAATGGATCCCATTCCATTTCCCAAACAAGGTTGATGATCTTCTGTGCGGCCTTATACAGTCATTTGCATGGATCTTGATACCAGAATAATGTTTATATGTAATGAAAGGTCTATGCACATTCAAGCCTTACTAGACGTCCCTTGTTTAGCTGCCCAGTTGTACTAATCTGTTTAGTGGCAGCTCCCTATAGCTCACTCCACCTGCTGTGAATACCAAGGAATAAATGGAGTGGTGGGATGAGGCAGCTGTGGGCACTCCAAGCAAGGGGCACGAATGAAAGTGAGGCCCAGACTAGCGATGCAGCTGTCCCGTTATTAGAGCCACTCCTCATTTCAGAGGGCCCACATAAACACTGTTAGGAAAAATTGAGAGAGAGCAGTCTGTCCCATATTTTGTTAGGGAGGGTGAAGTCCTTAAATTAGAGCAGCAAGCTAGGACAGGAATTTGCAATAGGCGTTGTTCTGTCTTGGTTCAGGATCTAATCAGGGGAGGCTCCTCCACAGTGGAAGCCAGCAGATGAAAAATAAAACAATAGTCTGCTATTGTTTTATTTTTCATCATTTTTCATCTGCTGGCTCAGCCAGCAGCATGTACAGGGAGGGGCGGGGCTGGTCCGTGGGAGGATGAGAGAGGGTACTAAGTGCGCATGTGTTTGGCCGGCCGCTTGAGGCCAGCCAAACACACAGGTGCACTTAGGTTTCTCGCCGGGCTTGAGAAACAGCACATTACCCAGGCTTGTGTCTGAGCGGCAGTCCAGGCTGCTCAGACCAATCCCTGGTGCTATATTTAGCATGAAAGCAGCACCAGGATTGCTGGGGAGCCTGTGCCAGTGTCCCAGTGAATGCTGGGACACCAGATGAAGTGGAGCTACAACAGAGGCAGCATGATGTGGCAGGAGGCGGCAGCGGCTACGAGGAGAAAAGGTAAGTGGGTTTTCTTTTTTTTTTTTGTTTCCCCTGTCCCCGTCGTCGTTTCCCCTCCCTTGACATAAGCAGCAGCCTCCGCTGGATCTAAGGTGTGTCTGAGGGATCAGATCCGTTATAGAGCTTACTTAGGTATGCTGAGCTAGCCTGAAACAAGACATGAAAACTTACCAGCTCACATTAGGTACAATGCGGTATAGTGCATTGTGCGGAAACATAGTGTAAGGAATAGAAAGACAAGTCTGTGAATACCTTGAAACTCTGCTTGTTTATAGTCTACACAAATGTTGGTGATGTAATGGAAACGTACTGATCTAGTAAAATCAGATAAGAAGTTTACCCTCTGCCGCTCTGGCCAAGAGCACACCATGACTGCACACATTGAGTGTACATCTGGATATAAATGTCGCATTTTTGATAATTGCAAAAATAAACAAAAATAATTTAGGTGAAAGTCCGGGTAAAACGGGCATTGTCAAAGCCCATTGGTCTAGGTTGTATTTTTAAGCTTTTTAAAGCATTTAAAAAAGCTTGTAGTCTTGGAAAATCTGTCTGTGTTTTAAAGGTTTGCTGACAATAACTTAAAGCTGTGCTTTCAAACCAGACCTTAAAACAAGCCTAATGGTTACTTTCTTCCATTTCACCATTTTAAGCATCTAACACAGGTACTGTGCTTCAGTGATGTGCTGTACTAGAACTGCATGAATTCATTTATATCCATTGAAAACTGCTACTGTTTTTATTAATGTTACATAAGGGGAAACATTTTCAAATTGTGATGCTCTTGACTAACTTTTAGGTCATTTACGCATAGTCACATTTTTCTTGAAATTGATGTGGATGATGATAATCTATGCCCCTGAGGTAAGAAGGCTCTCACTACCTGGGTGCATGCACCAGGAGGTATTTGGAGTTCTTATTTCAGAATGTGCTCATTTAGTGAGGAGGTTTCAAAGGTGCTCTTGGTGTGAATCCTGAATACAGAATACCTGAATATCTGAAAGACGTTGTTGCGGACCTTGTATTAAACACTGATTATAAACTGCGGGGGAGTGCTTCATTGGGATTCTTTGGCAAAAATACACTATTAAGGGTTCCACAGCCCGTCAATGGCACCAGTGTCTTTGAATGGATGAGATCGGATTTGTGTGGAGTTTTTATATATAAAAATAAATTTTCAAGGTAGAGACTATCTGCGATATTATTGTGCGATGATAGTCTTCTGCTCAATATTCCATAGCACAAGCTGTGCTGCTCGGTAGAGGATCTGGTGGGGACGGAATGAAATGAAGGTTCATGGGCCTCGGTAACAGTATAGCAGCATCATCAGCCCCAGCCTGAGGGCCAGATAGTAATTGATACATCTACTTTTCGTAAACTGTCAATCATCCTTACCTTCATCCATCCCCATCTCAACAGCGATGTCATACAAAGGGCTGTCAGTGGCTTACTCTGTTTGAGGCCCAGACTCCAAAGCAAGGAATGTGCCTAATTTGTTCGCCATCTGAGCGTAAAGGATGTGCAGGAGGCAGGGCGGGCACACATCGCTCCGACAGGTGATCAGAAGAGATTACATTCACTGGAGGGATAGCCCCCGACACATCCTCCCGTCAGGCCTGCTGGAATTTAAGTGTGGTAAATGCAATTCAATCCAACAAGGTTGAACTTGACACATCTCTGGGGCTTCAGAGGACAACATTAGCCCTTTGTAAACCGTCATTGATTTTTTTGTCATTGTTCCTGAAGCAGAGCTGTATGCTCTCTGCGAATTTGTCTGTGCTAATTTGTTTGCCTAAGCTCTGCCTCAACACATTTTCGTTTCCTTCCACAGAGCTGAAGCCCTGGGTGTCAAACTTCACATTTCCTGGTGTACATGACTTTTCCCAACTGGCCCTGGATGTCAACAGGAACCAGCTCATTGTGGGCGCAAGGTAGGGTTCCCACTGTTTCATTAGTAGCGGGTTGCCGCTTTGAAATTTTTCCCCTGCAGGTGAATTGTGCTTCAGAGGGTGTTGGTTTTCAGCTGTCTACTCACGGTTATGGAATTTCATTGTCATAAGATCTTCAAGGCCTGGAGCAGATTCTTCGTTTCCTAGTAAAAGGTTAATGACATTGTCTTTGGTCACCCATAGTGGTTGGCCAATCAAATAACATGCAAGGACTAACCTTGTATGTACCATGATCACTCCTTCTTTTCTATTTTTCCTCTTTCTCGATGCATCTCCACCTTCTTCTTGACAGGAAACAAAAAAGTGAAAGGGTGATATCTGCTGCCCCCTGGATGTGGTCTTGTGTCACTGTTCCTGACGAAAGCTCAAGCCCCAGGGAGCCCTCTACATTGTTACAAAGGAACTGAAACGAAGTCATGGGGGCTTGGCAGGAATCACAAGAATCCAGACTGAACAGCAGACATATGTTTTGTTCAGTTAAGAGAGTTAGTTATAAAATAAGGCTATAAAGTATACATGCGGGGATTGGGGTACATTGCACATTTTCATAGAAACTACAATGAAACATGCAGGTTAGTGCACCCTGCCTATAGCTTAAAGGTTTCCGTTTCGTGGCCGAGGTGTAAGTTTTTATTTGCCAAAAGGAATGCCACTTTGACGCTTGTGAAAAGTCCATGAAGTCCTGATTTCTTTGTTGCCATTTTCAGGTACTGTACCACATATGCTACTCAATGGGACATCTTTGCCTCTCTCTGGCAAAGGAATAACGAGACTGACCACAGTTCTAACTGCCAAATAACGGGGGTAAATCAACAGGATAACTACTGGTCATCTAGATGCCTACAATTGAAATTGATTGTTAGTAAGTTATCTTACATGGATATCGCAGATATCTGCCACAAGTCTGTCCCTCCTGGACCGGTGCTGGGCACCTCTGTGCTAAATTGTTCCTCTTCACGTAGGAACACTTCAGTCCAGTTCTAGCTGTTATGCACAGTGCAATGTAAACAAACCACATATTTCGCTTATTATACATGCTTTCCCTTCTGCGTGGCATCGAGACGTATGCATTGCGGTAGGAGCTATAATGTAGATTTTCCTAGTTTATGACGGAAAGTCTTAATTTTATTAAAGACACGGAGGCGAGTATTATGCATTTCTTCTCTTGCTTTATTTATACAGCAGCAGTCAAGAAGAACAACAAATCCCATGAGGCTTAAAACAAACAGCCAATGGGATTGAAAAAGTAGTATGCTAATATAACAACCAATAGGAACGACCCTATACCATTATGACGTCACTTGACTGCAAGCAGCCCTCTTTTCTTGCGAATAGTTAATCATTGAAAAATAATGGAAATAGAGAACAAAGGATAAACAATGCCATGAGAAAAGCAAAAACATCAGAACAAAAGTCCAGAATTCTGTAGAGATAGGGATGTTTCCTGAAGTCCGAGGGATATGATTCCAGACTTGACGTGAGTGGGAATTCCACGTGATGCCAGGAGGTCCAATTAGGATGTAGGTTGCGTAGTTGTAGCAGGTGCTGGAAAGAAGGGAGGGAAAAAACACCAAGTTAATCCAGAGGTGGGATAATACTCGCCTCCGTGTCTTTAATAAAATTAAGACTTTCCGTCATAAACTAGGAAAATCTACATTTTATGACCAGACCGGAGGCTCCTATTATGCGAGTTTAAAGCATATTAACTACATTTAACGACATATTATCAACAGGTTTGCAATAGAAAAGTCGAAAGGTATTATCATTGGACCAGTCTGCAGACTTGAGAATATCCTCCAAACGAGAACCTGCCCAGAAGGCCTTGGAAGCCATAGCCCCTCTGGCAGAGTGAGCTCCAAAAGTGGAAATATCTATGCCCGCTAAGGACATGATCAATCTAACCCAACGTGCTAAGGTAGCTGATGAAACCGGGTTATGAGGTTTCCTGAAAGAAATAAGAAGTTGGGAAGAGGATGTTCTCAACTCTGCAGTTCTTTGTTCATAAACTTTGAGACATTGGCCCACACATAACTTCGGATGTTGAGGGAAATAAGGATAGAAAACTGACGATAAATTGGTTTTGGTACGTCGGACAACCGAGAACAACACCCCCGAAGGAGTGAATTGGCGGTTGGAGACGTCCAATGCCTTGACATCCGAAAGACGTTTAATAGAAATTAAACATAATAACATTGTAAGTTTGGCAGATAACATTTTTAGTGATAAAATTGAGTTGTCTGGTAAAGAGTTCAAATACTTTAGAACAACATTAACATCCCACAAGTTATTGTACTTTGGTAGAGGAGGTTTGGAAAATTTTACTCCCTTTAGTAATCTGCATACCAGCGGGTGTTCGCCGACCGGTTTCCCATTGACGTGTGTATGGTTAGAGGAAATAGCTGATCTGTAAAGGTTGATAGTACGGAAAGCTTTGCCTTTGCTGGCTTCTGCCGCTAGGAAATTTACTATAAATATTATATCTGTTGAAAAGGGATTAATGTGCCTTCCCAAACACCAGCCGCTCCATAAAGACCAGGCTGCCTTGTATGCTTTCTTGGTACCAGGTGCCCAGGAATTTGCGATGTATTGAGAAGCTTCTGACGAAATGAAAGGGATAGTTTGGGAATTCCTGAAATCTTCCAGGCGGATAGAACAAGGAGATTGTCCGAAATGAGGGGGTGAGGACAATGCAGAGGGTCTAGGAGTAAGTCTGGGAAGGGTTGTATCAACAGGGGAAAATCCACTGAAAGTTCCAGTAAGGTAGGGTACCATACCTGGGATTGCCAAAACGGAACTATGAGAATAAGAGAGGCCTGTTGACGTCTGGCTTGTGCTAAGACTCTGTTGATCATGATAAAAGGGGGAAAGGCGTAATTGAGCGCATGAGACCAATCTTGCAAGAAAGCATCTGATGCTAAGGCTAATGGATCTGGACGCCAACTGTAAAATCGAGGAAGCTGTGTGTTGAGACGGGATGCAAAAAGGTCTATGGAGAGCGGACCCCATAAGGATTGTATCCTGTGGAACACTGAAGGATGGAGTTTCCAATCGCTGGAGTCTCGAAGATGACGAGAATTCCAGTCTGCCACTGAATTCAGGGCTCCTGGAAGATATTCTGCATGAACCGAAAGATGGTTTGTAAGGCAAAATTCCCAAAAACTCTTGGCCAAATCCGCCAGAGGTTTGGACCTTGTACCTCCGAGATGATTTATGTACCTGACTGCGGATACATTGTCCATTCTGAGAAGGATTGCACAATGTACCTTGTGTTTTGCCAGGCTTCTGATTGCAAAGGAGCCGGCAAGCATCTCTAAACAATTGATGTGCAATTTGGACTCCTCGATAGACCATGTACCCCCAGTCGAGATGGGACCACAACGGGCCCCCCAGCCTAGATGGCTTGCATCGGATTCTAATACAAGATCTGGGGCTGACGGAAATATACTTTTCCCGTTCCAAGCATCTAAATGGTCTATCCACCACTGAAGCTCTGTGCGAGATTCGAGATCTAAGGGTACGAGGTCGGAATAAGACAGCCCTTTCCTTAAGTGCTGGATCTTTAGCCTTTGGAGTGATCGGTAATGGAGGGGACCTGGAAATATCGCTTGGATGGAAGAGGAAAGCAGACCTACTATTCGTGCTAAAGTTCTGAGAGATATGAGTGAAGTGCGAAGAATCTGAAGAATTTCCGACTTTATGGATTTTATTTTCGTTGTAGGAAGAAGAAGAGTAGCGGAAATGGAATTTATTTGGAAACCCAGAAATTCTAGAACTTGGGAGGGAGTTAGGAGAGATTTTTCTCTGTTTATTATGAAACCGAGGTCCTCTAAGAGAGAACAAGTGATCTGCAAATGGAGTAGTAGAGTTTGGGGAGACTGATTCATGATGAGGATGTCGTCTAAGTAGATTAGGAGCCTTATACCCTGAGCCCTTAGATGAGCAACTACGGGCTTGAGAAGCTTGGTAAAACACCAAGGGGCAGACGATAGACCGAAGGGTAGAGAGGTAAAGTGATACGTTTGATCTAACCATAGGAATTGTAGAAATTTCCTTGACTCTGGATGTACGGGAACCACTAGGTAAGCGTCCTGAAGGTCCAGTCTGACCATCCAATCGTATTGGAGAAGTATATCTCTGAGATGAAGAATTGTCTCCATTTTGAAATGTCGGTACACCACAAATTGATTGAAATGTTTTAAATTGATGACCGGACGCATCTTTTTGTTTTTCTTTTGAACCAGGAAAATTGGGCTGATAAATCCCAAAGGATGAGGACGAGTGATTGAAATCGCTTGTTTTTGTAAGAGTGCGTTTACCTCGGTAGATATCAAGTCTTTCATTTCCGCAGAGAAATTAGGAAAAGGGGGGAGAAATGTTTGCACCGGAGTAGAGTAAAGCTCTATGTTGTAACCTTGGACTGTGTTTAGAACCCATACATCTGCTGTAATTGCTAACCAATTTGAAAGAAAATGGGAAATACGACCCCCAGTTGGAAGGAGAGCAACTTGAGGGCTTACCTGTAGGGTTGGAGGTTCTAGTATGTCTGAAGGACCTGGCACGATAACCTCTGCCACGTTGGGGGTAGAATTGAGGTCTGAAGTCTTGTTGGTAGGTATTATAATACGCTCTGGAGCCTTGATTGGAGAAACCACGGCCGGTAAAGCGACCCCTGCCTCTACCGGCCCTGGCAAAAACCCGTTGATTAAACATCTTCCTCATAGATTGTTGGGCTTTGTCCAGCGAGGTAAAAGTGGCTACATACTTGCCGAGGTCCTTTATGAAGGAATCCCCGAACAGTTGTCCCTCAGTATGGATCTGAGGATGTACAGTCGCCAAATTAATTAATTTAGGGTCCAATTTGATCAGAAGACCTTTACGTCTCTCATGAATGAAAGCGGAATTCGCATTTCCTAAAAGACAAATAGAACGTTGAACCCACAATGAAAGCTCTTCCGGGTCCAAAAAGGTTCCCTCCAGTCTGGCCGACTCCACCATATCAAAAATTCTCGTTAATGGGCCAATTGTATCGAGGAGTTTGTCCTGGCAGGACGACCACGCTTTGTCTACCCCTTTGCGGGGGTCCTTGCCTTGCTTAGTAAAGAAGGTTAACATCTGTTGGTCGATAACAGGGGTAGTTGTTGCCCTGTGTGGAAGCACCGGACGTGGACATTCCGATTTTAGTTTGTTTCTAATTTGCTTATCAAGGGGGGAAAATAACTTTTGCGCCACATAATCCCCCACATGTTCAGCTGGGAACCATTCTGTAGAGTTGGGGTGTAAAATGTGGGAGGGATCGAACATAGGTAAGCCTTCTGCATCCAAGAGGGGGGGAACCGAGGAAACTTTGGGTTTCTTTGGAGGGGGAGGATTGAAAGAATCATCATGATCCTTATCTGAAACGTAGTAGTCTGAATCAGCGTCAGGCAAATCCTCATCAGTGTCTGGAGCAGAGGTCGTAGGAATAGAAGGGGGAATATTATGTTGTTTGGACTTTCTCTTTAAAAATGGTCTGGAAGCCATATTATTATACTCCTTGGCAGGAGCCGTGGGAGGAACCGCGTCCTCTGTCATGTGTGAGTTAAACTCACTCTCCGTTTGAGTCGAACCCGAGGGGTTGACAGGCAGGCGTTGACTGCATTCCCCCGCAGTCTGGGCCGAAGATTTAGACAATAAGTTGGCAAAATTTGATTCCAAGTTCTTTGATAGTTTTTGAATGGATGACTGCATTGCCTGTTTAACAGAAGTTTTAATAAAATTGCGCAGTTCATTCCTTATTTCCTCTACACTGGAAGCACTATGTTCCGTTGGTGAGGAATTGGGTTCCATTATAAAGGAAAATATAGTATTAAATTGTTAAAGAACAAATGTCAATGAAATATAAAGGGAAAATGTAAATAATCACAAAGGGTTAACACCCAGGCAACCGGGGGTTAATAGAAACTAAGTTGACTTGGAGCCGAAAAACTCCTCCTACTTCAGGGCGGGACCGAGTGACAAGCCGTATGAGGCTGCGTGAAGCTGGTGAAGAGCCGGAGTCGTCTGAACAACTCGACAGGTAAGAGCGGTGTCTCAGAAGTATTCCTCGCGTCAGGGGAGAAACCAGAATAACGGTCACTTCCCAGACGCGAGGGAAACTCCTCCGGAACGTTGCGCGCGAGGCGCAGAGAAAACGTTAGGTTTCGCGGCCCGGGAGCAGCACGACGTTGCACCCTGGAACCGGGAAGAGGACGCGAGCGCACAGCAACGCGCTAGAATCAATGCGGCAACATGCCGTCAACAAAATATGATATCGGAAAACAATTACCTTAAGAAATACAGATAAACATGTTAAACTATCATAAAGTCATGAGAGAAACATTGGTATGAACTTATCTTGACTGCAGCAGCAAGAAAAGAGGGCTGCTTGCAGTCAAGTGACGTCATAATGGTATAGGGTCGTTCCTATTGGTTGTTATATTAGCATACTACTTTTTCAATCCCATTGGCTGTTTGTTTTAAGCCTCATGGGATTTGTTGTTCTTCTTGACTGCTGCTGTATAAATAAAGCAAGAGAAGAAACGCATAATAGGAGCCTCCGGTCTTGTCATAAAATCAGGCTTAGCCCAGCATTGACCCGTGTAAGTGCTGGCCTGGTGGTAGCTGTTTGGCCTGGCACCAGATTGGGTGGGCAAGTTCGGGAGAGGACGGAGAGCGTGGGTACGGGTGGAACCTGGCACACAGACGCCCTATCCCCGTCCATGAATGAGTGAATGTGGACGACTTCTGCAATCATCAGTGCAGGCAGCCAGCAGCCTTGGCAGGACTGCACGAATAATATTTGCACAAGAGCTCCCTGCGTTGGGACCTCGCTTGTTTTGCTTCTTCATCAAATGTACATACGCTTTACTGTCCCTGAGTACATGGGCCAATGAAGGAAAAACTCCAGATTCCAGTTTTCTTTTTATTTATTTTTGTTACAAGCAGCATTTCAACTTAAAAAAGTATCCTCTGTAGCCCTTTCATAAGTGAAGTATACTGCACTGCTTTCCTTTACAAATGTGTCCAATCGGTGCAACTGAGCCATGTGCATTCGAGTCCCACTCTATTCCTGAGTTCATAACTGGACGAAGCTGCCCCTTATAAAGTGTCAGAAGCCGGAAGGGCTTCAAGTCACCCTGGGTTTGAAGGGAGTCCTCTGCGAGGACGGCCGTTCTAGCTGTCGAGCAGCAACTTTCAGTTTGAATTATTTTCTGCATTTTATGCGCCATTCAATTGTGGTAGCGATATTTACAGTATAGAGAAAAACAGCAGTTCTCATTCTCCAGTCCTGCATCTCTAACAGTCACCAACAATAGGAATTCCAGAATTTCTCTTTGTTTGACCCCCTTTAACCGTTGCCTCGTGCATCTCAGATTAAGGCCACAGTCTACTCTGCTGCAGAGCAATAGGGTTCTTAGAATCGTGATGGAGTCCACCAGTCACATCTGCCTTTATAAGTTACACCCGTCACTGTTACATCACTGCACAGAATGGACTATCAGTTCTAAGGATGAAAGGCTGAGTCAACCTTTGCTGAAGGTTGAACCTCTAACCTGTATGTTGAATACACATCCGGGCAAGAGGCATATTAGTAGGCAACAAACCATCTTATTGGATGCATCTACACAGGACATTTTTTTAATTCAAATAGCTTTGTGCCTCTGTTTGGGCCACTTTTGAGATGTGGCCACTATGACCTACTGCTAGTGGAAGACCTACAAAAAAGGCCCCATGGTGTTCGAACTGTGTAGGATAAGTATGAAGAGACACATTTCAGAAGTAAAGGTCATTGGTAGTTTGAATCTCCTGTCTTAGTAGGCCATTCCAACATTTGTATCCTCACGCTGTGGACTTTTATGTTAGCCTGTATCAAACAGGTAACTTGTTCTGATCTCATTTTCCTCCTAGCATGAAATCAAGTAAGTTTCACAAGAAGTTTGGTGAAAGATCTAAGGATTAGCAGTGGGTCCTGTACTCCAGCTTCAAGACTGGATATTAATTCACACAAATGCTAGGGATTACAGAAGTGACCGCAGCCATTCATGACATTACAGGGTTGAGCCTTTCCTGCACTTTTAACCTTTCAAAACCTTCTACTGACTACTGGTGAATTGTGGGAAGGTAACTGCATGAGCTGCCAGTGTTTACTAATACAACTTGTTTAACTTCTTAAATTTTGGCCAGTGCCATTTTGCTTACATGTGTAGTGCAAATTATGAAAACGCTTATTATCCTAGGCCTCATTGTGGTACAATCAGACCCTACTAATTCCACCTAAACTACAGTAGCATTAATTAAAGAACCCCAGAAGGAGAAAGTTGGGTGCAAAATTGTCAACTCTATGTTGGGAAGTTCTTTGGGGCCAAATATTTGAACAATAAGGCAATCCAATCCCTGGACAAGATATTCATTCTATGTTTGAAAATTACATGTTTATATTTTCGGTAGACCGCTTGAAAATGTTTTTCCATACAGGGAAATGTTTACTGAAATTTAAAAGGGAAATATTGGCCATATTGTTTGCTTTTCTGCAGTAAAAAGAAGAGAAGAATACTTATCTATGTAGTTAAAAATGCAGAAAAACATTATTTTTGTATAAGTAAGAGATTGTTCTCAATTCTCTTTTAGGTGCAGCTAGCAATGGACACTGACTGAAATTATAATGTTTTGGTTTTGCATATCTTTCATTAATATATTTTTAATAAACACAATGTTCAGTGTTAGTGGATGCATGTGATTCTTTGGCTGCTGGATTCACCACATATTTAAGGATTTATCACACTTTCCACATAATGATGCATAATATGCCTTTTTTTTTTGCATAACTTAGCTAACACTACTGCATAATTTGGTCCCCGGTGCTGCATAATCCTAGTGCTTTTAACAATACGAAAACTCTGCAGAATGCCTTGAAGGGTTGTCTTTAAGACGATGAAAGCCTTATGTTCAGAGATCCATTATTCTTGTTCCATATTTCAGCATCCCAGTGAAATACAGGATTTTATTCCACTGCATTTTTGGCAAAAAAAAACATCACAGACATGTAATCTATAGTATGTGTACAAATGTGCTATTTATTAATATTCTTGAGTGTGGGGAAGTCACATGATTCACAAGGAGCTAAGGCTTGAATATGTCATGATGTCCCTCCCCGCCCTCACAATGGAAGAAAGAAAGTCTGTGCCTCTGCATGAATGATTTATGCTCTGGGATAATTTCCTGCATATAGATATTTGGTAAGGTACTTAACCCAAACCAGCATGCTGCGGTTAGATTTGTGTAGTAGGTTAAAATTAAATGAAAGATGCATCTTGACTATTTGGAGAATTGATTACCTTCTGTAAAGTTATTGTAACATGCAATCTTACTTTGATCACACAAAACATAGCACATAGTGTGGGGTAAAAGTGTCATTGTTTTGAATGAAGCTAGGGGTTGAGGTGCAAACTTTTTGTTGTTTGGGTCTGTCATCCAAATACTGGTATTTATTAGTAAGCATACCAGTTTGTTTACATACTGGAGTCTCTTACCTTTTAATAAAATTGTTAAAAATAAAGTGGATTGAGGGGTTACAGCTTTTGTGAGTTCAGTGCCTTTACTTTAGTTAGGGGTCAAAAGTCATGCAATATGCTTTATGTTAACCCTACAACTATGGTGAGTTTGGTATTTCTTTTCCTTTTTTCTGGGAAGTTCTAATCTAAAATACTACGGTGAACATTGCATTCAAATTTAATTTTTTTGTCTAACAAATGAAAATCAGATAAAAACACAAAAAGTGTACTGAGCTAATCTGTTCTTTGTGAAATGACTCACCCTGTGAAAGTCCTCACAGAATAAACAAGCATTGGAAAAAAAACCATGAATTCTGGCTTGAATTCTAACGCCTAGCTAAAATATTAAAACCCGCTACTGTCAAAAATACAAATCAATTGCTTTCTGTATACAAAGTATCTATGAGTTAAATAATTTAATGAGAGATTATTAAGTGTATTTTTGTGATTAAAAATACTCCTTTATGTATTGCAATGCCAACCCTGCGTAGGAGGTGGAATGATAAAGCAAACAGACAATACCATCATGAAAGAGAGTGGCAGTCCTTTGGGTAGAGCAAAAACCCACTCTTTGTATATTGTAATTATTGTTACAATAGATCTTGCAGCTGCGTTTCCAAGCCAATCTTAAAAAGAATAACAATAAAAACATCTAAATGATTTTTGCAGCATGGCCGTCTTCTAGATCCCCATACTATGTATACATATTATATACAGTCTATGGAACTAAATGCATTGTGTTGCAAGTGCGCATTTTTAAGAAGTTCTGAAAACACACCCTTGTGTCCCAAATTGTATGCAAACAGATGTCAAGGGAGGCAGTCAAATGTCTGAAGCTTGGCTGATGGTGAAGGTCAGGAGGTCCCAGTATCACCACAGTACGCGTTTTCCTTCAGATGTGCGTTTTTTGTGGCTAATTATAGTTGTGTTGGGCAGACGGTCTTGGGAGCCAAATGGAAAAGAGCATCTGTTATGTACTATAAATTACTTCTGGGGCTCTGAGCTAAAAAACGAAGGCTGTGATGCACCTGTAAACTGAAAGCTGTTGGGACTGGGGGTTAGAAAAAGAAGAAAACACGAGAAAATTGCTGAAAAGAGAAAAAAATAAACGAAAAGCGCCACGCTCTGCAAAGCTGTCACATTGTCCAGTCTCTGTAGTGGGATCAATTGTGATAATGACTTAGGAAAGGCGGCAGGCAGTGCACGAGCTGAGCCCTCTGGGATTGGTAACCTTGAGGTAACAGACAAGAGTTTGATGGGGTCACAAAAGGCAGTTGACCATAGGTACATTGGGTCGTCAAGTAATTAATAGCATCAGGAGGCTTGCAGGAGACAAGGCCTTCTTGCCTGAGTTTCCCAGCTCTACCCCAAGAACGAGACCTTATTCACCAAGCTCGTCAAGAGCACAGGATCATTTCTGGAAAAACTTTCAAGGATTCAGATTATTGCAGTGCGGGGGCTTTATTACATGTATGTTATACACATTAGTACATACATTAAAGGGAAAAAATAATAATAATGCAGTGCCCCCACCTCGACACATTCTACAGAATGAATAGCATGAATGTTGGGGGGAAGTCCCCATGAAAGAGGGGGTTGATGAGAGTTTGTGTACAATGTGAGGTGCGTCTGCAAGTTGCACATTGCGTGGGCCCAGAGAAAGTGAATTATAAACTCCTTCCTGGCTTGGAATTCACATGGCCGCATACAGGAAGTCGTGCCTGGCAAAGGGCGAAACCCACGTGGTCAAATAAGAGCCATTTTAGAGGCACTCTATGAGAAATGCAACACTGGTAAAGACTTACGTTTTAAACATGTTTGCCCTGCTTCCATTTAAACATTTACATTTAATCAAATACATCATCCATGGGAGTTACTATCGTAGCAACAGTTTATAAATCCAAATGCTGCTGAATTTTGTTTACACTCAAAAGTAGGTCGTGGCAGGCTCTACTGGCCTGTAGGGCATTCTGGCAGTACCAGAAGGACTGGTCTGGTAGGTCAGTGTGAGGTCCGTTTTTATGGGGGAGCACAAAGTGCTCCGTCCATTCTGTAATCTCTTTGGGCTTGAAACCACGCCCATGCCACGTCAGTCACTTACATTGGTTCGTGGGCTTGCCTTTTAAAATCCGCTTGCTTTCATTTGTGAAAAGCATGCATACGTCATGCCTTTTCCGGTGTTTAGCCCACCTACACAGCACCGGTAAAGTACCAAAAACATACGAGGTTCGATGTTTTCAACCTGGAGTCCGGACTACTTTATCTGTTTATTTTCCACGCAGCACGATCACACTGCATTTTACATAGCGCGATCGCGCTGCGTTTTTTTTTTGGTTTACAACACTAATAGCTCTAAGTCGAACAAATGCGAGACCCATTGCTTTGAAAATGCTTGTTTAATATGTTGGTAGGCCTGTTTATGGACTGCTGGGTCGGTTTTTACTTTTGAACTTTCTGATATTACCACAAATACTGCCAGCAGCAAGCACCAATGCATGCAATCTCTCATACCTTGCAAAACACCTGTACAGCACATATTTGAAAGTTCAAAACTGTACCGATTTGCAAATGTGGGTCACTTTATTAGCTATCAGATTCACTGGAGGGGGAGGAGATTTTATTTTGATGCCTGTTCTTATTTTCGGTGTCAGGCCCAGCCTGGAACGTGGGTCAGGAAAACCGATAAAGCTTGCTGCATTTTTATTATGCGTAATTGACCTAATGTAGGTGTGTTTGTCTGCCAGGAATTAAATTGGAGTACTGCCAACGCACACCACTGGTTAGGCATTCAGCTTTATTGTAACTCTGTAATATTAGCAAAGCTAATATCTTTTTTTGGCTTTGGCAGTGCTTTCTATTGATGCTGTCCAGCATTGGCTAAAAAAAAGTGGTTCCTGACACGGCTGAATACCATCGATTTTAAAAATAAAAGCCTAGTGTGAAAATGTAAACACATCCATGCATCATCACTGTTCCAAGATGGTGAATGACCATTTTGCACCTGCAAGGATCTCCTTGAAAGTTTTTTTAAAAAAGCTATAAAAGTGGTCAGACACAGGTGGTAGATTGGGGAAGCATCACTGACAGAACGTTTATAAGAAAAGGCAAGCATTGGCAAAGACAATTGATTCGCCTAATTGAGATCTATTAGCTCGTCAACATTTTAAAGATGTTGCAGCGCAGCATGTGCTGTCTCAAAGTAAATAAAAACAAAGTGCTATGGGACAGCCAGTGTTGATGGCGCCATAGCGTTTTAAAAATGTATTTTAAGCCATGTTGTTCAGCAACCCGCGCTGCTGTGCAACATCTTAAAAAAATACCTTAACCAAGCCAAATTACTCTATGCAAGCTACTTGACTTAGTTAATATTTTGAAAGATGGTTTACAGCAAATACTAACAAACCGCTATAGCACGGCCAGCGCTGGCCTTAATAGGGTTTTTTCTTCCAAGGTGGGGGTAAGGGGACAAAGAGGATGTGGGAGGGACTAATCTCAAAGCACCGTGTTGGGGCATTTCTGAGAACAGCGGTCTCAAGTGGCCCATTTTAAGTGCTTCAGATAATGTTATTGCCACTGTCCAGCTGCCCCTGCAACTTGGAAATTGGATGTTGTGCTTGTGTGTCTTGTGTGCAGGGATCAAGGGGGTTTAATGCCTGCAGTGGGATTTACAAAACAGGATCCGGGGCAATGAGGATTAGTTTACCTGCTCGCCAAGTTGCAATGATTGGGATGAGAATAGAAAAGGCTGGAGTAAAGTTTGAAAATCACCCTCTTTCTTGCAGACTCCGTTCACGCATCTTGACATTTTACTGACTAATTCAAATTAAATTTGATCCTATTTACTATGGACATGACTGTCAGCTGGGTGAAGTGTTGAGCACAGACACTATCACACGGTATATTTAGAGTGTTGTAATGTTAGTGTTGAATTGATCAGCCTGGGCTACAAAGAGGTCTAGGTGGCAAAAAAATCTAGTTCTGGATTTCTTTTTATACAAATGTGGGTGTCCCAGCACCATGCTCTCAGGCTAAAACTCAAATAGACAAAGCCAGGCCTGGCAGCTATTACTACCACGGCAGACACGTGATCTAAAACTGGGACCTGTTGTGATGCAGACCCCGGGTATCACTGCCTTGGGGGGAGTCTTAGCGCACGTTGAGCACATCATTCACGCTTGAAGTCATGGAAAGCCCCCTGAAGAAGTTGGGCAAGCACTGTGCACTCCCATCCCAGGCTTTAGCTTGCAATTCACACAATTAAATAAGGAAGGGTGCACCTTAATAAGTGCTTTCTTGAAGCCCACGGCTTGTTCTTGGGAAGATCACGTACGCTCAGCAAACTGCTGGCATTTCCTAGCAATGCGAGCACAGCTGCCAACACCATTCAAGCAACGGACCACCAAAGCGCACAAGTATGGAGGGCATGTCTACAAATATAAACAAAAATCGAGAGTGGGAAAAAGGGCAGGAGTACTTGTTCCTTAATAAAAAAAAAGTACCTGAGGAGTGAGGTAGCTAGTGGAAGGACACTGGTTAGTAGCCAGTGACCGGAAGGTGTACAACCAGGAGGAAGTGAAAGCAGATGATGTTCTCGCCAATGAGAAGCAAGGAAATTCGAGCA
Organism: Pleurodeles waltl; assembly: GCF_031143425.1. Classification (NCBI taxonomy): domain Eukaryota; kingdom Metazoa; phylum Chordata; class Amphibia; order Caudata; family Salamandridae; genus Pleurodeles; species Pleurodeles waltl. The sequence continues at coordinate 1,315,644,108 of NC_090440.1, forward strand.
ACATTGGAATAAGCCAATGGCCCTTTAAAGATTTTTCTTTGTTAATGACCTTGCAAGCATAGTGCCCAAGCTCGAGTCTTGCAGGCGAAACCTAAAAAGCATGGACACCATTTGGGGGTCGCCAGGGGTCGCAGCTGCAACCTCTGGATTGCCCTTTGCGACACCTGGCTCTGCCTTTGCGACCCCTGGCCTCAGAGGTGGCAAATTCAGTGCCAGGAACACAGAGGCAGCTCGTCCTTATGGACCTCAGTTGGGGTTCCACTCTCTGTTTTCTATCAATTTATTATACTAATAGTGAATAATAACATTTTATTCACTATTAGTGTAATACAAATGGAGGACACTTAGCTAGAATGTGCCCTGCCATGGCAGCTGAGGTGAGTAAAAAATCCGCCTTAATGTATACTGTGTGTGCTTGGGGGATGAGTGTGTTTACGTGAGAAAGAGTGTATGTAAGTGTAAATTTGAGTGTATGTGTGTATGAGTGAAAGTGGAGGTGAAAGGGCATGTAATTTCACTTCCGCTACCCCTGGCATTTCGGTAAATTGACGTCCATTCTTAAAAGCAGAGTGGAACAATGAGGAACTGGTGAAGTGGTGAAAGATGTAACAAATGAGCAACGGGTGGGAGAGCAACGTGGCATCATTGGGGCAGGGCTTGAAGTAGGAAGCAGCTCACAGGGAAATGAGAGAAGAGAGAAGAGAGAAGAGAGAGAGAGAGAGAGAGGGAAAAAAAAAAAAAAAACTACACCCTCTCATGGAGTGCTACAAGTGAAAGAAAAAGGTAGCCTCTGAATGTGAGCAATGGAAGGATAGAAGTCATCCAATCAGAAGGACGTAAATGAGCAATGCTCCAGTAAAGGGACAAACATAAGGAAAGAAAGCCATAGTGTTAAAAGAAGGAAGCAAACAAGATTGGCCAAAAATCCAACCACTGTTAAGTAATCTGATAACCCAAAGGCCACTGCAAGTACTGAGATTGTCTTTTGCAGGGGAGGCCTAAAAATGACTTATCTATTGGGGGTCGGGGCTTGCACGCTTCTCTCGTTGTATTACGAACAAGAGCCTTTGATCATTAGTCTTGTGATGAGTAATTGAACAACTTGGTTAGAAAGAAATTAGCCTCCATTCTTTTCAGAGTTCTGACTTTATATTTTTGCTTAGTGATTGCTTTAATGCCACAATGGCCGCATGTATTATTAACAGTATTCAAGATGCTTTGCAGTCCTTTCAGGGTAGTCACTTCTAGCTATGTGAATGTAAAAACAGGGGCTATAGCAATGCCTTTTGTTGCAGCATACCATGGTTCAAACATGCTCAACTGATGGCTTTAATGGGAATGATTCTGTTGAAATCTTGGAACCAGAGGCATTGTCGTGAATGGTCACTGCTTTTCATCTTCAGTGACCTTCTAGTGGTATGTTTGAAGCTTGTATTGCAGAAAAGTTGGTCCTGTATCATTCTTCCCTCATTGCCCAGTGCAGATGTTGTTTAAGGAGAAGCCTGTCAATGGTGAGCCATTCGAGGGCTTGCAGGGGCAATGTTACTTGAGCACATATTTAAATGTTGAGTAATAGAGACGGGGTTTTGGATCTCGTAGAGTCTGCTTCAGAGGAAAGGTGCAGCCTTCAGGTATATTTCATGGGTGTAGCATATCAAGGAAAGTACCTGTGAGATGACAGCTTAAACTCAATGAAATAAGATTTGGTGCCCGCGTTTACCTGAACTGTTAGTGAGAGTTCATTGTCCATGATGGTTCCAAAGTTTCTGATGTTGCTGGTTAAGCTGTGTGTTTTCACTGCTCTTTCTGGCACGTTAGCCTCTGTTACACATTTAAAATGTATTTTATTAACTCTCACCTCATATTTTGATTAAGTTCACTAGAGCTAAACTTTAAATCGTTTTAATCAAGTTGTTAAATTTTTTTTTTTTTTTTTTTAGATAGTTATAGAGATAGATTACCAATAGAGTTTGACATTTACTTTTGATTTTTGATTAGTTGTAGTTATCAACTTTTTAAATGAACTCATATGTTCTCCAAAGCCTTTTATCTTATGTGAGGTGCTGGTTATGGTTTTAGCGCCCGTTGAACTTAGTAAATGATTGACCTGAAGCAAAGGCTTTTGAAGTCCATCTCAATTCCCTATCCTTATGTATGCTCGGAACAACTTATTCTCCACAGAGCTTCTTCTGTTGCTCCACAGCCTTCCTGGACATGATTTGTTTATGCAAGGTGAAAATACAGGATTGAATGATTTCTAAGATAATGTCACATTTTGCCATTGTGAAAAAATCATAATTGACCAAGAGGTAACCGACAATATTCAAACAGATATTTGTTTACACAAGTGGAGACTCCTGGAGCCTCCCTAAACAACCTACTGTTTGAAAATAAAAAAATATATATATATTTACAAAGCTAGGGCAGGTATACACCCTTTGGCTGGCATCTTAAAAACTGCAGCGTGTGGAATATTCTACTACAGATCTTGATCGGGATTTGATATGAAGTTTCCAACCTGTACTGTAATTGTTGCATGAAAATCACCCACAACTATTATATTAGCAAACCGACTCTGTGAATAAAATCTTTTACAATCTCCATAATTTCCTTCATTAAGCATGTTCAGTTCCCAGTGGAATATACACATTGAGCAGCAGCAATTCCTTGAGGGCAGAATTTAATGACCATCTGCTCGCAACCCCTTAAATACTTAGGACATGATTATGATCTTGGTGGATGGGGTTACTCTGTCACAAACGTGACGGATAACCCGTCTTCCATATTACGATCCCATTATATCCTATGGAGATTATAATATGGCGGACAGAATATCCGTCAATATCTGTAATGTTTGTGATGGAGTAGTCCATCCACCAAGATCATAATCATGCACTTAGCCAGCTTAAATTCATATTGGATAATGGTACATTTTTCATTGCTTAACAATATTGTTAGCTGCTTCCTAGAAAGATCAGAGGAAACAGGTTGCACAGGAACACCAAAGAAATAATAGTTTTTCAGACTAACATTTTCTCTCCACCAAGACTCTTGGAGGCGCACAAAATAGCTGCCTTAATTTCTTTCATCTGATCAATTGAATGGTGTTTATCCGGGAGTCAAGCCACACTCATGCGTAAAAGGAAAGTAGTTGAACTAAAGGCTCATGTTACCAGGTTAGACCTGCATGTTGGTATTCATCCTACTTGGTAGCCAAATACAGTTCTTCAAGTCTTCACATTGTTGAGAATCTTGCACTGGTATAGCTTTAGAAATTTCTATTCCCAATCTAGAATAATGTATTAATGTTACTAATAGGCTTTTCGGTTATTCAACCAACTTTGTTGTTTCTGCAAAGGAATTCAAAGAATTATGATCTATTTTTAGCTCCTTTGTAATCATCTTCCGTCTTTTTGTGAACTGTAAAATTCTTTTCAGACACAAAAATTGGAAACAAATTGATTCTCCATCCCTTAAGACTATCTGAGTGATGAAGAAAGATTTGCTCTGCTTTAACGTAATTCATTGTGTAGATATAGATATATCTGTATATATATGTTCATGTGTGTTTATATACATATATGTATATAAAAGTCACTGAAAAAAGAAAGGCTACAGGGACTGTATAGTTAGGTTCTGAATTTACTCGCACAAAACCATAGAAATTCAGTAGTTATAGTTAGACTTTTTTCAAATAACTATAACTCACTCCATGGGGTAACTATAGCTCATGTCCCCGCCATGGACAGTTTTCTCTTCAATAATTTTACTGCTAATGTTTCATTGATATTTTTAATGATGTTATAAAAGTTGTCATAAGTGCTGTAACTTCTGGGGTAATTAGCAGTGCATGGCGAGGGCACAAGTTATACTTACCTATGGGTGTGGGTTATAGTTACTTGAAATAAGTCTAACTGTAACTGCTGAATTTCTATGGTTTTGTGCAAGTAAATTCAGAACCTAACTATAATGTCTCTGTAACCTTGGATTTTCTCAGTGAATTTTTATGATTTTTTTAGTGTAAAGTAATTTTAATTATTATATGGTAATCCAACAACTGCCATGCACAGCCTTTGCCTGGCCTTTGCTGCGTGGCGCAGGTTTGTTAGCAGGGTCATGCCTGCGGCCAACCCCCGATAATCAGCCAACCCCTTGCCATGAATGCCTTTTGGCCGCTCGCGGGGGTTGTCCTGCAGGAGCTGCTGCAAACTGTTTTCATCTCTTTACCTGCCCTCATGTCTGCAGGCAGGGAAAGAGATAAAATCTCCACTTTCACATAGTGGGAGTATTTTGACAGCTTCCGCTTGCTGAAAACCGGGTGTTTGCTTTTGCTTAGCAGGAGCTGTCAGCTCCTGCCAAGCAAAAGCAAACAGCTACCTCCAGAGAGTGGGCACCTCGGGAGGTAACAGGAACAAGCCCTGGGGGTGGTAGTCCCCAGGACTATGTATGGTGGTCCCAGGGCAGGGGGTCCACGCGGACCCCCTCATCATTACGTATTGTAGCCCTGGAGTGGCGGTGGTCCCTGGAGCTCGAGCGGGGGGGATCCTAGCAGCCCTTACATTTAATTTACTGCATTTGACCCTGGGGAGGTGGTGGTCCCTGTAGATCAGGGCCTGTCAATGTGCCCCCGGCATAATAACTTATTGTAGCCCCCAGGAGGTGGTGGCCCCCAGGGCATGCCCCCCCATTTATTTTCTACTACTTGTCCGTGGGAGGTGGTGGTCCCTAGGGTGCGGAGGTCCGAGCGCTCGCCCCCCAATAATAAATTACTCTAGCCCTAGGGAGAAAGTGGTCCCTGGGGCTTGGCTCACCCAGGAGCCAAATAAAAAACAAGCACAGGAGACCGCACTTACTTTCTTCTTCTTTTTTTATTTTTATTTTTTTAAATCAAGGGCGAAATTCATGACCTTGACTGTGAATTAAAAAAAAATGCATTGCTGACCTTGCAGGCTCCCATGGGACCCTTGGATCAAGGAAAGGGCTCCTTTTTTCTTTTCTTTTCTTTTTTTTGTTGGATTTTTTTTGGGGGACTCAGCTCAAGCAGAGTCCCAAAATGGCTGCCAGCACTTCCTGATTGAAGTGTTGTCAGTCAATAAAATCTCACAACGAGATTGGCACTATTTGCAAATTTGTCGCAATCCTAGATATACAAATTTGCATTTCACCGTAATATTTCAAACAACTGAAAAGATTTGCACCAAATATGAAAAATTCTACCTTTCTGACAAATTTGAAGTAATTCCGCCAAGCAGTTCAGACTGCAGGTGTATCTAAAAAGTCCATGGGAAATAACATGGGAAACACACTTTTTTTGTCCCCTAGCCCCTTTTTCTCAGCCGCTGCTTGATGGAGCACCCCAGAACTTTCCATCGTCAAATGGTGGCACAGATATAGGCAAGTCAAAAACACATTTTCTATGGAAACTAGGTCTTAACTATAGCTACCTACTAGCGGCTGCCAGTAGGATATATATATATATATATACACACACACACACACACACACACACACACACCAAGCCTACAGCCAACCCCATGCGTGGGGTCTGTGAATGGATGTGTGTAGTTGTGCGAGTGGTTTTGTAGGTCTGTTGTTGGGTTTGTGGGTGGCTGTGTGAGTGAGTGAGTGAGTGGATCCTCACAAGTCCCAAAAACACATTTTTGGGCTATTTCTTGCCCATGAGGGGTTCCTCACAGACCCTTCCCATCAGTCCCCGGGCGCCAAGGTACCTTTATCCTGACCCCTATTATCAGATTTTACTTGCATCCTCGCCATGCACTGCTAATTCCCCACATATTACATTACTCATGACATCTTCTATAACATCATTGATAATGTCAGTTCAGCATTTGCTGTAAAATGTTTGAGAAGAAAACTCCATGGCGGGACCCAAGCTATAGTTACTTTAGGGCATGAGTTATAGTTGATCGAGATAACTCTAACTGCTGAATTTGTATGGTTAATTATAACCTCTGTGTGACCTTTGGGTTTTTAGCGAATTTCTAAGGTTTTTACATTTTTTTTCTAACTATAACATACCTGTAACCTTTAGTTTTTTCAGTAAATTTCTATTTCTTTTTAATGTAAAGTAATATTTAATTACCATACGTTAATCCAACCTCCACTGCGCATGGCCTAGGGCAGGGCCCTGCAGCCAACCCCTCACAGACAACCAAACCCACGCCACACCGAGCCTTTGACTGTGCATGGCAGTGGTGGGCCAAAGGCTCTGCCCTGTAGCCGACCCTCTCAAAGGCAATCATCATCAGTGGGGTGCGCTCAGCCCCCCTCGGACCCAGGGACCCCATCTCCCGTGATCTTCTACCTTTTTATAGGGGAGGAGGTACTTTATCCCCTCCCCGTATTTGGCCCAGGGTATTCCATCTGCCGGGGCCCATCACTTAGATTATGGGGAGGGGCACGCTGCCACCCTCCCAGGCTGATTTCGGTGCCAAGGACCCCATCTCCTGGGGGCTGGCCTTATTATAAAAGGGGGGCATGTAGCCTGCCTCCTACGGCCAATATTGGTCCCTGGTACCCCATACCTGTGGTCCCGTCCAGTAAATGGTGGGTGCCCTGGACCCCACCCAGGGCACTCACTTCATATTTAATAGAGAAGGAGGGGCACGCTGGCCCCTTCCCTAGGTCTATTTTGGCCCCAGGGGCCCAGTCTCCAAAGGCACGCCCTTATTCTTAAGGGGACAGGGCATGCAGCACCCTCCGTGGGTCAATATTAGCCCCGGGGATTTATCAAACTGTGCCAAACTTATATATTTCACTTTAAAAAAACAAAGGTTACAGGGACATTATAGTTAGGCTAACATTGTAAATGTACAAAATCATAGAAATTCACCTGTTTTAGTTAGTTATTTCTAGTAACTATAACTCGTGCCCTAAGGTAGCTATATCTCGCGCCCTAGCCATGAATAGTTTATGTATAAATAATTTTACAGCAAATGTTACAGTGATATTATCAATGATGTAATAAAGATGTCATGTGTGCTGTAATATCTGAGGTAATGAGCAGTGCATGCCGAGGGCACAAGTTAGTTATTTCAAGTAGCTATAACTTGTGCACTAAGGTAACTAACTCTGTAACACTATAACTGCTGAATTTCTATGAGTTTGTATGTTTAAAATGTGACCCTAACTATAATGTCCCTTTAACCTTTGTTTTTTTTCAGTGAATTTGTATGTTTTTTATTTAATGTAAAGTAATTTTAATAACTTTGCTTTAATCCAACTACTGCCGTGCACAGCCTTTGAAGTGTGCGGCAGAGGTTGGCTTCAGGGCCTGCTGCCAATCCCATATAGCCATCCAACCTTGCGCCACGTACAATCAGAGATGTTCTGAAAAATTGACAAAAAAATGTAATGTAAAAAGAGTGAGATCACCTTTCTGCATGCACCTTAAATATTTGAAGTTGAAAAGAATTTAAAGCTGAGAAATGACAACTGACATGCCTAGACTGGAACCCTCAACCTTCTGTGTGAGGGTCTGATACCTTAACCACTAGGCCGAAGGTGATTCCTTACTGTGCATTGTCCAGCCATATCTGTGACATTTAAATCCAAATATTTTTATGCCAGAAAGATATAAATGTTCCATCACCAGCAATGATTAACATTAAAAACACAAGTAAAAAAACAGACACACTGCTATGAAACACCAGGATTTGAACCTTCAACCTACTGAGTGACAGTTCAAGAGCTTTACCAGTGGGCCAAAAGTGACTCTGTTATGGTGTGTATCAAAACATACCTATAACATTTGTACAAAACATCTTGCTGGTGTGAATCCTTGAAGTCATTGTATGGAGAGACCATTGCACTAACAAACTCTCTCTCTTTTCCATACCATTACAGGATGGAAGAGAGAGCAAGAGAGAAAGTGACAGGACTGTGGGTGGAGCCTCAAGGCCCCTGTTGTTCCACCGCCTCTCGTCTCCTGCAGGAGCCAGCTTTGCTCACACACACACAGAGCTGCTACAAGTAGCACCTCCCTGTGTTAAGGAGCAATGTTTTCATCTCTTTCCCTGCCCGTATGTTAGCGGGCAGGGAAAGAAATGAAAACTCCACTTTCAGCAAGCAGGAGCATTTTTAAAGGTCCTACTTGCTGGAAAGTGGAATGTTTGCTTTTGCTTGGTCGGCACCTCAGGAGGTACCAAGAGCCTACCTGGGGGTGGGGTGGTGGTTCCCAGGGTCATGTATGGCTCGTGGAGGGGGGCGCACACCTGCCCTCCTTTTTTTGATTTGGGCATGAGGAAGCGGTGGTGGTCCCCGGGGCCAGGGGTCTGCACAGACCCTCTCATTTTATGGTTTATAGCCCCAGGGAGGTACTGGTCCCCGTGGCCTGGGGGGCCTTGTGGCCCCCCCCACCTAACTATTTGAAATTGTAGCCCTGAGGAGGTGGTGTTCCTCGGGATGCCCGCTCCTGCATATTTATCAGATAAAGATCCCAGGAAGGTGGTCTGGGGGGGTCCCCAGCACCCCCTAATCATTTTATTTTCTAGTCCCATGGAGGTGACAGTCCCCAGGGTTTGGGACGGGGCGGGTCACACCCCTTGCATTTTTTTTTATAAGCCCCTTTCCTCTGAGACCTGGGCCACCTGGAGCCAAAATTAAAAGCGAGCACAGGAGACCGTGCTAGCTTTTTTATTTTAATTTATTTTAATTCAAGGTAAAGTTCACAAATATTCACAAATTTCGCCATGAATTTAAAAAAAAAAAAAAAAACTCTGGCGGGGTCCCAGGGGTGATCCCTGCACCAAGGCTAGGGCTTACAGTGAAAGTACCCTGCCCCTTTTATTTTTTTGTGTTTATTTTAGAGACTCAGTTGAAGCAGAGTCTCAAATTGGCTGCCAACACTTCTTGGTTGAAGTGTTGGCAGCCAATCATATCTCTGCACGAGATTGGGAGTATTGACAAAGTTGTTGCATTCTTAATTATATACAAATGGAATTCCTTCATTTCTCTTAAACTACTGAATGGATTTACACCAAATAAGCAAAAGGATGATCTGCGATCCAAAAGCTGCCTTTCTGCCAAATGTGGTGTATTTCCATCCAGTGGTTCGTGCTGGAGGTGCGTCTAAAGAGTCTATAGATTAACATGGGAAACACACATTTTTTTTACCTCCCCTTTAACTCGGCCCCCACTTGATGGATCATCCCTAAACTTTCCATGCACAACAATCCCCTCGAGGGCACATTTTCTGGAAAAGTTTGTGAAGATTTGTCAAATGATGCTAAAGATATAGGTAAGTCAAAAATACTTTTCTTTGAAAACTTGGTCCTGACTATAACTACCTACCGGCAATAAATATATATATTCATTCTGTGTGTGGTGTGTTCTTGTCCATGCTACCGGGCTAGGGAGGACGTGACCGCATCAGTAGGAGGAGTGTGTTCTTGTCCATGCTACCGGGATATGGAGGACGTGACCGCATCAGTAGGAGGAGTGTGTTCTTGTCCATGCTACCGGGCTAGGCAGGACGTGACAGCATCAGTAGGAGGAGTGTACCATTCATAAGAATGGTAGCCAGCCATCTTCTACCAGGGGGAGCTGGACTAGTAGGAGCACATTATGAGTACACAGCAGCTATGAGCTCAAGATTTGTGAAGTTTCAAAAATTATGTATTCCTTTCAACTCAAAGGCAATTTACTATTTTTGGTAAAGTGTGAGGCTGTTTTTATATTTGGAGTTCATAGCTGGTTTTTAAGAACTCAGTGGTCCTCTACTATTGTATAAAAGAAAAGTTCTGTCTTAAAGAGAACAGAAAAAAGAGAAAAAGGAATCAAGCTTGTGCACTAGATGCATTGTTGTTGACTGTTGAAGGGGACGTACAAGGCCGTAATGGTCATACCAGGCATTGATTGCTTCACCGGGAGGCTGGAAAGGTGGTGGGCCGGTTTAGTTACTGTGATTGTTTTTGTAGCGGTGCAGCAGTTTTGAAAGCACCTTGTCTATCCAGTAGTTTTCAGGCAACAATAAAAGTGTCAGGATAACTCGGGTGATTAATGTTCCTGCTGTAGAGAGATAATGTTTTGTCTAGTGGCAGTTTTGACTCATCTAAGGTAGCAGAGAGGATTAATATGCATGCTGCAAAAGACATGTACCATGTACATCACAGAAGAATGTTCTATGTGCATAGCTCAGTGGGTTACTACTTTTGTCATGTAAATGTGCAGTTCATAAATTACACTCACAATCTAGCACAGTGATCTCTAAAGTTTAATTAATCTAATGTTTCTAAAAAGGGTTTGTTTGAGTAGAAATAAAATCTTATTAAAGCCAATCCTAACCACTCTGTTGTGTTCTGATATCTGTTTGTTCTTCTCCAGACCAAGTATTCTTAATAAAATTCATACCAATGTGGATGGCATGAATCCAACACCTTGTAGTCCCCTTTGTCTTATGTAACATTTCATATACATGAATTTACACATGTATGATTCATTGTCTCTGTATTTGTCTGTGATGTAAAGTGCTCCGGCACCCCCCACTGGTATGAGGTATGGTATAAAGCAAATGAAATACATGTGATAGAGGGCAATGAAGAGATGAGGAACACCGTTGAATGGTGATAGATAGGGTATTATTTAAGAGCCCCAATAAGGATTGTTGAATCCTGGTGGACTGTAAGGTTATTATTTACCATGCTTTAAAAGTTATTACAATTGAATATATAATGAAAAATGTGTTGCAGAATGTGCCATTTTTGTCAAAATGTTCTTAGGGGGAAAACCACCCCTCCTCTTCCATCAAACCCACCTTATAGTGGTCAGGCTTGCTCGCTGATCTCACTATACACCATATGGGGGCTCTTCTGACAAAATTAGCTGGTGCTTCTTTGAATTCCCAGCCGTCCCTTGCGCTGGTTCACCAAAGAGCGACACACAGGTTTTTGCGTTTGAGTTGCCTAAAGTTCATACTTACAACTTGGAAAATTCTCAGAGTTAAAGTATGATCTTAAGACAATACAAGTTGTGAACAGAGAAAGGCAATGACTGCTTATTGTTTCTGACTTGTGCTGTCTGCATTTCTTGCATTCATTGGGAGAAATTCTGAGGTAAAAGTATTTTACTTTAAAAAACACACTTTTTTCAAATTTAACTTTTGCTGATATCTTTGGCAATTTGGTGAGATTAAAGTTAACAATTGATGGGCAAATAGCCCCACCATGTTTGCAGTGGCGGCTCCTCTGTATGGGTGGAGGAGTGTCGCCCCCTTGCCAGCAGCGGCAGCTGCAAAACCTTTAAAACAAAACAATAATAAACTATGTTTTCTTATTGTTTTGTTTAAAATTGGATGGGGCCACGGGGGTTACGTGCACTGGGGGGAGTGCTTAGCACCCCTCAGAGCGTATGTGTGTTTGACCGGCCGTCTCGGGCTGGCCAAACACACATGCACACAGGGCTCTCTCGGGCTGGAAAGAACCTGCACAGGCTCCCAGTCTGCATGGGAGCGCCCAGCCAGGGTGCTCCGAGCCAATCCTGATGCTACTTTGGGCAGCTTTGGGATTGGCCGCCGGGCAGGCGGGGAGCCTGTTCCTGCGTCCAGCCAGCAAGGAAGAAGAGCGCGGCGCAGGACCGCGTGGACCAGGAAAGTGTTTTTTTTTACAAAATGTATTTAATTTAATTTTAGCGCCCCCCCTTCCCCGCGCCTCCTCCCAGCCCCACCCCTTCTGCGAGCAGCTACTGCATGTTTGACTAGTAAATCAAACTGCAATTGTCCTGGCTTTTGCAGGCAGGAAACCACTCCAGGCATTCCCCATTAACATTAATTACATCCAATTACTGCTAAATATATTAATTGTTACTTTGTAACGTTCCTCTTTGATTAGTAACGTTCGGGTAGCTTTCTTTAGGGTGTATCAGAAATAAGGCCAAAACCCATACTTGTCCACGTGTATTAGCAAAACATTCTTCACCTTTAGATCTCTGCAAATGAATGTTTACATCCCACTTTCTAAAATGGAGGCTTCGTTCTTTATTTCTGGACTAACCATTTATCCCATTGGACATTGGAAATGTCCCACTGTGGTTGGAGCCATTGAAGTTCTGTTTAAAGGGCCACAACCACCCCAGTCACTCTCTCCAGCTTCCACTGGTCTACGGCAGCTGTCACAGTGCAGCCGAGGAGAAAAAGAATACAAAGAAAAGAGAAAGAGAAAAACTCAAGAAACCCCAATAGATAGGCTGCCTTTGGTTCCCAGTCCGATAATCCGGATAGTATTTATGAAGGGAAGGAAGGGTTCTTTGCTTTTCACGGGAGCCATCTTTGTAAAGAAACACTTGTAACTTGACATATCGGCTCAGATGCGTAAGAGATTTTTTTCTCTTAGGACAAAAATCAAATTTGAACAAATAGAGATTACAACACTGTTCTCTCATGGAAAATTGGTCTCTTCAAGTTTGGGCTCCGGTACGTGGAATGGACAGTGTTGGGCCTTCCTGACCGTTACTGCTGTACTCTGCTTGCTGTGTACACAAATGGCAAATCACTTATGCAACTGAGAAAGAAAAGTAACCCTTCTTGAATGTATTGCATTCATGTTAAATTCATTTTTTTCTTCATGTTTTCCACGGAATCCCTAAATTAGTGCATGGGTGATTTTCGTTTTTATTGTCACACATCTGCTTGTCTTCCCGTACCAGCCAGGCCTTATGTTTTGTGGATCTGGTTGTCCTCCCTCCGCGGGTTACTCGATTTTTCCTGAAGGAAGTCCCCGGGGGACGCAGATAAATAAAAGATTTCTCAAATATTGAGCCAGTTTAATCTTCCTCTAGATCTCAGCGTCCAGGTGCCCATGGCCTGGGGATAGCTTGTGTGGTTGTTTTTCCCTTCAGAGGTCATTATAAAGCCTGGCAGTGCAACCTTGCCCGGTAGATCGTGCAGTGGAAACTAGCAACCTGAAAAACCATGAATTATTAACCAGTTGCTGAAGTACATATGGTGTGAAAAGATTGCAATAATGTGGATATTGAGGTCTATGTAGTTCAATGTGCCCAAAACAGCAATTTATATGATGTATTATTCATCTACCACAAATGATACTTATGCATTAATTATGCACCCCATTTGGAGGGTCTCCGGTGTTTTTTTTTTCTTTGTCAGTTCATTGGCCTCCTCCTACCCCCTCCCCAGTTCTACTACTGCCAGGGTCGAGAAACTTCTAATAGGGAACCTAGGGGGACTCCAAGTCATTAATTGGTGTCTAGGAGAAGCCTCAGAAATGCAATGTTTTCTAAATGCAGGGTTCCTCCTCTTGCTGCTTGCAGGTGAGTAAATATGTGGTAGTGCTAAGCAGCCCCTTTGGAAAACAAGGAAGGAAATTCCTGGATGTATTTTGTAGCCTTGCTGTTTTTCAAAGCTGACCAAGTGGCTGTTGGATTTGACAGTGTGGATGTAACACCAATCAGTAAGTACATTTGGCTAGAATTTAATATATGTTTACAACAGTCCAGTTGTTACATTTTGCCTATAAAGGGTTAGCACACTTCTGAAAAGGTGTCATTTTTTAAAATCAATTTCACTTTGTGAATTTAAATTCTTGGTAAGGCAGTTCTGGGTAAAGGCATGTCTCCTGCAGAGGAAGGTGACCTATCCAAAGCCTTGAAAGTGGAACCCACCAGTGAATGCTCAGTTACAACCTTGGGCTATTAAGTGAGAACAACAGTAAAGCACAAAAGCCCCACCTGGACTGAAGGCCTCTCTCTCTTTCCCACAAAGCACCTCTCCAAACCATACGAAAAGAAGTAAGGGTCCAAGTGAAAGCTCCAAATGAATCCATCCATTTCAAAAACTCTACAGGATGAAATTCCAGAAACACCTTAAAAAGAGCAACAAGTCCAATATCAACAGTCGCCTGTGCTGAGATGGTAATTAGATCCATAATACTACCTAAGGAGTTTTTTGAGGTAACGAATAAGAAACAAGCAAATGAGAGCAACAATGATGCAAACCAAGGGTAAGAGGTTGGTGGGCTGCAGGCAAGAAATTTGTCTCACAGCACGCAACGCATATGCTGTTTAGTAGATGAGACCTAAAAACAACTGCTTTTAGTGTTTTGGATTCTGTTGCTCGTGGGTAATCCAATCTAGTGTTTGATGGTGGCCTAACAGTCCCTCTTAGGCTTGAACTTCTGTCACTCCTGGGTTTACTCCACATAATATTTACTGGTAACACTATTCCTGTATTGCAATGGGAAATGCAAAGTATATACTAACATGAGCAATTGCGTCACCGTGTCTCCTTTGCATAAGCATCGTAGCCTTCACTCTTTTTTTGCCTCAAGTTCATGTATAAGCACCGTTGCAAAAACAAGATACCAGTACCACTCTTGCTCTCCTGCGCAGAATCTACACTGCACATTTCAGAGTTACAGACCTAGGGCCAGATTTAAAAGTTTGCAAATGGGTACTCTCTCACAAATGTGACGGTTATCCCATACACCTCGTTATAAGTACTATAGGATATAATGCACTTGTAATAAGGCAGACAGGATATCCATTAATTTTGCGACAGAGTCACATGTCTGACAAATCCTAAATCAAGCCTACAGTCTTCCATCAAAGGCATTCCCTACGAGGAATGGTTGTTGAGTGCTATATAAATGCAACTACAATGCAATGTAATCACACAACTAGCACTACTGACTATAAATGAATGGGTCCACCCACATATGAGAATGTTTAATTTTTACAAAATAAACTGCTAAGATCCTTGTTTGGCCCCATAGTTGAACAAATGCTCAATGGTGAGATGGATACCTAAGAATGCTGCTCAATCCAACTTCAATACTCAGGCCTGGTCTGCTACTGAACTGTAGGCATTGATGGTTGCACTTATAAAGCCTTCAGAATATTGTTTTATAAGCATTCATTCACTGGTATTGCGCAGAGGAGAAAGTTGATCAACTTTGAAAACTTCACAAATCATCAACTTCTCCGTGTCCTTTACTTTATCTCTCTCTTTGAACATTGCCCTTACCGTCATCAAATCGAGCTGTCAGCAAAGTAATTGTCTGTTGTCTGGAATCGTGATTTACATCCAGTCTGGAGAGCTCGTAGCATAATGTAAACAAATAGCTGTACCTCCCAGCACTGGAAACGATTTAATACCAGCGGTGCATAAGTGAGGGAATGCATGCGACCTTGGACAGAGGTGTAATCTATGCCCACAGAACAAAGAGAAGCCAGTGTGCTATGCAGCTCCCCTTTGTCATCATGTGAGGACACACGGATGTTGCGAAATCAGAGTAATGACCAATAAACACAGAGTTTATGGGCAGTTAACAAATGGCTAGGGAGATGCTAATATTTGTCACGAGTATGGTAACTGGATATCCAGTGCTCGGCTGCCTTTGGCTAGATGTGCGCTATAGAAGCACTTAACCCATACATATGCATTCACCTATAGGCAGAGTTAGCTCAGATGTAAGTATTTTCAAAATCCTAGGAAAAAAGAAATGTTGCAGCTGGGGCTCTCACCTTTCTTAGAAAAAAAGGCTATTTTTGAAGTAATGCGCTTCAATCTAGGGCCCTCTTGTGGCATTTTATTGTGGTGTTGTAAGGCAGGTACCTACAGTCGCCCTAGTTTCATATTTGCCTGGTGCAGCGTCATCGCTGTTGAACCCAGATATTTATTGTACTATCATCGTTTTGTTAATCTATACCAGTAGCTTACAGCCATACTCATTTTAAGTAAAGAAAAAACACATTATTTCTCCACATGTACAAGTAATAATAAAAAGATTAAGGAGAAGCCATTAGCAGACCGTCCATTATGTTTGTCTAGCACAAATATAAACAAGTGATACCCCAAGAGAAAGGAAATCTGGATTTTTTTTTAATAACAAACCACAGATAACATCGTAGCGGTGGCATACTGCCACCAAAAGTAGCAAAAGTGTGGCCCCCGCCGTGTAAGGTGTACTCACAGCATGACAGTACCCTCAGGGAGCTGTGGCCTGGGAGCCGCGGTATATACCATTGTGCGGGGGTGCCCTGGCTCTTGAACTCGCTTCACTCCTATCGGGAAGTGAAGAATGGTTGGTTGCAGCTTTTATTTTAAAATGCATCCTTATAATTTAGGGGTACAGTAGTCCGGTATTGTCTCCCACGGTTGGAAAAAAATATGCAGCATAGAGAGAAAAATGCTGTGGCTTTTCATGTGATTAACGGCGAAGTATGCCGCACAATATGGAACCTGATTGTGTAGTTTTGGGTATTAAACGCAACCTACAAAAGTAATTGCAGACTCCAGGGCTTTGAAAATGTTACATTTTCATAAGAAAGAAAACTAGGGACGTTAAGCTGATCCTACATTCAATACATATACCCCCGATTAATAATTTTGTACTGCAAAGAAGCACAGGAGCGCCACTTAGACTATCCCTTTTTCACCCCGGATTAAAATGGACTGTGTAAAGCAGCGCAGTGTTGTTCTTATCAGAACACAAAGGCTACTTGCTTTGTGTAATAAAAGGCGTGCCTCCTATATTCAGCACATCCCGTGATTTAAAGCTTGGCTTCATTATTTGGGTTTGCACTATGTTCACAATGCAGAGCCTCTGGAAACAAATCTTTTTATTTAAAACAAAAAAAAAACTATCACCACAGAATAGAATGATAAGTCATAATCTCTCTTTCTAGGATATTCTTAGGATTCATAATATAATACCTCAAAAGTAGGAGAACCCTTTTGAAATAACAGAGTTTGAAAACAGTTTCAATGATGTGAAAGAGTTTGTGTGACTAGAGGACCAAAACTGTAAGATTGTTATTTTCTGGGTCAGATAAAAAGGGTTCCCTCGATCTACCCCAACACCCCCGTCATCTCCCCTTGTTTGATCAGATGGCGATATTTAGACTATCTGGTCCTTTCCATTAGGCCGATTACAGCAATCATCATTGAACAATTAATTTAGTAAATTCCACTCCGGAAATCTGTTTGCCCTTTTAGTCCTCTTCTTTTTAGGTTTAAGATGGGGTGGATTGGAGTGGGTAGGTTGGTGTGGATTGGAGTGGCGTGGATTTTTTCAGTGGGGTGGACTTGATTGTACTGGATTTGAGTATGGTGGATTGTAGTGGTGGGTTGAATTGGATTGGAGCAGGTATTGGAGTGGAGCGGATTGGATTGGTGTGGGGTGGATTGGACTGTGTTTGTGATGGATTGGATTGGTGTATATTGGATTAAGGTGGTTTGGAGTGGGGTGGATTGGACGGGGTGGATGAAAGTGGACTGTATTGGGCTGTAGTGGGGTGGGTTAAGGTGAATTGGAGTCGGATGGACTGGAAGTGGATTGGATTGGAGTGAGATGGACTGAACTGGGGTGCTGTGGATTGGATTGGGGTACAGTGGGGTGAATTGGAGTAGAGTGGGGTTGATTGGAGTAGAAAGGGTTGAGGTGGAGTGGATGGGGTAGAGTGGATTGGAGTGGGGTGAATTGGAGTGGGGTAGACTGGATGGGCTGGATTGGATTGGGGTGGGTAGGATTGGGGTGTGGTAGGGTGGATTGGAGTGTGGTGTAATACATTGAGTTGGGGTGAATTAGATTGGATTGTGGTGGACTTGAGTGGGGTGGAGAGGAGGAATGGAGTGAGGTGGATTGGATTGAGTGGGGTGGATGGTATTGGGGTGGGGTGGCTTCAATGGCGTGGATAGGGTTGGGGTGGGTTGGATGGAGTGGATTGGGCTGGGGTAGATTGGACTGGAGCGGGATGATTTGGATTGGGATGAGGTGGATTAGACTGGTGTGGAGTGGGGTGGATTGGATTGGTGTGGAGCGAGGTGGATTGGAATGGGGTGGATTAAGGTGGTGTGGGTGGATTAGATTGGTGGAAGATTAAGGTGAACTGGATTGGACAAGGGTGGATTAAGGTGGATTGGAATGGAGGGGTGATGAGTGGGGTGAAGTGAGTGGATTGGAATGGGTAGATAGTGTTAGATTGGATTGGGGTGGGTTGGATTAAAGTGGGGTAGTTTGGACTGGAGTAGGGTGAGTTAGACTAGTGGGGTGGGTTGGACTGTGTTGAATTGGAGTGGGGCAGATTGAATTGGAGTTGGGTAGATTAAATTGGTTTGGATTGGATTGGATTGGTGTGGGGTGGATTGGAGTGGGATGAATTGGGATGGAGTGGGGTGAATTGGGATGAAGTGGGGTGGATTGGATTGGGATGACATGGACTGGATTAGAATGGGTGGTCTGGAGTGGGGCTCACTGGAGTGGGGCAAATTGTTTTGGATGTGAGTGGGGTAGATTCAATTGGTCTGGATTGGATTGGTGTGGGGTGGATTGTGGTGGATTGGAGTGGGGTGAATTGGGATGAAGTGGGGTGGATTGGATTGGATTGGGATGGTATGGACTGGATTAGAATGGATGGTCTGGAGTGGGGCGGACTGGAGTGGGACAAATTGTTTTGGATGTGAGTGGGGCAGATTGTTTTGGATTGCAGTGGGGTAGATTGGAGTGGGGAAGGTTGTTTTGATTTGTAGTGGGGCAGAATGGAGTGTGGCAGATTGTTTTGGATTGGAGTGTGGCTGATTGTGATGTATTGGAGTAGGTGCAAATTGGTTTGGATTGGAGTGAGGCAGTTTATTATGAATTGGATTGGGGCAGATTTATTTGGATTGGAATGGGGCAGATTTATTTGGATTGGAATGGGGCAGATTATTGTGGACTTGAGTGGGGGAGATTGTTTTGTACTGGAGTGGGACAGGGTGTTTTGGATTGGACTGGACAGATTATTTTGGATTGTAGTTGGGCAGATTGGAGTGGGGCAGACTGTTTTGGATTGGAGTGGGGCAGATTGTTTTGGATTGGAGTGGTTCAGAGGGGGGGTGGTGGAGTGGGGTGGACTGGATTGGAGTGTGGCAGATTGTTTGAGATTGGAGTAGGGCAGATTGTTTGAGATTGGAATGGGGCAGATTGTTTGAGATTGGAGTTGATTGGATTGGAGTGGGGCAGATTGTTTGGGATTGGAGTTGATTGGATTGGAGTGGGGCAGATTGTTTGGGATTGGATTGGCCCAGATTGATTGAGATTGGAGTGTGGCACATTAATTGTTTTGGATTAGAATGGGGCAGACTGTTTGAGATTGGAGTGGGACAGGTTGATTGCTTTGGATTACAGTGGGGCAGATTGGAGTGGGTGGGTTGGGAGTTTTTGAGTATGGTGGATTAGAATGGAGTGGGGTGGATTGAAATGGAATGTGGCGGATTGGACTGAAGCGTGGCTGATTGTAGTGGGGCAGATTGCTTTGGATTGGAGTGGGGCAGGTTGGAGTTGGGCAGATTTGTTTTGGATTGGGATGGACAGATTGTTTTGGATTGGAGTGGAACAGATTGGAGTGGGGTAGGTTGGCAGGATTGGAGTGTGGTGGACTTGAGCGGATTGGGGTGAGTGGTTTGGAGTGGGGTAGGTTGGAGTGAGGTGGATTGGGGCATACTGCATGATTATGTGTTAAAGTATAATTTTGAAAATCACACATAAGAAAGAAACAATGTTGTGTTGCAATATTAAGAACAAAATAATTGAAAACAGCACCCTCAAGCCACAACAAAACAGGAGTGCAAAGTGAGAAAAGAAAACTTGGTAAAATAAAAAGCTAACTATAGAAAATACAACTTTGCAATTTTGTTTGTCGGACTGGGCAGTGCCTTCTGTTTGCAGGGCAGCAGAAGTTAAAAGAAGAAAATAGTACCTCAGTCATCTCGGAACAAGCGGACGGACACTGATACAGTTGAATAAATCAGTGCTTAGTCCCTGCGGTATGGACATGAACGGAGATTGTTAGGACTCCGGTGACGAACTACGGGGCTGTAAAGAAGAGTGCCCCGCAAGCCAACAAGTGGTAAGGCGAGCTCGAAACCCTTTCTAACTGCACATGCGTTAGCACATGCTTTCACAGGCTCGACCCTAAACATGGTAAAGCGTACTTCCCACAGAGCAGTAGTACCGAAAAACTAGTATAAACTTAATGAAACTCAGGATGAATAACATTTAGAACAGATTGTCATAAAACGTCAAGCATGGTTTAGCTGTCTATCGAGCAGAAAACAGGGCAGCATCCTGGAAGGCTTCTTTGAGTTTAGGAATAAAACGTCATGCATGATATAAGCCTCAGCCTAACTATACAATCTGGTTCACAGTGAAAACACCTTGCACTTCTGCATCTCAGTTTGCATTTCTCTAAAGATATAAAAAATCCCGAAATGAAAATACTTCTGTCACGATTCTCATTTGACATATCTTCCACCCCCCAATTTCTCTAATCCAAACCACTATTAAAGGTATTGCTTTTGATCTGCGTCTATATTTTTGGGAGAAAGGAGTTTGTTGAATAAGGAGATATGTCTCAAAAGAAAAGTAAAGCATTTTATACACCAAAATGAATCTATTCGGGGGTAAAGGAAAATAGCAACCTAAAGATTGATATCAAAGGAGGGAAGGTTATAGTCCCACAAATAAATCAGTTAATTTGTGAAGTTTCCCAAATCCTTTTCGGTATAGTAGTTCCCTGGCTGCTGACAAACCATATAACCCAAGCTAGAGGAAGAGGTAAACTTTCCCTAACCTGTACTACATCCAGCATGAGCCGGTTTGGAGTCGGATTGCAGCATATCTCCATCGCTATGTCTTTTTCCATACAGTTTAGCCGGGCTGGAAACGCCCTTCTTTTAAAAGTAAGCTGACTGGGTAAGAGTTTTGGAACACAGTCATGGTTTCCTCAGGGGTTCCTAAACATCTATTGTATTAAATGGCAAAGAACACCAAACCAAGCTGGCCGCCGCTCGCTGCTTTTGCTTAAAAAGCGGAAAATGCTGCTTCTATCTGCTATCAGCTCATTGCACTTCTTAGAGACAGATCAGGCCCCTTCTCCAAAAGCCCTCATACACGGGTGTGGGCACCGGTGCACTATGGTGGGCTGAATCTCCACTCCCTATAAACTATTTTTATTTTCACTTTTAAAATGATTTGCCATGGGATCGCTTCATACCAGGTTATAAAACCCATGGAATACTGGAATATCAGTTGCTGTACAGACCATTCTCGGAATGCTATATCTATAATAAGGAGATTTCTCAATAACTAAACCTTTGCTTTCAGGGCAGCCTGCAGGAGGGGATAAGAAGCAGGCCTCTGCCTTCGCTGTTATCACCTTGAGAGAGATGTTAGCTTTCATTCTCTGGCTGCAGATGAGGCTGAAGGGAATGTACAAACGTTTATACTGTGGCAGGATGCCACGGATCATACATTTTACATTATACCAAACATTCTGGCGGATTGGCAGTATGATTTGTGTGATTTTATGCTGTGTGAGTAGAATTTATACTGTGCATGTATCAGGAGAAATGCTTCCATTAAATTCAAGAGAGGTTCCAACACACGTAGCAGATTATTTTCAACAATTTCGCAACTAACAACCCAAGCTTTCTCATTTGTTTTGTTTGGTTGGCTTTTGCGCATGGGCAAAAATATTGAAAATATTTTTAGCTTGCCTTTTTAAATGCTGAAAAGACCTTGCATTTGACAATATTCAACAAGCTTTGGCAAAGGCAGTAGGTCTGGGTTTCTGTTGGTTGGTTAAAGTACCCTAAAACCCATAGTGAGGCAATACCTTGGACTTCTACACATGAGAGCTGGGAGCAGGGCCCGTATGGGGGACAGACTACATTAGAAGAGTTATAATATACCCTTAAAGAATAGTGTAATGAACAGGAACCAGAAGATGATGTTTGCCTCGTAAGTGGTGAGCTTAAAAGGCATACACACCAAATTGTTGCACAGTAGATACTTTTGACAAAGGGCCAGAATTGTATCCATGTTTATTAAAACCTGTTTCTTTGTGCATCTTTACTTTTTGAACCAAAAACTATAAATCCAATATGTTTTCATAATAGCAAAGAAAACAAATGACGGCCCAAGAGTGATTAATGAATAGCACTGTCTTTGTGACACACTATTTTTTATCCAAACGTCAGGCACTTCCTAAACCCAAATGCAGTAAATAGCTAATAAAATGTAATTTACCAGCAAGAAACACATGAAAGAATACAAACACACACTAGTTATCAATTAAAAGTTAAACTCTTGTTACATCTGCAGTCCTACAAAACAAGTACTTGATGCCTTGTCATCAAAACCTCATAGGAACACAAATGGAACAATGTATCAATCTTCAAATTGCCATGACCTTAATGGGCAGTCCATCCAACCAATGGCATAACATGAAAAACAAATGAAAGCCAGTGGCCGAATGGGTCGGACACAAAGCTCACTCTCGTTATGCACATCCTATACGTTTTTTTAAATAAATGAAATAACGTCAGGCAGACAGATACAGCTGTCTGTAGTATGCGTAAAAGTGAAATGACGGAAATTAAGTGTTTTTTGGCTGCATTATTTTACACGTTTTGCCATGTTTTCTTGTACCAAAGTTTGTGTTTAGTGTGGTTTGCAAGACAAAAAATACTGGATGGACTGACAACATCATATTGTTTCATAATCTTTGCACTGTGAATGGCAGGGACATTTATATGAGGATGGCCATGTATCTCTTCGTTCAAGTCGAAACCTACTTTCCTACCAGATGAAGGATCTAGAATTGAGATTTGCTTTTATGGGAAACCCCTGAGTAATGTTTATGCATCATCAATACACTCTTTACCAATTAAACCTGTCAGTAAGTTTGTTTGTCCTTATCATAGAGATGTTAGGTCAGCAGGCCCTCCACATTGAATCGATTGTAAAACATTTGGCTAGTTTGATATTCTCCAGCAAATCAGTATTCTTAGCCCATCCCCTTCCATCTTGTTCTTACTAGTAGTCAGCATGGATAGGGAGTATGCTTCCAACGGCCGTGCGCATCGTTTTCTTCTATCAAGAAGATTTGTTTGTCTGGACCACATGACCAAAGGTGTTGGTCTAAATGTGGACGCATTTTCCGAAATTATGATGTGGAAGAATAAAAAGGGGCATAGCCATGCATTCGCTAACTCTGGAAGCAGCTCATACCTAGTGTTGTTTGTAGCTCTATTAGTGTCCCACCAGCATAAAACCTCTTGGGCCCGGGTGTTCAGATGGCCATTGGTTATGCCAAAATCCACCCCTATCCAAGCTATCGAATTGCATCGCAAACGTTACCCAAGCACGACATGTGTAGTCTAGTGACAGGTTAAAATAGCATTGACAATGCCAGTAGGTCTGCCTTTTTGCTAACGGAAGTGTTGGTAATAGTAGGGTGACTTTGAACGTGTTGTTCCAATCCTCAAAAGATAAACCAATAATCAATACTGAAGCTGGGTGTTGAGTCTTTTCCTGACCTGACTGCACTAGCAGAGTTGAGCTGTGCCCTCAAAGAAATGAGATGCACTAAAATGTGGGTATTGTGGATTAGCCCTGGCCCTTTAAGTTATACCTATCAGTACTGTGGAAGCTAGGCATCAACAGCTAGCTCCCAACAGTTTCAAATAAGACTCCTGTGTGATTTGCTGAATCCAGAACTTGAAACTCTCCCTTCAGTACCACAGAGCATATCACACTGTAAATATTTGGGTTGAAAGCCCTAAAGTTAGGTGGGTGCAGTTGAAACAGAGATGATGAATAGTGTTTGGCTCCGTGGAGACATGGTGAGACTAGGATCGTCATTTACATGATAAGACAGCAGCGTTCATCATTTTCATTTTTAAGAAGGCATTCCACAAATAGTGGTCATTGTCAAGCCTCTTGACAAGAGGAAAGGTAAGAGTGCACAGGAACTGCAGGGTAAGAGTGTTAGGACTTTACTAATACAGAATGTTTGGCATGCAACCTTATCTCATCTCATTGGCGCCCCGTGGTGCCAGCTTTCATTAGGGGGATTCATGGCTCAAGCAAAGTGCTGGAGTGTTTTTTTGTGTTTCTGCACTGCCACCTTTTAAGAGATATATTTTTTATGTGGGGGGTGGGGGTTACTCCTGAGATTTAAACTGCAGACTTGATACAGTGACTTACCTTATACTCTTGCCTTTCCCTTGAAAAGTGCTAGACTATAGACCAGCCCATTGGAATTGTGTGGCAATGGAGGACCAAAATGTGTGGCAGGGTGGAGCAATTTATGCAGAATGAAAAGGCATATGCATTAAAATGCAGTACTTTCGGTGGCCTTGATTGCTTCATTATTTTGTCATTTTAACACATATTAAGACCACATTTGTTCCTGAGATACAACAATCAACAATTGAAAGGTTTCCAATTAGACTTCACCTAGTGCCTGCCATTGCTAAATGTGGCCCTTTTTAAGTAACTTTTGATCAATCCGAACAAGAAACATTACTTTTTATTGAAATCTACAAATTATGCAGCAGATGGTGGGTTATTTTGTACCTGAAGTTAATATATTATTATTCACACAAGAGCCACCGAATCTCATAATGCCAGTGCCCGTCTCATAAATCGCATTGATTGCAAGGCATGATTCAGGCACCTCCAGCATGAAGTGAGTTTGTTTCAAATTCCTCTTGCTTCCGTTTTGTTCAGTACAGACTCCCAGTCTGTACTGGCTGTCTGGCCTTGTGTCCTGAGTGACAGGCATGACACAGCCATCTTAATAAGTCGTGTTGAAGGTTGTTTAATGACTCGTGCTCCAAAAGCGGGAAGCCCTACCCTATAGGGGTACAGCATGCTGAATGTATGCAGAGACACTGATAAATTATTCAGGATGTTCCAAATTCAGCAACTTTCATGAATACAGCAACATAGTTTTTAAAATATAGCTCTTAAAAAATTCATACAAAAAGTATTTTTCACATTTTCAAACAAATCTAACAAACCTAAGTGGTTTGAAGCCAACCCCATGGAAGTCAGATGCTAAGATACAATTAATAATGGCTTGGGATGTAGCTGAGTACTGGGAGCAGGGGTGAACTGTTACAGTGATGTAGTGCACGAATCGAAATTCAAACTCCGGTATGGTTTAAGTGACTATAATAACTATTTTATTATTTAAGAAAAAGGAACGAGGCCTAATCTTCAGTTAGGTACAGAGTCTCACAAGAGTGGACCTCTGCAAACAGAACCCTTTCCTATAATCTTCTCAGCCTACCTGTGGGGACATCTCCAGAGTACCAACTGCAGAGCAAATGATCATGTTAAGGGCATTTATTTTAGCTCTGATATTATAGTTTTGATATTTCTTTTAATGTAGATTTTAAAGTAGAGTGTTCCTTGATACTTAAATAATAGAATGTATTATTTCACAGTTGCACTCATGTTATGGGCATTGGAAAGATAAATGGCTGAATGGCCCTGCATGATTTCAAATCTGTAACTTGCGGGCGACACCTCTGTCACTGCAGTGGGCTTAAAATCCATTGAACTGGATCATCAACTGTCACTCAAAAATAGGGAGGTGGTGGGAAAATATATTCTGTCATGGCTGTGCGAAATGTACTGGTCCTACCTTTAACCTGTTTTTTTGTCTTTTTTTCTCAGGAACTACCTCTTCAGACTCAGCCTTGCCAATGTCTCTCTTCTTCAGGTATGTCTATGTCTTAATGTTTCTCTTGAAAAGCTGCACATGGAGACTTATTTCCTTCTGTTTTTGATATATTCCCCTTGGAAACTGGAACTTGTGCTACATTTACAGAAACTTCCCAGGGACAGATTGGGAAAAAAACCTGGCCTCGTATGGCAAATGGGATGTCTGGTCGCCCTCGCTTGATGACACACACTGTTTGGTCAAATTCTATCAGTTCTATGCTCGCAGCACTTAGGTTTTATGCTTTGGATTTCCTTCCAGGGCTGTTCACACTCCAAAATGGCGTCTTGTAGACCAACACTTATAGAAGATGTTTCACACACACAGCTGGCGCAGACCTGAGTAACACCTCAAAGAGATCTGTGCTTTGCTGAGGTCAGTAGGTTGAGGAGAAGTCTTTTCATGTGTTGTCCACCTTGGATTAAAGGGAAGCCTTTTCATTTCTCCTCCAACGTGGCCTCCGGTTTCTGATCTCCCCTAGGAATCCCGGGGGGCTGCAGAGCTGAATTTCGTTCAATAGGTTCACCCCGAGATAGGACCTATAGCAATTTGAGAGCAAATAAACTCTCCACAGCCCGAAGTTCTGCGTCATACAGATCAGTTTCACACATATAGAAGACTTTGC
Source organism: Pleurodeles waltl (assembly GCF_031143425.1). NCBI lineage: Eukaryota > Metazoa > Chordata > Amphibia > Caudata > Salamandridae > Pleurodeles > Pleurodeles waltl. The sequence continues at coordinate 1,315,670,260 of NC_090440.1, forward strand.
TCTGTTTGTTCTGCACTAAAACGCCTCCTGAATTTTCATGTGCCAGCGCATGCGACCACAGCGTGCCTGTGCACTAAAAGGTTGAACTCAGAGTTTACGGAAGTTGGCTTCCCCTACTGAGGTACATTTTTCATTTTGGTATCTTCTTTAACTGTAATTGAGGTGAAGACAATATCCCTAAACAAAGATTTTCAGGCTCATTGACAGGTAGGCAGTATGGGTCTATGTCTTGGTCTATGATTCCATTTATAATGCTTCATTATAGGTGCAACAGACATACGAAAGCAGTAATTTCCTACTACTATTCACACGAGGGTAATTAATCTGGGTCGTGAAATGACCTTGTTATTTTAAGTGGACCTCAGTGGAATGAATAATAACATTGGACATCTGGGTTACCACACCATCGTGAGCATGCCATTTCCAACTGCCGCACCTTTTTTGAAGGTTTTCTTCCCCCCGTCTTTGGTCTGGCGAATATGTCCCCAAAATCACCTATGGTAATTTTGCCTGTGACAACGCTGCATAGAAAATACCCGTTTTCTCATAGTACAGATCTCGAAAGAACCCGTTTCTGCTCATCTGTTTTTAGTAGTAACTTGTAATATGGGTTTAGACCTTCCTTTTACCACATAGTACTCTTTAGTTCTGCTATGTTACTGAAATTCACTACAACTCCCAGAAATCAACAGTTTGCTAAGGGACAGCGTGGTACACGAACCAATGATTTTTTATATTAAATGATCTCATCCATGGCCGTACAAATCTTAATGAGGAGGTGCGTCTGATCGAGACAAATCAGGCAGGTACCGGAGCAGGACAGACTAGACCAGGCTACCACCCATATTGGCCTTTGGCAGCAGTGCACCCAAAAATAGCCACCTGACATATGTTAAGCCAACATACATGAACCATCCCAGTAAGTTCCCTAGAATAAGGCACATTTGCTGTAGTCTCCATACATCACGTTGGAGCCACCAGATAAGATGGCTCCCTTGGCCTCTGGTGAGAGCAATACCATATTTCTGCTCCTTTCATTGCAGGGATTTATGGGTCTGTTTATTTATGGTTTGAGAAGCAGCACTGTTTTAGCAAGTGGAGAAAAGCAGATTTAGGTCCCACGGCCCTGACACTTTTATTAGGCTTTCAGCATTATAGATCAGGGTATGTGCAAGTCTCGTCCCTGAAGTTCGAAACACGCCAGGCTTTGAGTAAATCTGTAGTCTGAATGTTGTTGATCTCAGCAAACATTCATTCCTCCTTAACAACAGATCATTTAGTCCTGAGCCCCCTGTAAATCCTGCCACCTGCCAAACCCCGAGTTGTATTCCGCTCTCTTTGTTCTTTTCTGTGACCTGTAGGGCTGTTAAAAAGAATAAGGCACTTTTGCTTTACCACGAATTATTAACAACTAATCTCTATCATCTCTGAGTCTACACAATTATGCATAATCTTTTTCCTAAATCAAACCTGTGTCAATTGAGGTATCAGCACATAATGACGTGGACAGCTAAACTACACCTAAAAAGACAATGAGATTATATGTGGTGCGACTAAAATCAGGACACACCCCAGAAGAATTTTGTCCATGAACAGACATAACAAAATTAAATCTTCAGTGATGCAGATGAAACAGGACTGGGGGCATTGTGACATCATAAACGGGGCCACTGGAATTATGCAGCAGTGGTGGACCAAGCAATGCAGCATGGTTGACAAAGGTATGGTGCAAGAAAAGGCAAATTAATCAACATACTGCGGCTTAATATGTCGCAGTATTGTTTCACTACTTTGTCGTTTTAACTACTAGTGGTGTTATCTGGGCATGTTGCACCTCTTTAGTACCAGTTTAACACTCAAAAACAGCAATCGTCAACTGAAAAATAATGTGTTATCTTGCAAAAAATCCCACTGTGTGGACGTGGCACTCTTTCCTTAGTAACTTTTGATCCGTTTGCACTAGTAACATTTTGTTTTGTAAAATCTGCAAATTAAGCAACCAATGTTGCATTATGTGGCAAATATGGCACCTCCATAGGTATGTGGAATGCACTGCAGCTGCAGAACTGCACAATTCCAGTGGCCCTGATCATAAGTAAGGCACATGAACGAAAGAGGGGAATATGACATCATAAGCAAGCAGAAGATGTGGAAGTATAGATGGATACCTGGGAATAACAGTGACATTTTCAGCAAGTAGTTTAAGTGACCTCAAATAGACAAGAAGTGTGAAACTTGTAGCCTTTGAGGTGGGCCATGTACAGTTTTACGTTCTATATCGGTACCATATGCATCATACAGAAATAAATCTGTAAAGTTACTGTGCCAGTTGTTACCACGCAGTAAAGGAAAACATTTGTTTCTCTCCTTTGATCTATTTGCAATGAACAATATGTAGGAAACTGTTTTCACAATAGTGGATGGGTGTGGGATCCTTAGACAACTAAATACCGGCACTGTGACATGGAGTGAAAATCTCAGAGACACAGTGTCTATGTGGGACATGAGTGCTGTGCCAGAATTGGGATGCACAGTAGGCATTGTTCAGAAGACTGAGTTTACTGAAATCAAAAGCGGTCTAGGAGGCGGAGTAATATAACATAAATAAGTTCTTAATTGGGTCCGCTGTGTTCACACTGTTTCCTATGCGGAAGCCTTGTTTGATCAGAGAGGTTTTCAAATGTTTGCCTGAGCCCCTCGAGCTTCTCTCGTTTTCACTTCAGGAAACACTTATATGGTTTGATCCTCCCAAAAATTGGAAATTTACTCCCCTTTGATGTGCAGTTTATTTTTGAGTACAATTTCAAGCTCTTTTGGGATCCTCAGCTGATTCCAGGAGAACTCTTTGTAGGTTGCAACAACCGCTGGATCCCAGGAGAAGTTCTGAATTTGGTTTGTGAAATTCCAATGTACACATATGCCAAGGCATTTTGACACGTATAAATACTTTACAAAATTACAATTGATTGTTAACCTTTAGTATTGATTGTTTTCTCCACATGAAAAATATTCCCCCCATGGAAAACATATTTGCATGGAGCCCCAAGCACGTTTGTGAAGGTTTCCCCCTTCCCTTCCCCAGGGTGAATGCCGGTTTACTCCTACTCTTGACCACTGTACATTTCTATTGATGTCTACAGGGGGAATGAATCATCATAAAAAGCTTCTGTATATCCACAAGCACACTCACACATCTTTGAGGGTGTTTACAACATTCTTAGACCATTCTCAGCTCAGGAAGCAGCTTGACTTAAACACAGAAATACCCCGACAAATTCTGAATGCCAAAAGTGGATTTTCACCTGTAAACTAAACATTTGCCCCTTCAAGTTCAACAGTTTTGCCCGAATGGCTTTCTAAAGCCACAACATAATATGCGCAGTCTTTCTTCTAGAAAGAATCTTTCTTCTCATGACTTGAACTCTCCAAGAAACCACAAGATTAATCAAAATTCCCTTGGGCTTTGACTCGGAAGGTCAAACTGAGATTGTGTTCCTGGTTTTTAGGTCGAGGACTACCTGTCTGGTTTGCTAACAACATCTTGGACATTCAGAAAACTTCCCTGGAATGCATTCTGTCCATTGTTTACCATTGGCTTTGTGGTTTGTAACTCACATTTGCTTGTTTTTTATTTGATGGCCCTATTTTGTTGGAGGCTGTCCAGCTTGAGTTTGTCTTTCCATTGCCTGTATTCTTAAACCAGTACTGTATTTCTAAAAACAGGCATTTAAATCTTGTTCTTACTTTGTCATGTTTGCTGTGCATTCAAAGACCAAGATCAAATGTCATTCTCTGCCTCCCAGCGAGATTGATATTTACCTTTTTTTCTCTGACTTCAAAGTGAGAGGATTTATGTGCCAATCATAGCTGGCCAGTGGTGGTGTGCTTGAGGAAGGCTGTATGATGAGATTTTTTAATAGCACACTACAGGATTTAAATGTTTGTAAATCAACTGTTCAGACACTTCAGAGTATATCAGAATTAGAAAAGCAAAAATGAATCACAGATTTTGATAATTTTGAAGTGTGATGGAACCATATTTTAACATGATCAAAACAAATCAATACACTAGGTGATGACATATCCACACATTGTTTGTGTGCTGTATACTTTTCTCAGTAAAACTGTAGATCTGTACAAACGTAATGGTCATTTAATTGAAGATGTGTTGTTTGCAATGACAGTACACTACCACACCATGCATACTTCACTTTACCCAACTCTACCTGTACTCTGCACTCCACTCCCTCTCTCTACCCTGCATTACTGCACTCTACTCTGCACCACTCCACACCTTTCACTCTACGCCTCTTCACTCTACGCCTCTCTTCTCACCACTCTACGCCAATGCGCTCTACCCCAAACTACTCTACTATGCAACATTGCACTCTTCACTACTGCACTTTACACCACTCTAGTCTGCACCACTTCACTCTTTGCTACTCTACTTTGCAACACTGCACTCTAGGCCAGTGCACTATACATCAGTTAATATATGCCACACTAATCTACTCTGCACTCTAGGCCACTCTACTCTATGGCACTGTACTCTACCATACTCCACTCTACTCTGAAACAATCTACTCTGCGCCACGGCACTCATTGACATGCTACTCTGTGCCACTCCACTCTACTCTGTGCCATTGCACTCTGCTATGCACCACTGCACTCTACAGCAATGCCCTCCACACCACTTTACTCAAAAACCACTGCACGCTATGCCACTATACTCTTCAATACTTTACTCCACTGCGGTATGCGCCACTGCACTCTATGCCATTGTGCTCTGTCACTGCACTATACGCCACTCTAGTCTACTCTGCTTCACTGTATTCTATGCCAGTTCTGTCTAAACCACTCCATTCTGCACCACTCTATGCCACTACACTCCTTGCCAATGCACTCCACAACACTCTACTATACACCACTGCACTCTTGACAGTCTACTCTGTGCCACTGCACTCTATGCCACTGCTCTCTACTGTGCACCACTCTTCTCTATGCCACTTTACGCCAAAGCACTCTACACTATTGCACTCTGAAGCCTACCCTGCACCACTCCATTCTACACCCCTTCACTCTAGAACACTCAACTCTGCAACACTGCACTCTCCGCCGCTGACCTCTACACTACTCATCTCTGCAAAAATGCACTCTGTGCCACTGCACTGTGCTCTGCACCACTCTATGCCACTCTATTGCACTCTTTGCCAACGCACTGTATGCTACTATACTCTAAGCGACTGTACTTTGCATCACTCTGTCACTGCACTTTGTCACTCCACTCTAAGTCACTCTAAAATACTCTGCACCACTGCACTCTATGCTACTGCACTCTAAACTGAAACCATCTATTCTACACAACTGAACTCTGTTCCACTGCAACCTACCCTGCACCACTCCACGCCACTCTATTTTGCGCTGCTGCACTCTACGCCACTGCACTCTATGGCACTGTGCCCTACACCACTTTACTCAAAACCAATACACTAGGTCACTTCACCCTATGGCAATCTACTCTGCACCACTGCACTGTATGCCACTATACTCTACAACAATCTACTTTACGCCACTGCACTCTGCCGCTCTGCTCTATATCACTGCACTCTGTAACTTTACTCTGTACCACTCTATGCCACTGCACTGTATACCAATGCACTCTATGCCACTCTACATCACTGCACTCTACAACACTCTGCAACACTGCACTCTGCACCACTCTATGCCTTTCTACTTCACCCTACTCCAGTGCACCCTGTCACTTCACTCTGTGCCACTACATTCTATGCCACTCTAATCTACAGTTCGCCACTGCAGTCTGTGCCACTTTACTCTACACTTTTCTACTCTACACCACTCTACTCTATACCAGTGCACTCTGTTGCACTCTATAATGCAGTACTGCACTCTTTGCCACTCTACTCTACTCTGTACCACTCCACTCTACCCTGCTCTATGTAGCTCTACTCTGCAACACTGTACTCTGTGACATTGTACTCTAAGCCAATGCACTCTGCACTACTATATGGCACTGCACTCTACACCGACCAATCTGCGCTACCCTACCCCACTCCACGCCACTTCACTCTACTCTGAAACAATCTACTGTACGCTACTGCACTTTAGGCTCCTCGCTGTCACTCCACTCTACACCACTGCGGTCAACACCACTGTACTCTGCACCACTCTACTGACACTGCTCTGTACCCCACTACTGTATGCCCTGCACTCTATCCTGCATGAATCTGCTCTACTCTGCACCTCTCCGTCCTATGCTACTTCACTCTACTCTAAAACAATATGCTCTATGCCACTGCACTGTACACCACTACTCCACTCTGCACCACTCCACTGCATCCTATACCATTGCACTCTACGCTGTGCCTCTCAACACCACTCTACACCACTCTGCTCTACCCCACTCTATCCTAAATCACTGTAGTCTATGCAAATGCAGTCAACACCACTTTAACCAAAACCAATGCACTCTGTGCCACTGCACTCTATGCCACTGCATGCAATGCCACTCTACACTATTGTGCTCTACATCACTGCACTCTACCCCACCCCACTCTAGTCTACTCTGCACCACTGTACTCTACAACACTGCTCTCTGCACTACTCTACTCTGCGCCCCTCTACTCTACACCACTGTACTCTATGCCACTGCACTCTGACATTACTCTGCAAGACTGCATTCTCTGCCACTGAACCCAATGGTGCTCTAGTCTGCACCACTGCACGCTATGCCACTGCACGCTAGGCCACACTATTCTACTCTGCACCACTGTGCTCTACGCCACTGTTCTCTGCATCACACTACTCTGCACCACACTATGCCAATGCACCATATACTAGTACACTCTATGCCAGTGCACTATATGCCACTGCACTCTATGCCACTGCAGCTGTCATGCCACTCTACTGCACTCTATACCACTACACTCTGCATCACTCCACACCACTCTATTCTGATCTACTGCACTCCATGCCACTGCATTCTACACCACTCTGCTCTAGACCACTCTGCCCTGCAGCACTCCATTCTACCTTGCACCACTACGATCTGCATTACTTCATTTTATGCCAATGCAATCTATGCCATTGCACTCTGCTCTGAACTACTCAACTCTATATCTCTCTACAGCACTTTACACCAATGCACTCTACACCACTGCCCTCAGCATCACTCCATGCCACTATAGCCTATTCTGCACCACCCCCTGCACTTCAAGCCTCTGCACTCTACACCATATACTACTCTACGCCACTGCAATCTACACCTCTGCACTCTATCCTGCACCACTCCACTCTACCCTGCGCCGCTCCACTCTCTGCCACTTCACTCTTATCTGAAACAATCTACTTTAGGTCATTGTACTCTAAGCCACTGCAGTCTACTCTGTGCCACGCTACTCTATGCCACTGCACTCTACGCCACTCTACTCTGACGCTGCACTCTATGCCAATGCACTCAACACCACTTTACTCAAAACCAATACACTCTACACATCTGCACTGTACAACAACCTACTTGGCACCACTGTACTTTATGCCACTTCACTCTAGGTCACTCTACGACACTACACTTTATAATACTCCACTCTGTGTTACTCTACTCCATTAACTTCCACTACATTCTATGACACTCTACTCCACTTACTGCCACCCCACTCTACAACACCACTCCACTGTACGACGCTCCACACAACTCTCTCTATGCCACTTTACTCCACTATATTCAATGACACATTACTTCACTCTGCTCCACGCCACTCCACTATTCGTGCCACTTGACTCTATAATACTCTGTTCCTTTCCACTTACTTGTACTACTCTAATCTGACAATCTGCTCCGCTCTGTACCACTCTGCTATATAACACTGCACTGTACGCAACACCTCTTAAGCCACTCCACTCTGCTGCACACCACACCACAACATTATATGCAGCTCCAGTCTACAACACTCTGCCATTTAAATCTACTACGTTCTACACCCTTCCTCTCTGACACTCTACTCCCTCCACAACACTTTACACCACTCCACGAACCTCCCATCCACGCTACTCAATTCTGCTCTACACCCCTGTACATCACTCCACACCATTTCATAATACTCTACTCCCCTTTATGCCACTCTATGCCACTCTCCTTTACCCCACTAACATTTATCCATGCCGAACAGCAGCCACATTGGTGTATTACATGGCTAAAACATATTGGCAGAGCCAATAGGCGAGACCTATTGGTTTATCAATGCTTGGTCTTTTTATTTTGACTTCAGCATTCGAGGTGGAGAAAGTCAGATTTTCTACGATAATTTTTTTAAAATTAAAAATAGTTTTTTTTAAATGTTATGAAGTCTGACAGAAAAGAGCAGACTATTGTGCACGCCTAATCCTTAAAATACACTATTCAATATGGAGAACTTTTGCTTTTGAGTAAGTATGTATTCACTTCAGCAGACTGTGTTAAGGTGAACACAGCATTGAGACAAAACTAATTGTAGAAGTATAACCCTTTCCTGAACATCCATTGGTTGTGTCCTTTAAATGTGGTGATCTTCTTTTGTAAGGGGTGCTTCACGCGTTTCTGCTGGAATGATTTGTTATGTTACAAATAAAATTTGCTTCAACTCTATAGCGGGGGCAGCAAGGCTGCAATATGTCTTTTCCTGGCTGAGGATAGAGGCATGGGGAGGGAGAAAAGAAAGAAACTGCGATTGGACGTAGAGCTGATCAGAATTCTCTTCGTAACACAAGAATCTTTATGTCTTCATGCATTTTCATGAACGGCCTAATGGCTCATTAGAAAAGTACGGCATTTCCTCCACTATTGATCCCATCACACTTTTTTTTCACCTTACTTTTAGTACAAGATCCCCAGTGTGGCTGCCTCTTGATGTGGTTTACAAGGCTAATTTGTCATCTCATTCCTAATTTGTAAAGTGCAGCTCGCCTGTGGTCCTTTATCTGGGTTGTTAAAATTCATCACCCCTTCTCATTGCTGTTGGCGGACTGTGATAAATACAAATGGCTTTCTCCAGAACTAGGTTCATGATTGGAACGTGACAGCTGCAAACCGTATACCCTACAAGCTTTCAAAGGAACCTGTGGAAAACTCTTGATCGTCCTGAACCCATCTTTCACATACCTAGAGCGAATTCTACTTTTCCTACCTAAATTTCACTCGCTTGAGAAATCTTGGGGGGGGGGGGAGGGGGGGGGCGACAGTGGAGATCTGTTTAGAGCTTGATGGTCTGAATCATGATAGCGGGTAATGATCAGTCTGATGTGGCAGGTTTTTAGTGTGTGCGTGGACATCTGGGGTGGTGGTAGTGGGGATAAAGATGTCCAGGATAATTGGGGAGAATGAGAAGATCACATAGCTAGGAGAGCGTTCGGGAGGGTAGGAGAGGCTGCCTTACTTTGTTTTATTAACAATAGTTTGTGAGCTCAACAGACTTTGCAATCCTAAACTCACTATGCAACAGTTCACTTTTCCCTCAAGTTATTACTGTGCTCTACAAAACCAGAAATAGCTGTCCTACTTGTTTTGAAAAGGACCCATGTGCTGGTGTCATCCTCGACCTTGTCTTTGATAGCCTATGGGACTTCCAGTGGCTCTAAGCATCCTTGGACTCATGACCTCATGTTTCTCAATATGTCCCTCATTGCAAGTGCCCTAGTAAGTTGTAGCCACTGTGGAAATATCTTTTTGGCAAGGGGTCACAATCATAAGTTTGTTGGAGTTTACCACATCCAGTAATTAAAAGGTGTGATAAAGTCCGATCTCTAGAGCTCCATTTTAGCAGGTAGAAGCTGCTGAAATATAACGGGGTAAAAGTGCTTGGTAAACTCCTGGATATGCAGAATTTGGTGTTAACCCAAATCTGCGTATTATCACCCATTTGGAACGGGAAAACATATAATTGGTTATTTATTGTCTCAGAAAAATACCTATTCCTATGGTATCTGCATATAGCATGTCTGATAAATCAAGTATACTGTCATTATGGCCAGTCATCATAAAGCTCTATATATATATATATACAGACCTAGAAGTTGCTGGCTAAAAAGCCTTCGTTGGTTGTAGGTATCACACATGACATGGGGCACTTGGCAACCCGCTGGTGGTCATGACTGTGTTTTAGGATGAGTAAGAGTTCATTTACACACTTCACTTCTGCCATTTAAATGCTCTGTAAATTACGGGTTTTACTTCATTTACCTGTGTCCAAACGATGGAAGACTGAGTCTGCCAGGCAAAGGTTTGAGCTAGTGATGTGCAGATCACCACATGTAGCAGTTCAACATTCAAGTCACTAATCCACCCTACCAGCTCCATGTAGCGTTTACGCCATGGGCATAATGAATTGGTTTATCGACGACCTACGTCCCCATTGCAGTACCAGTAACTGCTCCAGTGCTGTTACTTTAGACTACTTTAAATTATGATTAACCGAATTAGGGTCAGATTAAGAACATTTAGTAATTTATGCAGAAATGTTGCTACAAATGAGGCATGACAAATGGGGACACGATCTGGTTTCTGCTAGAGGGTATTTCAGAATGTGTTGGTGTGATTTTGAATAACTGGGTCGGTTTATCACCTAATCGAGGGGAAGCCACGATAAATGAACATCTTGCCAGTGGGGAAAAACCGCTTTCAATTATTGGCTCCCATCTTAATGAGAAACTAGATCAGCAATGAAAGAGGAACTGTGCACAGAAGGCCAGCATAGCCGTTGCTGTGCTAATCTACTTTTGTAGGACGGATTCTGTTTGTAGGACATGTTTATTAATGTAATCTCACACCTGACTCCTACATACATGCTTTCCGTAGCTCTCCGTACATGTGCGTAAATATGAAATCCTTTTTCTGTAAATGACACATCTACATAAGGAATGGCACTACTGTTTTTGACAGGCAAAGGAGCCATGACCGAAGAAGATAGAGATCTGTCAATTATCATAAATTGTTCTTAAGAATGGAAATGGAAGCCGGGATTCTAAGACCGGTCTTCTGTTTGCAAAGTCTGCACCTTAGTTGCTGGACCACATCTCGTCGCCCGGGTTATCACCATTCACAACAGTCTGGCACTGATGAGTTGTTCTAGGTGCTATGCAGAATCTACTGAAATGATGGTATTTTTTGCTCGCTTTTATCGACTTGCACTTTAACGCATCAGTTTGGTGTGCAAGTGTTCTTCATGCATCACTCTGCCTCTGGGTTGTAGGGCTATGATGTAAAAGTCCAGATCAGTGCTTCTTCGCTATCCACAAATAATGTAAAGCTGGACAATATATGCTTGGAATTGTTTACGCTTCTCAGCCCACAGTTTCGGGATACACTCAGTTGGGAATCACTGAGCTAGAACACTTCCTAAATAGACTATATTTATTTCTCAATATCAATAGAGCAATCATTCTGGTCTGACATCTTGGTGTCAGTTTGGCTCTTTAGGTATCTTTTTTATCAGCTGTTTTTGTCATAGCAGAGTTCCATGATGATCTACCTGGAGATGTGTGTGTAAGAATTTTTGACATTATATTGGATTGGGTGTATGTTTTTGCTACTTCCTGTGTGGCTCTCAGGCCCTGTGTAATCGCTGTTGCTTTGTTGCTGTGCAGGGCTAGAGTGGTTGTTTGCTAGTGTATAATTTTTGTGTTACCAGTGAGAGAAGAGTTAACTGAAGTGTGTGATGACCTGGGGGGTGCTCAGGTTTTGTCCCTGTAAATGTGGCTCTACACTTAGGCTTGCATATATTGTAGAGGAGAATTGGGCTTTATAAACACAAACCCCCATCTGGTAGGTCCACATAGAATGGGGCTTTTACATACATACATTTCATCGTTCTCATTTTGGGTCTTCATGACTTATGCTGCTTTTAGAGCCAGATGCTTTTGCTAACCGGGCAAGTGCTTGGTTGGCAATAGTGCTGTGGTTCATATAGGTTTTTGGAGGCAAAGCAACCATTTCTTAATTGCTCTTTAAAATTGGACGTGGGTTGTGTGGACCTTATCTCTCAAGTCGCATAGTGTCTCAATCCTTGTTGGTCTGACCTATTTTTCGTTATGTTACAGATACATAATATAGCGCAGCGATTCACTCCCGAAGCGGTTTCATGGCGCTGAAGCACAGATCCAAGTAGATAAAGGAAAAAAGCTGAGGTTAGAAAAAACAAGTTTTGTGAAGTTTTTTTAAACTAACAAAATCAGGACATGCATGGATGTGCAGGGGCAGTTTATTCCAATGATGAGGAGCAAGATAGGAAAAGGATCGGCTGCCATGTTTAGCTGTGGTAATATGGCAGGGTCGGAGTAAGAGCTAATCTTTGGATCTCAGATTTCTGGTCGGAAGATAGGGGAGAAGTTTGTTTTGGAGATATACGGGGCCCTTGCCTGATGGGGATCTGTGTGCAAGGCAAAAGAGCTTGAATATTGCACGTTTCCTGATTGCAAAGTGAGAAAAGAGGACTTGGCAAGAAATCTAAAAGTTAACTGTAAAAAAATACAACTTTGCATTTTTTTTTTTTTGTCCTACTGAGCACGTTTTTGCCAGTCGCACGCCTTCTGTTTGCAGAGCACTAGAAGTTATAAAGAACCAAATAGTACCTCAATCAACTTGGGAGCAGTGGGCGACACTGATTAACTTGAATCAATCTGTGCTTGGTCCCTGCATCAAAGGCAGGAACAGAAATGATGATATGCCACTTGTGTGCAATTACAAGGCTGTAAAGATCCAACAAATGATGAGCAACAGGGAGGGCTCCAAGTCCCTTTTTTAAGTACAACTGCGTCTCACAAGCGTTATGCATGTTTATTGCAGGCTCGACCATGAAAACACCACTGGAGACGCTGTTCGACAACAGGGTGTTTGCAGAGGTGTCACATGGCTGCAATTAATAATATCAGACATTGTCCCCAGCCATAATCATAACTACTTCCGTGGTTGGGAGAGCGACTTAGGCAGCGAAATACCATCTGACACATGGAATACAATTTGAAAGAGTGTGTTGTATCTTCTATTTACACAACACATAAAGAGAATGCATACAAGCTCCTCACTAGGTGGTACCGCACCGTTGCACAGCTCCACGCAATATTTGGCAGCCCTGAGACATGTTAGAAAAAATTGAAGCGAGAGGGGCACCTTTTTTCACATGTGGGTGTCCTGCACCCATGTTCAAACATATTGGTCCACCATTATCTCTCATATCAGGGTAATATTAGAGATCACGCTCCCTTTACAATCTTTAACACTATTGCTAGGTGACCCCAGGGAGACCAGCGTATACTCACTAACTACTCCAAGGGGTAATCTTATCACTTACCTTCTGGTGTCGGCCTGAATGGCTCTTGCACAATTTCGGAAACAATATACCATGCCATCCCTGTCTGTATGATGGGGTAAGGTGTTGTCTCAGCGCCCGTTTATCCTCAGGTGTGATAGAGCTGCGCTGTACTAATACTGATTGATTGATCTAGTTACGCACTTAAGAGGCTAACTGCATTAATATGAGACCGGATGGATAAATTAGAGACTAACTGATTTCCATTCAGAGCTTATATGTAACGTGATCGACAGTTGGCTACAGACCCTGGTCAAGAACCGGAACTAATTTGCAGAGCTGGCCTCCATATTGTGGATTCCAGCTCTGGGCTCAAGGCAGACAAATCACCCTGATCGCCCTTGCCCCTGTCAACTGCTCCTCGTATGATCAGCGGCATAGTGTTTGACATAAGATGAAGGAAAGGCTGAGTGATGACATTTGTTGCACACTGTTACTGTATATTAACATAAAATCATTAAAAAATGTACAAATATGTATCATGTAGTTTTTCCATTTGTATTTGCAAGAAACAAAGGCTTCCTTCACAGCACAATTTGTCCAAATTGAGTTACTTCGGGTATTTTTCCTTCTCAGCACTTCCAAGTTTCTCTCCTGTTTAGAATTTTCAATATAGTTGATGGTTGAAGGTTTAGTTTTTGGGGTTATTAGTATAATAAATAAATCATACACTATGACTCGTTTTGTTTAGCATTGTTTTAAATTATTGATGATAGCTATCTAAAAGTTCCCTCCAACTGCATGGGAGGGGAACCTTATGTGGACTCTTATAAAGAACTGAAGGCATAAGTGAGTTGCCGAGTAAAATACCATGTCCAGCTGGCAGTGTCCTTTACCAGAGGTATCCTTCAATGTATTGCGCCTCACAGACCCAAAAATGAATTTAGTCGTGATTATTCAATATGACTCATCTCTAAACACAATGAAACTCAGCCCACGTTGACTCGGGTCAACAGTACTCCAGTGCCTTTACAGCTCCCGAAAACTAAAGGAGCCATACAAATAGTAGTAAAGCATGATACAAATGCCCAAAACATAACATCAGGCCAAGTTTCATCTGGCTCCCAGAGTAAGACTGAAATAAAAAAAACATCTGTAGATCTGGTAAATGTTTTAATATTACTCCAGCTGTGTACTGCGGTAGTGAGCATAACAAGTGAATTTGGAGAGGTTGGAAGAAATTAGTCGATCCATTTTGAAAATGAGGCTAAATAATGATTTTTACACTAAATTTTCCTTATGCATTGCTTAAAAATCTTAACTTTACTGACGGCTGTGAATAAAAACTTGTGAAATATGTAGTTTCCTTAGGGTTTGGCAAAATGTCAACAGGGGAGATGTAGGAGGGAGGCGGCCAGAGGACTCCTATAGAGTGATTGTTCATAGTTTAGATACAGCACCCTGCCTTCGGAAAGTGGCACCCTAAACTGTTCCCCAAATACCCACGAAGTACTCACACACTGTTAACACCGCAGGAAGGAACTTCCTTTAAATGTGTCTTGTGCTTGAAGTTGCAACAGGAAGTGATGCTGGTGCATCGTTACGCAGAGAGGTTAATAGGAAATGTTGATCTTGTGGCAAGACAATAGATGGTAGAGCAATCTGCTTTGATTTCTAAATCCACTTTTACAGCCACAAATGTGTAATCCTGGGTAAGCTGTCTCCTTGTTCTTCCGTGCCTATACATGTCAAAACTGCAAGCACACTGTAGGAAACTAAATGGTAAATTTAAATTCTAGATAAAATGAGGACATTCACAAGCTGGCCTATAACCGACCCAGCCCTTATTGGACTGCAAAAAATATTGATGTCAAGTGTCATCTACAGCTGTCCAGGACATAGTATGTATGTCAAATCGAAATTCACAAGGGCAAGGGGGGTAGGCTGCAAAAACAGATTATTGCCCCACCACTGCCCCAAAAATAATGAACTAAAGAGAGCAGATCAGCATAGTCTGTCCTCCATTTCTCTTGAGCAGTAGTGACCTATGGATGGAAAGTCGGGGCACAGTGAGAAACTGACACAAGAAGCGACACACCGTGAAGAGCACCCGAGGGACATGTAAAACTGAGAGATGCTTGCAGAATAAACAAGGAAAGAAGGGGGTGGAATGTCACCAGCAACATGGGGCAGTGATGATACCCCAGGGGCACCCTGAAAAATCCTAACAAATGAGGAAAGAAGCAGGGCTGCTTGCAGAAGAAATGGAGACAGTTGCAATGCTGGAAGAAGATACTAAATATAAGGAGAGGAAACTGAAAGAGGTAGTAGCCTCAATAGGCAAGGTGAGAAACCGAATGATCATTTGTCACGGTGTGTGAATGATCAGCATGAACAGGTGGGAGGAGAGAGAAACACCTGGTCAGAGGAGTGGAGGTAGGTACCCCTGCTGATAAAGAAACAATTAAGAAAAAATAATAATTTGGTGTACATATAGATAAAATAATCTTCTCAGGTTTGGTCAAATGAGGAAGTCAATATTTAGAACATGGGTCTCTCAGCATGTCAGTCAGCAAAGGAATCCACTAGAACACATCCTATACCATTCAAATACCTTCAACGACGCACTGGAGTTTTAATTCTGTTGGAGGAGAGGCTGCTGTATGTGGACTTACTTAATAGTGTTTTGTGTGTTTTTCCATAGTTTCTTGAATTTTCATGGGTTTCACAAATTTTTTGTATTGATCTACGCTGATAAAGAAATCTGTCTAAATTTCATGACATTTGAGATTAGGGAGAATAAAAGCATGAAAAGACACAACTGTTATATAAATCGGGTGAAAAATGAGCATTAAAATGACCAACTAGGCCGTTCCAACAGCAGCGACATGTCACGGGTGGTCATTAAGGCTGCACTCCTCGCTCACAAACTGAGCGGTCTGCGAGTTGGAATCATTGGACAGAAAGCATCATTTATTGAAAAGGTGTAGTATTGATTTGGACAAAAGTTCAAAGCCACAGCGCTTCCACCACTGGTGTTATGATCTCTTTCTTTGATACATTATGTTGCTGTGGCATTCCTGATGTGTTACGTTTTATTAGCTCTTAGCAAGGCTGCGGGCCATTGGTTTTGTGGTGTCTTTCTAATAAGCCCAGAGCATACAAAGCGCTGCCTTTAGGTATCCTTTGGCACAGAGATCCTAAAGAGACAAAAAAAAACAAAGTTCAAGGAGCCAAAAGCTCGCAGGCATCCAGTGCACTGAGCCATCAAAGAGAGTTGAACCACTAGTGCAAAGGGAGTGGAATACATTTGTATTGTTCAGGAGATCTTTTGTGTGGGCGCGCTAAGCTCTCATGGGAGCGGCCTATATGCATAACATCTGAAAGTCCTGCTTCAAGGGCAGCCATTGCCAAATCTATTTGAGTTGTCCATTTGTACATCTAGTGGAGGTTTTTAGAAGCAAATCTAGTCTGTTTTCGAAATTAAGCTAAATGAGGCCAAAGGAGACTGTGATTCGACTAGGAATAAATGATTTGGAAAAGTGAATAAACTGGGTTAAAAACTCAGGTGTTCAAATTTCCACAGTAAGCCTCCTCCACAAGGGTAAACTGCAGCCCATTGATATGCGGCCTTTAGAAACTGGATTTATGTGTGCGAACTGCCTTGCCTTCTCAGGCCGTCATTGTGCCTGAATGTTTTTATTCTGTTCTGCTGAGCGTCTGCTGGGTCACACACACAAATGCTGTTGTGGAAAGGCAAGTTGCTCTTCAAGGCTCCTAGTTCTTACCATATGTGTGGCGTCCATATCAGTAGCATACCTGCCCCTTGAGGATTAGGCAAATATTACACAATGAAAAAACTAGACGATTGTCAATCTGTAACAGTTTTCCGTGAATTTCCCCAAACCTTCTAAGAAGTCCGTTAACTGCCCTCAGTGGGCCTGATAAGAGCTTTCGGAAGGCTGCTTGTGTTTGAGAGGGGCGTCAGCCTTTCCCTTATCTCGGAGTTTCTGGTGTTATGTGCACACTGCTGTGTTTTCGTGTTGCGCATAGAAATATATCGTTTTCACTTAGTGATCCTGTAGTGATGTTTTCCTGTTTCTTGGCGCGGTAGTAACACGCGTTAGTTACAGGTGTTACATGCTCCCCACCACCCCAGCACTCACTAGTTGTACCTTGGAAGGATGAAATACTACTTTGACCAAACAGGAATAAACCGTTCACTTGTTTTGCTATTTCGAATATTGCTGAAGCATTTGCAGATAACCTGTTACTGGGATCCTAGAGAAGATTTATAGACCTTAAGGGAGTGGCTTCAATTGGTGCAGCAGGTGCAGTGCACCCCGGAGGCTCCTGATTATTGCGGTTTTTTTAATGGTTCAAACTGCAGCCAGGGGACCCATTTCTTTCCTTGCACTGGGGTCCGTGACACATTGGCTACACTGTTAATGGACAGTCCAAGGTAAAACATTTTGTGGGATGTGCAGGGGCGCAGCTTTGGTGGGGGGGCGGGGTGTTTGCGGTGGTACACCCCCTGTAATAAATGTCTTATGTGATAAATAGGTGGGTGCAAGTGCTTCCAGTCGGGAATGGTGAAGTGTCTGTCGGATTTGACCAATAATGTTTACACCCACATATAAAAACGCACACACACTCTCTCCCACTTTCTGTTTGGAAAGACTTAAAAAATGTTGGTTATTTCACAAGATAATGTGATTTCTCTTACTTACTACCCCTATCAATCTGCATTCCTGTCCCTTTCCACTGCCCCTTAAGCCCCTCTTGTGCGTCTAGCTTGTCATATAATGTACTTTAACATTATACGCCAGCAAGATTGTTGGCAAAACCGAAGATCCCACCCCCCCTGCCCTCCCCCCCCCCCCCCCCCCCAAATTACTGACCAAGCGAATTCAGGAAGGATATGTTGGAAGCCTGGATTGAAATGGGTTTTCAGAGACACATTATTCCGTAGTTTTGGTGTGGAGAAGTGAAGATTTTAGTTTTGTTATGCGTGACATTTAAATTATGTGCCAGACTTTGAGCAACACTTTATTATGAGCATTAAAGCGCAGTTATTCCAGTACAATGAGATAACGACGTCTTTTGTGCAACTTAATTGTCTAGAAACCTCTTCAGATCAGCTCCTAGAATGTTTATACTTATGGGATGAACACTATGGTTATGGGAAGCAGACTCCGGGCTTGTAGTGGGCACAGCAGGAGAAAATGTTGTCAGTCGAGGCAAACAGGAAGTGTGTTAAATAGAAATTTAAAACTGCAATTTGGAAAAAAGAGTGCCTTAGGCCACAATGTTATTTAGCGCCACAAATTAGCATGCTATATTAATGTTGAATTTTATGTCCCACTTGTGACTCTGCTCAACGTGTGTTAGTGCTCTTAAATGTATTTTTGAGCCAGTTTTTGTATTTGTTCTTAATGGGCCTGATTACAACTTTGGAGGAGGTGTTAATCCGTCCCAAAAGTGACGGTAAAGTGACGGATTTACCACCAGCCATATTACGAGTCCATTATATCCTATGGAACTCATAATACGGCTGGTGGTATACCCGTCACATTTGGGATGGATTAACACCTCCTCCAAAGTTGTAATCAGGCCCAGTGTGTTTTGCTCTCCATTACAATTGTTGCTCCTCAATGTATTGTTGCCCTACGTCATGATTTTTGTTCCTTACCGTGTTTGCTCTATACTGTGATTTTGCTCTGTGTTTTGATTCACATTATGAGTACGGCTCCTGATTTTATGGTATTTATTTTTTCGACATTTCTGTCCGTATTTCTCCATATTTATTTTTTCTGTATTTATCCTCTTTTTTGTATTTATTTACTGTATAAATGAAGTTGCAATGTTTTTTTTTCCACAATTAACGGATAAATGTATACTCCCATTTGAATGTCTAAAAGGTTTCAGCAGTATTCTGTGCAATAGCACTATCTAAAAACACTTGCATTGTAAAATAGCATAAATAACTGTAGATCTGCGCTTAATTAAGCTGAATCAGGAAATC